>NC_069504.1:842927492-843576867 GCF_027579735.1 Bombina bombina | reverse complement strand
CCTTTAAAAGGACACTCAATATATAAAACTAATCATATCTAATACAGCTTATATAAGCACTGGCATAGAAAGGACCATTCAGGCTGAATAAGGGCTTTAGTTAGATATGTGCATTTGGTTATTTCAGGCCGATCCGAATGCCGAAGATGGCGGCCACAAACCACATTTGGTAAATGTTCGGAGCCGGATTTAATCTTGTGAAAGTGCAACACTCTAAGATCTGGATTTACAAAGATCTTAGTGTGTTGCATTTTCACTAGGAGATATCTGGTTTAGGAAATTGCAGAATGCGACTTCCAGCTATCATCATCTGCTGCATTCATATCAGCCTGTGTATCCGAATGCACGTCTAGTAATTGCTAAAAGTTTAAAGGGACATTACACTCAAATTAGAATTCCTCCATAACATTTTTAATTACATGTACAATTTGTAGTTTTATAATTTATTTGGTCTGCTTCTCTTGTAATAGAACTCAAAAAAACGTGTTTTTTACACCCAAAGAGGCTGGAGTATATCCTGCAGGATTCAGAGCACTAACCCTGAAACATTATACACAGTGTCGCCATTTGACCACAGAAAAGGTGACAATATAAACAATGCTCAAGATCTTTAAGGTGTATGTCCTGGGACTGCAATACAATGCAGGTTTTTAACATAATTGTCAGAGGTGCTATTTATTAGACATTTGCACATTCAAAAATGTTTTAATTTGCCATTAAAAAAATAAATCTTTTGTTTCTTCAAGGCAATGAAATAATTAGCTAGTGCTTTTGCTACAAGCCAGCAACAGCACAATAAAAAAATTGTAAGTGGAGCTTACATAATTGTTGACTGACACAGGACAGATTCAACTGACAAGGATATTGCTAGATATAGTTATTGAATAGTGTATATTTGAAACCTTTCCCACCTCCAGAAAATCCTTTCCTGTCTTAAAAGTAAGGGTTTTATCCACACGAATGAAGGAATTTATTTTTTTATTTTCTATTTATTCTTTGAAGGGGGCACTTGATTTGCATTTTGAAACAAATGTAGAAAATACAGCAATATTTTTGATTGTCAAAATCCGAATGCAACATTAATGGTACATTAGAGTATACAGTAAACGTTTACTTACAATATAGTCCATTTTATTTGCATCTGGCAGTGCAGACTTTATAACTATAGCACTAAGTTAAAGGGACAGTGAACACCTTGAGATTTTTATATAAAGTGTTTAGTTATGCATAATTAAATAACTGGAATATTTTTTCATTATTTGTTTTTGCGCATTTTCATGTAATTTAGCTCAGAAAATTTAGCAATTTCATATTCTAAGAACTTGAAATTTACCCTGCTTCCTTCTCAAGGCTACCTCTGCTACATATCTGTCCCTACTTGGATTTAGCTGATATCAACTGCAAAACAATGCATTGTATACTAATTTATGACTGTGGCTTGCCTTGTTGTCTGAACTAAAGCCCAGATTGGTTCCTCCAAATGAGGCAAATGGTGCGTGGAATTTGGCTATTGAAAAACAATTGCAGATAAAAGGATTTTTATTTGCTTTAAAAATGTTGACTTGGCTGATGTGTTATTCTATAGTCTTTTAATTACAAGGTGTTTACTGTCTCTTTAACCCTTTCCGCTCCTATGTTGGAATAAATCCGACAAAGAGTTTTACTGCTTGCAGATCAATGTCGGATATATTCCGACATAACTTTTCCACCGGGGAGACATGGAAGTAGATTTCCTTCCGGTCATGCTGAAAAAGACAATCACCGTCCCCTCCTGTATAGGTGCAGAGCAGCAGATTTTCTCTAAGGGTGTGTTAGGTAAAATCCTATGGTAGTTATAGTGATTGTTCCCCATAAAGAGCAAATAGTTACCATGTCAAACTTAGGCCCTCTATATGTGAGCTTTAGTGACATGAGTGCCCATTATATTTAGTAGGGTATCTGGCGTACATCCCTGCATCGTTATTTTGCCGTGTCTGGTATAGCTTTTTGCAGGCAGGGGATAAGCTGATACTTAGGCTTCAGGCTCATATGAGCGCTGTGGTCAATGTCCATGCTGGATAAGCAGGCAGTTAGGAGTGGCGTAGCGTTACTGCGTGTTGCAGTCTTACTTCCTTAAAAGTATGCGGGGGGGTTTCCAGAAAAATTAAATAAGACCTGCTGGTGCACTAAATTAAAAATTTATAGGACAGGAAAGGGTTAAGGGTTTAAAGACTAATGACTATGTCAGTGATGGAGAACCTTGGCACTCCAGATGTTTCAGAACTACATTTCCCATGATGCTTGACTGGACTTTGGAGTGCCTAAGCACCATGGGAAATTTAATTGGAAGCAAATGAGCCATTATTGGAGGTTCAAATGTAATTTTAAAGATTGTAACTTGACATATAGCAGTATATGTTCATATATAAGTTGGTAATCAGCTCAAATAACACATGGGGGTTTATCCTTTACAAGTATATGAGCTACCAAACTAAAACAGGACTTTGCTCGCATAGGTATAAAACACATTTGTAATAAAGACAGCAAGCTAAGCTTACAACAAATGTTTACAATTGTAACAAGAATATATAACTTTGCATAGCAAGCTGCAAACAATTATATACTGCAAAATAATTAATTTATTCATATTTGATCTTCTTTTCATGTATTAGAGGGATAGGAAAGTTAAAACAAATTAAACTTGCATGATTCAGCTAGAGCATGTCATTTTAAGACACTTTTACTTCTATTTTAAAATTTGTTTTGTTCTCTTGGTATCCCTTGTTAAAAAATAATACACACATATCATATACAAGTGGGAGCTAGCTGCTGATTTGTGCTTGCACACATTTGTCACTTGTAATTGGCTAACTAGATGTGTTCAGCTAACCGCCAATGTTCCTTCAGTAAACGATAAAAAGAGAATGAAGAAAATTTGATAAAAGAAGTAAATTGGAAAATTGTATGTTCTAATCTTGAAATATTTTTTTGGATTTCCTGTAAATACTGATTCAGTAACACTGCAACTTATATATTGTGTGTATTAAACTATTTTATGAAGTAATATCAAGCACATAAGGGATAATCATTTATTTTCGATTGGTTTAGTTAGAAATTAGAGTTTATTGAAACATATACAATCACAGTATCGACTTAATGTACAATAAACTTTAAAGGGACACTAAACCCAAAATTTTTCTTTCATGATTCAGATAGAGAATACAAATTTAAACAACATAACAATTTACTTCTATTATTTATTTTGCTTCATTTTTTAGATATCCTTACTTGAAGAAAAAGCAATGCACATGAGTGAGCCAATCACACGAGGCTTCTAAGTGCAGGAACCAATCATCAGCTACTGAGCCTATCTAGATATGCTTTTCAGTAAAGAATATCAAGAGAATGAAACAAATTAGATAATAGAAGTAAATTAGAAAGTTGTTTAAAATTGCATGATGTTTCTAAATCATGAAAGAAAAAATGTGGGTTTCATGTCCCTTTAAGGGAAATATTTAAAAGAACAAGACCAACATGACAGATTAATAAGTAAGAAAGCGTCACTGAATATAAGGGGCATTCATAACCCTTAAGGTATACTGTACAATATTGATACTATGGCATCTATTTATCAAGCCGTCAACTTACTTGCATTCGACGGCACCAATACGCTCGCCTAAGATCGACTAACATCGCTGCCGCGGACCTGAATAAGTTCTCCAAAATTATCAAAAAAGCTGTCAAAAAGCCATGCACCAAGTTCGGTGCGATGAGCAGCGGACTGTTGTTAACTAACAGTCATCGATCTCGCTGCTCTTCGGCTTTTTCCCAGCTTTATTGGTACCCTGTCACTAAACACCCACACTATACTATACTGTTTTACCACCTATACCGCCGCTCCCGGACCCCACCGCAACTGTAATAAATGTATTAACCCCTAAACCGCCGCTCACGGACCCCGCCGCAACTAAATAAAGTGTTAAACCCCTAAACCGCCGCTCCCGGAGCCCATCGCCACCTACATTATACTTATTAACCCCTAATCTGTTGCCCCCTACAATGCCGACACCTAAATTATACTTATTAACCCCTAATCTGCCCCCTACACCACCGCCACCTACATTATACTTATTAACCCCTAATCTGCCCCCCAACACCACCACCACCTACATTATACTTATTAACCCCTAATCTGCCTCCCCACACCACCGCCACCCACCTACATTTATTAACCCCTAATCTGCCGCCCCCAAAGTCACCGCCACTATATTACATTTATTAACCCCTAAACCTAAGTCTAACCCTAACCCTAACACCCCCTAACTTAAATATAATTTAAATAAATCTAAATAAATATTCCTATCATTAAATAAATTATTCCTATTTAAAACTAAATACTTACCTGTAAAATAAACCCTAAAATAGCTACAATATAACTAATAGCTACATTGTATCTAGTTTAGGGTTTATTTTTATTTTACATGCAAGTTTATATTTATTTTAACTAGGTACAATAGTTATTAAATAGTTATTAACTATTTAATAACTTCCTAGTTAAAATAAATACAAATATACCTGTAAAATAAAACCTAACCTACGTTACAATTACACCTAACACTAAACTATAATTAAATTAATTCCCTAAACTAAATACAATTAAATACCCAACCGGGCCGAAGTCCTCAACAAATCCGGGAGAAGTGGTCCTCCAGACGGGCAGAAGTCTTCATCCAGACAGCATCTTCTATCTTCATCCATCTGACGCGGAGCGGGTCCATCTTCAAGACATCCGACGCGGAGCATCCTCTTCATCCAACAGCTAACACTAAATGAAGTTTTCTTTAAATGACGTCATCCAAGATGGCGTCCCTTAGATTCTGATTGGCTGATAGATTTCTATCAGCCAATCAGGATTAAGGTTGAAAAAATCCTATTGGCTGATGCAATCAGCCAATAGGATTGAGCTGGCTGTCTATTGGCTTTTCCAATCAGCCAATAGAATGCTAGCTCAATCCTATTGGCTGATTGGATCAGCCAATAGGATTGAACTTTAATCCTATTGGCTGATTGCATCAGCCAATAGGATTTTTCCTACCTTAATTCCGATTGGCTGATAGAATCCTATCAGCCAATCGGAATTGAATGGACGCCATCTTGGATGACGTCACTTAAAGGAACCGTCATTGTTCAAGAAGACGTCGGATGATGAGGATGCTCCACGTCGGATGTCTTGAAGATGGAGCCGCTCCGTGCCGGATGAAGATAGAAGATGCCGTCTGGATGAAGACTTCTGCCTGTCTGGAGGACCACTTCTACCCGTCTGGAGGACCACTTCTGCCGGCTTTGTTGAGGACTTCGGGCCAGTTGGGTGAAGACTTCTCACGGTAGGGTGATCTTCAAGGGGTTAGTGTTAGTTTTTTTTAAGGGGGGGTTGGGTGGGTTTTAGTGTAGGGTTGGTTGTGTGCGTGGTGGGTTTTAATGTTGGGGGGGGTTGTAAAAAAAAATTACAGGTAAAAGAGCTGATTACTTTTGGGCAATGCCCCGCAAAAGGCCCTTTTAAGGGCTATTTGTAATTTAGTGTAGGGTAGGACTTTTTTTTATTTTGGGGGGCTTTTTCATTTTGTTAGGGGGATTAGATTAGGTGTAATGAGTTTAAAAACCTTGTAATTTGTTTATTATTTTGTGTAATTTAGTGGGGGGTTTTGTACTTTAGATAATTTTATTTAATTGTATTTAATTGTATTCAGTTTAGGGAATTAATTTAATTATAGTGTAGTGTTAGGTGTAATTGTAATGTAGGTTAGTTTTTTTTTACAGGTATATTTGTATTTATTTTAACTAGGAAGTTATTAAATAGTTAATAACTATTTAGTAACTATTCTACCTAGTTAAAATAAATACAAACTTGCCTGTAAAATAAAAATAAACCCTAAGATAGCTACAATGTATTTATTAGTTATATTGTAGCTATCTTAGGGTTTATTTTACAGGTAAGTATTTAGTTTTAAATAGGAATAATTTATTTAATGATAGGAATATTTATTTAGATTTATTTAAATTATATTTAAGTTAGGGGGTGTTAGGGTTAGGGTTAGACTTAGGTTTAGGGGTTAATAAATTTAATATAGTGGCGGTGACATTGGGGCAGCAGATTAGGGGTTAATAAATGTAGGTAGGTGGCGGCGGTGTCGGGGCGGCAGATTATGGGTTAATAAGTATAATGTAGGTGGCGGCGGTGTAGGGGGCAGCAGATTCGGGGTGTTTAGACTCGGGTACATGTTAGGGTGTTAGGCGTAAACGTTACCATAGGAATCAATGGGATATCAGGCAGCAGCGAACATGAGCTTTCGCTGCTTTCAGACTCCCATTGATTCCTATGGTATCCGCCACCTCCAGGGTGGCGGATTGAAAACCAGGTAGGCTGGGCGAGCATACCTGGTAGAAATTTGTTAACTAGCAAAAGTAGTCAGATTGTGCCGAATTTGCATTCGGAACATCTGTAATGACGTAAGCATCGATCTGTGTCGGACTGAGTCCAGCAGATCGTATGTTACATCACAAAATTCTACTTTTGCCAGTCTGTAGGGTTTGATAACTAAGGGGAATCAGGCTCGCTACAAATACGCTGCGGAATTCCAGCGTATTTGACGGCTTGATAAATAGATGCCTATATCTATTGTAATGAAAAACACACATATTTAGATACACCAAATATTTAAAGAGACAGTACTGAGATATTTGCATATCCTATCGGATTAGCAGAATTGTCTTCCAAAATATGCTAATTATTATTGGCAATACTGAAAGGTAATATATATGTTTGCAGTTTAAGCTGACAGTAAACAAACTATATAACCGTCTTGAAATATTATCAATAGACTTTGAATAAAATCAGTTCACTAATCAACACGTTGAATTTTTTGTTGCATTATATATATATATATATATATATATATATATATATATATATATATATATAGACAAACAAATGAATTAATAATAGATTATCATATTGGATACATGTATGTTTTAGTTTACTCGATTTTGAATGATTGCACAATAAAGTTTTGGTTTTAAACAGTATAACCACACACTATACTTTTACAACTGAGTGCTTAAACAGTAACCCCTTTTTTTCAGTTTCTTTGACTGAATTCAAAAATAGGCACTTTTCTTGTAATTTCCATCAACAATACAGGGAAATGTAACATGCAGCCAGCCTGGAAGTTTAACCCATTCATGTCCAGGGCAAGGTTCTGATGTAAACACTTGCTTATAAAAAATAATCACGAGATGGTCAATGTGATCACGTGATTTCAAGTCTGGTGTAAATTATTACCTTTTAGTGTGTCTGTAAAATAAGTAAATAAGTGCAGGTGGTGTATCTTTAACTTCCCTCTTCTATAGTCAACAGGTGACACATCAGTTCAGCCTATAAGGGCCGTAGTGATGTTTGGAAAATTCATATATTTGTTAAGGCATTTTGCTGTGCACCAATAAAGCAGTGAGCGATCAGGCCTTAAAGGGACAGTCTACACCAGAATTGTTATTGTTTTAAAAGATAGATAATCACTTGTTTACCCATTCCCTAGTTTTGCATAGCCAACACAGTTATATTTATATATTTTTTACCTCTGTGATTATCTTGTATCTAAGCCTCTGCAGACTGCCCCTTTATTTGTTCTTTTGACAGACTTGCAGTTTAGCCAATGAGTGATGACTCCCAGGTAACTTCACGTGCACGAGCACAGTGTTATCTATATGAAAAACATGAACTAACACCCTCTAGTGGTGAAAAACCTGTTAAAATGCATTCTGAAAAGAGGTGGCCTTCAAGGTCTAAGAAATGAGCATATGAACCTCATAAGTTAAGCTTTCAACTAAGAATACCAAGAGAACAAAGAAAAATTGGTGATAAAAGTAAACTGGAAAATTGTTTAAAATTACATGCCCTATCTGAATCATGAAAGTTTATTTTGGACTAGACTGTCCCTTTAAAGGGATAAGAAAACCACATTTTTTATTTTTGTGATTCAGATGCAGCATGTTATTATAAACAACTTTCCAATTTACTTCTATTATCTAATTTGTTTGGTTCGCTTGTTATTTTTTGTTGACAAGCATAGCTAAGTAGGCTCAGGAGCTTCTGATTGATGGGTCCAAATTTATACCTAATTTTATTGGCTCATCCAGTGCTTTCAGCCAGCACCCAGTAGTGCATTGCTGCTTATTCAACAAAGGATAACGAAAGAATGAAGCAATTAGATAATGGAAATACATTGGAAGGTTGTTTAAAATTGTATTCTCTGTCTGAATCATGAAAAAAAATATATTGGGTTTTATGTTCCTTTAAAGCTCATTTGCACTGTCTGTTTAATTCAAAATCAAAACAGCTTTAACCTTGTTTAATGGAAACAATATTTTTTTTCATGTTTATTTTTTTTTTTCTTTCTTAGCATTTTCTCTCCCTTTGATATAAAGTGAAAAGCACCCAATACAGAGGAGACCACAGCTGCTGAATGAAGGGATCGTGCAACTGCTGCTGCTGGCTATTGGCTCCTGCCTGGGACCAGCAGTTCTTTGCAGCTCCTGAGCCAGACTATATCCACAGCGAATAGAAGAACAAAGTCAATGTCCTAACCAATTAGAACATACACATTTCCCATTACATTGTTTCTTTAGCATTTGAGATCTCATATGTACAACTTTAGATAAAAAAAAAATCATGTATCCATTTTTATTCCCTTTTTTCCAACTATATATAATAGAATTAACCCTCAACCTGCTGGATATGTCAACACTGTTTCAAATGTTAATGTTGTAAGCAACGATACATACCTTTCTTCGGAACTGACTTAAAGGAACAAATTCCAACAGAAAGAGAAGCAGTCTGCTAGGAACGAACACCAGCTCAGTGGCTTGTTCTATGGCCTGGATACCACCTGGGAGTAGTTTCTTTTTGCCCAATTGTGCTTTTCCCAGAGGAAAGCTTTCCTGTAGTACATCAGCCTGATCCGCCTAACAAGGTCAGTCCAGCCCCGAAATACCAGGCAACCACAGATGACCGTTTCGGCCTTCTATGGGCCTCGTCAGTGAATCGGAGGAGAATTGCCTGGTATTTCGGGGCTGAACTGACCTTGCTAGGCAGGATCAGACTAATAAAGTTTTCCTCTGTGAAAAGCACAATAGGGCAAAAATAAGCTACTCCACTGGTAACCAGGTCTTAGAAGGTCTTAGAACAAGCCACTGAGCTGTTGTATGTTTCTGGCAGGCTGCTTCTCTTTCTGTGACTTAAATGAACAGTCTACTCCAGAATTTTTATTGAATGGGTAATAACGGGATTATCTATCTTTATAAACAATTTAAATTTTGGCGTTGACTCTTCCTTTAAGGTAAGTATTGTAACTACAGGGGAACTTTTTACCTGTAGCTTTGAAACATTTACATTTAGTTTTAAACAAAACGAATACTGAATAGTGCCGCTGTTGTGTATTATTCCCCTACTGAGTTACGTTTGCCTACCTCCAGCCACGCTTCCAAAATAGTTTTTCACTGACGGTTGTTCACGCATGCGCTCACTGCAGCATTCCTACAATAAAATTGAAAATTGCACTAAAAGAGCACGCATGCGCCCATGCCGCAGTTGGCAAATATTACAGAAGCGGGACCTATACAATTTAGGCACTAGCTGTGTGGCATACAAATAGATTGTACTTATTTTTCATAATATAAATAGTTACAAACACTCTGGGGACCTACACAATTAAAATGGGCCTGCATTATGGTTTCATCATGAAAGGGAATGTTTGTAATTATTTATATATATATATTTTTTTTTATGTAAAACGTTCACTCATTTACTCATTTTTTGACCAGTGGTATTTAGATGTCCCCAGAGTGTTTGTGACTATTTATATCAGTGATTTTTAACCTTTTTTTTGCCGTGGCACACTTTTTTACATTAAAAAATCCTGTGGCACACCACCATCCCAAAATTTTAAAAAAATCACACATTGTAGCCTAATACAGCATATATATATATACACATACACACAAACACACACATACTGTATGTATTGTGCTGTTATGCCATGCCTCCTACAAACTACCCCTGCACTGGGAGTAAAAAACAAGCAAAGTTTAAAAAATATGTCACACTGTTGTCAGTCTGCCGTGGCACACCTGAGGATCTCTCACGGCACACTAGTGTGCCACGGCACACTGGTTGAAAAACACTGATTTATATTATGAAAAATAAGTATGATCCATTTGTATGCCACCCAGCTAGTGCCCAAATTGTGTAGGTCCCCAGAGTGTTTATATTATGAAAAATCACCCAGCTAGTGCCCAAATTGCGTAGGTCTCGCTTCTGTAATATTTGCCGACTGCGGCATGGACGCATGTGGGCTCTTTAGTGTAATTTTCGATTTTATTGTAGGAATGCTGCAGTTAGCACATGCGTGAACAACTGTCTTTGAAACTATTTTGGAGGCATGGCCGGAGGTAGGCAAACGTAAAACGCAGTCAGGTAATAATACAGAACACCGTCACTGAATATTAGGGGGAAACTAATTTCCCTGAATATTCTGATTTTTTTTTTTGTCCGAAACAAAAATGTCTTGGCTGCACATCTATAGAAGTAAATTAGAAAGTTGTATAAAATGGCATGCTTTATCTGAATCATGAAAGAAAATATTGGGTTTCATGTCTTCACGTCCCTTTTATAATATTGCACAAATCAGTTCCTAGCACTCATCTTGTAATTACATTTACTGTATTATGCTAAATATAAAACGTTTCCAACCATATCTCAGAATGAGAAGTCTTTGAATTCACATAATCTATTATTATTTTTTGTGCATAGTCGTAATGGAATGAACATTTTGCAATCTATAGTATATTTTTACATTGTTATGCAACATGATTCTTCTCCTTTTCATATTGTTAACATCTTAAAGGGTCATCTTAGTGATAAATGAAATGCTCTAATTCGTTACGACATGTAATTTTATCACTATCAACATGCAAATGTATGTGTTTAACCCCCTGCAAATAGGTTAAATGCACAGCTAAAGTACCATTCAGAACACTGCTGGTTCCGAGCTGAAACTATCGTTAGTCAAATAACCAGCGCTAGTTACACAGCCAAGCATGCGACTAGCGCTGCTGATTGGATCAGAGGCAGCTTCTGCTTAGGACTCATAGTGCTCTGAGGGTCCAGAGCCGTACTTTAACTGTGTATTAACCCCTTTACAGAGGTTAAACACATACAGTAGCTTTGCCACACGACTAATGATAAATTATAATGGCCCTTTAAGACATTGCTAATGGTTCTCGTTATTTTAATGTGTTACATGAAATACATTAAAGCTTTAAGAGTTGTGTAAAATTGCTGTAACATTTTTATAAATCTATATTGAGAATACTATAATAAAAGTGTAATAAATAGTTACTGTATATTAATTCTAATAAAATAAAACAGTTTCACTATAAGAATAAAAATTATAGTTTATTTATCTTGATATGCTATACTAGGGATGGCCAACTTCCAGCCCGTGGGCTACAAGCAGGGGTCAAGTCGAGTGGGAACACATGGGAACGGAGTTCCTGCATTATTTTTGCAGGAGGAACTAAGTTCCCTCTGGACAGAAAACAGAAATGCTTCAGTAAACACTGCTGGTTTGGTTAGAGGGATAGTGAGAACCTCTAGTAATGGCCAGTAACACTTCCTATAATACACTTAATGTATGCCTGTCAGCAGTCCTGCTGTGATCCCCCCGCAATGAGTATAACACAGGGTGCTTACATTTCTGTGTGGCTTGCTCTGGGATATTTAGCTCCTCTAAGCAGAAAGAGGACCATTGCACCTTAAGTGGGGGAGACTCTGTGACAGAGGATACGCAGGCCCAAATGCAACCATTCAATAAGTGTATAGATTATAGTCATACAAATATAGTGTGTGTGTGTGTATATAAAACAATATTATTTGTGAGGGGGGGTGGAAGTCTTGGTGAGTTCCCTTACTTTTTTGTAGGACTTGACCCCTGGCTACAAGTGGCCCTTGGCACTAGTTTTAAGGGCCCTTCAGAAAAAGCAGAACTGACAATGCATTCCATAGTTTTCTGGCCCAGTGCCACTGAACATGTTTTGACATATTATTTGATTGTTTAATAGCCATACATTTATATGCAGCCGTTAAGGCTTCAAAAATATTGATCTGTGACCCCAATGTGCTAGGATTTTGGATATCACTGTGCTATATCTATCCCCCACCAAAACACTGAGAATTACATGATGCCATTTAAGCCAATCACAGGAGGTATCAGACAATGTAACATCATTTTTGTTTCACACGTAAGGTATGTGCTTGTACAAAAATAGTCTATAATCAATGCATTCATTTGAATATGTTTGTATTGGTAAACAATTTATATACATCTGCTTATACCACATATTTCACAACCTAACAAATGTTTCTGACTGGTATTGTTTTGACCGTGAAAAAGTATAGTAGTAAACTATTGCTAAATCAAAAACCTTTCAAGATGTTTAACCCTTTAACTGCTGAGCTCCACCCCTGTGCTCAGTTTTTTTTGTTTGTTTTTTTTTGTTTTAGGTGCTGCTCATATTTAAAAGTCCTACTATAGGTAATTTGCACTGTGAGAAAAGCACGCAAATTATATACTGTTTTTTTCTGTGTGTGTGTGTGGGGGGGGGGGTTCAGCAGTCTTTGGGTATTTGTACATATCTTTGATTTGCACATAGGGGCTTCTACGAGCCTCTACTTTAATAAATGCACAATTATTAATGTCAGGTGATCACTATTACCACAGTGATGACCTGGCTATTAAAAGGTAGATAGGGGCATTTATTTACAGAGAGATTTTTGAAACCAGAGGTCTTGGGGGTCTCTAGGCTTTTTTGATTAGCTGTTACAGGCTTATAAAGACCCTTTAACTATAAAATATTGTTTTGTTTTATTTTTATATTAATTTTTAAGAATTTTGCTTGAATAGAGATTTATTTTTTTAAAGTTTCATTAGCTGTTAAAATATTGACAAAATAAGTGTAAAGTTTTAGTGCCTATAAAATAATGGGAGCTGCCATGTTGTAACTTAGGTTACCTTTTCTGCTCTGGCCAATTAGGGACGGATATAAATAGGTCACTAGAGTGTGCAGCCAATGGTTGTGTGGAATATAACAGTGTTTTGCACTTCCATTTCTAACGGGAACTGGAAAGCTCACAATTTCAGAATAAAATTAGAGGAAAAGGGGACAAAATAAATAATGAAAGTATATTGTAGAGTACTGAGAGCAGATAACACCCTGGCTAAAATTGCAGAGAATAGATGTCTCTTCTCTTATAGAAGAGGAAAAGCAATAGGCAATATGGCATCCCCAACTGTCCCTAAAACCATCACTAAGCAATCATCCTGGTTACACAAGTAAAAGACCTCCACAAGTGCGGCTATAGTGATTGCAAAGCCTGCAAACATGCTCAGACAGGGGACACCTTTCACTCAGCTAAGACAGGAGAATCCTTTGAAATAGATAAATGTCTAAACTGCAGAGTAAAAGGGGCAGTGTACCTTATAGAGTGCAATATCTGTAATCTACAGTATGTTGGGTAAACCTCAAGAGAAATAAGAACACGCATTAGAGAGCACCTGTCAAGCATTACTGTAGATACAGAGATGAGCAGGAAAAGGGAGGATAAATTGTTACCGGTGGGCGGTGGCTAAACAGTTCATAGAGGGACATGCCAGAAATTCTAAGACATTAAAGGGACATTAAACACTAAATACATGCTAGATAGAATGATGAATTCAAAGAAAAGATTAGTCCATGACTAACATGTAGATGTATTTTTTAAAGTTTCATTAGTTGTTTAAAAAGTGACAAAATAAGTGTAAAGTTTTAGTGTCTATAAAACACTGGGAGCTGCCATGTTGTAACTTGTGTTACCTTCTCTGCTGTGGCCAATTAGGGACCGTTATAAATAGGTCACTAGAGTGTGCAGCCAATGGCTGTGTAGAATATAACAGTGTTCTGCACTTCCATTTCTAACAGGAACTGAAAAGCTCACAATTTCAGAATGGAATAACAGGCAAAGAGGACAAAATAAATAATGAAAGTATATTACAAATTTGTTTTATATATACAATTTATTATTTTATATTACTATCTCAAAGTGTTTAATGTCCCTTTAAAGTGGACAATCATAGAGAAAGTAACACTGAACTTTGAAGGGGGTTACCTTGACAAACTCCTCAGTAAGAGGGAAGTGTATTGGATATTTCGCCTAAAAACAAGAATGCCTCACGGGTTTAACTCCAGATTTGATCTCATCAGTTTCTGGGAATGAACACGTTTACCTGTCCTAATTCCCCAAAAAAAATGTTTTCTTTTTTTTTTTTAAAATCTCAAACTCTGAACAATAAATTTTATATCCCCACCTAATATTTTAAAAGAATAGGAAGTAAGAGTATGTTTACTGATCAAGCTTAATACGAGCCAAACATAGGGGTTTAAGTACAAAAAGTATTATAATAATGTACGACCATTCATTGCCTAAAAACTTAAGAGCTGGACGTATACTAGTTCCAATAAACTGGAGCTAAAATGTTTATTACATAAGTAATTAATAAATTAACTAATATCGCACCTCCAGGGCATATGCATTCCCAACCCTAGCCAAACTTTAGACAAAGGCCTCTAGTTATCAAGGTCTGTCGGACCTGATCCGACAGTGTGGATCAGGTCAGACAGACCTCGCTGAATGCGGCGAGCAATACGCTCGCCGTATTCAGCATTGCACCAGCAGCTCACAAGAGCTGCTGGTGCAACGCCGCCCCCTGCAGACTCGCGGCCAATGGGCTGCCAGCAGGGGGGTGTCAATCAACCTGATCGTACTCGATTGGGTTGAATTCCGGCGATGTCTGTCCGCCTGCTCAGTGCAGGCGGACAGGTTATGGAGCAGCGGTCTTTGTGACCGCTGCTTCATAACTGCTGTTTCTGGTGAGTCTGAAGACTCGCCAGAAACACGGGGCATCAAGCTCCATTCAGAGCTTGATACATATGCCCCATAGTATACACATTAGAGCATACATGAAAGGGTTAAGTGGTAACACATAATTGGCACGTGTGATTTTAATTGACCCTAATTCTATTGTTATAAATTATAACTGCCACAGCGATAGATCAGTGGTCTATGAGTACGGCTCCAGAGAGCTGATCTATCGCCTGTTTGTTTTACCCCTTTTTTGCGGATTGCATTGCTGTTTTTTAGAAGAACCTAATAAAGACTGTTTTGATTTTACTGCACTCACGGCTGGATTTCTTTGTCTTCTCTTGGATATATATATATATATATATATATATATATATATATATATATATATATGATTTATCATTTTATGTTACCATCTCAACATATTTAATTTTCCTTTAAAGGATCTGAGATTGAGGGGGTTTGAATACTTACCCCCTCCATGTCACTAGCATCCCTGGATTGCCCCGGCAATACCAGGCCACTAGACTACCAGAGATGCAGGGGTATATGAAAGGGGGTTGGTGAAGAGCTCTGAAAGCAGCCCCTCCAGGATGAGGACACATGGTTGTAATCAGCATTTCAGGAGTTAATCTAGAGTGCAGTCTGAGTTTATTCTCTTGTTAATTTTGTGATATCTTAATTAAAATAATATGGATGGAATCTAAGAAAAATAAAATGGCTATATTAAAGGGTTTATCGATTACATTACTAGTTGAAGTATGGGTGTGTTGATTGATCTCTTTTAAAAGTGTTTAGTGATGATAATGAGTGACATGTGTGCAGTTAATCCTTTGTCCTCCGAAACCCGAGAGATATGTGTATATGTCTCTAAAGGATTCGAAAAGGGGCATAAGTGGTATAGTGGGCATGTGTGTTTGTTGGGTTATTATTTTTGCTAAATTTTTTTAGGGTAAAATGGCTTATTATTATTTTCTGTAACTTAAATTGATTGAGCAGATAGTGTTTCTATCTGTTTGGTAATGCTGCTTCTTAACATCATTCCATATAGAAGGGGTATTGTCAGTTTGTCATGTATTTACGCAAAACAAATTTTACATTCTATAATTTTTTGAAAATGTGTTGATAATTATGGAGAATAAGGATTGTGATCTGAATAATCAGGACTAGCACATGTTAAGTTTTTTTTTGTTTTTTTTTCACCAAACCAAGAATGTAAAAAGTGTTTTTGATAAACAACACAGAATCCTGATTGTGATTGTGTCATAGTAAATGGCTCAGTTACGGCTGTTAACATGCAGATAATTATCAAATGATAAACAATAATCAACCCCTTTATATGAAATACTACAAGATCCATTTAGTAATCCATTAGTAGTACCATCACAATACTATCTAATACAAATGAAAGAAAAAATTATATTGCTCTTTACTTGGATGATATACAAAAAATGACTTTACTATCCAGTTAACAACTTGGAAATAAGACATTAAAATATTTGGATATCTGGATCCCAATTGGTCAAACAGTTAACTATAAAATGGCCTAAATCAGCTGTAATTACATGAACTCTTCTCTACTATCGTATTTGTTTTGGAAATGATATTACTCCTGCATATTAAAGAGACATTAAAGGGACATAAAACACAAAATGTTTCTTTTATCATTCAGATAGAACATACAATTTTAAAACAACTTTCTACCGTACATCTATTATCAAAACATCTTAGTTTCCTTGCTATCCTTTGTTGAAAAGCAGGAAGGTAAGTTCAGGAGTGTCCATGTGTCTGCAACACTATTTGGCAGCAGTTTTGAAATAATGTTATACATTAGCAAGGGCACTAGATGGCAGCACTATTTATTGTCAGGCATGTGCACATTACCTATCTAGATAGCTCTTCAGCAAAGAATAACATGAGACAAAAGCAAAGTTGATAATAGAAGTACATGGGAAACTTTTTTTTTAAATTGTATTCTGAATCATGAATACATTTTACATTCCAATGTTCTTCACATAGAAGAAAATATTCTTTATATATATATATATATATATATATATATATATATATATATACAGTATACATATATACTGTATATATATAAATATGGCTCGTTGGTATATATATATATATATGATATGGCTCGTTGGTCCTCTTATGCCTAAGCCTAAACTGTCCTGCTGTCTGCCCCTCTTCTTTATTGTATATGGCTAAATAACAAGTACAAGTAATCTTGTAATAATTTATATGTATTTTCTTGCTCCACACAAAGAGGAACTGCCCAAAGGCAGAGAGACTTCCTCATTGTTTATCGTGATGGGAAAGCGTTTTGAAGCCATATCTGAGTCACTATAGTACATAAGGGAAATGAAACTCATATTCCAAAATAAGGCGTATTTGCCCTATTTTAGTATTGAACTGGGGGCAGTATCAAGAAATATCTTTAGAGAATTTATTGTAGCTCTAGTTTACAACTAAAATGCAGTCTATCCCTAAGTTGTAAAAAATACAAGAAAAAAACAACTTTACAATTTACTTCTATTATCAATGTTGCTTCATTCTCCTGGTATCCTTAAATGAAGAAGCATCAATGCACTACTAGGAGCTAGCTGAACACATTGGTAAGCCAATCACAAGATATATATATATATATATATATATATGCACAGCCACCAATCAGCAGCTAGCAGCTAGCAGCTAGCACCCAGCTCCTGAGCCTTCCTAGGTATGCTTTACAACTAAGGATACCAAGAGAATAAAGTATATTAGCTAAAATAAGTAAATTGTAAAGTTGCTTAAAAATGTATGCTCCATCTGAATCATAAAAGAAAAAAAATGGGTTTCATGTCTCTTTAAGTAAAAAAAATCTAAGGGTTTATTAGGTGTGTCACTATATAGAATATTTAAAACAGTGACAGTATAGCTGGGTACAACTACAAGAGATGGTTCTCACCAAAGCTCGGAGCCAACATCCTTCACAGTGAGTGTGCCAACACTGGATAGAAGTCACAGGAATGCTGTAGGAGTCCTGGTCAAGAACACAATGTAAAGAGACAGTAAACTCAAAATGTAATCCACCATAACATATTGAATTATTTATTGTACTGTATAAAAATAAAACTTTGCAGAGTATGCTCATTATTTATTTTCAACAAAATAATTTAAATGTGAACTACTTAAAGGGGCATAAAAAAACTCAAACAATCTTTATTGATTCAGCAAGAGCAGTGATCAGCCCTCAGATGTTTTGGAGCTACATTTCCCATGATGCTCAGACAGCCTAAAGATTGTCTCAGCATCATGGGAAATGTAGTTCCAAAACATCTGAGGGGACCAAGGTTGCTGACGCCTTAGCTAGAGCATACAATTTTAAACAACATTTTAATTTATTTCTATGATCTAATTTATTTTGTTCTCTTGGTATCCTATCTGGGAGCTAGCTGCTAATTGGTGGCTGCACATATATGCATTTTGCCATTGGTTCATCTGATGTGCTAGATCCTTTAACAAAGGATACCAAGAGACCAAGCAAATTTTATCACATAAGTAAATTGGAAAGTTGTTTAAAATGTTATGTTTTATTTGAATTATGAAAGAAAAGTTTTGGGTTTCACGTCCCTTTGAAAAGCTGAATATTTTTTTATTTTTTTTTTAAATAAATTAAAATAGAAAAATAAATAGAGGTACAAATTTAAAAACAGCACGAGCAGGCAAAACAAAATTGTAATTTAAGCTTCTACAAAGTCTTAATCATCAAAGTAGCATTAACCCATTTGTTACACTTCTATACACAAAACTATTGACTACTATCTGCCTGAAACCTGCATTGAGCTAGGACCACCATTTCAAGTGTAAAAAAAAAGAGAAATAAAGGGAAGAGATTATCATTTCCTTTCTGTATGTTTTGTGAATTTATTGCAAAATGGAGAATTATCAAACTTCCGAGGACTATTTCTAAATATTCTAAATCCGCGATGACCAACATCCTAACACATGGGGACTTCAGATCAATATTTTAGAACTCGGGTTGAGGGTATGAGAAGGAGCAAGGTAGATCCTGTATTTAGTTTATGAAGAAGTGTTTATGGTACCAGGATGTGTAATATTTACTGTTATGCTTTATTTAAGTATATAGGTTTTTTATATAGGTGAATGTTGGGATAGAGGTGGCCATAAACGGGGCAGAGCATATAGGTAGAGGGAAATAAGAGCACTGGAATGAGGGGCCCCACAAAATTGTCTTTCCCAAGGCACCATAAAAGGTGGCCCTGTCCTAAAAGGTTGCATATACATTTATGTCTATTAAACACACAATAAATAGTGTATTTCCTAAAAATGTCCAGTAGCACAGGGTCAGATTTAGCGAAGGTTACAAGGTACCCTCTGTCTGCTGTTCTTCTCTCGATGGTTCTTACAAGTTGTGACCACCCTGTTTGTCCAGCCACCAGAACTTCCTAAAACACATATTCTTAGTTCTGCTTTATTTTTTGGGACCACAAAAGCTAGTGCAGGGGACTTCACGTGTCCCTTCGGCCGCCAGTTGGCCATCCCTGTTCTAAGTGATAAAATAGCTACTCTCTAATCAAATCCAATAATAACTAATTGGACCTTTAAAGATGGAGAATTATGATAATACAGAACGATCCCTCTAAACCACATCTAATTAACTCAGGATCTTTTTCAAAGTTGATAATATCTCCCTCTATATTCATAACGCTAGGAAGTAGATTCCTGTCACTAATTCAGAGGGATTTCCTAACCTATTCAAAGAATGTTCACGAAAAGGATGTGACATTTTTGTCATATACCAGAATGACATGTTTTGATACTCCAGAACCAGTATATCCTAATAAAATAATATTTGAATGCTTGGGAATGTGTGTTCGGGCTTTGTGGACATACTTCCTATGTGTTGTTTTCAATATTTTCCTCATGTAATAAGAAAAAACACATACTATGATCTACAACAGGTGCAAATATATTTCTTTCATGTAATTAGCAAGAGTCCATGAGCTAGTGACGTATGGGATATACATTCCTACCAGGAGGGGCAAAGTTTCCCAAACCTTAAAATGCCTATAAATACACCCCTCACCACACCCACAATTCAGTTTTACAAACTTTGCCTCCTGTGGAGGTGGTGAAGTAAGTTTGTGCTAGATTCTACGTTGATATGCGCTCCGCAGCAGGTTGGAGCCCGGTTTTCCTCTCAGCGTGCAGTGAATGTCAGAGGGATGTGAGGAGAGTATTGCCTATTTGAATGCAATGATCTCCTTCTACGGGGTCTATTTCATAGGTTCTCTGTTATCGGTCATAGAGATTCATCTCTTACCTCCCTTTTCAGATCGACGATATACTCTTATTTATATACCATTACCTCTGCTGATTTTCGTTTCAGTACTGGTTTGGCTTTCTACAACATGTAGATGAGTGTCCTGGGGTAAGTAAGTCTTATTTTCTGTGACACTCTAAGCTATGGTTAGGCACTTTTTATAAAGTTCTAAATATATGTATTCAAACATTTATTTGCCTTGACTCAGGATGTTCAACATTCCTTATTTTCAGACAGTCAGTTTCATACTTGGGATAAATGCATTTGTTTCAATCATTTTTTCTTACCTTAAAAAATTTGATTTTTTCTCTGTGGGCTGTTAGGCTCGCGGGGGCTGAAAATGCTTCATTTTATTGCGTCATTCTTGGCGCGGACTTTTTTGGCGCAAAAATGTTTTTCTGTTTCCGGCGTCATACGTGTCGCCGGAAGTTGCGTCATTTTTTTGACGTTTTTTTGCGTCAAAAGTGTCGGCGTTCCGGATGTGGCGTCATTTTTCGCGCCAAAAGCATTTAGGCGCCAAATAATGTGGGCGTCTTTTTTGGCGCTAAAAAATATGGGCGTCATTTTTGTCTCCACATTATTTAAGTCTCATTATTTATTGCTTCTGGTTGCTAGAAGCTTGTTCACTGGCATTTTCTTCCCATTCCTGAAACTGTCATTTAAGGAATTTGATCATTTTTGCTTTATATGTTGTTTTTTCTTTTACATATTGCAAGATGTTCCACGTTACAACTGAGTCAGAAGATACTTCAGGAAAATCGCTGCCCAGTGCTGGAGCTACCAAGCTAAGTGTATCTGCTATAAACTTTTGGTATCTGTTTCTCCAGCTGTTGTTTGTATTGCATGTCATGACAAACTTATTAATGCAGATAAAATTTCCTTTAGTACTGTTATATTACCTGTTGCTGTTCTGTCAACATCTAATTTTCAGAGTGTTCCTGATAACATAAGAGATTTTATTTTTTTAATCCATTAAGAAGGCTATGTCTGTTATTTCTCCTTCTAGTATACATAAAAGTCTTTTAAAACTTCTTTTTTCAGATGAATTTTTAAATGAACATCATCATTCTGATACTGATAATGGTTCTTCTGGTTCAGAGGTTTCTGTCTCAGAGGTTGATGCTGATAAATCTTTGTATTTGTTCAAGATGGAATTTATTCGTTCTTTACTTAAAGAAGTATTAATTGCATTAGAAATAGAGGATTCTGGTCCTCTTGATACTAAATCTAAACGTTTAAATAAGGTTTTTAAATCTCCTGTAGTTATTCCAGAAGTATTTTCTCTCCCTGATGCTATTTCTGAAGTAATTTCCAGGGAATGGAATAATTTGGGTAATTCATTTACTCCTTCTAACGTTTAAGCAATTATATCCTGTGCCATCTGACAGATTAGAGTTTTGGGACAAAATCTCTAAGGTTAATGGGGCTGTCTCTACTCCTGCTAAACGTACTACTATTCCTATGGCAGATAGTACTTCATTTAAGGATCCTTTAGATAGGAAAATTGAATCCTTTCTAAGAAAAGCTTACTTATGTTCAGGTAATCTTCTTAGACCTGCTATATTTTTAGCGGATGTTGCTGCAGCTTCAACTTTTTGGTTAGAAGTTTTAGCGCAACAAGTAACAGATCATAATTTTATAGCATTATTATTATTCTATAACATGCTAATAATTTTTATTTGTGATACCAACTTTTGATATCATTAGAGTTGATGTCAGGTATATGTTTCTAGCTATTTTAGCTAGAAAAGCTTTATGGCTTAAAACTTGGAATGCTGATATGTCTTCTAAGTCAACTTTGCTTTCCCTTTCTTTCCAGGGTAATAAATTATTCGATTTTCAGTTGGATTCTATTATCTCAACTGTTACTGGAGGGAAGGGAACTTTTTTACCAAAGGATAAAAAATCTAAAGTAAATTTAGGTCTATTAATCATTTTCGTTCCTTTCCTCACAACAAGGAATGAAAGCCTGATCCTTCATCCTCAGGAGCGGTATCAGTTTGGAAACCATTTCCAGTTTGGAATATATCCAAGCCTTATAGAAACCTATAGCCAGCTCCTAAATACCCATGAAGGTGAGGCCCTCATTCCAGCTCAGCTGGTATGGGGCAGTTTACGTTTTCTTCAAGGAAATTTGGATCAATTCTGTTCACAATCTCTGGTTTCAGAACATTGTTTCAGAAAGGTACAGAATTGGCTTCAAGTTAAGGCCTCCTGCAAAGAGATTTTTTTCTTTCCCGTGTCCCAGTAAACACAGCAAAGGCTCAGCATTTCTGAAATGTGTTTCAGATCTAGAGTTGGCTGGAGTAATTATGCCAGTTCCAGTTCTGGAACAGGGGCTGGGGTTTTATTCTATCTCTTCATTGTACCAAAGAAGGTCAATTCCTTCAGACCAGTTCCGGATCTATCTATTGAATCGTTATGTAAGGATACCAACATTCAAGATGGTAACTGTAGGACTATCCTGCCTTTTGTTTAGCAAGGGCATTATATGTCTACAATAGATTTACAGGATGCATATCTGCATATTCCGATTCATCCAGATCACTTTTAGTTTCTGAGATTCTCTTTTTAGACAAGCATTACCAGTTTAGTGGCTCTACCGTTTGGCCTAGCGTCAGCTCCAAGAATTTTTTTCAAAGGTTCTCGGTGCCCTTCTGTCTGTAATCAGAGAACAGGGTTTTGGTATTTCCTTATTTGGACGATATCTTGGTACTTGCTCAGTCTTCACATTTTTCGCAGAATCTCATACGAATCGACTTGTGTTGTTTCTTCAAGATCATGGTTGGAGGATCAATTTACCATTCAGTTCATTGTTTCCTCAGACAAGGGTAACCTTTTTAGGTTTCCAGATAGATTCAGTGTCTATGACTCTGTCCTTGTCAGATAAGAGAAGTTTAACATTGTTATCAGCTTGTCAAAACCTTCAGTCACAATCATTCCCTTTGGTAGCCTTATGCATGGAAATTTTTAGGTCTTAGGACTGCCACATCGGATGCGATCTCCTTTGCTCGTTTTCACATGCGACCTCTTCAGCTCTGTATGCTGAACCAGTGGTGCAGGGATTACACAAAGATATCTCAATTAATATCTTTAAACCAATTATACGACACTCTCTGACATGGTGGACAGTTCACCATCGTTTAGTTCAGGGGGCTTCTTTGTTCTTCCGACCTAGACTATATCTCAACAGATGCAAGTCTTACAGGTTGGGGAGCTGTGTGGGGGTCTCTGACGGCACAAGGGGTTTGGGAATCTCAGGAGGTGAGATTACCGATCAATATTTTTGAACTCCGTGCAATTTTCAGAGCTCTTCAGTCTTGGCCTCTTCTGAAGAGAGAGTTGTTCATTTGTTTTCAGATAGACAATGTCACAGCTGTGGCATACATCAATAATCAAGGAGGGACTCCTCTGGCTATGAAAGAAGTATCTTGAATTTTGGTTTGGGCGGAATCCAGCTCCTGTCTAATCTCTGCGGTTCATATCCCAGGTATAGACAATTGGGAAGCGGATTATCTCAGTCGCCAAACGTTGCATCCGGGCGAATGGTCTCTTCGCCCAGGGGTATTTCTTCAGATTGTTCAAATGTGGGAACTCGCAGAAATAGATCTGATGGCTTCTCATCTAAACAAGAAACTTCCCTGGTATCTGTCCAGATCCTGGGATCCTCGGGCGGAAGCAGTGCATACATTATCACTTCCTTGGAAGTATCATCCTGCCTATATCTTTCCGCCTCTAGTTCTTCTTCCAAGAGTATTCTCCACCTGCTGGTAGCTCCAGCATGGCCTCACAGGTTTTGGTATGCAGATCTTGTCCGGATGGCCTCTTGCCAGCTGTGGACTCTTCCGTTAAGACCAGACTTTCTGTCGCAAGGTCCTTTTTTCCATCAGGATCTCAAATCCTTAAATTTTAAGGTATGGAGTTTGAACGCTTGATTCTTGGTCAAAGAAGGTTTCTCTGACTCTGTGATTAAATACTATGTGACAGGCTCGTAAATCTGTATCTAGAGAGATATATTATAGAGTCTGGAAGACTTATATTTCTTAGTGTCTTTCTCATCATTTTTTCCTGGCATTCTTTTTGAATACCGAGAATTTTTCAGTTTCTTCAGGATGGTTTAGATAAAGGTTTGTCCGCAAGTTCCTTGAAAGGACAAATCTCTGCTCTTTCTGTTCTTTTTTCACAGAAGGATTGCTAATCTTCCTGATATTTCATTGTTTTGTACAAGCTTTGGTTCGTATAAAACCTGTCATTCAGTCAATTTCTCCTCCTTGGAGTTTGAATTTGGTTCTGGGGGCTTTTCAAGCTCCTCCTTTTGAACCCATGTATTCTTTGGTCGTTATATTACTTTCTTGGAAAGTTTTGTTTCTTTTGGCCATCTCTTCTGCCAGAAGAGTCTCTGAATTATCTGCTCTTTCTTGTGAGTCTCCTTTTCTGATTTTTCATCAGGATAAGGCGGTGCTGCGAACTTCTTTTGAATTTTTTACCTAAGGTTGTGAATTCTAACAACCTTAGTAGAGAAATTGTGGTTCCTTCATTATGTCCTAATCCTATGAATTCTAAGGAGAAATCATTGCATTCTTTGGATGCTGTTAGAGCTTTGTATTATTATGTTTAAGCTACTAAGTCTTTCCGAAAGACTTCTAGTCTATTTGTCATCTTTTCCGGTTCTAGAAAAGGCCAGAAAGCTTCTGCCATTTCTTTGGCATCTTGGTTGAAATCTTTATTTCATCATGCCTATGTGGAGTCGGGTAAAATTCCGCCTCGAAGGATTACAGTTCATTCTACTAGGTCAGTTTCTACTTCCTGGGCGTTTAGGAATGAAGCTTCGATTGATCAGATTTGCAAAGCAGCAACTTGGTCCTCTTTGCATACTTTTTCAATTCTACCATTTTGATGTGTTTTCTTCTTCTGAAGCAGTTTTTGGTAGAAAAGTACTTCAGGCAGTGGTTTCAGTTTGAATCTTCTGCTTATGTTTTTCATTAAACTTTATTTTGGGTGTGGATTATTTTCAGCAGGAATTGGCTGTCTTTATTTTATCCCTCCCTCTCTAGTGACTCTTGTGTGGAAAGATCCACATCTTGGGTAGTCATTATCCCATACGTCACTAGCTCATGGACTCTTGCTAATTACATGAAAGAAAACATAATTTATGTAAGAACTTACCTGATAAATTCATTTCTTTCATATTAGCAAGAGTCCATGAGGCCCGCCCTTTTTTGTGGTGGTTATGATTTTTTTGTATAAAGCACAATTATTCCAATTCCTTATTTTATATGCTTTCGCACTTTTTTCTTATCACCCCACTTCTTGGCTATTCGTTAAACTGAATTGTGGGTGTGGTGAGGGGTGTATTTATAGGCATTTTAAGGTTTGGGAAACTTTGCCCCTCCTGGTAGGAATGTATATCCCATACGTCACTAGCTCATGGACTCTTGCTAATATGAAAGAAATGAATTTATCAGGTAAGTTCTTACATAAATTATGTTTTTGCACATCTTTTGCACAACACTTGGTTGAAACGTATGTTCAATTGTTGGAAGTTTAAATAGATATGAAACTCAAATGATTATTTTTGATTCAGATAGATCATACAATTTTAAATAACTTTGCAATTTGCTTCGATTATAAAATTTGCTTCTTTCCCTTGGTATCCTTTGTTGAAAAAGCAGCAAAGCATTACTGGGAGCTTGCTAAAAGCATTTGGTGAGCCAATGACAAGAGGCATATATGTGTAGCCACTAACTAGCAACTATCTCCCAGTAGTGCATTGCTGTTCCTGGGCCTACCTAGGTATGCTTTGCAACAAAGGATACCAAGAGACCAATGCAAATTATATAATACAAGTAAATTGGAAAGTTGTTTAAAATGACATGTTCTTTCTGAATCACAAAAGAAAATGTTTGGGCGTCATGTCTCTTTGAACACATTGAAAGAATGGAAACTGCACTTATTGAACCCTTTAAATTGAAATCAACTAGATATTGTCTTCTTTTTAAATTTACACTACCCTCTGAAGGTCCTACAGATTCAGAGTCCTGACCCTACAGTGTATAGTTCTGTGTTTCTGTTTGACTGTCTGTGTTGTGGGTGTGTACTTTGTGTGTGTGTAAGAGCATTACAAAGATTTGATAAAAAGTGTGTGTGTAACCATAAGATAGCACTAATAGGTTGTTGTTTTTGTGCACTGACCAGGCAGATATGATACATTGATGTGAGCATTCTACATTATTATCCTATAATATAAAAGGCCAAGTGTGTTTGTCCGAAGCTGTCATGCGCAGTAGAGACTGCGCGAGTACAAACACACCTGGCCTTCAACAGACTGGCCTGGCACCTGGGGTTGACCGGGCGTGATGGGGACGGGGCCGGGCGGGGCCGGGCGGACGGGATAGAGAGCTCAAAAGAGGGGGGATAGAGAGAGAGAGCAAAAGAGGGGGGATAGAGAGAGAGAGCAAAAGAGGGGGATAGAGAGAGCAACAGAGAGGGAGAGAGACAACAAAAGAGAGGGGGAGGGAGAGCAAAAGAAAGGGAGAGAGAGAGAGAGAGAGAGAGAGAGAGAGCAAAAGAGGGGAGATAGAGAGAGTAAAAGAGAGGGAGAGAGACCGCAAAAGAGAGGGGGAGAAAGGGGAGAGAGAGCAAAAGAGAGCTGAGAGAGAGCAAAAGAGAGGGGGGAGAGCGCAAAAGAGAGGGGAGAGAGAGAGTGCAAAAGAGAGGGGGGTAGAGAGAGAACAAAAGAGAGGGGAGAGAGAAAGCAAAAGAGAAGGGGAGAGAGAGAGCAAAAGAGAGGGGGGAGAGCGCAAAAGAGAGGGGAGAGGGAGAGAGTGCAAAATAGAGGGGGGGAGAGAGGGGGGAGAGAAAGAGAGCAAAAGAGAGGGGAGAGAGAGCAAAAGAGAGGGGGAGAGAGAGCATAAGAGAGGGGGGAAGAGAGCAAAAGAGAGGGGGAGAGAGAGCAAAAGAGAGGGGGAGAGCGCAAAAGAGAGGGGGAGAGTGCAAAAGAGAGGGAGGAAAATAGAAGGGGGAGATAGAGGAGAGAGAGCAAAAGAGAGGGGGAGAGAGTAAAAGAGAGGGGGTAGAGAGAGCAAAATAGAGAGTGGGGAAGAGAGCAGAAGAGAGGGGGAAAGAGAGAGCAAAAGAGAGGGGGCAGAGAGAGCAAAATAGAGGGGGCAGAGAGAGCAAAAGAGAGGGGGCAGAGAGAGCAAAAGAGAGGGGGGATAGAGAGAGAGAGCAAGGGGTGGAACTGCTGTACTGCAAAAAATGGCCCGTGTACAAGGCTTTAGGACTAGTGCACATATAATTATTCTGTTAGTTCATGTACTCACCAGGCAGATATGACACGTGTGGGCGTTTCTCAGTTTCTCTGTAAGTTCCTGTATCTTTTTCCTCAGACTTTCCAGACTCTCTTCATTTACCCTGATTTTTAAATAGAGAGGAATACACAAAAATAAATAAGATACGTTATTATGGGCACCATGTTTAAATAAGAACTAAATATATACAGTAAAAGAATATCATCAAGACAAAGTAAATTTGATAATAGAATTACAAAGCATTTTTTTAATTGTATGCTCTATCTGAACTAAGCATTTTGGGTTTCTTGTCCCTTTACAGTTATTGTAAAGTTTCTTTAATTAATGCACAATGTATGCAAATAGTCTGCAAAACAGGGGCACTTTCATTCATTACATTTTTCTAAGACGCTTTATTGGTAAAATATTTACCATTTTGTGAAGGTAAACATACCACCGTTCCTCCGCCCGCATCTCATCCTTCATTTAGCTGAAAGATGATTAATCCGGCTTCATCCAATCACTGCGTGCCCCATGAACTGGACGTTATTCGTCATTGCTTAGCAAGATGAAGGATGAGGTTCGGGTGGAGGAACGGTGGTATGTTTACCTTCACAAAATGGTAAATATTTTACTAATGAAGCGTCTTAGAAAAATGCAATGAATGAAAGTGCCCCTGTTTTGCAGACTATTTGCATACACTGTGCATTAATTACAATTACAAGTACAATCACTGTAAAAGGACATGAAACCCAAAATGCTTATTTCAGATACAGCATACAAAAAAAAATTGCTTTGTAGTTCTATTATCCAATTTACTTTGTCTTGATGATATTATTTTTTTAATAGAATACCTAGGTAGCTAGCATGCACGTGTCTGGAGAACTATTTGGCAACAGTTTTGCTTTTGAGCACTAGATGGCAGCAGTGTGTCCACAGTGTATAACATTGTTAATAGCATTCTTGCAAAAACTGCTGCCATGGGGTCCGCAGGGGAGGGGCAAAAAAATAAAATACCCTAAGCCTAATAATATCAGTGGCAACATGTGTAGCAGACAGTTGCTTTTTGTATGCATGAGCTGCACAATTTCAAAAATGGTAGCTCATTGGCGTCAAAAGAAGTGACTCAACTGAGTGCTTATGCTTAGATGTAAGGCAGGGTTTGACAAATATGATTTAAAAATCACATAAAAAAAACACAAAAATTGGACTGAACCCCCCAAACTAGAGCGGGATAATGTCAAATTTCACTGCAAAACTCACAGCCCTGGTTATTCACTAGCACTCACAGACAGCTGCACAGCTCTCAGTGACTCTGGCAGTTAACCCTAGGTCAGCCAGGCAAAGCCCAAAGAGAAAATTACAAAACAAAACTATTAACACAGAGAAAGTCTGGCACTGCCTTGCAAGCACACAGGTAGATTAAAAGCAAAATAAAAGAGAAAGTTTTAATCTAGCTGTGTGCTCGCAGAAATGAACTGAACCATGAAAGTTTAATTTTGTAAATCATCTTGTAAGTAAATTTGTGCTACTAAATATAATGCCATGTATTTTTATTTACATTGCAGGGACAACAGCAGCCAGTCTATTGCTGAGTTATGAGTTGAAGAGAGGGGAGGTTGATAGCATCTGTTTCTGGAGCAAGCTTTATCCAATCAGAATTTAGTGTCTGCTTATCAACACCACACCAGTATCTGCATAGCTCTGTTACAAGCTTTCTGTCTAATTCCATAGTATCTGTAATGACAGTGTCCTGGCCTCAGTTTTTAAAGTGCTGCTTTGTTCTCACTCACGAACTACTGCGTCTGATTCTGGTTGAACTCCAGAATCAGAGGTCTCCAATAATCTTTGCTACCACAATGCCTTTTAGTAACAACATTAACTCCTCTGATTCCTTGCAGCATTAGGCCTGGATTAACCAGTATTTCTGTCTTGCTACCTGCACCTGACAACCATCTACTTATTTGCTAGTTACTGATCATGGAGACCCGAAGACAATCAATGTGTTATCACTCATTATTCCCGGGAATGGGCCTAAAGATACCATTCCAATCCTTGAGTTTCCTATTTGAAAATATTCAATGGTATCTTAAGTTATTTGCGGCTTTGATTTTTAAGGCATTAAATACCCACCAAATTAGTTTATAAACCCACACGAGTGTATATGACATAACAGGAAAAGCTAATTAAAGCTATAAACTTTAATATTCAGGCATATCACTGCACTTTCAAGGTTTTTTTCACAGACCTTGACAGAAGCATAAGATACATGACTAAATTGAGAGTAGAAAATTGCAGCTAACTGATTAAAGGGACATAGACCACAATTTTTTTCTTTCATGGTTCAAATAGACAATACAATTTTAAAAAAAGTTTCAATTTACTTCTATTGTCAAATTTGCTTAAAGGGACATGATAACCAAATGTTGAAACACTTAAAAGTGATGCAGCATAGCTGTAAAAAGCTGATTAGAAAATATCACTGAAGCATCTCTATGTAAACAAGGAAGATATTTTTCCTCAAAATGTCCTTAGTATTCACACCACATTGTAAAGGATTTTAAGCAGCAAATCAATATGCCTGTCCCGGGACCTGCAAGGGAGTGAAATCTCATGAGATCACAATAAAACAGTTCATGACCTCAGCACTGCTGATGCTGATTGGCTGCTGTTCATTTCTTCCTTTTTTATTTTTTTACCTGCAGCTGGGCAGTAACTGAAAGATAACTTTTTACACAGCACTTACTCTGGTGAGCTGAGGAACTTGTGAGGTAAAATATCTAGAGATTCTCAGGTGATATTTTCATGGCAGCTTTTTACAGTTATGCTGCATCACTTTCAAGTGATTTAGCATATAAGTAATATGTCCCTTTAATTCTCTTGTTATTTTTTATTGAAGAGATATTTAGATAGGTAGCGTGTACATGTCTGGAGCACTACATGACAGGAAATAGTGCTGCCATCTAGTGTTCATGCTAATGTATAACATTGTTGCAAAACTGCTGCCATATAGTATTGCAGACACATTTATGCTCTTGAGCTTACCTTCCTGCTTTTCAACAAAGGATAACAAAAACACAAAAAATGATAATAGAAGTAAATTGCAAAGTTGGTAGCAATCTGATTCATGAAAGAAAAAATTAAGGAACACTGTACACTAGATTTTTGTTTGCATAAATGTTTTGTAGATTATCCATTTATATAGCCCATTTGGGAGTCTTTTTGTAACAATGTATAGTTTTGCTTATTTCTTTTAATAACATTGTGCTGGTTTTACGACTCCTAAACCAAGCCCCATAGTGTCAGATATATACCCGTGTTTACAGACTCCTGTTGGCTCCTGTTTATGCTATGTTTGTGCAGGGAAGGGGTGGAGGGGTCTGTCTGCTCTTTTTGTTTACCCAGCCCCTTTCAGTGGGTGTCCCAGACTACCTCATCAACAGTGATAAACTGTGAGCTTCTAAGTATGTTTTTAAAAGGTTTTATACTGGAATTTTATATCAGTATCTGTGCATATTCATCTTAATAGTAGTGTCTATTACATGTAGTTAAATGAAAATTGGTGTACACTGTCGCTTTAGGGTTATATGTTCATTTTAGCATTCACAGTGATAACTGCAAAATGTGTTTGAATAAAGATTTTTTAACTGAACCAGTGATATACTCCCAAAACTTCCTGGAGGTTTTCTGAGACAGAAAGTTAGGGGGACTTGTGGGGGATGGCCCACTGGCATTTTGTGTGTGGAGCACCAATAGTAGTAGTGCCAGCATGTGTACTGTGGCTGGAGAGGGTCGTGGCATGGACATGGGCATGGGTGCATGCCATGGGTTGACCCAGGAGAGTCCCTGAAAACCGGGACATGTTCCCAGATAGGGGAAGCTGAAGGAGAAACAGTAAGCAGTGCCAACCTGTAAAAAATTCTGCAATAGCTGGGGACAGTTGGACAGTTGGAATGTATACAATAGGTTCATGACTTGCACAATTAAGATGTAATTTAATAATGAATAGAGAAACTATTAAAGATGACTATTTAAACCTGTTAAAAGTATATAGATATTTTTTATGAAAAGTTTATGTTAAAGGTGTTTATTTTCGCTTTCAAACTAACAGGAAGTGCATGTCTGTAGACGGTGTTTAGTTTTCAAAAAAGCAATATTCTGAGCACTCTGAGGTGGAATATAAAAAAAACAAGCTTTATTAGTAAACGATTAAAAAGTCCATGTACATGCAGGAATGCAAGGAAAGCTGTCCTGACACGTTTTGTGCCCCTAGTGGCGCTAAATCATAGGATATACACTTGGAAAGACCATCTCATATGTGTTTAGTTTTCAGCTATGGAATGTCCATTTAATAACAAAAAAACCCTTTAGTGCAGGTTGAAGCCGCTGGAAAGTATGATAACTGAAATTTTTAATGGATTGGAATGATTTTTAAAACTCCCACTAAGAAGCCATGTTGAACACTTCATATGGGTTTTCTAAAGGATTGGAATGGGGGTTAATGAGTCAAGGTCCTGGCTTCTGCCCTGTGAGTCATTCAGAATGTGTGACATAGGTAACTAAAGTTTGCCTCCCTAGGCCTGGGCCTTGTTGGCCTATGCATGAAAAGACCCATAATACATACCAATTTCTGTATGTACAAATCACAACATATTGTGTAAATATTAATATCTCTTTCATGTAATATATAAAAAATAATCTTGTGAACAACTAAAATGTTTTTTTCAGTACCTTTAGCACTGAGCACGGAAACTATGAAAAACATATACTGAGCTGAAAAGGTCTCTTACAGTATATATATAATGGGGATACTTTCTTACCATTAGTCTCACACAATGCAATCTGAATGAACCCATTAATGTAACTTAATGTAAGGAAAACAACAACTATTGTATCAGTAAAGAGCACATATCTTTGCTTAAAGGGATATCCAACATGTTTCTTTCACGATTCAGATAAAGCATACGATTGTAAATAATTTTCCAAAATACCTCTATTATTATATTTGCTTAATTCTCTTGTATGCTTTGCTGAAGGAGCAAAAATCCAATACTGGTTGCTAACTGAACACATCAGGTTATTATTATTATTATAATAAATTATTTGTATAGCACCACTGAATGCCACAGCCAATGAAAAGAAGCGTACATTTTTTACTTTATTGTCCCTTTAAGATACAAATGTATTATTACTTAGTAATTAACCCACAGACACTCTTACGGATTGCCACTATTGTGTTCCTAAACTAGGGTAGTCAGTCGTCCTCCACAAAAATAACGGACAGCATGTGGGTAATGGCACAGGTGGTAGGTAGGGTCATGCAATAGCTGCTCCTCAATTCTCTACCTTAGGCCCCTTGATTTTGACCTTCTTTTTAACAAACGAACAGTGATTTTATCTCCTTTGTTGCCAGTAACACACAAAACATTTATTTAACTTCTTTGATTACCAGTAACACCCACAGATATTATTAATTTGACCACTATCTCGAAGCTAGAACAATATGGAGGAGAAATTGCATTGAACTAAGCACAGTGAAGGGGAGTGAGCATATTCACAAAAGCAAAATGTGGTGTGTGAAGAAAAAGAATGATAACTAAAAATATATCATTTATAAAAGGATAGAGAATAGTTGTTGGTAGATGCAACTATATAAAATAAATTATAATGCTACCAGTTTAGAATATTTATTGACTGTTGTTCTGTGTCTGTTTAGGAACATGGACCTAGCAATCTGTAAATGTGTCTGTGGAATAATCTCCAGAGATATTGTAGATAAAACATTTTTAAGGTATAATAAATAGCTAATTCTATGTTGTCACCCCTACTGTTTATTGAGTCCAGGTGTTTCAGCCACACCCATTGCTAACAGATGAATAATATCCAGATTAGCAGTATCATCAGAGCTCATTGACTTTAAATGCAACATTCTCATAGGATGCCATCTTTGCCACAAGTCAGTTAGTGATCTTTCTGGCCTACTAGATCTGAAGTAGTCAACTGTAGGTGCTATTATTTTGAAGTGGAAACGTCTAGGCCCAGTCACAAAGTTTTAAACCATGCAAACTCACAGAAGGATGCCGCCGATGGCAGAAGCAGCTGTATGCAAGACTCACATCAACATGTGCAATGCCAAGTACTGACTGGAATTGTGTAAGGAACTATGCTACTGGACTCTGGAACATGATTTATGGAGTTATGAATCACGTTTCACTATCTGGCAGTTTGACAGAAGAATCTGGTGTAGTGGATGCCAGGAGAATGCTATTTTCTGGACTACATTGTGCCAACTGAATGATCTTGGGCTGTTTTTCATTTGGGCTAGGCTCCTTAATTCCAGTGAAGGGTCATCTTAATGTTGCAGGATACAAAAACAGTTTAGTCAATTGGTTGCTTCCAACTTTCTTGCAGCAGTTTAGGAAAGGCCTTTTCCTGTTCAAGCATGATTGTGCCACTGTGCACATAGTCCATGAAAACATGGTTTGACAAGTTTGTTGTGGAGGAACTCAAGTGACCTGCACAAAGCTCTGACCCCAAACCCACTAAACGCCTTTAGGATGAATTGATATGCTGACTGCGAGCCAGACCTTGTCCAACACGGTGCCAAGCCCCAACAAATGATCTTTCGACTAAATGGGCACAACATATAAGAGACACACTCCATAATCTTGTTGAAAGAGAAGTGTCTACTGTTATAGCTGCATATGCGGGGGGCAACTCCATATTAATGCCCATAGTTTGGAATGGAATGTCAGACAAGCTCATATAGGTGTGATGGTCAGTTGGGTTACCATATAAGTAAAAATCAAATGTACATTTTCTTCTTTTTTCTAATTTCTTCTGGACTCATCCAACATGCAGTGTGAGATTGCTTAAAACAATGCAACCTCAATATATTATATATTTATTTATTTATTCACTTTTATAATGTCTAGTTTAGTCTCTAGGATATTAGCAAATATATTTGTATACACCAGTATTCACATGCAATTTCACATGCATATACTGATGTTGTATATCAGATACATATACTGTATATATATAATATAAATAAAAAAGACCTGGATGTGTTGACAGTTGGACCTTCCTCGCTGTCAGACTCTTCGCTGTGGCTTGGAGAACTGATTCCTGGAGAAACTATGCAATCCCCTGAGAAACAAATAGAGAAAAGGAAGAATGACATGAGAAGGAGAAAACAATACACTAACATATGTACTTATACATGCAAACAGTAATGCAATCAAGCAAACTAAGTATTGCCAGAGGCCAGACATTACACTAAACAGTATTTTGATGTCAGTCCAGTAAAATATTTAAAAATAAACTGGACACCTAACTGATATATTATGATCTGAATTTGAATATGGACTGGAAAATGCTGCAGGGCAATGTAGCTGACTTGGGTTGCAGGGCAATATAACCAACAGAGGCTGCAGGGCAATGCAACTAACTGGAGTTGCAGAGCAATATAACCTACAGAGTCTGCTGGGCAATGTAATTAACATGGTTTGCAAAGCAATGTAACCAACAGAGGCTGCAGGGCAATGTAACTAACTGGGGTTGCAGAGCAATATAACCAACAGAGGCTGCAGGGTAAAATAACCAACAGGGGTTGCAGAGCACTATGACCAACAGAGGCTGCAGGGCAATGTAACTAACTGGGGTTGCAGATCAATATAGCCAACAGAGGCTGTAGGGCAATGTTACTAATTTGGGTTGCAGATCAATGTAACCAACAAGGGCTACAGGGCAATGCAACTAACTGGGGTTGCAGAGCAATATAACCAACAGAGGCTGAAGGGTAATGTAATGAACGGGGGTTGCAGAGCAATATAACCAACAGAGGCTGCAGGGCAATGTAACTAACATATGTTGCAGAGCAATGTAACCAACAGAGGCTTCAGGACAATGTAACTAACGGAGGTTTCAGAGCAATATAACCAACAGAGGCGGCAGGGCAATGTAATTAATGAGGGTTGCAGAGCAATATAACCAACAGAGGCTGCAGGGCAATGTAACTAATGGGGGTTGCAGAGCAATATAACCAACAGAGGCTGCAGGGCAATGTAACTAACACAGGTTGCAGAGTAATGTAACCAACAGAGGCTGCAGGGCAATGTAACTAACTGAGGTTTCAGAGCAATATAACCAACAGAGGCTGCAGGGCAATGTAACTAACTGGGGTTTCAGAGCAATATAACCTACAGAGGCTGCAGGGTAATGTAACTTACTGAAGTTTCAGAGCAATATAACCAGCAGAGGCTGCAGGGCAATGTAACTAACTGGGTTTGCAGAGCAATATAACCAACAGAGGCTGCAGGGTAAAGTAACTAACTGAAGTTTCAGAGCAATATAACCAACAGAGGCTGCAGGGTAATGTAACTATCTGAGGTTTCAGAGCAATATAACCAACAGAGGCTGCAGGGTAATGTAACTAACTGAGGTTTCAGAGCAATATAACCAACAGAGGCTGCAGGGCAATGTAACTAACTGAGGTTTCAGAGCAATATAACCAACAGAGGCTGCATTGCAATGTAACTAACTGAGTTTCAGAGCAATGTAACCAACAGAGGCTGCAGGTTAATGTAGCTAACTGAGGTTTCAGAGCAATATAACCAACAGAGGCTGCAGGGCAATGTAACTAACTGAGTTTGCAGGGCAATTGAACTAACAGAGACTGAAGGGCAATGGGGTCTAATCAAAAGTCTGATGTAGGCAGGACTTCCGTTTGGGGGCGGAGCGAACAGGTAGCACACAGGTAGCTGCTGATTGCTTCGTGTTCCCTGTCTATGGGAAAGTGAAAAATCTCTACCCCACCGCAGACTACCTTGCCCAGGTTTCATTCGCTTGGGGCCGGTAGAAGTTCCACGGACGTCGGTGGGAAGTCCAATGAAGGCAAGAGTAATGCTTAGTCGCTGAAGCACTCCTTATCACATCGACGCACCTTACACCTGCAAACAGTGGGTACACCCTCTCAAGATAGCCTCACGCCATCTCTCCAATCTACCTAATCCCCGGGACGATTATATCTGTCTGGCCTAATGGTATTGCGGCCAATGTGCAAAAGTGGCAGTGAGATCCGCGAGTAAGGCATCCCTTAACTACACGCTCAACGCTACGGAACAAAAAAAAAAAAGCAAGCTGATCCCGTTCTTGAACTTACCGTATGCAGCCCGGCTCCCTATTACCTGAGGTGACTATCCGAGTACTCCGAGAGTGTCGGCGGAGGATAGGACAAGAGAGTCCTTTGGCCTCTGCATCTGCAGTGCCTAACAGGTGGGGGAGTGCGGTAGATCAGTTGCACGATTGGCTGGTTCAAAGTATCTGAGACAGCAACCCCCCTCGATCAGAGCAGAGATAGCACTGTCCTGGTACGGTGTTTGAAGTAACTTCACGCTTGAGGGGAGGCAACAAACAGAATATGGCGCTATGGATGGAGCAGCTATCGATTAGTAGAGGGGTGAAGCGGTTCAAAATGCCGATAACTTTGACGTCCCCTGGAATGGCAGCAAAGCGTGAGTAGAGGCATTTGCGGTGTGAGTGTGTCCGAAGAAAAGTCTAAATGTATGGGTATCTTGATATTCTATTTTTGTTATTATCGACCAAATGCACCAAGGGGGTATATACAGACAACTGCAAACAACATAGAGTTTTTCGCTGATACATATTGACTGTGTTTACAGTATTGGGGAACTTCCGCAGCAGATACCCAGAATTTATTAATAATAGAGTCTGACCTGAAAGAGGAGAGGTGTGCACTGGTCTTACGGGGGTCTGGGACGCGACGAGATGTACCCTTGACGATACTATACTTTAATTCGACCCCTAATCAATAGCACTGCTAACAAATATAACTCAAGGACAGTGCCCCCTCCTATTAAGGAAGATAGGAAAAGGGTATGAAGAAATGTTTATTGGATATAGCACCAGGAATATTTGGAATACCTCATTGTAAGGCCCAGTAGCACTATCTAGTTGGCGCTATTGGAAAAACAAAAAAGCTGATTTTGAGGTCGTGGGAACAGTTTGATTATAAGACTAATCGCATCTTGGCGTGATAAAAGGAAGCTAGTGGGGAAATCCTCATATGCAGCCAATTGCAGCCAAATTCCTAAGTCTTTAAAAAAAGAAAAAAAAAGGGGAAGAAAAAGAGGACTTGGTTTAGAATGATTTCTTATAGAGATTCAGCCTAGGGAAGCCCGGATAACCTGGGTTGTTGACTTACGGGCAATTTACCCAGAAGAATCCTAGATAACTAGTGGTGAATTCCTGTTATTGCAAAGTGACATCTGGTTCAATCTCTTGCATTGGGAATAAATGTTTATTTGAGGTGTATATGTTATCGGACTCCCACCTACAAGGATCTATAAACACTGAGGGCATACAATTGATATTTCACTAAACTGATGTGCATGTATTGTTATGTATAAAAAAAAAAATGTATTGTTATGTATAAAAAAAATATAGCTTTAAACTTCTAGTTAAGTAAACTCTGAACAATATATTTGGGAATTAGAATAGTTGCACCATAAGTGTACAGGATTATAACCCTTATTTACTTGTAAGTTTGGCAATAGATTTGAACTAGTATAAGATTCGGCTGAGTACATCTGTTTCAAATTCTCTGTTGTTACGTAAGATTTTCTCACTAAAGGAAGATAGATACTGCACACAGGTAGTCTCTTGATAAGATTTGTAACTTGGAAAGGCCCAGGATTTTATAAGGGAATTTAAGGGCCTTGAGTTTGGTCTCCTGAGCTTTAAAACAAGAAGGAGGGGGGAAGGGGGGAAAAGGGAATAAGAATAGAACAAGAGAAACTGTTGGTCAGCATTTTTTAGGTGTCATAACACTTGGGTTTTTTTTTTTTTTTTGCTTTTTGTGTCACTTCCTCTTGCACCCCCCTCCCATTTATATTACACTTTCTTGCATTTTTCTTTTTTTTTTTTTTTTTTTTTCTCTTTCTCGCCCCCACAGGGCTATTAGAAAAGTACACATAGACACAAATTGTGGCTTGTAAGTATTTAAGGAAAGCACGTTGCACTGTAGTGAATGGAGAGATTTATCTCCCACCAGAAGGGTTCCTCACCTATAATGCCGCCCAAACATAAAGACAGGAAAGGTAACACTAAACACTCAGAAACCCCCCAGGATACCTCCCAAGAAGGAGGCTTGATTAATTTTTCCTGTAATGATATGTCAGAATTCGCAGCAGAGATGGCGAAAATAATGGCCCCGCACTTAGAGACAGTCAAATTAGAAATTAAAACAGAGATAGCTAACCTCACTGATGAGATCAGGCAATTAACAGTCAGAATGGAGGAGGTGGAGACAAGGGTTTCTGACTTGGAGGACAGAGTGAATATTGTTTCTGCTACAGCTAACACACAAGAGAAAATTATCACCCAACTACAGAGTCGGGTAGAGGACCTAGAGGATAGGTCGAGGCGGAATAATTTGAGAGTGATTGGTGTACCGGAATTAATTGAGTTTCAGGATTTATTAAAATTTGTAACGGTCACCCTCCCTCAGGCACTCTTGCTTCCTCCTCCTCCTACTCCATTTTTGGTTGAGAGGGCTCACAGAATTGGGCCCCTCAGAGAAAACAATGATAGTGCTAGACCCAGACCGATTATTTTTAAGTTTGTTAACTATCAAGATAAGCTCCTATTTTTGGCCCACTACAGGAAGTTGAATACCCTTACTATTAACTCACATAGAATCTGGATTTTTCAAGATTTTTCTGTTGAAACCAGGGCAAAGAGAAAGGAGATGGCTCAGTTTTTTGAAAGATTTTCAAAAGCAGATTGTAGTGTCAGGCTGGTGTATCCTGCTAAACTCATAATTAATAAAGAAGGTTCTTCATATATAGCAAATAATAGTGTGGAAGCTGCAGCTCTATGTAAAAAAATGGATATTTTCTGAACGGGGGCTATTAAAGCAAATAATGTCATCACAGCACTGTTTGTAAGGATGTATAGAATGGAGTTATATGTTCAATGGTTAAAATGTATGTTTATGTTTATTTTTGTGCAAGTAATTTTTTTTATGTTATATCATTTTTTATTTTTTATTTTTTTATTTTTTTTTTCTTCTCTTCCTCGCTCTTTATCTCTCTTTGCTCCCCGTCTCTCTTTTTGGCTGACTTCTTGGTTTTTTCGGTCTTGTGCAATTTTATGGGCTGTATCTTCAGGGGGTTCCAATTAACTCTCTCCTTCGGGGTTATGCCAGAAGCGGGAAAATGATGATTTCTTTGTCCCCGAGATATACTAGAAGTAGGGACTTCGGGAATCTAGCTTTCGAAGGCTTGTTCAGAAATGGGGTGTGTAAATATTTTTTCCTTTGGGGTCATAATACAAGAGGGTCGACTAGTGGAATTTTTCCTCTGGGATTATGTTAGATATTCTTAAATTAGCGTCGTGGAACGTTGGGGGAATAAATTCTCCAATAAAAAGAAAAACGATAATCAAACATTTGGCAAAAGTTAAACCAAATATAGCTTTTCTTCAAGAGACCCATTTAAAAGATTCAGAATCCCTGAAACTACAGACTAATTGGGTAGGGAAGGTCATAGCGGCACCATTTAAATCTTGTAAAAGAGGAGTTGCTATACTTTTCAACAAAAATTTAGAATACACAATAGAATCGATTACGCGGGATCAGGAAGGGCGATATTTAATTGTAGAAGTTATAATCGATAAAACAAGATATGTATTATGTAATATTTACGGCCCCAATAAAGTCGATAAAATATTTTGGAATAAAATGTTAACCCTCCTACATAAATTTATAGGGCAACATCTTATAGTGGCGGGTGATTTTAATATTGTAGCAGATCCCATTTTAGACAGAGACAATAAGGCATATATTTTTACTCGAGACAGGAAGACACGTATTTTGCAGAAATTTTGTGCCCAACTTGGGCTGTCAGATATTTGGCGTGCCCAAAATCCCGACACAAGAGCTTTTACTTGTTTATCTAAAGGCCATCACTCCCTATCTAGAATAGATTTTTTTTTAGTCTCTGAGAGTTTGTCTGGATCAGACTGGGAAGCAGATATACGCGACATAACAATTTCAGATCATGCGGTTATTACTTTATCACTTAATGCATCGGCTAAGCGATTAACTCCGGCTAGTGGTATTTTTTTCCCTAAATATTTAGTGAACGATAACAAATTCCAGAACTGGCTGATTAAGCAATGGCAAGAATATGAATCTTATAATAATTCGTATATTGATAAACCGGAAGTTTATTGGGAAGCGGCGAAAGCCGTAATTAGAGGTAAAATCAAGGCATATCTATGTAAGCGTAAGAGGAAAAGTATGCAATTAGAGACACAGGCGAATAATAGAGTGAGAAATGCATTTTCGGCTTATTTAAGCGAGCATTCGGATGAGAAATGGCGCAAATATATGGATGCTAAGACAGCTCGTGATATTCTTACTCAACAAAAAACAGTGATGGATATACAAAAGCAAAAGGCGCTTTACGGTGGTTTTGCAGGGAAATCGGCTAAGTTCTTGGCTAAACTTACCAAATCGACCACCCGTAATGCTGTGTCGGTTATAAAAGACAGGTTTGGGAGATATACGAAAAACTCGGATATTATCAGTGCTTTTCACTGTTTTTTTAGTGATCTGTATAAAGCTGAACCGTATAACATAGAAAAGCAGAGACAATTCTGGGATCAAATTAAGACCCCTAAAATCTCTCTAGAAACGCTGGCAGATATTAATAAGCCCATCTCTGAGCAAGAGATTCATGCTGCAATTAAAGCAACAAAATCCAATAAGGCAGCAGGTCCGGACTGTCTTCCCGCGGAATTCTACAAGATACTTCAGACGCATATCTCCGCCACACTTATGAATCTATTTAATTACTATTTTGTTAAAAACAATAAATGCTCCCCATATTTTGCTGCGGCGGTAATTTCGCTGATTCCTAAAAAAAATAAAGATTTAGAACTTCCAGAATCCTATAGGCCTATATCTGTCTTAAACACAGATTATAAAATCTTGGCTTCAATAATAGCCAACAGATTAAAGCCTCATTTAGGTAAGATAATCCACGAAAACCAGGCGGGTTTCATGACAGGGAGAAATCCCACAAAAAATATTCGTAAGGTTATGACATTGCTTGACTTTTTTTGGAATAAGTTTAAATCATCTAGACGGGAAGACTTTCCGGACCTAGCCTTATTAACGGTCGACGCGGAGAAAGCGTTCGATCGCATCTCTTGGAAACATCTATTTTTTGCATTAGAGCAATTTGGTCTCACAGGTCACATACTGGAGTTTACACAAATAATATATTCTTCTCCAATTTCGTCTTTATTAATTAACGGTGAGATCTCCCAACATCTATTATTGCAGCGAGGCACCCGACAGGGTTGCCCTTTATCGCCACTGTTGTTCAATATATCACTAGAACCATTCGCTATCTTGCTCCGTCAACAACTAGAGGGGATTCGTATAGGTGAACAAAAAATCGTTCTATTACTATACGCTGATGATATAATTCTGTGTATGAGTAACATTTCTCGCAGTCTCGCCTTATTATTAGAATCCACAGAACTCTTTAGTGCAATTTCGGGATACAAAATCAATTTTACCAAATCAGATCTTTTATGGATTAATAAAAAAAAGCAAGATATTATGCACCCGTTTCATGAAACATCGCAAATTTTGTATCTCGGTATTAAATTAAGCATAAACCCGGAGGACTGGTATAGGCTCAATTTCAGCAAATTTTTTCAGGAGTGTGCGCAACGGGTAGAGGGGTGGATAAACTTACCCATCTCCTTGTCGGCCAGAGCGACTCTTATAAAAAACATTCTCTTTCCTAAAATATTTTACCTTATGCAAAATATCCCAATTCCCATCAAGAAGGCTGATATAATGAAATATAATAAAGCTTGCACAAAATTACTTTGGAAGGGTACTAGAAGTCGTATTTCGATCATACGCTTAACATGTAACAAAGACGCGGCCGGGTTGGTCTTGCCGAATTTGCAATATTATAGTTTAGCCGCTAGAGTAAAAGTGGCAATTGACTGGATAACCGAACAAGAGCAGGTTGCTGCAGTTCCCTGGGAATCTGCCCTAGTGAAACCATTTAGACTAGATGCTATTCTTCACTGTCCAATGACCGATTTACCCTCTTCACTTTTTGCACTTTTAACATTTAAAAACATCATATCTGCCTGGCAGGAATTTTGTGTGTCTTTAGATAATGTTCCATATGCTTCTAAATACTTACCTATTACAGGAAACCCAAATTTTGTTCCTGGGCTCTGTTCAGCGATCTTCAGGGATTGGTTTTCTAAAGGGCTGATATATGTGGCACAAGTTGTAAAAGCAGATTCAACTTTGTTATCCTTTGCTGAACTAAGACAGCATTTCGGCCTCTCTAATAAAGAATTTTATGCCTATTTGCAGTTAAGGCATTTTATACTCGAACTTAATCAAAAATACGGAAGAGAGTGGTCTCTTTTATTTCAACCGCAAATTAACAAATTCAAAATGGGAATATACTCAAAGCTCCGTTTTATGCGCATCTCAATTTTAAATCTTCTAATGAGCAGAGGGAATATGTAGTAGCTAAATGGAGTAAAGTTTTGCCTGAAGTAAATAGTCAAACTATAATGAATGTATTTAAATTTATGGAAAAAAGCTGGGTTTTGACGACATGGAAGGAAACGCAGATTAAGATTGTCTTTATGTCCTATCTGACTCCTGCTAGATTGGCAAGGTGGTACAAGATAATAAGTAAATGTCCTAAATGTTCTTCGCCCAAGGCAGATCTTTTGCATTGTTTTTGGGCTTGTCCTAAAATTTTACAATTTTGGTTGAAAGTAGCATATTGGATGCGCTCAACGCTTAAACTTGCCTATCATATACAAGTAATCAATGTACTTTTTTTGGTACAGTCTCAAACTGTTCCAGAAAATGTTAAATTAATTAATAAGATCATTTTGCTGGGACATAATATGTTATTGAGGGCATGGAAAGCTAAAACTGCTCCGAACGTGAAAGAACTTAAGAACGCTCTGTTGATGCAGTTTATCCATGAACAGATAAATTTACAAAATCCGTCAGATACACGATTAGCTGAGTTCTTCAGGCAATGGAAAATCTTTATCTTATCACTCCCTATAGAAACCCAAATTAGGCTGGTCAGACCATTCAAGGAGACGGTGTATGTTCAACTACAAATCCTGGCTGGAAATTTCCCCAGTGTCTGGTGCAACAATGTCAGAAGCCCGCTAGAGGCGGGGACGGGAGAGAGAGGAGTTGAGTAGAGGAGAATTCTTTTCAATACATTTTTTTTTCTCTTCTCTGTGTACTATCAGAGTATAGATAATTCAGATTCAGTCAGATAGAGAATAGAACACCTTGGGAACACGTTGTTCGGGCAGGTGCCGAGAAATGTATGTTTTATTTTTATTTGTTGTTGGTGTTTGGTTATTGTCAATATTGTATCATATTTTTACGTTGTATGTATGGTAAAAAGCAATAAAGAAAAAATATAAAAAAAAAAAAGTCTGATGTAGGCAATATAACTGACTAGGGCTGCCAGGCAATTGGGTCTAATCAGAAGTCTTTTTTTTTTTTTTTAAATTTATCTTTATTGACCAATTCGGTATATAATTCATATGGCAGAGCAAACACAGAGAATCAAATAAAAAAAAAAAACAACAGAAAAAAAAAATCCAGAGGATGCAAAATTCTTATATATACAATACTATGTAGCAGATAGAGATAATTTCACCACATCCTTATACAGTCCGAGTTTTGTACATATCTTATTACCACTTGAAATCAGTGCAAGATCTATGTAAATGCAAACTTTTAGAGTATCTCTGTGAAATTCCAATAGCTATATTTCATACCGAATTAGGGGTTTTATGATAGACATAATAAACAGAAAGAGAAAAAAGAAGAGAGAAAAAAAAAAAAAAAAAATTATAATCCCCTCCCCTCTCACCCCTCCTTCACCTCAGATTAGATTCTTAACTTGATTTCTACTCACTATAAACCTGGGACTGGCTATTCACTTTCCCCTTCCTTCCCTTTTATAGGCTTGGAATATATCAATACCATTCATTTGGGAATACATTTGAAAGAATCAATGTCTCGAAAAATTCCGATCTACGCAAGTTACGAACAAGTAGGAACTGACTAGCGAGTGGAAAGGACAATATAACTCTTAACCATTTCATAAAGAAAGTTTTGATCTTTTTCTCTTCAGAGGGAGCTATATTCAGCTGTTCAAAAATTATCTGGTCGTGTATCATATTTATAAAACAGCCCATTGTAGGAGCTTTTCTATTCTTCCAGTCTTTTAATATGAGATTACGACCAAGCATAATTGCCGTGTTAATAAGATTAATATTAGCTCTATTATGATCCATGTTATAGAGAAAAAAAATATGATTAGCTTGTATTTTTAACCTAACATCTAGGGCCTTGTTAAGCCAAAATTCCACTAATCAGAAGTCTAATGTAGGCATATAACTGACTTGCACTACAGGTAGGGTTGCCACCTCGGCCATGTTTTCCTGGACACTTATGAGTTATACATGCTGCAGGGTTTGCAGGGAGGAACATGAATAGTGCTGTTCAGTGTCCCTATTTGTCTGCTTTCTATGGTTGAAATTCATGTTCCTACCTGGCTGCAAACTCTGCAGCATGTATAACTCATAAGTGTCCAGGAAAACATGGCTGAGGTGGCAACCCTAACTACAGGGCAGGAGGGTCTTATTTCATTTTTATTGTGGGTATATGATTTAAAATGGCTGCAGGAGTACAGTAGGTGTTCTGACTCTAATCGGCTGTTCAGTATTAATGTGAAGGACTGCTGGGAGCCCTAAGTACAGTAACTTTACCTAATCCTATTAAAAATATAAGTACTTGTCCCATACTCAGACTTTTGCACTTTTATTTATTAATATTCCCCTGCTCAATTTCACAAGCCAATTATCCCAAATCCCTCACTTGTGTCTATCAAATGTCACTGATATCCTTTAAACCTAATTTGCATGCAAATGCCCAAAGCACCTGCAACAGTAATTGGCAACTAATTCCCTACAAATAGGACACACAATGCTTTTAACTCAGATGCTGAACACAAAAACAAAAGTGGGAGGAGGAACAGAAGTAGTGTTTTGTAAAGTAAAATGGAGGAAGTGTGTATTCAGGAAATAGAAATGGGATCTCATGTCTTGCTCCTGAGCTGGGTTATACAAATACTGTCTCTAGGGTCTCTACTATAGCCTTCTTACCTACAAGATAACATGTGCACGTATGTAGATAGTTAGATAGACAGACAGACAAATAGATGGATACTATATATAAGATAGATAGATGGATAGACAGACAGATTAAAGATATTAACTGATAGACAGATAGTGCTAAATTATTTAAACCATGCAAGTTTAGACTTGGTTTTTCATGCCAACCCTTGCATGGGTTGCCCTGGTGTAATTATCGTAAATAAAAAGGGAAGTCTCAGCGAGTGGCGAGATATCTCCTAATAAAAGTAACGGAGCTCACTGGAAAGGGACATTTTGCTCTGTAGAGTGAAGTTAGTAGACAGCAGGGGTGCAAAATAAAAATGAAAGATACACTGAACCCAAATTCTTTCTTTTGTGATTCAGATAGAGCATACAATTGTAAGCAACTTTCTAATTTACTCCTATCATCAAATTGTCTTCATTCTCTTGGTATCTTTATTTGAAAAGCAAGAATGTAAGTTTAGATGCCGGACCATTTTTGGTGAACAACCTGGGCTGTTCTTGCTGATTGGTGGATAAATTCACCCACCAATAAACAAGTGCTGTCCAGGTCTGAACCAAAAAATTGTCTGGCTCCTTAGCTTAGATGCCTTCTTTTTCAAATAAAGATAGCAAGAGAACGAAGAAAAATTGATAATAGGAGTAAATTAGAAAGTTGCTTAAAATTGCATGTTCTGTATCAGAAATATGTGGGTTCAGTGTCCCTTTAAGTCTTGCAGCCAATAAAAATCACATTACGTTGCTTCGTGCGTATAGAATCTTACAATCGCCTATATTTTCTCCTGCATGTGTTTTTTTGTTAGATTTCGAGAAAAGCTTGCCACCTTTTAGTTTGAGAGAAAAAAATGTGAGATCTGTAGTGTAGTGAAAAGCTTTACAGAATTACGATGAAATTAGAGAGACAATCTCATATATGCCCATGTTCAGTCCATTTTACAAAAAACCAACAACAATTACGTTGCTATTTTGGGCTTATAAGTACAAATATCTAAGTGTTTTTTTACATCCAGTGTACTTAAATTATGATTTATGCTGTGCAAATGTAATGCAATTTATTCCTGTTTAATTTACATACAAATTCAAGTTTTTGATAACATAAATTTTTTGATGAAGAATTTTGTTACGATTTTTGATGCACCTTAGCAATACATCTTTTTTGTGAGAATTGTTTCATTATTCATTTTGTAAGATTTTTAAAATCTGAATTTGATTGTGCGCTTTAGATCATTCCACCAGGGAAATAAAAGTACTGGTGAGCATTCTTTAATAATCTCGCCAGCTCAGAGACCTTCAGATCATCGGGCCCATATATAGATATATAGATAGATAGATAGATAGATAGATAGATAGATAGATAGATAGATAGATAGATGATAGATAGATAGATAGATTATTTTACACTCACCTGATTCATGGGTAGACTTCCCAGGACTCAGAATCTCCTCGTCCCAACAACTTTCCCCTTCTACTGGTGCCGGCCGCTGAGGTTGTGAACTCTCTGACTAAAAAACATAAGCACAGATCAAACAAAAAGAGAATAGTAAATTATACATCTATATAAATAATTTAAGAATATTTAATTTGACTAAAAATAAGATAACTTACCTCACAAATATTGACTCTTGCCCTCTTACATTTCCCAGCTCGTACTGCTAAAAATAATAAGAACCAGATGAGGAAAGATGAAAGAAAGAAAGAAAGAAAGAATGAAATAAAGAGCTGAATGCCCTTTTAAGGGCAATGCCCATACTAGGGATGGGGGAATGTTTCTAAAAATTCAAAATTTAACCCCTTAATGACCACAGCACTTTTCCATTTTCTGTCCGTTTGGGACCAAGGCTATTTTTACATTTTTGCGGTGTTTGTGTTTAGCTGTAATTTTCTTCTTACTCATTTACTGTACCCACACATATTATATACCGTTTTTCTCGCCACTAAATGGACTTTCTAAAGATACCATTATTTTCATCATATCTTATAATTTACTATTAAAAAAATTATAAAATATGAGGAAAAATGGAAAAAAACACACTTTTTCTAACTTTGACCCCCAAAATCTGTTACATATCTACAACCACCAAAAAACACCCATGCTAAATAGTTTCTAAATTTTGTCCTGAGTTTAGAAATACCAAATGTTTACATGTTCTTTGCTTTTTTTGTAACTTATAGGGCCATAAATACAAGTAGCACTTTGCTATTTCCAAACCACTTTTTTCCAAAATTAGCGCTAGTTACATTAGAACACTGATATCTTTCAGGAATCTCTGAATATCCATTGACATGTATATATTTTTTTTTAGTAGACATCCCAAAGTATTGATCTAGGCCAATTTTGGTATATTTCATACCACCATTTCACCGCCAAATGCGATCAAATACAAAAAATCGTTCACTTTTTCACAAATTTTTTCACAAACTTTCGGTTTCTCACTGAAATTATTTACAAACAACTTGTGCAATTATGGCGTAAATGGTTGTAAATTCTTCTCTGGGATCCCCTTTGTTCAGAAATAGCAGACATATATGGCTTTGGCGTTGCTTTTTGGTAATTAGAAGGCCGCTAAATGCCACTGCGCACCGCAAGTGTATTATGCCCAGCAGTTAAGGGGTTAATTAGGGAGCTTTTAGGGAGCTTGTAGGGTTAATTTTAGCTTTAGTGTAGTGTAGTAGACAACCCCAAGTATTGATCTAGGCACATTTTGGTATATTTCATGCCACCATTTCACCGCCAAATGCGATCAAATTGAAAAAAAAAGTTAAATTTTTCACAATTTTAGGTTTCTCACTGAAATAATTTACAAACAGCTTGTGCAATTATGGCACAAATGGTTGTAAATACTTGTCTGGGATCCCCTTTGTTCAGAAATAGCAGACATATATGACTTTGGCGTTGCTTTCTGGTAATTAGAAGGCCGCTAAATCCTGCTGCGCCTCACACGTGTATTATGGCTAGCAGTGAAGGGGTTAATTAGGGAGTTTGTAGGGAGCTTGCAGGGTTAATTTTAGCTTTAGTGTAGAGATCAGCCTCCCACCTGACACATCCCACCCCCTGATCCCTCCCAAACAGCTCCCTTCCCTCCCCCACCCCACAATTGTCCCCGCCATCTTAAGTACTGGCAGAAAGTCTGCCAGTACTAAAATAAAAGGGTTTTTAAAAAAAATAATAATTTTTTTTAGCATATTTACATATGCTACTGTGTAGGATCCCCCCTTAGCCCCCAACCTCCCTGATCCCCCCCAAAACCGCTCTCTAACCCTCCCCTCTGCCTCATTGGGGGCCATCTTGGGTACTGGAAGCTGTCTGCCAGTACCCAGTTTGCAAAAAAAAAGTGCTTTTTTTTGTTTCTTTGGTTTTTTTCTGTAGTGTAGCTTCCCCCCCCACACAGACAAACCCCCACCACCTTGCTGATCGTTTTTTTTTTTAAACTTTTTAGCCATTTTTTTTACATTTGTTAACATTTTTTATTATTGGATTTTCTGTAGCGTAGCGGTTCCCACCCGCTCCCTCCCCGTACACGCGCCCGCCCCCGCCCTCCCGTGCACGTGCGCGCACCCGTGCGCGCCCCCGGCCATCCCCGTCCACGATCCCGCCCCCCCCTCCACATCAGCAGGGCCATCGATGGCCGCCACCCGCCTCCCGGTCCGGCTCCCACCCACCAACGCAGTGAGCCAACGATCTCCGGTGCAGAGAGGGCCACAGAGTGGCTCTCTCTGCACCGGAAGGCTTAAAAAGGTTATTGCAGGATGCCTCCATATCGAGGCATCACTGCAATAACCGTAAAGCAGCTGGAAGCGAGCGGGATCGCTTCCAGCTGCTTTCCACACCGAGGACGTGCAGGGTACGTCCTCAGGCGTTAACTGCCTTTTTTTTGAGGACGTACCCTGCACGTCCTTGGTCGTTAAGGGGTTAAAACGAATTTTGATACATTCGTTCGTTCGAATCGAATTTCGAATGTTTATATAACATTCTAACATTCTATTTTCGAATTTTCGTTTTTGAATTTTTCAATAGAATTTGAAAATATTCGTTCGAATAATAGAATGTTTAGCTATGTAATTCATTCAATTTCGAAATGTAATTCACATTCGAATTTGAAGTAGTATTTCTAGTCTAATACTGTGTTTTAAATGTAATATTCGAATGTCACATTCGAATTTGAATTAGTATTTCTAGTCTAATACTGTATTTTAAATGTAATATTCGAATTCGAATGTGACATTCGAATTCGAATGTCACATTCAAATTCGAAATAGTATTTCTAGTCTAATACTGTGTTTTTTAAATGTAATATTCGAATTCGAATGTCACATTCAAATTCGAAATAGTATTTCTAGTTTGCAACTGTGCTTAATAAATGTAATATTCAAATTCGAATGTGAAATTCGATTCGAATGTGACATTCGATTCGAATGTGACATTTCGAATTCAAAATAGTATTTATAGTCTAATACTGTGTTTTATAAATGTAATATTCGAATTTGAATGTGACATTCGATTCGAATGTGACATTCGATTCGAATGTGACATTCGATTCGAATGGGATATTCGATTCGAATGGGATATTCGATTCGAATGGGACATTCAAAATAGTGTTTCTAGTCTACAATTGTGTTTTATAAATGTAATATTCGAATTCGAATGTGACATTCGAATGTTACATTCGAATTCGAATGTGACATTCGGAAACTGTAAATAACATTCGAAAATCGAATATTATTATAGAATATTCGTTCTTATCAACATTCTATTATCTAAATCGAATTTCTACAATAACATTCGTTCTAACATTCGAATTCGGATATAAACACATTTGCCCATCCCTAGCCCATACAAATGCCCCTTTAGGGGCAATGGGTAGTTTAGGATTTTGTAGTATTAGGTATTTTTATTTTGGGGGTTTGGTGGGTGGGGACTGGGGAGGTTTTACTGTTAGAGGGGGGACTTAGAATTTTTTAGGGTAAAATAGCTGTTTAACTTAGGGCGTTGCCCTACAAAAGGCCCTTTTAAGGGCTACTGGTAGTTTCGCATTAGATTAGGGGTTGTTTTTATTTGGGGGGGGGCTTTTTTATTTTCATAGGGATTAGGTTTATTTTTTTTATTTTTGATAATTTGGTTTATTATTTTATGTAATATTAGAATTTTTTATTTTTTGTAATCTTAGATTAATTTAATTTTTTTTATTTATTTTTTTAAGTAATGTTAGCTTTTTTATTTTATGTTTGTACCTTAGTATTTTTTAATTTAGGTAATTGGGGTTAATGTTAATGGTGTTAGGTTAGGGGGTGTTTGGTTACGGGGCTTAGTAATTTCATTAGTTATTTGCATTGTGTGGGTTTGGCAGTTTCGGGGTTAATAGTTTTATTAGGATTATTGCATTGTGTGGGTTTGGCGAATTAGGGGTTAATAGGTTAATTAAGTTTATTGCGTTGGTGGGGGATGGTGGATTAGAGGTTAATAGTTTTAATAGGTACTTTGCAATATGGGTGAATGACAAATTAGGGGTTAATAGTTTATTAAGGTATATTGTGGTGTGGGGTAATGGTGGTTTAGGGGTTAATAGTTTTAATAGGTACTTTGCAATATGAGTGAATGGCGGATTAGGGGTTAATAGTTTATTAAGGTATATTGTGGTGTGGGGTAATGGTGGTTTAGGGGTTAATAGTTTTAATAGGTACTTTGCAATATGGGTGAATGGCAAATTAGGGGTTAATAGTTTATTAAGGTATATTGTGGTGTGGGGTAATGGTGGTTTAGGGGTTAATAGTTTTAATAGGTACTTTGCAATATGGGTGAATGGCAAATTAGGGGTTAATAGTTTATTAAGGTATATTGTGGTGTGGGGTAATGGCGGATTAGGGGTTAATAGTTTTTTAAGGTATATTGCGGTGTGGGGAGATGGTGGTTTAGGGGTTAATAGGTTAATTAGATGTTTTGCAATGTGGGGATTGTCGGATTAGGGGTTAATATAGTTTATTAGTTATTGCGGTGGAGGGATAACGGTTGACAGATAGATATTGCGCATGCGTAAGGCGTGAGTTATTTTCAGGAGGTAGATAGATATTGCTCATGCATTAGGTGTTAGTTACTATTTCCAGGGGGTTACGGTGTTTACATACTCCAAGTCTTGCTGCACCTGCCTATGTGAAAGAAAAAAAGAAAGAAAGAGAAAGAAAGAAAGAAAGAAAGAAAGAAAGAAAGAAAGAAAGAAAGAAAGAAAGAAAGAAAGAAAGAAAGAAAGAAAGAAAGAAAGAATTTAGATCTCACCTCCAAGTCGTTCTTCACGGTTCCATTTCACCTGTTGGAAAGTCTTTGAAAGAAACTTATATGTCAGTATGTTAATAAATATGTCCAAGTCACCAGATTATTAAATTCAAGCAAGAGGCTAACACTTTAACAAATAAACATTTCTAATTTCAGTCAAGGTTCATTATCAATCTATATACATTTGATGCAATAATGTTTACTTTTTTCTTATATACAAGATGTTTCTGATAAATCAGTTAGACTATTTTATTCACAGACATAAAGAGCAGATAGTTTGTAATTTCTTTATTTCTGTATTTATTTATTTTTGCTATTTTGCTATTTACAACTTTTATCATCTTTATACCTTATAAATAGGACTCAGGACTTATTCTCTAATCTATTCACACTTTTCTTTTGTTTTATGTTTACTTTATTAAAGTAATTTAAATAAAAAAAAGTCTTCATATTATAGAACATCATAAACCTTTTGTTTTGCCACTTCACAACCAAAAGTAAGTTTTATCTTACATGTGACTGTCCCTTTCATTGCTTTAATGGACATTAAACACTAAGGGGCCTATTCAACAAAGGTCTGTCGGACCTGATCCGACAGTGCGGATCAGGTCCGACAGACCTCGCTGAATGCGGAGAGCAATACGCTCTCCGTATTCAGCATTGCACCAGCAGCTCTTGTGAGCTGCTGGTGCAACGCCGCCCCCTGCAGATTTGCCGCTAGCAGGGGGGTGTCAATCAACCTGATCATATTCGATCAGGTGGAATTGCGCTGATGTCTGTCCGTCTGCTCAGAGCAGGCGGACAGGTTATGGAGTAGCGGTCTTTAGACAGCTGCTTCATAACTGGTGATTCTGGCGACCCTGCAGGCTCGCCAGAAACACAGGCCCTCAAGTTCCATCCGGAGCTTGATAAATGGGCCCCCAAGGGTCAGATTACGAGTGGTGCACTAACAGTTACGTGCAAGCAATATCGGGTTTATCACAGCTGTTGGCGCACATCGGATCTAGCACTTGTATTATAAGTTGAAAGCAAACATGATGGCTTGGGCGCAATTGAAGTTAACCCATGTCGAAATTACTGGACTCTTAAAGCTCTGGTTAAAAGTTTCGCAAAAAAAAGTGTCATAAAAAACATCAAATACATTTAAGAGTACACTTACACTCATAATAACAGTATCTAATAAAAATGATTAAATAAAAATATTGTACAAAAAAAGTTATAAGGGGTCAAAGATATGAGGTCTTAGGTGTTAGAAAAAAACAGACAAAGGGCTTTAACATAGAGATACATATATATGCATATCTAAAGATGTCTAAGTATATGTAAATATATGTTTATATGTGTGTACATATGTATTTGTATTGGTATATATATATATATATATATATATATATATATATATATATATATATATATACAGACATATAGACACATATAAACTCATAAATACATATGTATATATATATATATATATATATATATATATATATATATATATATGTGCATTGGAGCCCTTTGCAGTCAAGTAGATTATAACATGAAATAAGAAAGTATTATACTCTGTATTTACTGTAAATATTTCATATTCCAATGTTCTTCACTTAGCAGAATATGTTCTATTTATTTAGATATTCATATATAGCTATACCTATATATAATTTTATATATATATATATATATATATATATATATATATATATATATATATATATATATATATATATATATATATATATATATATATACAGTATCTCACAAAAGTGAGTACACCCCTCACATTTTTGTAAACATTTTATTATATCTTTTCATGTGACAACACTGAAGAAATGACACTTTGCTACAATGTAAAGTAGTGAGCGTACAGCCAGTATAACAGTGTAAATTTGCTGTTTCCTCAAAATAACTCACCACACAGCCATTAATGTCTAAACTGTTGGCAACAAAAGTGAGTACACCCCTAAGTGGAAATGTCCAAATTGGGCCCAATTAGCCATTTTCCCTCCCTGGTGTCATGTGACTCGTTAGTGTTACAAGGTCTCAGGTGTGAATGGGGAGCAGGTGTGTTAAATTTGGTGTTATTGTTTTCACACTCTCTCATACTGATCACTGGAAGTTCAACATGGCACCTCATGGCAAATAACTCTGAGAATTGCTGCTCTACATAAAGATGGCCTAGGCTATAAGAAGATTGCCAAAACCCTGAAACTGAGCTGCAGCACTGTGGGCAAGACAGCGGTTTCACAGGACAGGTTCCACTCAGAACAGGCCTTGCCATGGTCAACCAAAGAAACTGAGTGCATGTGCTCAGCAGAGGTTGAGGGGTGGGGGGGTCAGCCATTCAGTGCTCAGACCATACGCTGCACATTGCATCAAATTGGTCTGCATGACTGTCATCCCAGAAGGAAGTCTCTTCTAAAGATGATGCACAAGAAAGCCTGCAAACAGTTTACTAAAGACAAGCAGACTAAGGGCATGGATTACTGGAACCATGTCCTGTGGTCCAAAGAGACCAAGATAAACTTATTTAGTTCAGATGGTGTCAAGCGTGTGTGGCAACAACCAGTTGAGGAGTACAAAGTCAAGTGTGTCTTGCCTACAGTCAAACATGGTGGTGGGAGTGTCATGGTCTGGGCCTGCATGAGTGCTGCCGGCACTGGGGAGCTACAGTTGAGTGCTGCCGGCACTGGGGAGCTACAGTTTAATGAGGGAACCATGAATGCCAACATGTATTGTGACATACTTAGGAAAGAGCATGATCCCCTCCCTTCAGAGACTTGGTTGCAGGGCAGTATTTCAATATGATAATGACCCCAAACACACCTCCAAGATGACCACTGCCTTGCTAAAGAAGTTGTGGGTAAAGGTTATGGACTTGCCAAGCATGTCTCCAGTCCTAAACCCTATTGAGTATCTGTGTGGCATCCTCAAATGAAAGGAAGGGGAGCGCAAGGTCTCTAACATCCACCAGCTCCGTGATGTCATCATGGAGGTGTGGAAGAGGACTCCAGTGGCAACCTGTGAAGCTCTGGTTAACTCCATGCCCAAGAGGTTTAAGGCAGTGCTGGAAAATAATGGTGGCCACACAAAATATTGACACTTTGGGCCCAATTCGGGCATTTCCACTTAGGGGTGTACTCACTTTTGTTGCAAACGGTTTAGACATTAATGGCTGTGTGGTGAGTTATTTTGAGGGGACAGCAAATTTACACTGTTATACAGGCTGTACACTCACTACTTTACATTGTAGCAAAGTGTAATTTCTTCATTGTTGTCACATGAAAAGATATAATAAAATATTTACAAAATTGTGAGGGGTGTACTCACTTTTGTGAGATACTGTATGTATATATATATATATATATATATATATATATATATATATATATATATATATATATATATATATATATATATATATATATATATATATATATATATATATACTGTATGTATACACTTACCGGCCACTTTATTGGTTACACCTTGCTAGTACCGGGTTGGACCTCCTTTGCCTTCAGAACTGCAACATTCCTCAGATATTTTGGTCTATATTGACATGATAGCATCACGCAGTTGCTGTAGATTTGTCGGCTGCACATCCATTATGCAAATCACCCGTTCCACCACATCCCAAAGGTGCTCTATTGGATTGAGATCTGGTGACTGTGGAGGCCATTGGAGTATAGTAAACTCATTGACATGTTCAAGAAACCAGTTTGAGATGATTTGAGCTTTTTGACATGGAGCATTATCCTGCTGGAAGTAGCCATCAGAAAATGGGTACACTGTAGCCATAAAGGGATGGACATGGTCCTCAACAATACTCAGGTAGGCCGTGGCATTTAAACGTTGCTCAATTGGTACTACGGAGCCCAAAGTGTGCCAAGAAAATATCCCCCACACCATGGATCCATGCTTTCATGTTGTATACACCATCCATCTGAATGTCACAGCTGAAATTGAGACTCATCAGAGACCAGGCAACGTTTTTCCAATATTCTATAGTCCAATTTTGGTGAGCCTGTGTGAATTGTAGCCTCAGTTTCCTGTTCTTAGCTAACAGGAGTGGTCTTCTGCTACTGTAGCCCATCTGCTTCAAGGTTTGATGTGTTGTGCATTCAGAGATGGTATTCTGCATACCTTGGTTGTAACAAGTGGTTATTTGAGTTACTGTTGCCTTTCTATCATCTTGAACCAGTCTGCCCATTCTCCTCTGACCTCTGACATCAACAAGGCATTGTGGTCCACACAACTGCCACTCACTGGATATTTTCTCTTTTTGGAACCATTCTCTGTAAACCCTAGAGATGGTTGTGTGTGACAATCCGATTAGATCAGCAGTTTTTGAAATACTCAGACCCAGCCCTTCCGCCACCAACAACCATGCCACGCCACGTTCAAAGTCACTTAAATCCTCTTTCTTCTCCATTCTGATGCTCAGTTTCAACTTCAGCAAGTCATCTTCACCAAGTCTAGATGCCTAAATGCATTGAGTTGCTGCCATGTGATTGGCTGATTAGCAATTTGTATATAGGTATAGATATACAGTATAATATACCAAAATACCATCAGATTTATGTAGAAATATGTATTAGGAATAAAAATAATATTTTCTGCTATAGGAAGGACATTGGAATGTGAAATATTCATATTTTCATGTCGGGTTAGCGCACTTGAGAATATGAAATTGGATTTAGGCATGTGTAGGGTTTTTTCCCACTTTTTTTGCTCTATTGGTTTCTATGGGGGAAAACATCAAGTTAGCACGCAAGCGAAAACCTTATACTTTCAACTTGCAATACGAGAGCTACTCGACACACACAAAAATCTGACTTCTAGCGGAGTTAGCGTGCAAGCTGGAGTGTTAAATACCACTCAACTAATAACCTGGCCCTAAACACTTTTATAATCGTAGCATTGAAGTTATTCCCCGCCTCCCTCTTGTCATGGATGCCGCCATGTTGTAATATGGCTTTCAATCCATTCCAGTGCTGATGTGTTGCTATTGGAGAGCAACTCTCCTTCAGATATTTGCAGTTCCAATATGAGCACCCATATTTAGATGGAGGTGCATTAAAGGGACACTGAACCGAAATTTTTTCTTTCATGATTCAGATAGAGCATGCAATTTTAAGCAACTTTCTAATGTACTCCTATTTTAAAATTTTCTTCATTCTCTTGGTATCTTTATTTAAAAAGAAAGAATGTAAGTTTAGATGCCGGACCATTTTTGGTAAACAACCTGGGTTGTTCTTGCTGATTGGTGGATAAATTCACCCACCAATAAACAAGTGCTGTCCAGGGACTGAACCAAAAATTGTCTGGCTCCTTAGCTTAGATGCCTTCTTTTTCAAATAAAGATATCAAGAGAACGAATAAAATTTGATAATAGGAGTAAATTAGAAAGTTGCTTAAAATTGCATGCTCTATCTGAATCATAAAATAAAAAAAAAATTGGGTTCAGTGTCCCTTTAAGTGTTTAATGCTCGCCTATTATTTATTTATGACTGGCTACAATGCCAATCAAAGATGTCATGTGACCCACCTGTTGTCTGTCCAGCTTGTGCCCATCCTCAAATGTATTTAATGGTGACTGGCAGGGAGAGCTCACTCCTTGCATAGGGGACTAGAGTAAACATAACAACACATAAACTACATCTCTATAATGTAAAGGGACAGTCAAGTCAAAATTAAACTTTTATGTTTCAGGTAGAGCACACAATTTTAAAGAACTTTCCAATTAACTTCTATTATTTTAATGTGCACCGCCTTTTTATATGCCCTCTTTCTGAGACACCAGCTCTTACTGAGCATGTGCAAGATTCACATGATATACATATATGCATTTTGTGATTGGCGGATGGTTGTCACATGATTCATTATAAAGGATAAAGTAACTAACTGACATTTGTCAGAAAAAAAATCTACTCATTTGAAATTCAAATGATTTTGCATTGTCTCTATTAGATTCATTTATTGATTATGCTATTCTACTGTGTTTACATAGCAACTTGAAAAAGTAGAGGAAGGAAACATTCTGGACAATCTACAGTATATGTAATGTTATCCATTAGAGATGAAAAGTGGTATAGCTTGTCTTATACCTGTGGTATATAATGAGTTGAATCCAGGGATGCATCAGGCTCTCTGCAAAAAATTATAAACCATATTCATGTTATTGATTTTCCATAAACAGATAAGTGTATGTTCATTAGCTGTGCACTTTAGCCAATAAAAATTTATTATGGCACATAGGTCAAATGTTTAATCAGTCTCTGTATATACATAAAAACATCAAAAATACATTTAACAGTACAGTTATACTCATAATAACAAAATTGCATAAAAAATGTATAAGAGCTCAAAGATATGAATGTGTTAGGAAAAAAAGTCTGCAAAGGACTTTAACATAGAGATACATAGATAAGTATACATATAAAGACTTATATATAAGTGCATTTAAGCCCTTTGCAGTTAAGTAGCTGAAAACATGTAAAAACATATTTATGCAATATTCATGTTTAATAAAGTGTTTAACTGTTTGTACTGTAAATATTTCACATTCCAATGTTCTTCAAATAGGGGAATTTTCTAAGTATTTTTTTAAATAGATATTCATATATAATTATTTTTATATATATAAATAGAACAGATTATTCTAAGTGAAGAACATTGGAATTTAAAAGAGTAATATTTTATTCTGGTTAGCACACTTGAGAAAAAAAGTGAATAACGTGGTTTGTTTTGTTTTTTTCTTTTCGTGTTCAATTGCAGTCTATGGGGGAATATGTGAACGAGGTTGCTATACTTGAAGTTCAGCTTTTTGCGTGCGGTCAGGTTAGTGCTGGTGTGAAAACATTTTACTTTCAACTTGTAATTTTTGCGTGCAAAAATCCTCCATCTAGCAAAGTTAACGTGCGAGAATGATAAATTTTGCTCCACTCATAATCTAGGCCTAAATTTTATTTTCCCAATCCATACATATTTGTATCAAGCTGTATATTATATATTTATTCACACAAGTTACACCTATCTATGTTCTTGTATATACTCTTAAATGACCTATCTGTCAGCCCTATGTGATCTGCTAGTGAATGAATCATTACTTTAGCTAGCCGCAACCTAAACTGTTTGGTCTTTAAAACTTGCATCACATTTTCAAACAGACAAAGCAATAGTTTTTTGTGAGAGGCTTTACTGTATGAATCATTGGCCTTCATTCAATAAAACTCTTTACACTACTAATAAACTACTTTACACTGCCAATCACTTGTTTTTTAAGTCGTACATGCTCAGTCGCAATTAGGTGAGAAATCCAAATTATTGCTTGAGAACCCCCTGGAACCCCCTGCCATAAACTCCTTTTTTGTGTCGTTAAGATTGCTAATATAAAGACTGTTCTATCCTGCAAGATTAATTTAACATAACAATATAGACATTCAAATATTTAGGACTAGAGAAGTGGAGCGCTGGTATTACAAGTAAGAGACGGCATCAGAACCTTGCGCGTCGAAGGGTGTAAGTAGCGCAGCGCTGGGCAGCATTTTTAAATGTATATGAATATATACATATATATTTATTTGTTAATATGTGTATATATAAATATATTAACACATAAGTATGCATGTATATAAGCATATCACATTGCAGGTCTATGGGAACACAAAGTTCCCATACACCACAATGTAAAGGCACTTTTAAGTGCCGTTTTTTTTCTAACACCCCACACTCACCAAATTTAAAGCCCCAAAACTGCCTAGTGCAGTTATTTATTTATTTTTGTAATAAAAAAACTATAATGCCCTCTTTGGCACTTTTATTTTGAGGGCATTTGGGGCATTTTTAGAAAATTAACCAGAGATCTAATCTCTGGTTAATTTTCGGAGCTCTAATTGCTACCACGAGCTTGTAATGGCTGGTTAATTATAGGGCGCCAGGATAAATGAAGCGACCAATAAACAACGCTCTATCCAGGGTGCTGAGCCTAAAATGGGCAAGCTCCTTAGCTTTTCATCCCTGCTTTTTAAATAAAGATAGCAAGAGAATTTAAAAATATATATATTAGGAACAAATTAGAAAGTTGCTTAAAATTGCATGCTCTATCTGAATCATGAAAGGAAAAAAATTGGGTTTAGTATCCCTTTAAGGGGAAATCAATTTTACAGTACACAGTCCCTTCAAGGGCTGGAGGTCATAATACAACCCACAAATACATTTGTCAGCCTCATCTCTAAAACAGACTGAATTACTGTGTGTTTCCAAAACAGAGAAGGATATTCGTGTGTCTAATTTGCAGGCTACCACAACACCAGTGTGAACTATGTACCTAAATCTTTTATTACTGACAAATCTTCCAGTTTTAAAATATATATATATATCTCTGTGATCTCTCATGTAAAAAGCTTCAACACAATTATTTTGTAGCAATCAAAATGAAGTTTAAAAATATACAAATTGAATTAGTCCTGTAGCTAAAACAAAAACTAGTATATGTTCTGTATATTATAGCTGCTGCTGTTAGTAATTCTGTTTTGGTTTGTTTGTTTTTTTGTTAAGAGCATAAATGTAAATCTGTAATGGTTTATGGTAAGCAGAAGGAAGAGGAGGGGAAGAGGAAATGATAGCAAGAGAATAAAGCAATAGGAAGAGAGAGGGGGAGAGAAAGAAAATGGAGAGGAAGGGAAATAAAACAGGAGGGATAGAGCAAACAAGCCAAAAAGACTGAGAGGGGAGAGATAGTATTAAAGGGACATGAAACCCAAAAACTTTCTTTCATGATTTAATAACATTTTAAACAACTTTCCAATTTACTTATATTATCCAATTTTCTTAGTTCTTCAGATATCCTTTGTTAAAGAAATTGCAATGCACATGAATGAGCCATTCACATGAGGCATCTATCTGCAGCCACCAATCAGCAACTACTGAGCCTATTTAGATATGCTTTTCAACAAAGGATGTAGAAAACTAGATAACAGAAGCTTGAAAGAAAAAAAATGGGGTTCATGTCCCTTTAAGGATAGGTGGAGAATTGTGTATGATAAATGTGAGAGGAGGTTTTCTTCTTAATTTTTCTAATATTGTATACTTTAAAAGTGTGTTTGATTAAAGGGATATACAAATACAAGAAGAAAATGCTCTAATTGGTATTTATTATTGTATTATTACTTGCATATAACTATGTGCTTAACCCCTTCAAAGGGATTAAACACAAAGTTAAATTTACCTCTAGAACAGGTTGCTTTACTGAGAGCTAGCTGAACACTTCTGCTGAGCCAATGACAAAAGACAAAAGTGTTTATGCCCACTTCTTAATGAAGTTCCTTATTGTGACTTAAGACTGAAATGAAAAAGAACCCTATATAAATTAACCCTTTTGTACTTCCTGATGTAGTGAATGTGTCTGTACCAGCTGATATGTCAGTGTGCATTATTATTGATAACTCGTTTCTCAGCTGTGGATCGCTCTGTCCTCTAAATTCACTAATATGCAAAAGAAGAACAGAGTCACTTACATTTTTACAGCTAACTTGCACAAAAGTCAATCAGTTCCATTTCACAAAAAGATTTTTTAAAAGATCACCTGTGAGTCTAAGAGACTTTATATTTTACACATGAAAATGATGAATGTCATTTTGGGTTTACATATTGCAGGAGTCAGTCTGTTTGTGGGTTATTTGCATTATATTAGGGTGAAGTGGCTAATGTTACCTGTCAGATACTTGATGTAAAAGATCCATCTCTTGTTGCAAATGTTGAGAGAGTTCCTCTTTCTGTAAACATTTATTACACAGGGGGCAAATGAGAGGCAAACAAATGGTCATCTTCTTCTCTGTTATCACAAAAGACAAAACACAAGAGACTGTAAAATTGTAAAATGGAGATTAACACAGAGCGGTATTTAGGTACAGTAAAATCTAATGGTTTAGATTAGAGATGTCCAGTTAAGAAATTTTAGTTTTAGATTAAATTTTCTTTCTGAGTATTTAGAGAAATTAGATTCCCCAAATATTTGGTGGCTGCACTATTATTTCTATCTCTTAATGCCACCTTTAGCTTAGTGTACCTTCATATTAGCGCTTGATTGAAAGCAAGGACCTGAGTTTTGTAGGACTCCCCATAGAACGAAGTCTATTAGGTAAAGGATTTAGCGCGGCCGTGGTATCCTACCTCTAGATCTCGCTTGAGCTAACATCTTACTTTCAACTAGAATAATGAGAACAAGAATAAGAACATTACTGATTTAACTTGATCCGTGTTAGCACTCAACAGCGCTAATATTTTTGCACTCCACTTGTAATCTAGGCCTTCATTATATATGTGAAGGGATTTCCCATATGCAGGGAAAGGATTTTTGTTTCTGAGGGGTTTTCAATAGGGTTTCTGAACACCTGCACAGCAGAATATACACGGCCAAAGTAAAAAACAACTGATTCAGTATTGATGATGACTTTCTAATGTATTTGTAAGAAATAAACAAACATTTCAGTTTTAACCGTTATGTCCCTTTAACAAATAACCTAAACTCAATGGAGAGTAAAGTCAAAATTTTTATGATTCTTAACAATTTGCTTTGTTCATGTTGTATCCTTTGTTGAAGAGAATAACTAAGTTGGCTCAGAAGAAGCAATGCACTGCTGGGAGGTAGATGGTTATTGGTGGTTGCACATATATGTCTCTTGTCATTGGATCATGAGATATGTTCAGCTAGCTCCCAGCAGTGTATTGCTGCTTCTAGACCTACCTAGGTTTACTCTTCAGCAAAGGATACCAAGAGAAGAAAGCGTATTTGATAATAGAAGTAAATTGGAAAGTTGTTTATATTTGCAAGCTCTATGTGAATCATGACAATTTGGTTTTTGGCTTTACTGTCCCTTTAAATGCATGTATGAAATTTATGAATTTATAACATTCCACATAATTTTATAATTCACATTTAAAAAATGACTGTAATAAACAAACAATATGATGAACATATTTTTATTATCTTCAGGTTTCCTAGGTAAGCTGAGGAGCAGCAGTACACTACTGAAAGCTGGTTGCTGATTAGTTGCTAGGCACATAATGGGAACTAGCTGAACACATCTGGTGAGCCAATGACAAGTAGCATATGTGCCTAGCCACTAAAAACTAGTTATCTCCCAGTAATGCATTGCTGCTCCTGAGCCTACCTGGGTATGCATTTCAACAAAATATAGCAAGACAACAAATAAACTTGATAATAGAAGTCAATTAAAAAGTCTTTTATAATTGCTCGCTATATCTTATTCTGAACCAAAAAAGTATCATTTTGATTTTCATTTCCCTTTCACAGAATTCTGCGAAGGATTAGAGAATCTGAACTGAGCAGAGAAAGTTGGATAATCAGGCCCTAGATATATTGTATATACAGGTGGCCCTCGGTTTACAACGGCTCAATTTGCACCGTTTCAGAATAACAACCTTTTTTTTTCAGTCATGTGACTGCTATTGAAAAGCATTGAGAAGCAGTGCATTGATTAAAATAGCCAGTAGGTGGAGCTGTCCGCTTGTGTTGCAGCAAAGATATGCAAGCCAAGCAAGCTGAAATTAATCAGTTTAACCAGACCTGAGCTATCGAGCAGCAGAGGAACAAGATCTTCCTGTCTATAAATCAGTCCAGATTGTAATGCATAGAAAGAACTGTTTGCAGAAAAATGCAAGTAAAGTCTGTGTTGTGTGATTATTTTATTAGGTTTATAATGTTGTTTAGCAAATGTTTTTGTTCATTTAACTTAGTTTAATTATATATTCTGTGTTGTGTGATTATTTTATTAGGTTTATAATGCTGTTTAGCATTTAAAGTCTTCATTTCAAAGCTTTAAAAATAATGTATTATGTGTTATGCCAATTTTGAGAGGGACCTGGAACCTAACTCTCTCACTTCCCAATGACTTACATTATAAACTGGGTTAGTGGGTTTCAATTTACAATGGTTTCGATTTACAACCATTCCTTCTGGAACCTAACCCTGGCGTAAACTGAGGGCTACCTGTACTATATTTCTGTTTCTATACAGATATTATTATATTTGGGACATTTTTTTTTTTTCTCCTCCTAGAAACATTTTTGCAGAAAGAGCGCTATATTACAAGTGACGCGCAAACTGTTGCGCTCTTGCGATAAGGGTTTTAACACGGCTGTTTCTGCACGTCAGAAGTAGTGTGCGTATTACAAGGTGAAAGTTAACGCATTTGTTTGAGTTCAATCAAATTTAATGTGTGTCAGGTTAGCGCAACTTCAGAGCTCTGGTTAAATATTATACGAGTCAAAAAATTATTTTTAAAAAAAAGGCTCAAAGATATGAGGTTTTAGGTATTAGGAAAAAAAGGCATGCAAAGGACTAACATAGAGATACATATATGTAATATATATCTATATATGTATGTATTTATATATGTTTATATATGTGTACTATGCATTTATTTATATGTGCATACATGTATTTACAGACATATATTAGCGCTGCGGAATCTGTTGGCGCTCTACAAATAACCGATAATAATAATAATAATAATAATATATACACATATAAACGCATAAAAATATATGTTTACATATATAGACATATATATGTGCTTTGGAGCTCTGTAAAATCATATTTATGCAATATTCATTTTTAATAAGTTGTTTACCGATGTATTTACTGCAAATATTTCTCATTCAAATGTTCTTCAAATATATATAGGTACAGTATATATTTTACCAAAAATCGATCATATATAGAGAAAGAAATATGTATTTAAAGGGACACTGAACCCACATTTTTTCTTTTGTGATTCAGATAGAGCATGCAATTTTAAGCAACTTTCTAATTTACTCCTATTATCAAATTATCTTCATTCTCTTGGTATCTTTATTTGAAATGCAAGAATGTAAGTTTAGATGCCGTCCCATTTTTGGTGAACAACCTGGGTTGTTCTTGCTGATTGGTGGATAAATTCATCCACCAATAAACAAGTGCTTTCCATGGTTCTGAACCCAAAAAATAACTTAGATGCCTTCTTTTTCAAATAAAAAAAGCAAGAGAACGAAGAAAATCTGATAATAGGAGTAAATTAGAAAGTTGCTTAAAATTGCATGCTCTATCTGATGTAGGAAAGAAAAAATTTGGCTTCAGTGTCCCTTTAATAAGAATAAATAGTACATATTCTTCTATGTGAAGAACATTGGAATGTGAAATATTAATATTTCATGTCGGGTTAGCACACTTGAGTAAACGCGATCGTGTTTGCACGCGAGTAAGGGTCTTGTTTTTTTTCCCCACTTTTTGCGCTCCATTGAAGTCTATTGGGAAATACAGTAATTTGTTTGCAATAGTCAATTTCGGATTTTTTGCACGCATCGGGTTAGCACTTGTGTAAAAACTTTTTACTTTCAACTTGTAATACACGCACTACCCAACACATGCAAAAAGCACACTTCTAACGAAGTTAACACACAAGAAGGAGCGCTAATTTCCGCTCCACTCGTAATCTAGCCCAGAATGAGGGAATCCCTCGCAACATTTTTTTATTGAAAGGGCCATTCTGATATATATATATATATATATATATATATATATATATATATATATATATATATATATATATATATATATATATATATATATACAGTATATATATCTTTATATATATATATATATATATATATATATATATATATATATATATAAACATACATATATACAGTATATAGTCAATCACTTCAGGAACAGCACTCTCCGTTTTGACAAGTTACTGTTTTCGAGGTTTCCCCCGTCCTCAGAATAAAACCCCAAAAACGTTAACTAATAAAGTAGCTTGTCAAAACGTGAGTGCTGTTCCTGAGGTGATTGACTAAATTATGCATTTTGAATTCCACCTCGGCAGTTGTGAGTTTTTTATAAAGTAAGTGCTGAATCCCATGCTGGAGTACTTATATATATATATATATATATATATATATATATATATATATATATATATATATATATATATATATATTACAAACTCATAATTCATAAAATAATTTTGTTTTTACATTATTGTTTCAAAGCTTATTATGTTTTTAACCCCCACACCCCCAATCTAGAAGAGTCCCACTTGGGAGCAACAAGTCTTGCAGCTCCAAAGTAAAAAATGTGCAGCTGACCAGTCACGTCCTTTTCGGCACTTGCAAAGCTTGCGGCTTTCAAATAGGACTTTACCTATGTGTTAACTCTTAACAAGGCTTGTCTTTAACACATGTGTCCATTTAAAAATGCCGAGTGGACAAGGGCAGAAATCTCTGAACCATAGAACAAGCTACTGAGCTGTTGTTCGTTCCTGTTAGAGCGCCTCTCTCTCTGTATGCATCTCTGAACCTGTCCACCCAGCGTCACGGCTAGCAGGCAGCAATACACTGCCTGCATTTATCTTTGTACACGCTGCTGCTTGTTCAGAGCTGACCCCAGCTCATGCGCAGCCAATTGTGTGCGAGCAGAGGCTTTTATTCACCCTGGCTGGACAAGTCTGTGAGATTGCAAACCACCAGCTCAGAGCTAGCGTATAGGTTAGAAAGTAGTGGTCTGATGACCGCTGCTTCTTAACTATTAGCTGCTGGCTCGCTCAAGTGCTCAAAGCTGCATTCAGAGATTCTTAAATGGAGCCCATAGTAACAAGGGTTTAGCAGCACATAGTAAGCTTGAGTGAATAGTTTACAAATGACATGCTATAACAAATTAGTGCATGCCATTTATTCCCTATAATCCCCCTTTAAATCTCTGAGAGTTTATTTTGAAGAAAAACTGGGAGAGGGGATTATAAAGAAATGTTTATTGTGAGTTTAGAGTTAGTGGGTGAGACTTCTAATGTGTGTGTTTTGATGAGGTTGGTGCTGTATGTGAAAGTGAGTCTGCTACTGTATGTGTGTACAACATTTGTAAGGGGACAAGCCTAGTTCCCTGTGTGAGAAATTTAGCGCCATGTTTGTGTGAGAGTGAGGCTGCCATTTTGTGTAAGCAGGATACATTATGCAATGGAGAAGCTATTGTCATGTGTAATATATTAGGCAAACACTGTGAGTGAGAGGGGGACTAACTTAAGCTTAGTACTATGCAGGACATTTGACAGGGTGGCTGGAAATGGTCTTTTATTCTCAAGCTAGTGATAATATGTCTTCCTCACACAATTACTAAATTTGCTAGAATTGCTAATTTTCCGCCTAGCTGGGAGTCTTGTTACTGAATAGACCCTCCTGCATATCATTGCATCGTATGTTTACCCCCTTCTCCACTATTAGTGTCAGGAGTAATTAGCAGAGGGTGAGAGGGCTATGACCTTCTTAATACTGCTCTGTGACCTGGAATAGTATTGTGCACTAACAATAGGAAGAGGGATGTGTGAGCTGTATCTGTGGAATCTGCATATTGACTATATATGTGCACACTAAGGCATGGATTGCATTCACAGAATTATATACAACTTGTTCAATGTAAGCATGACTTCACTTTTTTGGCACGTCTTATACTTGTTTCTCCTGAAATATGACAGGACACGGAAGAGGAAGAAAACGTAAAATCAAATATTATCTATCTGTCTGTCTGTCTGTCTATCTATCTATCTATCTATCTATCTATCTATCTATCTATATCTATCTTTCTATCTTAATTGTCTGGGTTTATAATTACTGCCAAGAACTGTCAGTATAAACAATAATTAAGAATTAGTTGCTAAGTGTCCTTATTGTGTAGCAATTTTTATAAAAATTACTAATGTGTTTAAAAAAATAATTAAAGAAACAGTTATAGAATTGTACGGAAGGAAAAGAGAAAAAGAAAACAGTATGTGTCTATCCTGTCTATTTGTCTGTCTGTCGATCTATCTATCTATTTGCCTATCTATCTGTCTATCTATTATCTATCTATCTATCTAGTTATCTATCTGTCTATTGGTCTATTTTTGTATCTATTCTTTCTAGTCTTTCAGGCTGTATATTTTTAAATCACCCATTTTCTAGTTTATCTGTATATCTATCTATCTATCTATCTATCTATCTATCTATCTATCTATCTATCTATCTATCTATCTATCATCTCTCTCTATCTATCTATCTATCTATCTATCTATCTATCTATTTACTGTATTCTTTGTTATTATTGTAACATGCAGTCACAGATGTGTGTAATAATCACACTGTTTGCCAAATTCTCCTCCTCCTAAATGATGCTTCCTGCAGGTGGTCAGACCCCCCTCTTTTTACATTCAATCTACATAAGAAAGGAACAGTGATCTGACCAGCAGCTGACCGAAGAGGGAGCTTGGCTCTCTCTGGAGTCATGAAAAATGGGCCTGTGGAAATGTGACAGACCTATGCGCTCCCTCCCTCCCTTTTTGTTTGTTTTTCTTCCTTTTCCTGATGCACACCCTCTTTATCTTTTGACCTCTGTGTCGGTTTTCTCTTACTCTGTCTTTAATATATTATTTTTCTGTCCTTTGTGTTTCTTTCTTTCTCTCCCTTGGGATCTTGTGAACAGCATCTGTCCAACTGGTGGCTTCTTTATTCCTCAATATATTGACTGAAATCCCTGTCATCATCCCCCTCTTCCCTCTTTGCGTGTGATTGTGAATGCATTAAACACATTAGCAAACAATTTATTTCAAATTGATGTAACTGCATTAACTTAAGTGTACACAAGCATGTACACTCACACACATTTGTACACTCATACTCATAAGCACAGACATACATATACACTCACACACATTTGTACACTCATACTCATAAGCACAGACATACATATACACTCACACACATTTGTACACTCATACTCATAAGCACAGACATACATATACACTCACACCCATTTGTACACTCATACTCATAAGCACACATATACACTCACACCCATTTGTACACTCATACTCATAAGCACACATATACATATACACTCACACACATTTGTACACTCATACTCATAAGCACAGGCATACATATACACTCACACACATTTGTACACTTATACTCATAAGCACACATATACCCTCACACACATTTGTACACTCACACTCATAAGCAAAGACATACATATACACTAACACACATTTGTACACTCATACTCATAAGCACACATATACATAAACACCTTACACACATTTGTACACGCATACTCATAAGCACTGACATACATATACACTCACACACATTTGTACACTCATACTCATAAGCACAGACATACATATACACTCACACACATTTGTACACTCATACTCATAAGCACAGACATACATATACACTCACACACATTTGTACACTCATACTCATAAGCACAGACATACATATACACTCACACACATTTGTACACTCATACTCATAAGCACAGACATACATATACACTCACACATTTGTACACTCATACTCATAAGCACAGACATACATATACACTCACACACATTTGTACACTCATACTCATAAGCACAGACATACATATACACTCACACACATTTGTACACTTATACTCATAAGCACACATATACCCTCACACACATTTGTACACTCACACTCATAAGCAAAGACATACATATACACTAACACACATTTGTACACTCATACTCATAAGCACACATATACATAAACACCTTACACACATTTGTACACGCATACTCATAAGCACTGACATACATATACACTCACACACATTTGTACACTCATACTCATAAGCACAGACATACATATACACTCACACACATTTGTACACTCATACTCATAAGCACAGACATACATATACACTCACACACATTTGTACACTCATACTCATAAGCACAGACATACATATACACTCACACATTTGTACACTCATACTCATAAGCACAGACATACATATACACTCACACACATTTGTACACTCATACTCATAAGCACAGACATACATATACACTCACACACATTTGTACACTCATACTCATAAGCACAGACATACATATACACTCACACATTTGTACACTCATACTCATAAGCACAGACATACATATACACTCACACACATTTGTACACTCATACTTATAAGCACAGACATACATATACACTCACAAAAGCACACAAACACACTCACACACATACATACACACACAGTCAAATACAGATATTCACACACAATAATACACACACACCCATACACATAAGCACACATATACAGTACATATATACTCACAAAAGCACACAAACACACTCACACACATGCATACACACTCACACATAATGACGCATATAAACATGTAAATATACACACAAATAATAAAAATTACACCATCTCATATAGAAATAACATTAAAAGACAGGAAACACAAAATTTTTATTTCATGATTTAGATAGCGCATGTAATTTCAAACAACTTTCTAATTTACTTCTATTATCAAATTCTCTTCCTTCTCTTTGTATATTTTGTTGAAAATCAGGGGTGTAAGCTCAGCAGCATGCACCTGTCTGGAGAACTATATGGCAGCAGTTTCACAAGAATTTTATCCATTTGCAAGAGCACTAAATGGCAACACTATTTCCTGCCATGTAGTGCTTCAGATGCCTACCTAGGTATCTCTTCAACATATAATACCTTGGGTAAATTTGATAATAAAAGTAAAACTTTTTTATATTGTATGCTCTCTCTAAGTCACAAAATATTTTTATTTTATTTATTTTCCCTTTAAATATCCACAGTCTTATTCATTCCAATAAAAAATAATAATATTTTAGGCTATCCCTTACCCCACCTTACCTCTTTTGTTGGATATTTGCCTTGGTTTTGTGGAACTATGCTGAGATGTTTGAGGAATTCCTGCCCCACTAGAAACATGAGATGCTTCAAGCCCAGGTTCCATGGGTAGGTATCTCATCTGCAGATGTTCTGACTCTCCCTTCAATCTTTTGGGGTTCATAAAACTGGCCTGAAGCCTTTCTACACCCTCAGGAAGATGAAAAGCACTGAAATGGTGGAGGGCTCCATACCCCAAAACACCAACACCTCCCCTTTCCAGACGATGGTGACTATATTGAGGAGCCAAGGATAAAAGTTGGGGAGGACAGGCAGTGGTTAGATGGTCCTGTGAAGAGTACAGAAGGGGATAAGCTGGACTAAGGTAAGATATCTGAGGTGGCTTTTCCATGGACATTGGGACAGTATAAATAGGTGGTTGCTGTGTTCCCCCAAGTGAGCCATCAGAAGAGGTTGCCATGACTAGCAATGCTGGAGATGTCAAAGTGTTAATCATACCAGAGGAGCTATCCATTTCTCATTAAATTTCCAGTTCTGAAATAAAGAAATAAACATATAACATTCAAATAGGTAACAGAAATTAAGAAAATCACAAATCTGAACCATCAATTAGCACTATATTATAGGACAACACATTATTTAGCATCTTTTCTTCAGATATTGGCAGGATAAAGTACCACACTATGAAAACATAAATTAAAAAATTAAAGTTAGCAAGTCCCCTTACAAAAGTAGACTTATTTATTATATGATTGGCGATTTTAAGGCTTTGATGTGAGAATAAATGCAGTGTAAATTAATATTAATTGTACATTTATACACACACACACATTAGCACTTATATATAGACACACTTGCATACACATTTATTAGACTGAGTTTAACTGTAGAAATAAAGAGGATTTAGAAAAATAATATTTATGGATCAAATGCAATTTAAAATATTATATATATTATAGTATAAGTTAGCACGCACACACACTATGAAATGTGTATTTTCACAGGTCTGGTAGTTTAAAAATAAAATATCATGACTGGAGAAAATAGAAACCTTTTAGTTATATATATTTTAAAATCTTTTCTTTCCTAAGAGTTTTAAAATTGCACAAAAATGAAATAACTGGGAAAAATATGAATAAAAAATAAAAAATAAATATTTACACGTAATTGTATGTTTATTTTATTGCTGAATATTATATGAAATAATATTTATATTGAAATAATTTTTTATTTTATTTTAATGTGACATGATAATATACAAAACACAACATTTCCTTAATTACAGGTCTCATCTAATCCGCCTGTGGTGAAGAAAGGGAAATGTCAGAAGAATAGGGCATTTTTACTGATCATCATAAAATTGGTGATATTCCACAAGAAAAGATTAGTAGCGATTTGTTGGGATTCCGTCCATTTTGCTTCAATTACAAACTACAAGATTTAATTTTGCTAGGGATTATAGAATAAACATGTGACTCTGTCAAATCCTATTGGTTGTTTGTGTAGAGTAAAACATTGTCACAAATATCATGTATATAAGATATTTATCTAACATAAAACACAGAAATAATATTTAAATTAAAAATGAAAGAATTGAAGCCTTAGGTCTGTCCTGTCTCAGATGGTGGCATATTTATGAATGCAAGATGGTTTTGTCACAAGATGGTTTGGTGATTTATTAAAATGATTAATGGAGCAGTTATACAATGGTCGGTTTGAAGTGTTTGCTTGAAAGGATACAACACTATGAAGTGATATTTATCTTCGTCGTGGCTGCCGATCACTCAAATTAATAAAAGTTACTTTGACAGGAGACAGAAACAGTATGTTTATTCCCAAAATTATTTATCTCCTCCGGTATATAAAGAGTTTAGCATTCAGTAAAATATCTAGACTCACACAGCATGCAGCCCAATCTCAGATTTTTTTATATATCAAATAAAAAATAAATAATAATGATAACATTTTAACACAAGATTGTTTTGTATACATTCTAATAAGGGCATAGTCATTAAAATTCATTAAACATTATACAAAAATAACACTAAATAAATATCCTATGATTAAATGCTTTTATGTGCTATTAGATAAGAAAATACTGTACTAACATTTTTTCTCTATTACATTTAAAAATAGTATTTAAAAATGTATTACCTTTGATTATTTTTTAATAGATGTACCTGGGCTGTGGGAGTTGTCTCTATCAGCCAGTGAGCAAAAGATACTTATGTATTAGTTGTAAACAAACAATCACTTCCTGCTAGTTTCACAGTAAATGTAAAACACTTTTAATTAACATTTTTGTTTTGTGCAAAAATAACCTGTTTAGCCACTGCTTTCTCATATGCATTATGAAAAAATAAATACAATATCCCTTTAAATGATTATTCTAATGTAATAACATAATTTTCTAATGTGCTAGAGCATTTCATTAATGCACAAATTATATTATTCCTATTTGTTCAACACAAAGTTAATTTTGTGCATTAAGATCATTACTGATCAGTTCCTAAAGAGAACAGTACCAGTGATGGGCAACAATGTATTGCTGCTTTTGAGATGGACTATGTATTTAACCAATTTGATGAAGAAGTGTGTTCGGTAGAACTGAACAATAATTCTTTAGAACTTACTAATATTATAGTGGAACAGTAAACTATTCCTTTATAAAAAGCTAAAATTGTGGAATTTTAAAAAATAGCAACGAAAATGTATAATATGTTGTGGTATAATATAGATTTGCACATTACACTTTATAAAGCCCAAAAATCTATGATCCACAGCTATATGATCCAGTAGACACATACAAATAATGTAAAATAATAATATTGTTAAACTATAAAAATAATATAGTAATAAATAATAATACTACAAAACCATATAATAATGTACAGCGAGAAATGGAATTATACTGCAGCACAATGCACTTCTGTGCTTTAGAATTGGCTACTGTAGGAATACAGTATTCTAGCTTTCTGCTGGAAAATATATATCATAAAGATGCTCTATTCTATAATAATAATGTTGACAGACAAAACGTGTTTCATGTATAAAAATATATGGGGTTGTTCAGGGCAGCAGAGTGACTTACGGAAAGTATCTTAAACATAAATAAAGATAAAGCAGTTGTTAGTGCTACTGCTACAAGCCACCAGCAGCTCAAAAAGATTGTTTTCTAAAATGTATTTATTTATATTTTTAATGGGAGTCAGGATTGTCAAAAACAAAGGTGAAGCTTACATACTTATTTACTGACACAGGAATCTCTCAACAGACAAGATTGGTTTCACATTTTTTGGAATATTAAAGGGATACTGAACCCAAATCGTTTCTTTCATGATTCAGAGAGAACATGCAATTTTAAGCAACTTTCTAATTTACTCCTATTATCAATTTTTCTTCATTCTCTTTCTATCTTTATTTGAAAAAGAAGGTATCTAAGCTAAGGAGCCAGACAAGTTTTGGTTCAGACCCTGGACAGTTTATTGGTGGGTGAATTTATCCACCAATCAGCAAGAACACAGGTTGTTCACCAAAAATGGGTCGGCTTCTAAACTTACATTCTTGATTTTCAAATAAAGATACCAAGAGAATGAAGACAATTTGATAATAGGAGTAAATTAGAAAGTTGCTTAAAATTGCATGCTCTATCTGAATCATGAGAGAGAAAAATTTGGGTTCAGTGTCCCTTTAAAAAACAAAACACAAACTGTCTAATAATGCTACAGATCTTTGTAGTAATGTTGCTATATATATATTTAATAATTTAATAATGTTGAACAACAGTCTAATAATAATAATCATAATTATAATGTATGAATAGCTATATAATAATTATAGGAAAGTGTATGGTAATGCATCAAAATTGCATACTGAGTAGGGATGGGCAAATGTTTTGCAACATTCAAAAAATGAAACAAATTTGAACACATTCGTTTGTTCATTTCAAATTTCAATTGTTTGTACAACATTCTAACTTTTTTTTAATGTAATAGTATTTCTAATGCTATCTTTAAATGTTATATTCGAATTATGCAATATTAGAAATAGAAAAATTCTAACTGATATATTTGTATCTATTATGTATCATTTTACTAAATTCCCTACCACATGAACTATTAAACTTCTGAATAGTATTTGTTACATTCAAAATTTCAAATGTGGATATTCGATCTAATTATGAACATTCGAAAACGAAAGCAATATTTGAAAATCGTAAATAACATTAGTTTTACTAATTTTAAGGTGTCTTCGTTCTTATTGACATTTGTTTGTCCAAAACGAATGTCCACAGGACTTTTCTTTCGACCAAACTAATTGTACTTTCGATACATTGGCCTATTCCTAATAATGAGACTGAAACCGTTATTCTAAAAAAATATGCTGAATAATTTACCTATACACATTATTTAAACTCTCATAATTATAATATGTCTTTTTTTGGATAAATTCTTGAGTGTAGTTTTAGTATTAAATTAACATCGCTTGTTTGAGAGCTGATTTAATTATGCAGTCTTTAATTAGAGTACAATTTATAAGCAAGATACATGTACAAACTATGGTCATGTTAGAGCTTAAATTCTCATTAAAAATTAAAAGAAAAGCAGGGAGTATCCTGATTTCTTTACTAGCTCAATGCAATCTTGTAAGCATTGCTGGAAAAGGTTACATTTCTTTCCTAAGGACCTCTTCATTTTACAACCAAAGCTTCAACATTTTTTTATATGGGAAGGGAAGATTTTAATTTCTAAAATGTGTTGAGCAAATCAGGAATTTCCCTGTAATTTTTTTTTTTTTTTTGAAAACTTTTAATGTCACTGATTTAAAAAAAAAAAAAAGATATGAGATAAATGAAAAATAATCCTTACTCAAGTGACTGCAACACATTGAAATATGATGTTTTATAGCCAAGCTGTTAAGGTTACTCAAACCACAGCTTTTCTTTATATGGGTCACACAGAAGACCTATCTTAAAAGTAAGTTTGGGAGATTTCATCTGGAGCCCTTATATATATTTAGAATGAATTTAGAGTAAATAGGGGCTTGGCAATGCTCAAACTTGTTCTTCCATCAAATTAAGAGGGTTTTTATTACAGTGAAAATATTTTCTCTAGTGTAAATAAATCTGCTTCTAGGGCCATAAAAGCCAACTAGGCTTATTTATATCACACATCCAGCTGGTTAGTCTAGTGTGCAATATCCTGTTGATTTAAATAATGTATAAACCATCAATTATAAATATAACAATTACTTCCTAAATCAGTATAAGACTAAAAAAATTGTCTGCAAATGCTAGAATTAAGGAACTCTGCAATGTTTCTCTAATTCACATTGGCTATAAATGTTACATTAATACCTCTTTGATACCAACACATACAATTCTACTAGATCAACTAGGACAAGAGCTGCCTCTTTGGCAACATAGCTACAGTAGTAATTCCTAATAGTTCCATATAGAATACATTTCTATTCATTCAAACATTATTTATTTAATTTACATTAATATTTTCAGTATTTGAAGTGCTTGACATTCCAAGATTTACAGTTAAATTTCAGCTATATTAACTCAAACATTCAAATGTTCTAAGAATTAATGATGTTAAACCGAGAATGATATGAATAATTTTACTTGAAAAACTTAAATTACATTATAGATGCACAATAAGGGTAAAAGCATATTTAAAAATATACAGATGAATATCTACAATACATTATATGGCTTTAATATTCAAGTTTCGTTGCAACAGTTTAAAAACAAAATTTAGTGGAATACTCCAAAAACATGAAATGATGGGTATATCAGAATATCATAAAGTTTTGTAATTTCCCAATATTTTTGTCAAAATGAATCTGTAGAAAAATACATTATGATAAAAAAAGAAATGAATCCTAACTCTGTGTCATTCGCTAGAAATATTATAAACATTAATATTAATCTAGGTTTAAGTATAGATAAAATGAATTTTATTTTCCCACTGGGTGGGCTTTCAACTTAATATTTCTGTGACACCCCGTAAACATTAATGAATAATGTTATAGAAAAACTAAAGATAAGATTTGAAACAGAACATACACCAATGTGACTAATCCTTTTGTTACACAATGTGCTTCACACGTATTGGATTATGACACACAATAGATCACTGAAATATGGAGTATGTTCCGCTCTACAGATGACCTGTTTGATAAACTGAATATTTTTTGCTGACATATATCACTCCTTCAATACTTACATTCTATGGCGTCAGAGAGTACCCAATCCGGATGTTTTTCCTTCCTCTTCTCAACTTTTTCCTTGTTTCCTTTGACCTATCTGTCACGTTTTCCGCTTTTGTCTCTCTCTTGTCTGTTTACTAATTTCTTTCCTTCCCTTCTTTTTTATCTTTCAAGTTCTTTATTTTTTTAAATCTAATTTTACCTATCTACGTAGCATTTGGTACTTGCTCTGGTTTAAACTCATTCTAATCTGCCTCTCACTTTTTTTTTCTCTCAGTATCTTTTGGTTTCTCTATCTTGTATGTCCCTTTTTCCTTTATTCACTTGTCTTTAGTCCCCTCTCACCGCAGGAAATTAAGATCCCATCAGCTGTCCACTCCCCTCTCTTTTTCAGCCTTTTCTCTGTACATTTGCATTTCTATGACACCTGCTTCCTGCTCCTATGGGGCCTTTCACCCAAGAGAGGGGTCACTGACAAATTATCGGCATTAATTCATAGCTCAATTAACAAAGACTTTCACTGCTCGTCACATAGACCACCAGAGTGGGACCACACTAAGTGAACTCACCATCAAAAACTATTGTGGGATTACTGAGTGCACTTAGTGCTCAGTATTGCATTTAAAAGACTAACACAGTCTGGCGCAGAACCAAACTGAGTGTACACGCAGCCAGCACTTTCAGTATATAGAGTTGACTTTGTGAAATGTGAGAACCCTTTCACTGCTTCTAATTTACATAACTTTAGAATTTAAGTGTGAAATTCTAATGACTACACTCACAAAACACTCCATATATAGGGCTAATACACTGAAGTGTGGAGTCATGATAAAAGTACTATAAGTTCTTTATAATTGGTTTGGTCAACAATGGGTGCACTCATATTCTTTATGTAGGGCTACAATTATAGATTATCAATAATAATATATATTTTTTAATTATATCAATTAAATACATGTAGAAATATAGGCAGATAAAAACAGTTAGATGGATATAAAGATAAATAAATAAATAAATAGATTGACTAGATAGACAGATAGATAGTTGATAAATAGATAGATGATAGATAGATAGATGACAGATAGATGACATATACAGTATATATATATATATATATATATATATATATATATATATAATATTATTTTTTTTATTAATACGTTTGGATTAATACATTTGGATTTTGGAATTCTGGATATGGGGATTTCTTACTGTATATAAATCCAGAATTCCGAAATCCAAATTTATTAATCCAAATGTATTAATTCTTATAAAAAAAAAATTCTGCAAGTATGTCTGTGTCTTTGTTTTTTTTGTTTGTTTTTTGTGTTCTAGAATGCAAATAATATGCAATAGTAATTTAAAAAATAAAAAGACAAATATTATTTTTCTGATTACAGTACTGTACTATCTTTCTGAGGGTGCTTTGTATACAAAAGTATTATAACTACTTTTATCTTACATGTATAGGCTGTATTATGACATGTAAACATTGCCTAAATTACATGATATTGTTAGTTACACTTGGTTCCATCCCATCTCCAAACTGTCCCATTTTAAAGAAGCAAGTATTCCAAAATCAAAACTATTCTGAAATCCAGATCTTTTCCAGTCCAGGATAGTTTGGATAAAGGGTTATCTACCTGGATAGATAGATAGATAGATGGATAGGTCGATAGATAGATCTCTGTTAATAGCATAACAGAATCTTATGGTGTAACATTGCTGTCTCACAAACTCTCTTTCTGTCTGTCTGTAGCAGGACCTTTGACCCTCTAACAAAGGAAATGACCACTTGTTCCTATTTAATATGCGCAATTCTGAAGATGCAGGGATCCTAACCAGCTTTACTCCTTTCCCTTTCTCCTGCATATATTACACACACTGCTTCCTTTTTTTTCTATTTTCCTTCCATACAATTCTTTTTTTTCTCTTTTTTTTTCTTTTTTTTATATTTTTCCTTTTTCATCTTCTTTCTACACACAACAGTAATTTGCATAAACATCATTACACAATAAGGGCACACTTTTTAGTAATTAATTCTTTATTATTCTTTATATTGACCTTCTTGGCAGTAATTGTAAACTCAGAAAGCATATACTCATTTTGAGGACATACTTATAAGATGATAGATAGATAGATAGATAGATAGATAGACATTTTTGTACAGCTTCAGTATCCAATAACATCTCCAGAGATCTCTACAATGAAATTGAATTTTAATGCTAAAATGCTATATAAATAACAAATATATATATATATATATATATATATATATATATATATGGCAAAACTTTTCAATAGAGCAATTTTAGTCCCTGTATATATAGGAATCAATGTATTTCCGACAAAACAATAAAAATAAAACATTACATAATCATTTGCAGTAAAATATTTATAATCAAAATAGGCATACTAATTATTTACATAGTATAGAGAGTATAAAAATGTATTGTTTTAATCCTACTATATGAACAAAACAAGTGAAATATTAAACAGGACGATAAGTAATATTTTACGAAGTTATCTACAAAAACTAAAAAACAAAATGTACGTACCCTGATGAATCATTTCTTTGGGAAGTCACAGGATCATAGATGTAATGGTTGGACATTTATATTGACCCTGTAAGGCTAAGAACGTTGATCTTTTTGCAATATTTTACTGATATTGCTCTATACTTTTTTTAGTTGCATCAGGTGGAAATCTATTTTGTTGTTAATGTATTAAAACAACATCATACTGCAATACGATGTTTTAGAGCATTTTCTAATTGTAGTATTGCTTACTTATAATTACATCATTAACCCTCCTCAAGGTTAAATTCATTGTTAAAGTTAACTTTGGCAATTTATAGCTGAACACAGGCCAGTAAGCTAGTCACATGTAACATATGTGCATAGTCCACTCAGGAGTGTGCATATATCTTGAGCACTATAGTCTTTATTAGTGCGCAATTCCAGTCCCCAGGACTCCAAACAGGCCAGATTTTCATGCTATCTGAACTAGAACAGGTGAAATAATCAGCTGATCAGTAACCATGGTTACTAACCCGCCCTCAACCATCAGCTGATTATTTCACCTGTGCTCTGGTTCAGAGAGTAGGAAAATCTGGCCTGTAGTGGTTCCGAGGGGTAGGGACTTAAATTGAGAATCATAGATATGTATAACATTGTTACACTATTTAAAATACTACTTTCATGTAATGCAGATTCCTGAGCCTACCTCAGTATGCTCTAACAAAAAGGAATTAAGCCACATGTTATCTAGAAAAAATAATACTTTTCATAACAGAAGAATTAGAATTTTTATTTTAAAATTATACGCTCTAAGCTTGTGAAAGTTTAATTTTAACTTTAAATCTTGACTTATGTTCTTGCCATCTTCTTTTTAATGGTAGTTTCTGAAACCTTGTGTCAAATACAATTAACATTTTTAATGGCAGACAATGCAATATTTTTCCACCATAAACATTGACTGATATTACAAATGAAAAGTATTCTACTGCAAGGGTTCAAAGTTCAAGTTCCTCAGGAGACTCAAAGGGAAACACACGTCTGAGGAAGAGATCACAGCATCACTCAAGGAAAAGAAAAAGAAAAGAAAATGATTGAAATCTTCTGGAAAAACAAAAAAAAAGTCAAAGTAGGCCACAGTGACTAAAAACAGTAGAAAGCACACAAAGAAGAATTGTGGCGCCAAACGCAAATGAAATGTGTTTCGTGTACATGCGCACTTGATCACTGATTTTCATTTGAGTGATGTTGTGACGTCTTCCACATACGTTTGTTTCCCTTTGTGTGGAGGTGTTTTTTTTACTTGCTATGTTTGTGCTGGTGTTAAGTGGAGACGCTGTCTTCTGCACTTGCTACACACACACATGTGGAACAGATTGATTGTACCATGTAACAATGAAAGGAGGATGACTCCATATACAAGGTTGTTTCTTAGGAGACCCTAGCAGCCTGATCTCCAGGATTTCTGAGGAACAGCACAGGTGACAGGTGCAATAATCAGAGGTTCAGCCACTTTGGTTATCTATATAGTTATCATACTAAATATCTGAGTTGTTAAGTGATCTTGAGGATTAGTGTTCTGGAAAACTACGCTCTACAGCATAAAAAAGTGTCTCATATTATATTGATGCAATAATTTATATTATGTACTGGTGACCCTCTGAGTCCATTCCCTTGTCAGTCCTAACTGGTTAATAGCTTCATTAATCAACATGAAAGTATATTATATATATATACACGTATATAAAAAGAAAGAAATACACACTACAGACTAGATTTAGACGGCAGTGATGGAAAGTACTGCATTAGATTTCCTTCAGTGCAGCCAGCGAGGATTAAACAGAAAACAAATCCACAGTGCTCAGAGGGAAGTAAAAAAGCAGAGATGGTCTAATGTGTTTGACCACTCTACACTATTGCTTGCATACAGCTATGGGTTAAATACATAGCTAAAGTCAGCTCCAGGGCATCAATGCACTACTAAGACCTAGCTGAACACATCTAGTGAGCCAATGACAAGAGGCAAATGTGTGTGTAGCCACCAATCACCAGCTAGCTTTCGGTGGTTCATTACTGCTTCTAAATCTGTCTAGGTATGCCTTTCAACAAAGATACTAAGGGAGCCTAGTCAATTTGAACAAAATAAATAATTTGAAAAGTCATAACATTTCATGCTCTTTCTGAACCACGAAGATTTAATTTTAAGTTTTATTTCCCTTTATGAAGTAAGTGATTAAAACTTGTAATGTCAGACCATTGTGTCAAACCATGACACAAAGTGTGCTTATAAAGGATTTGGAAATTTTATTTAACCAATTTTAAGTTTAGCGTCCTTTAAAGGTAGATAGAGATAGATAATAGATTTATAGATATTGTAAATAGATAGATAGATAGATCGATCGATCGATAGATAGAGATAGATAGATAGATTGATGGATAATATATAGATAGATATTGTAGATAGATAGATAGATAATAGATATTTATTATAGATAGATGATAGACAGATATTGTAGATAGATAGATAGAGATAGATAGATAATAGATAGATAGATAGATGATAGATAGATAGATAGATAGATATTGTAGATAGATAGATAATAGATAGATATGATAGATAGATAGATAGATAGATGATAGATAGACAGGCAGGCAGACAGATAATTAGACAGATAGATAAAGATAGATAATAGACAGATAGATAGATGATATTATTATTATTATAATTATTATTATCATTTATTTGTATAGCGCCGCCAAATTCTGTAGCGCTGGGTATAATGATAGGGGTATACAATGACAACATTTTTGATAAAAATATAAAACATAAAACTAAACAAATCTGGTACAGGAGGAAGAGGGCCCTGCTCGGGATAGCTCACAGTCTACAGGTTTAGGGTGCAGAGACATAATGTTGGGGTAGCTTGTTACATCAGTTGTAGTTGCAGTAGTGAGTCAGGCAGTTCATGTATTAGTTTGGTTCGGATGAGGGATGGAGGAGAAACGGTACGCCTCTCTGAATAGGTGGGTTTTCAAGGAGCGTCTGAAGCTATACAAGGTTGAAGACAGTCTAATGGAGCGGGGTAGAGAGTTCCAGAGGACAGGAGTAGCACGTGCGAAGTCTTGGAGGCGGGAGTGGGACGTAGAGATAACAGGAGTGGAGAGACGTAGGTCAGCGGTTGATCGAAGAGGACAGGATGGGGAATATTTCACGATAAGAGAGGAAATATAGTTGGGAGTTAGACTGTTGAGTGCTTTGTAAGTTAGGGTTAATACTTTAAACTGTATTCTGGAGTGTATGGGGAGCCAGCGTAGAGACTGGCAGAGCGGAGTCGCTGATGCAGATCGGCGACTTAGGTGGATGAGTCTAGCAGAAGCATTCATAATAGATTGGAGGGAGGAGAGGTGGTGTTTTGGAAGGCCATTTAGGAGTAGGTTGCAGTAATTAATGTGTGACAAAATGAGCGAATGAATAAGTATTTTTGTTGTTTTTTGAGTAAGGAAGGGACGAATTCTGGAAATGTTGCGTAGGTGTGAACGGCAGGATTAGGTAAGCGTTTGTATATGTGGGTTGAATGTGAGTTCTCAGTCTAGTGTGACCCCAAGGCAGCGGACCTGGGGTGAGGTGTTGAGAATAGAGTCTCCAACTGTCAGAGAAATGTCAGGTGTTGGATGTCTCGAAGAGGGGGGAATAAGAAGCAGCTCAGTTTTGGACAGATTGAGTTGGAGGTAGTGTGAAGACATCCAAGAGTAAATTGTAGAGAGGCAGTTGAAAATAGATAGATAGATAAATAAATAATAGATAGATATTGTAGATAGATAGATAGATAATGGATAGATAGATAGATATTATAGATAGATTAATAGATAATATATAGATAGATATTGTAGCTAGATAGATAGATGATAGATATATAATAGATAGATAGATAGTTTAGATAGATGATATATTTATATATATATATATATATATATATATATATATATATATATATATATATATATATATATATAAATAGATGATAGATAGATATTTTAGATAGATAAAAAGATAGATAGGGATAGATAGATAGATAGATAGATAGATGGATAGATAGATGATATATAGATATTGTAAATAGATAGATAGATAATAGATAGATAGATATGATAGATAAATAGATAGATAGACAGACAGATATATAGAGATAGATAATAGATAGATAGATGATAGATAGATATTGTAGATGATAGATAGATATATAGATAGATAGATATTGAAGATAGATAGATAGACAGACAGACAGACAGACAGATATGATAGATAGATAGATAGGTAGATAAATAGATGATAGATAGATAGAGAGAGAGAGAGACAGATAGATAGATAGATAGATAGATAGATTATAGATAGATAGATAGATAATAGATAGATAGATAGATAGATGGATAGATAGATAGATAGATAGATAGATAGATAGATAGATAGATAGATAGATAGACAGGAATAATAAGTAATATTTTATGAAGTTATCCAAACAAAACTAAACACACAAATCCTGATGAATAATTCCCTTGGGAAGTCACAGGATCACTGATGTAATAAGAATGATGAGCTTTTTGCAATATTGTACTGATATTGCTTTATATCTATTTGCATCAGGTAGAAATCTATTGCATTATTATTGTATTAAAGCAACATCAGACAGTAATAAGATAATGCACTAATGTTTGGGAGCATTTTCTTATTGCAGTATCACTTACATATAATGATGTGTTTAACCCCCCACAAAGGATAAAACTTATTGTTAAAGTTAGATCCAGATAAAACAGCCTTTGCCAGTGTTTTCTGGACACAGCCAGTCACATACAAGATATGTGCGTAGCCCATTTAGGAGTGTGCATGAATCTTGAGCACTATAGTCTATCTCACTGGTTTTCAAACCTCTCCTCAGGCCTCCCTAACAAGCGATATTTTCAGGATAACTGAACAAGAGCACAGGTGAAATAATCAGCTGATTAGTAAACATGGTTATTAACCTGTTCTCACCCAAGGTAATCCTAAATATCTGGCCTGTTAGGGATGCCTGAGGACAGGTTTGAAAACCAGTGGTCTATAACTCCACTCCAGTCCTCAAGACCCCTAATAGGCCAGATTTTCATGCTATCTGAACTATGGCACAGGTGAAATAATCAGATGATCAGTAACCATGGTAACTAATCTGATCAAAACTAATATACAGTTTTGATTGCAGACAATACTTGGGGAAGAAAACATTTCCACCGTAAATATTGACTTATATAAGAAATGATAAATATTCTACTGCAAGGGTTCCAAGCTCCGGTCTTCAAGGAGGTCTGGTTTTCAGGAGGTCTGAGGCAGTAGTGGACCTACTCAACAGAGGGTCTGGAGCAAAATTTGAACTCATTAGTAAGCAATAGTAATAATAATAATAATAGACGTGAATAATGATTTTAGAGGGATAGATACTTTTTTACCATGCATTAGGATTACACACATTCTGCACACCCCCTATGGATAGACTATCTGCTATGGGCCCCCGCAGCAATTGGGCCCTGTTGAAACTGCACCTGCTGCAACAATGGTAGTTTTGCCCCTGGTCTGAGGTGCAGAACAGGTGCTATAATAAAGTGCTTAGAGATTTTGGTTGTCTAAATTGTTCTCACCCAAGATAATACTAAAAATCTGGACTGTTAATGGATTCTAAGGGCTAAAAACTGACATCCATCTTATATTGGTACAATCATTTTTATTATTTGCTCATTACCTTCTGACTCTGAGTTTATTCCAGTTTTGGTCCTAACTAGTGAAATTGCTTCATTAATCGGCATAAAAAATATCTTATAAAAAAAATATAAAACATTCTATTATGCCACTATTGCTTGCAAAGTGGTTAAAGGCATAGTTAAAGTCAGCTAGAGAAGCAATGCATTACTGGAACCTAGCTAAAGACATCTGGTGAGTCAATGATAAGAGGCATAATGTGTAGCTACCAATGACCAGCTAGCTTTCAGTAGTTCATTACTGCCTCTGAGCCTTTCTAGGTATGCTTTTCAGCAAAGGATTCCAAGAAAACAAAGTACATTTGATAACATGGCATGCTCTATCTGAAATATGAAAGTTTAATTTTTAGTTTTATGACCATTTAAGGGGTAATGAGTTAAAACATGAAATAATAAGTGCTTCCAGGTTTCAGACCATGACACAAAGGGTACTTATAAAGGAATTGAATATTTTCTTTATTAAAAAAATCTTACGGCCTTTAAAGGTGGTCCAATATAGTTTTGGTGAGATGATTCTTTAAAGTAAATTAGTCAAATTTGAAATGCATAGACTTTTTTTTTGCAATTTGAATTGATCTGCAAATAGGCTTCTAGAAAGTTTAATCACAGGTTTAGTTTACTGGGCACATATACCACCATGTATTTAGTTATAGGTAATGTACATCCATATTTTATATGATAACTTTTACAGGAAGCAATGTACATTGTAAAAATACTTCTATTCCAATTTAAAAGGCACTACTATGTTATTCAGATTTAAATTACACAAAATAAACAGAAAATAAATAATAGAAGAATATAACAGTATATAATATGACATATTCTCTTTATTATCCCCCTAAAGATCTCTGAGCATGAGCATAGGTGACTTTATCAGAATAATTAAATTAGATCACCCTTTTTTTACACAGAGAGATCGGAACATGAATGCAAAAAAATAAAAAAAATAAAAAAATCTTTATCAATTCAGATTTAGCATACAATTTTGAACAACTTTCTAATTTTCATCTATAATCATATTTGCTTTATTATCTTGTTAACCTTTGTTGAAAGAGCAGCAATGCACTACTCAGAGCTAGGTGAACACCTCAGGTAAGCCAATGACCAGAGGCATATTTGTGAAGCTACCAATCAGCAGCTAGCTTCCAAAAGGGCATTGCTTTTGCTGAGCATACCTAAGTATCTATTTCAAGAAAGGATAGCAAGAGAACAAAACAAATTAGATAAAATAAGTACATTTGAAATTTGTCTAAAATTGCATTTTCTATCTGAATCATTAAAGTCTAAATTTGACTGTCCCATTAATTTCTGGTCTTTTTATAGACACCAAAATGCTTGGTTCAATTTGTTGCAGTTGCAATTCTTTTTTCGTATTACTCCACTGCTACATATCAGTAACTAAGCTGTAATTGTTTACCTGTATTTTGGATTTAAATGTAAATGTAGTATTTCCGAAATGTCCCGTTAAATTTAAAAAAAAAGATACCAAAAGTACTTGAAAGAATTTTGAGAAAATAATTTACTGATATAGAATTATGGAACATGACGATAGTCTTATGATTTACTTTTACTTCTTAAAGACATAATAAGGCCCCGTAAAGTATACTTGAATTACAAGTAGCTGTCCGCTGCTTTAGCTAGTGCAGGAGCGCGCTTCATGCAATTCAATGACACGATTGGGCTCGCTGTGAATAGACAGTGAGCCCATGACCCCCTGTTTGAAAAAGCAGCCACACTGAAGAGGACGGCTTCACAGTAGAGGTAAGTATACTTTAAGGGACTTATTGACAAGTAAAAATAAATCATAAGGTTATCGTGATGTTACATAATTCTGCACATAGTGCAGAATTATGTAACATTTTTACAATGTTTATTGCCCCTTTAAGTAAATACCTGACCCAAATGAACAAACCTATTTACAGTGGTTTCAGAAAATAGAGACAAGTTTGTTGCTGGTACAGGACAATTTGCAGAATTTTGGAGCATACTAACGGCTAGATTTAGAGTTTTGTCGGTAAAGACCCGCATAGCTAACGCTGCTTTTTTTTCCAGCGCACCCTTAAGACAACGCTGGTATTTAGAGTTGTCTGAGTGGCTGCGTTAGGCTCAGAAAAGGGAGCGTTGAGCATAATTTACCTTCCCTACAACTCTCAATACCAGCTTTGCCTACGGTAGCGGTAAGCTGGAAAAACGTGCTTGTGCACGATATCCCCATAGGAAACAATGGGGCTGAGCTGGCTGTAAAAAAAACTAACACCTGCAAAAAAGCAGCGATTAGCTCCTAGCGCAGCCCCATTGTTTCCTATGGGGAAACACTCTCTAAGTCTGCACCGAACACCCTAACATGAACCCCGAGTCTAAACACCCCTAACCTTACACTTATTAACCCCTAATCTGCCGCCCCCGCTATCGCTGACACCTGCATTTTATTATTAACCCCTAATCTGCCGATCCGGACACCGCCGCAAACTACATTATAGCTATGAACCCCTAATCTACTGCCCCTAACATCGCCAACACCTATATTATATTTATTACCAACGTCTCCGCCACCTACCTACACTTATTAACCCCTAATCTGCCAACCAGACCTCGCCGCCACTATAATAAATGTGTTAACCCCTAAACCGCCGCACTCCCGCCTCGCAAACACTATAATAAATTTTATTAACCCCTAATCTGCCCTCCCTAACATCGCCGCCACCTACCTACAATTATTAACCCCTAATTTCCCGCCCGCAACGTCGCCGCTACTATTATAAAGTTATTAACCCCTAAACCTAACTCTAACCCTAACCCTAACACCCCCCTAAGTTAAATATAATTTTAATTAAACAAAATAATATTCCTATAATTAAATCAATTATTCCTATTTAAAACTAAATACTTACCTATCAAATAAACCCTAATATAGCTACAATATAACTAATAGTTACATTGTAGCTATTTTAGGATTTATATTTATTTTACAGGCAACTTTGTATTTATTTTAACTAGGTACAATAGCTATTAAATAGTTAATAACTATTTAATAGCTACCTAGTTAAAATAAGTAAAAAATTACCTGTAAAATAAATCCTAACCTAAGTTACAAATACACCTAACACTACACTATCATTAAATTAATTAAATAAATTACCTACAATCAGCTAAACTAAAATACAATTAAATAAACTAATCTATAATACAAAAACCCCCCACTAAATTACAAAAAATAAAAAAATATTACAAGAAGTTTAAACTAATTACACCTAATCTAAGCCCCCTAATAAAATAAAAAGCCCCCCAAAATAAAAAATGCCCTACCCTATTCTAAATTACAAAAGTAATCAGCTCTTTTACCAGCCATTAAAAGGGCTTTTTGCGGGGCATTGCCCCAAAGTAATCAGCTCTTTTACCTGTAAAAAAAATACAACCCCCCCAACATTAAATCCCACCACCCACATACCCCTACTCTAACCCACCCAAACCCCCCTTAAAAAAAAACTAACGCTAACCCCTGAAGATCTCCCTACCTTGAGTCGTCTTCACCCAACCGGGCCGAAATCTTCATCCAAGGTGCGCAGAGGAGGTCCTTCATCCGGTAGAAGTCTTCATCCAGGCGGCGTCTTCAATCTTCATCCATCCGGAGCGGAGCAGAGCCATCTTCCAAGGAGCCGACGCGGAGCCATCCTCTTCATCCGGAGTCTTCGCACACAATGACGGCACCTTTAAGTGACGTCATCCAAGATGGCGCCCCTTCAATTCCGATTGGCTGATAGGATTCTATCAGCCAATCAGAATTAAGGTAGGAAAAATCTGATTGTCTGATTCAATCAGCCAATCAGATTGAAGTTCAATCCGATTGGCTGATCCAATTAGCCAATCGTATTGAGCTCGCATTCTATTGGCTGATTGGAACAGCCAATAGAATGCGAGCTCAATACGATTGGCTGATTGGATCAGCTGATTACTTTTGTAATTTAGAATAGGGTAGGGCATTTTTTATTTTGGGGGGCTTTTTTATTTTATTAGGGGGCTTAGATTAGGTGTAATTAGTTTAAACTTCTTGTAATATTTTTTATTTTTTGTAATTTAGTGTTTTTTTTTTGTATTATAGATTAGTTTATTTAATTGTATTTTAGTTTAGCTAATTGTAGGTAATTTATTTAATTAATTTAATAATAGTGTAGTGTTAGGTGTATTTGTAACTTAGGTTAGGATTTATTTTACAGGTAATTTTGTACTTATTTTAACTAGGTAGCTATTAAATAGTTATTAACTATTTAATAGCTATTGTACCTAGTTAAAATAAATACAAAGTTGCCTGTAAAATAAATATAAATCCTAAAATAGCTACAATATAACTATTAGTTATATTGTAGCTATACAAGCGTTTATTTGATAGGTAAGTATTTAGTTTAAAATAGGAATAATTTATTTCATTATAGGAATATTATTTTGTTTAATTAAAATTATATTTAATTTAGGGGGGTGTTAGGGTTAGAGTTAGGTTTAGGGGTTAATAACTTTATTATAGTAGCGGCGACGTTGCGGGCGGGAGATTAGGGGTTAATAATTGTAGGTAGGAGGCGGCGATGTTAGGGAGGGCAGATTAGGGGTTAATAAAAATGTATTATAGTTTTGCGAGGCGGGAGTGCGGCGGTTTAGGGGTTAATACATTTATTATAGTGGAGGCTAGGTCTGGTCGGCAGATTAGGGGTTAATAAGTGTAGGTAGGTAGCGGCGACGTTGGGGGGGCAGATTAATGGGTAGTAAATATAATATCGGTGTCAGCGATGTTAGGGGCAGCAGATTAGGGGTTCATAGGGAAAATGTAGGTGGCGGCTGTGTCCGATCAGCAGATTAGGGGTTAAACATTTTTTTTAGAGGGTTGGCGATGTGGGGGGGAGCTCGGTTTAGGGGTACATAGGTAGTTTATGGGTGTTAGTGTACTTTATAGCACAGTAGATAGGAGCTTTACATTCCGGCGTTAGCCCATAAAGCTCTTAACTACTGACTTTTTTTTGCGGCTGGAGTCTTGTCGGTAGAGGCTCTACCGCTCAGTTCTTCCAAGACTCCAAATACCAGCGTTAGGCAAATCCCATAGAAAAGATAGGATACGCAATTGACGTAAGGGGATCTGCGGTAGCCTGGAGTCGCGAAAGGAAGTGAGCGGTAGACCCTTTCCTGGCTGACTCTAAATACCAGCGGGCGGTAAAAAGCAGCGTTAGGACCCCTTAACGCTGCTTTTGACGGCTAACGCAAAACTCTAAATCTAGCCGTAAGTTTGCACAATTTACTTTTCTGGCACAGGCAAAATCTTCATAAAAAACACATATGTTATGATGAAAGCAAGACAAATAAAAAGCAATCTGTGCAATGCAGTGTTGTAACATTTCCATGAATTAATTTATGAGAAATTCAAGTTTTTTTTTAAAAAAAAAAATCTTTTTACTGAGGTAGTGATACCAAGCAGAAGCAGAAAATCAAAATGATGGCATATCCACATATCCAGCCCATATTCGCTTACACTTTGTAAATATAAGTCTCAGTTTAATGTTCCTTTAAATAAACTGCTAGTTTAATGTTCCTTTAAATAAACTGCAATAGATCACTTGCGGAAAATTAATTTGCAATTCTATCTGTGTATTTATTCACTTTTCAATATGGGTTATTTATAGTATGTAGTTTTATGTCCCTGTAATTAACAATGCTATGTGTTTTGCCCTTAAAATTGGTTTCACAGCTATCCTGTAGCAAAATGAGGTCGCAATTACAATACATTTCTGTTGTGTTGCTATAGAATAACAAATCACCCAAGTTTAAACGTTTTTAAAATAAATTAACATCTTTTTTACTGCAATTATTTTTCAACAAACAAACTCCATCCACAATTTACCTAATTCACCTTATTTTCCCTATGTCATAAAGTTAGTATAAAATGCATTATTTTGTAGTTGTTATCAGTAAAACCAAAAAATTAGGGAGCAGAATAAGGGCCCATTGATATAAACCTCGCAAGATCAGACAGGGGTTTTTCACACAGACCCTCTCAGGGGCTGCCCTGGTGAAATTATCGTTAAAAAAGGGACAGTCCCTGCAAGTGCAAAGATGGCTCCTATATAAAGTAATGGCGCTCGCTGGACACTTCACTCTGTAGAGCAATGTTAGAAGAAAGCAGGGGGCGCGATTTAAAAATGAAATCCTGCAGCCAGTATAAATCACATTACGCTGCTTTCAGCGTATAGAATCTTACAATCACCTATATTTTCATACGCATGTGTTTTTTCTATTAGGGTACTGAGTATTTTGAGTGTTTTGATAAAAGCTCGCCACTTTTTAGTTTGCAAGTAAATACTGCGAGATCCGTAGTGCGAAAATCTTTACAGAATTACGCTGGGATTAGAGAGACAATTTCATATACACTCATGTTCAGCCCATTTTTTAAAAAAACAATTACACCTTGTATTTTGTATTTATAAATTATTATAATTATTAATTTCTAAGTGATTTATTTCTTTGTAATTTACATACATTTTACATTTTTGATAAAATATGATTTTTGGTGAAGATTTTTGATGCATCTTAACAATACAATTTTTTTACTGCATAATTTATTAATTATTTGTTTTGTATTATTTGTAAAATGCTAATTTTATTGTGCACTTTAGTAATTTATGCATCTCCTCCTTTTTTACGAAAATGTAGCATAAGCCCCTTAGCGAGACACCGTGTTTTCAGGGTAAAAAGTGGCTTTTGAAATCCCACCAGGGAAACAGACGTACTTGGGAGCATTCTATAATAATCTCACCAGCCCAGAGACCTTTAGATCATTGGCCCTTAGTCTTGAGAACTCAGCAGGATGCCTTTTCAAGTTCTGAGAATTAGAAATTGCTCAATTTTCAGAGCTAAATTACATGAAAAGGGGTAAAAATAAACAATGAAAATATATTACAAAGTTGTTTCATTTTGAATAACTAAACATGTTATATAAAAATCTCAAGGTGTTCACTGTCCCTTTAATGCATTTGTGTTTCTATTAGGGTATTAAGTATTTTAAGTGTTTTGAGAAAAGCTTACCACCTTTTAGTCTGCACGAAAAAACTGTGAGATCTGTAGAGCGAAAATCTTTACAGAATTACGCTGGGATTAGAGAGACAATTTCATATACGCTCATGGAACGCCCATGTTCAGCTCATTTTACAAAAAAACAAAAATGACGCCTTGTATTTTGTAAGTACGAATTTCTAAGTGTTTTTTGCCCATCCAGTGTACTTAAATTACAACTTACTCTGTGCATATTTAATACGCTTTATTCCTGTGTAAATTACATACATTTTTTTTCTATAATACGCTTTTTGGTAAAGAATTTTGTTACGATTTTTGAAGCACCTTAACAATGCAATTTTTTACTGCATATTTTTGTAGAAATGGTTTATTTTTTCGTTTTGTATGATTTTTAGAATGCAAATTATATTGTGAACTTTTGTAAAGTATATATCTCCTCCCTGTGCGAAAATGCAGTCTTGAGAACTCAGCAGTTCTGAGAATTAGAAATTGCTCAATTTTCAGTGCTAAGTTATATGAAAAGTGGTAAAATAAACCAAAAAAATATATTACAAAGTTGTTTCATTATGAACAACTAAACATTTTTATTTAAAAATATCAAGGTGTCTATTGTCCCTTTAATATTTCAGCATTTACAGAGCTTTACATTTTGAGATGTTTTTATCCTGATTTTGCTTACAGATAAGGCTGGGCTTTAAGCAATGTGCATTTTTTATAAAGGACATTTTAGTTAAAGGGACACTAAACCCAAACATTTTCTTTCATGATTCAGGAAGAGAATACAATTTTAAATAACATTCCAATTTACTTCTATTATCTAATTTGCTTCATTCTTTAGATATCCTTTGTTGAAGAAATAGCAATGCACATGGGTGCGCCAATTACACGAGGCATATATGTGCAGCTACCAATCAGCAGCTACTGAGCATATCTAGATATGCTTTCCAGCAAATAATATCAAGAGAATGAAGCAAATTAGATAATAGAAGTAAATTAGAAAATTGCACGCTCGTTCTAAATCATGAAAGAAAAAAAATTGGGTTTCATGTCCCTTTAAAACAAAAAAGTCATTGCATTTCAGTTTTAAATAGAAGCATTTTTGCAATATATTTCTGTTTATTGTAAAAGCTTGACTTGTATCTTGTAAATTGAGTCTCTGCTGATGTAATACAAGGTATATTTTAATGTGAGGGTACCTGAAGCATATTTAGATATCCCCCATATGTCCCATATGCCCCATGCACGGTAACTGCTCTCACTGAAACAGTGAAAGGGTTAAAGGGACATACAAATACGCCAAAGGAAAACCCTCTAATATGTCAATGTATTTTATTAATGAACTATTGCTTGTATATAACTATGAGGTTAATAACAATCCTAGAAGAACTTCACACTACATAAAATATCATTAAAGTTTATTGGGATTTTTGTAGATAAATCATTTAATAAGATTTTATAAAGGAAAGTGGTCGACCCCTATGTGCCTAACCTCTACAAAGGGATTAAACATAAAGTCAGCTCCAGAACAGTGCTTAACTACTGGGAGCTAGCTGAGCACATCATTCTAAGTCAATGACAGGAGACAAATTTGTGTAGATGCCATTCACCAGCTAGCTCCCAGTAGAGTTGACAGCTGCCTTCCACAAAATTACTGGACAATCTAAAAATCTGTGATTGAGTAAAAGTGATAGGTGCAACACAGCACCCCCCCCCCTCAACATCTACCTTAGGCCACACACTTTTTTCCTCTTGGCTGCCAGTAAAATACACATTACAATGATTTGACCTTTTCAATGGCAATGACTGCCAGTAGCACACACAGAGAAGTTTTTAATAACAACCATGGCTGCCAATAAAAAGCAGAGCCCAATTACTATAAGCAACACTAACAGAGCAGAACCAATGACTGCCAGTTGTATATAAGACAGTAATTTTTACCCTTTGCCTACATATTACAAATGCATAAAGGAATAAGAGGCCTTTAAAATGTATCTGCGGCAGATAATCTGCCACTCAGGGGACTTAAAAAACAACAACTTGATATTCAAGAGTCCAGTATTTTACAGAGATTTTACTGGTCAGGCTGCTGAAATAATGGACTGTCTGCCTAAATACTGGACATCTGACAACCTACTCCCAGAAGTGCATTGCTGCTGAGGATATTTACATATGCTCTTTAAAAAAGGATACCAAGAAAACAATGTAAATTTGATAAGATGCTTATAAGGATTCTGAATTTAACTATAAATGCAAGTGGATCTTAAAGAGACATTTAATCTAGTTAAATTCCACTTTACATTATTTTATGCACTTTCATTATTATTGTGCCTTTTCGAAATGGAAAAATGGAGTATCTTTAGTCTCCTACATGCTGCACAGTGATTTCTTGATCAGTGCAGGAGCTAATTTATATCTGTTCCTAGCAGGCTACAGCAAAGCAGATTAGAGAAACAAAACCCTCAAGGGGTGTGTCTCAGTAGCTGTAAAAAATGTACAGTTTGCTAACAATTTGATAATTTAAAGTTATCATGTATGCAGTGATTCATTTTTGATGCATGTAGAAAAATTATTAATGTCTCTGTAATGTTCCTTTCAGACTGATTATTCATATTTCCAACTGCACTTCTGGTGAGCAGTGACAAGATTCACAAGTGCAGTTTTTTTTTTAAAGTGAAAGTCAACCATAGCATTTTTGAAACTCTTGGGTTGACTGTTGACTGTTGACTGTTGAAACAAATAAAGGGCACTTTCATTCATAAAGTATAAGATACTTCATGCAGAAAGTGCCTTTATTCGTTTCAACTGTTCACCGTTCTTAGCTGCTACGGCAGCCCATGACCAAAAAAATATTTTGTTAAGAAGTGACGTTTTCACCTCTTAGCCAATAGCCGTGCGGTAAATCCTGTTTGGCGCCCATGGGAGATGGATTTACCGCACGGCTATTGGCTAAGAGGTGAAAACGTCACCTCTTAGCAAAAAATTTTTTTGCAGTGCTCTGCTGTAGCAGCTAAGAATGGCGAACGGTTGAAACGAATAAAGGCACTTTCGGCATGAAGTATCTTATACTTTATAAATGAAAGTGCCCTTTATTTGTTTTAACAGTCAACCCTAGCATTTCAAAAACGCTATGGTTGACTTTCACTTTAACTCTTCAACTGCTAAGCCATTTCCACCCATGTGCTGAGCAGTTTTGTAGGTTTTAGATGCCGCTCACATATAAACCTCACTGTAGGCCATTTTTAAATGAGCAACCCACAGAAATTATATATATATATACTAGTACTAAAGCCCGTGTACACGGGCCATTTTTTGCAGCACAGTGGTCCCACCCCTTGCTCTCCCCCCTCTCTTCTGCTCTCTCTCCCCCTCTATTTTGCCCCCCCCTCTCTTTTGCTCTCTCTACCCCCCTTTTGCTCTCACTCCCCTCTCTTTTGCTCTCTCTCCCCCTCTCTCTTGCTTTCTCTCCCCCTTTCTCTTGCTCTCTCCCCCCTTTCTCTTGCTCTCTCTCCCCTCTCTTTTGCTCTCTCTCTCCCCTTTCTTTTGCTCTCTTTCCCCCTCTCTTTTTCTCTCTCTCCCCCCACTTTGGCTCTCTCCACCTTTCTTTTGTGCTCTCTCCCCCTCTTTTTTGTTCTCTCTCCCCCCCTCTTTGGCTCTCTCCCCCCTCTCTTTTTCTCTCTCACCCCCTCTCTCTTGCTTTCTCTCCCCCTCTCTCTTGCTCTCTCTCCCCCTTTCTCTTGCTCCCCCCCCCCCTTTCTCTTGCTCTCTCTCCCCTCTCTTTTGCTCTATCTCCCCCCTCTCTCTTGCTTTCTCTCCCCCTCTCTCTTGCTCTCTCTCCCCCCTCTCTTCTGCTCTCTCTCCCCCCTCTCTTTTGCTTTCTCCTACCCTCTCTTTTGCTCTCTCTCTCCCCCCTTTTGCTCTCACTCCCCTCTCTTTTGCTCTCTCTCCCCCTTTCTCTTGCTTTCTCTCCCCCTCTCTCTTGCTCTCTCTCCCCCTCTCTCTTGCTCTCTCTCCCCCTCTCTCTTGCTCTCTCTCCCCCTTTCTCTTGCTCTCTCCCCCCTTTCTCTTGCTCTCTCTCCCCTCTCTTTTGCTCTCTCTCTCCCCTTTCTTTTGCTCTCTCTCCTCCTCTCTTTTGCTCTCCCCCCCAATTTGGCTCTCACTCCCCTCTCTTTGGCTCTCTCTCCCCCTCTCTCTTGCTTTCTGTCCCCCTCTCTCTTGCTCTCTCTACCACTCTCTCTTGCTCTCTCTCTCCCCTCTCTCTTGCTCTCTCTCTCCCCTCTCTCTTGCTCTCTCTCCCCTTTCTCTTGCTCTCTCCCCCTTTCTCTTGCTCTCTCCCCCCTCTCTTTAGCTCTCTATCTCCCCTTTCTTTTGCTCTCTCTCTTCCCCTCTATTTTGCTCTCTCTCCCCCCTCTTTGGCTCTCTCCCACCTTTCTTTTGCGCTCTCTCCCCCTCTCTTTTGTTCCCTCCCCCCCCCCTCTTTGGCTCTCCCCCCCTCTCTTTTGTTCTCTCTCCCCCCTCTTTTGCTCTCTTTCCCCCCTATTTTGCTCTCTATCCCCCCTCTTTTGCTCTCTCTCTCTCTCTCCTCTTTTGCTCTCTCTTTCCCCTCTTTGGCTCTTTCCCCCTTCTTTTGCTTATTCTCTCCCCCCTCTTTGGCTCTCTCCCCCCCTCTCTTTTGTTCTCTCTCCCCCCCTCTATTTTGTTCTCTCTCCCTCCTCTTTGGCTCTCTCCCTTCTCTCTTTTGCTCTCTCCCCCCTCTCTTTTGTTCTATCTGCCCCTTCTTTGGCTCTCTCCCCCCTCTCTTTTGTTCTCTCTCCCCCCCCTCTCTGTTGCTCTCTCTCCCCCCTCTCTTTTGTTCTCTCTCCCCCCCCTCTTTGGCTCTCTCCCCCCTTTGGCTCTCTCCCCCTCTCTTTTGTTCTCTCTCCCCCCTCTTTGGCTCTATCCCCCCTCTTTTGCTCTCTATCCCCCTCTTTTTCTCTCTCTTTCCCCTCTTTTGCTCTCTCTCTCTCCCCTCTTAAGCTCTCTCCACCCTCTCTTTTGATCTCTCTCCCCCCTCTTTGGCTCACTCTCCCCTCTCTTTTTTTCTCTCTCCCCCCTTTTTGGCTCTCTCCCCCCTCTTTTTTTTCTCTCTCCCCCCTCTCTTTTGTTCTCTCTCCCCCCTCTTTTGCTCTCTCTCCCCTCTCTTTTGTTCTCTCTCCCCCCTTTTTGGCTCTCTCCCCCCTCTTTTTTGTTCTCTATCCCCCCTCTCTTTTGTTCTCTCTCCTTCCTCACTTTGCTCTCTCTCCCCCCTCTTTTGTTCTCTCTCCCCCCCTCTTTTGCTCTCTCTCCTCCCTCTTTTGCTCTCTTCCCCCTTCTTTTGCTCACTTTCCCCTCTTTGGCTATATCCCCCCTCTCTTTTGTTCTCTCTCTCCCCTCTTTTGCTCTCTCTCTCCCCTCTTTTGCTCTCTCTCTCCCCTCGTTGGCTCTCACCCCTCTCTTTTGCTTTCTCTCCCCCCTCTTTGGCTCTCGCTCCCCTCTCTTTTGCTCTCTCTCCCCCATCTCATTTGTTCTCTCTCCCCCCTCTTTGGCTCTCTCCCCCCTCTCTTTTATTCTCTCTCCCCCCTCTTTGGCTCTCTCCCCCCCTCTCTTTTGTTCTCTCTCCCCCTCTCTATTTTTCTCTCTCCCCCCTCTCTTTATTTTTCTCTCTCCCCCCTCTCTTTTGCTCTCTCTCTCCCCCTCTTTTGCTCTCTCTCTCTCTCCCCTCTTTGGCTCTCTACCCCCTCTTTGGCTCTCTCCCCCCTCTCTTTTGCTCTCTCTCTTCCCTCTTTTGCTCTCTCTCCCCTCTCTTTTGCTCTATATCTCCCCTCTTTTGCTCTCTATCTCCCCTCTTTCTTTTGTTCTCTCTCCCCCCTCTTTGACCCTCTCACCCCTTTCTTTTGCTCTCTCTCCCGTCTCCTTTGCTCTCTCTACATCCTCTTTTGCTCTCTCTCCCCCCTTTTTTTCTCTCTCTCTCCCCTCTTTGGCTCTTTCCCTCTCTTTTGCTCTCTCTCCCCCCTCTTTGGCTCTCTCCCCCCTCTCTTTTGCTATCTCTCTCCCCTCTCTTTTGCTCTCTCTCTTCCCTCTCTTGTTCTCTCTCTCTCTCCCCTCTTTGGCTCTTTCCCCCTATCTTTTGCTCTCTCTCCCCACTCTTTTGCTCTCTCCCCCCTCTCTTTTGCTCTCTCTCCCCCCCTCTCTTTTGTTCTCTCTGCCCCCTCTTTGGCTCTCTCCACCCTCTCTTTTGTTCTCTCTCCCCCCTCTTTGGCTCTCTCCCCCCTCTCTTTTGTTCTCTCTGCCCCCTCTTTAGCTCTCTCCACCCTCTCTTTTGTTCTCTCTCCCCCCCTCTTTGGCTCTCTCCCCACTCTCTTTTGTTCTCTCTCCCCCCTTTTTGGCTCTCTCCCCCCTCTTTTTTGTTCTCTCTCCCCCCTCTCTTTTGTTCTCTCTCCCCCCTCTCTTTGCTCTCTCTCTCCCCTCTTTTGCTCTCTCTCCCCCCTCTTTTGCTCTCTCTCCCCCCTCTTTTGCTTACTCTCCCCTCTTTGGCTCTATTCCCCCTCTCTTTTGCTCTCTCTCTCTCCCCTCTTTTGCTCTCCCTCTCCCCTCTTCTGCTCTCTCTCTCCCCTCTTTTGCTCTCCCCCCTCTCTTTTGTTTTCTCTCCCCCCTTTTTTGCTCTCTCCCCCCTCTCTTTTGCTCTCTATCCCCTCTCTCTTTTGTTCTCTCTCCCCCCTCTTTGGCTCTCTCCCCTCTCTCTTTTGTTCTCTCTCTCTCCTCTTTGGCTCTCTCCCCCCTCTCTTTTGTTCTCTCTCACCCTCTCTTATGTTCTCTCTCCCCCTCTCTTTTGTTCTCTCTCCCCCTCTCTTTTGCTCTCTCTCTCTCTCTCTCCCCTCTATGACTCTCTCCCCTTTCTCTTTTGTTCTCTATCTCTCCCCTCTTTTGCCCTCTCTCCCCCTTCTTTTGCTCTCTCTATCCCCTCTTTCTTTTGCTCTCTCTCTCCCCTCTTTGACTCTCCCCCCCCCCCTCTCTTTTGTTCTCTCTCCCCCCTCTTTGACTCTCTTCCCCCTTTCTTTTGCTCTCTCTCCCCCCCCTCTTTTGCTCTCTCTCCCCCTCTTTTGCTCTCTCTCTCTCCCCTCTTTTGCTCTCTCTCTCTCTCTCTCTCTCTCTCTCTCTCTCTCTCTCTCTCTCTCTCTCTCTCTCTCTCCCCCCCCCCTCTTTGGCTCTCCCCCTCTCTTTTGCTCTCTCTCTCCCCTCTCTTTTGTTCTCTCTTCCCCCTCTATTTTGTTCTCTCTCCCCCCCTCTCTTTTGCTCTCTCTCTCCCCCTCTTTTGCTCTCTCTCTCTCCCCTCTTTGGCTCTCCCCCCCCCCTCTCTTTTGCTCTCTCCCCCCCTCTCTTTTGCTCTCTCTCTCTCCCCTCTTTTGGTCTCTCTCCCCCCTCTTTTGCTCTCTATCTCCCCTCTTTCTTTTGCTCGCTCTCTCCCCTCTTTGGCTCTCCCCCTCTCTGTTGCTCTCTCTCCCCAATATTTGGCTCTCTCCCCTCTCTTTTGTTCTCTCTCCCCCTCTTTGACTCTCTCCCCCCTTTCTTTTGCTCTCTCTCTCTCTCCCCCCTCTTTTGCTCTCTCTCCCCCTCTTTTGCTCTCTCTCCCCTCTTTTGCTCTCTCTCTCCCCTTTTTGGCTCTCCCCCCTCTCTTTTGCTCTCTTTCCCCCCTCTTTGGCTCTCTCCTCCCTCTCTTTTGCTCTCTCTCTTCCCTCTCTTTTGTTCTCTCTCCACCCTCTTTGGCTCTCTCCCCCTCTCTTTTCTTCTCTTTTCCCCCTCTTTGGCTCTCTCTCCCCCCTCTCTTTTGTTCTCTCTAACCCCTCTTTGGCTCTCTCCCCCCCTCTCTTTTTTTCTCTCTCCCCCCTCTCTTTTGCTCTCTCTCCCCCCTCTTTTGCTCTCTCTCTCCCCTCTTTGGCTCTCTCCCCGCTCTCTTTTGCTCTCTCTCCCCCTCTTTGGCTCTCTCCCCTCTCTTTTGCTCTCTCTCTCTCCTCTCTTTTGCTCTCACTCCCCCCTCTTTTGCTCTCTCTCTCCCCTATTTGGCTCTCTCCCCCCTTTCTTTTTCTCTATCTCCCCCTCTTTGGCTCTCTCCTCCCTCTCTTTTGTTCTCTCCCCCCCCCTCTTTGGCTCTCTCCCCCCCTTTCTTTTGCTCTCTCTCCCCCCTCTTTTGCTCTCTCTCCCCCCTCTTTTGCTCTCTCTCTCCGCTCTTTGGCTCCCTCCCCCTATCTTGGCTCCCCCCCCCTCTCTTTGGCTCTCTCCCCCCTCTCTTTGGCTCTCTACCCCCTCTTTGGCTCTCTCCCCCCTCTTTTGCTCTCTTTCCCCCTCTTTTGCTCTCTCCCCCCCCTTTCTTTTGCTCTCCCCCTCCTCTTTTGCTCTCTCTCCCCCCTCTTTTGCTCTCTCTTTCCCCTCTTTTGCTTTCTCTCTCCCCTCTTTGGCTTTCTCCCTCCTCTCTTTGGCTCTCTCCTCCTCTCTTTGGCTCTCTCCCCCCTTTTTAGCTCTCTTTTCCCCCTATTTTGCTTTCTCTCCCCCCTTTATTTTGCTCTCTCCCCCTCTCTTGCTCTCTCTCTCTCCCCTCTCTTGCTCTCTCTCTCCCCTCTTTTGCTCTCTCTCCCCCCCCCTCTCTTTTGCTCTCTCTCTCCCCCTCTTTGGCTCTCTCCCCCCTCTCTTTGGCTCTCTCCTCCCTCTTTGGCTCTCTCTTTCCCCCCTCTTTTGCTCTCTCTCCCTCCTTTCTTTTGCTCTCTCCCCCTCTCTTGCTCTCTCTTCCCCTCTCTGACTCTCTCTTTCAAACCTTTTGTGCTGTCTGTCAACACACCCCCACCACCCACCCAGCCATGCCCCCATCATGGAACCCCGCCCAGCCATGCCTATTGTTGCGTCCAGCCATGCCCTCACCACACCCGACCATGCCCCCATTGCGGCGCTCCCATCGGCCACGCCCCCTATAACACCGCTTTAGCCTTGCTCTGTGCTGAGTGCTCTCTGCTGTCAGGATCCAAACGGCCAGGTATGTTTGTCCTGTGCAGTCTCTACTGCACATGACTGTATCTGACAAACATACTTGGACGTTTATTATATATATATATAGAGAGAGAAAATAATTCATTGTGTAGTTCATTAACAAATCTAGACAGGCCAGAAGGCTTGTTTTTCCCACAGAAAACCTCTGGAATACATTGTTTCCAATGCAGCAAAGGATTCTGGGTAAGATATGCAAATTAGGTTCACAATGACGTACCTTTTTACTTCAAGTCTGCTTTTCAGCAGATTCCCTTAACGCCAAAGCATTGCTGTTCACACAGCTTATAAGCTTAGCTAGGTTTAGTGCAGTAATTCATAACCATCCCAGGACAGACTGTTTCGTAGTTATTGCTACTCATCAGCTGAGAGAATGTTTAATTCACTGCTGGGTGAAGTTGATTTCGGGCAAAATACAACAACATTTAAAATTAGGGGGAGGTAAAAGGTAAGTTTAAAATCCTCCACTACGCACAAAATATAGAGAAAATAACTCATTGTGTAGTTCATTAACAAATCTAGACAGGCCAGATGGCTTGTTTTTCCCACAGAAAACCCCTGGAATACATTGTTTCCCATGCAGCAAAGGATTCTGGGTAAGATATGCAAATTAGGTTCACAATGACGCACCTTTTTACTTCAAGTCTGCTTTTCAGCAGATTCCCTTAACGCCAAAGCATCGCTGTTCACACAGCTTATACGCTTAGGTAGGGTTAGTGCAGTGGTTCATAACCATCGCATACACATATAAAAAAAAAAATTTGTTTAGCAGACCCTGTGGATTTACACATCCACATAGAAAAACAGTTTAGAAAAGAACATAGTGTGTTTTTCTTTTCTAAACTGAGTTGCAAAAAGAACAAAGGGGTTACCCACATATAAAAAAGGCCCTTTGGTATATGTATATACCTTTGATGTAAACGTATGGGCTCCCATGATCCTCTACTCAAATAAATGCACTATTACCACAGTGATTACCTGGATTTAAAAACCTGCATAGGGGCTTTATTTTAAAATGGGGCTTCAGGGAATTAAAACAAGGGGTCATAGGGGACTCTAGGCCTTTTTGTTGACATGTTATTAGTGCCTAGAAACCCCTAGCCTGCAAATAGTGTGGTTGAGTGTGGGGATTTTTTTAATATAATTTTTTACATTTTGGCGCTTTAAATCTATACCACCAAGACACCCATTGATTGGCACACATGTAAATGTCGTTGAAATGGTGGGACTTGGCGGTTTGTAGGACTTTAAGGGACAGTCTACACCAGAATATTTATTGTTTTAAAAGATAGATAATCCCTTTATTACCCATTCCATAGTTTTGCATAACCAACACAGTTATAGTAATACACTTTTTATCTCTGTGATTGTCTTGTATCTAAGCCTCTGCAAACTGCCCCTTATTTCAGTTCTTTTGACAGACTTGCATTTTAGCCAATCAGTGCTGGCTCCTAGGAACTCCACATGTGTGAGCACAGTGTTATCTATATGAAACACATGAGCTAACACCCTCTAGTGGTAAAAAAACTGTCAAAATGCCCTGAGCTAAGAGGCGGCCTTAAAGGGCTTAGAAATTACCATATGAACCTCCTAGATTTAGCTTTCAACTAAGAATACCAAGAAAACAAAGCAAAATTGGTGATAGAAGTAAAGTGTAAAATTGTTTAAAATTACATGCCCTATCTGAATAATGAAAGTTTGTTTTGGACTAGACTGTCCCTTTAAGGGAGCCAAGATTGAGGGGTTTAAACATTTCTGCCTTATCCAGTTCTTGAGTTTTATGGGGCTGCCTCTTCACTACCTGGTTTCTGGGGCTTTGTGATGTCACCACTCATGGTTCCCCTCACCCCCCCAAATAACAGCCACAAGTCCTCATATGCAGTGAAGGAGTTAATACAGGACCATCCACTTAAAAAAATAATTACATTAATAAAATTGTTATATATTTTAAAATATCTTCTTTTAGGTGCAACATAAAAAACAATATTTTTGTGTCCCTTAAAGAAAAACTATACATCTTTAAAGAATATATACTAGCGGGCACCGTCTTCTGTATTCAAAGCCTCTAAATGCACTTGCCTAATTTTATGTGAATTTGAATGCACAAAAACAAACGTTTGCACTTAATACCAGGTTTTCAAATGAGTGATATTTAAGATTGTATATGAGGGAAGCACTCAGCACTGATGCCTTGTAAGCTATTGCTCCCCATTGAAAGTATAGGGTGCACTATACAGGTATTGAGTTAGTTAAAAATGCTTCAGTTAAACATTCAACCAAGAACTTGTATTACCCTATCATGTGTTATTGTTTGCGCAAGTCCTAAATAACACACTGCGCATTATCAGTTCCTCTCAACCTGTAATCTTGGCCCTAGGTTTTACATGGTAGACTCTAATGGTTTGAAAATCAGTCCTTTTAGGTTTTTTTGTTTTTTTTGTTGTTGTTTTTGATTACAATTATTACAATTATCCAGTAAATTACTTCTGCAATTTTATAAAAGAGGAAATATTATGTTCTTGACTCAGAATTCTTCCTTTCATATAGATATATATGACTTGTAGTTCATGAAAGATGCATTAACAGAGGGCAGAGCATCATCTTGTGGCAAAATCTTATGAGTAGACCTGCTTTTGATTGTTATATATATATATATATATATATATATACTTATTTATTTACATAAAAATCTAAAAATGGAGGTGCACAAATTCTACCTAGAGCGCTACCTAGAGTGCTAGTAGTCCCAATGTAATATGAAAGTAAAAATATGGAAGAAAAGAACAGAGACTATAATAGGTATCTGTCAAAGAAGGACCAAAGGCTGCACTAAGGGTTTAGCTGCGTTTATTACTATACTTAGTAAGGTCAGATAAACACAAGTACACTTAATATGAAATGCTTAATGTTGGTTGACACAGCTTTTAGACTGAGATAAGCAGCTGTATATTGAAATTGATGTATATAAAGTCTGGTGCAAACACATGTGTTTCATCAGGTAATTATGGGGACCCAAATGCTTGCAAATTGAATAGAAAGACTGACGAAGTAAGAGTCCATGTATATTTGCTGAAACCAGGCACTCAAGTGTTAAACAACACGTGCTGGTAATTGTTCATAAACTCTGTTTAGATTACAGTCGCAGTGACCTGTTGGGTTCCCAAATGAAAGTCAGCTTGTCAAGTGTTTAGGGTATTTACTCTGTACTCTCATAAACACTGTTATATGGATGTGTAATAAAGTCCCACAAAAGACTCCATAGAAAACACTGATAGGGGTTGCAAGACTGGACTTAGCCGCATCAAAAACCTTTTATTCAAAACGCTATATCCGTCACTATAGGGAGGACCTTTGGTACCTTGTGATTCCTACGGATAATCAACGTGGTTTTGTCGGCGTCTTCACTTGCAAATAAACCCCTGCTTCTCCAGTGTATCGTGAGTCATCACACAGCTGTTGTCTGACGTAGCTGTTAGCTTGTCATTGATTATTCCACCATGACGCGTTTCGCCCCTCCCATATAGGACTGAACACAGGGCCTCATCAGATTTCATATTAAGTGTATAGCTATATCTGGAGCTAGATATGTTTTATTTTCAGAGTCTATGAAAGATATCCCAGCATATTCACACAGCTTGTTGTTCTCTGTTTGTTTTTTAATAATGTGTGTGTGTGTTTATCATGTGAAATACGGGTGGAGGACAGACGTCCCACTTGTGTTTATCTGACCATATAAGTATAGTAATAAATGCAGCTAAACCCTTAGTGCAGCCTTTGGTCCTTCTTGACAGATACCTATTATAGTCTCTGTTCTTTTCTTCCATATTTATATATATATATATATATATATATATATATATATATATACTGTATATATATATATATATATATATATATATATATATATATATATATATATATAGATGATAGATAGATAGATAGATATTTTGATAGACAGACAGAGATAGATAGATAGATAGATAGATAGATAGATAGATAGATAGATAGGTAGGTTTTACATGGTAGACTCTAATGGTTTGAAAATTAGGCCTTTTAGGTTTTATTTATTTTTTGTTGTTGTTTTTTATTACAATGATCTAGTAAATTTCTTCTGCATTTTTTTAAGAGGAGTTTTTGAGACAATATATATATATATATATATATATATATATAAAAATACATACAGTATATTATACTACAAATTGTGCTCATGTCAGAACACTTTCTAGAATCTGGTGTGGACCTGATATGCACTCTAAATATAGTTTCACTTTTTAAAAGGCTATGTTATATGGACACTTAAATGTGTGTTTTTTTATATATAATCAAACAACATAATATAATAATTTCATTATTAATTTTGCCATATGTAATTTAGCTCTGAAAATTGTAGATTTTCTAATTATCAGAATGTTAACTGTTTCCTGCTAACTTTTCAAGGCAAACCCTGCTACTTATCTTTCCCTAATTGGATGGCTAGATTGGCCTACCAGGACACCAGGAAATTTCCTGGTGGGCTGCAGCAGCCGGGGCTGGCCAGCTAAAATTTAAGGTGGTGATGATGCTGGTGAGGTTATGCAGCTGTATCACTTTTTCTTTTCCCCTCTGAGCTATAAGTATAAAGGTCACACACTATTTCTTTGTAAGTTTTATTTCCTAGACTATGGTCTCTATTTACCAAAGTCTGGCGGACCTGATCCGACAGTGCGGATCAGGTCCTCCAGACCTCGCTGAATACGGAGATCAATACGCTCTCCGTATTCAGCATTGCACCAGCAGCTCACAAGAGCTGTTGGTGCAATGCCACCCCCTGCAGACTCGCGGCCAATCAGCCACCAGCAGGGGGGTGACAATCAACCTGATCGTACTCGATCGGGTTGAATTCTGGCGATGCCTGTCCGCCTGCTCAGAGCAGGCGGACAGGTTATGGAGCAGCGGTCTTTGTGACCGCTGCTTCATAACTGCTGTTTCTGGCGAGCCTGCAGGCTCGCCAGAAACACGGGGCATCAAGCTCCATTCGGAGCTTGATAGATAGGCCCCATTGTAGCATTTTAGTAGCAGCTTAGAGTGTCTAGTCACACTATGGGGCCTATTTTTGATGGTGCAAGCGGACATGATCCGATATAGCGGATCATGTTCGCTGCACATCGATAAATGCCGACAGCATACGCTCTCGGCATTTATCATTGCACCAGCAGTTCTTGTGAACTGCTGGTGCAATACCGCCTCCTGCAGATTCGCAGCCAATCGGCCACTAGCAGGGGGTGTCAAACAACCCGATCGTATTCGATCGGGTTGATTTCTGTCCGTTTCTGTCTGCCGACTCAGAGCAGGCGGACAGGTTATGAAGCTTATGGAGCTTGATAAATATGCCCCTATAAATAAATAATCATTTTCAAAATGTGAAAGGGAATCATAGATGAAATTGGGTTGTGAGGTACCAATTTAACAATCTGGCATTTTTAATACAAACTATTATAATTTAATTCTAAAAAAAATATTGGTGGAGTATCCCAGTAATTCCCTTGAGAGAAACGGGTCATGTGCATTCTACTGACTCAACAAAAAACTTGGATTGTCTTCAAATTTTTCCAGGGCTGGTTTTCTATCTGGAGAATGCCTGAATTAGCTCATCCAAAAAAGCAAATGCTGGGTGAAGTTTGGCTAGTGACAAAACGTTTCAGCAAACAAGATGTTACATGTGGTTGTGTTGCATTTGGGAGGGAATGAACTTGTTGCAATTTCAGCTTTGGACTTGATCAGGATCCTTCAGTCTGATATTGCCTGGTTGATAGTGTAGTGTTTGGGTGTGCATGTTGGGTGGACCATAATTGCCAGATTTGAATTAGCAGCACATGTGTTATTTTGGTGCTGCTTATCATGTGAGGAATAAAGTTTATAGAGAGGTGGGAAAGACCATTGTGGAGTCCCATTTGTGATTCGTCACCCTAATCTTACGTCTGACAAAAAAGTATTATACCGCCCCGATGGGATGCATTTGTCTAATGTGGCGTTAGATTTGTTTTTAGAGAATATTAGATTTGCTTTGTCCTTCCAACTTCAAGTTTTGATTTTGGTTGTGGCAGAAAGAGTCGTTTTGTTTATTTTACTCTTGTGGTGGGAGGAATCGGCCCTGCATAATTATCCGACATGCGGGTGGAGCGATTGTCAGGCTGGTAGGAGAGGTGACTATGCTAGGTTCAGGCTTAAAGGGACATGCCACCCACATTTTTTCTTTTATGATTTAGAAAGAGAATGCACATCTTTCTAATTTACTTATATTATCTAATTTGTTTTATTCTCTTGATATTCTTTGATGAAAAGCATATCTAGATATTCTCACTAGCTGCTGATTGGTTGCTGCACATAGAAGCCTCATGTGATTGGCTCACCATGTGCATTGCTTTTTCTTCAACTAAGGATATCTAAAAAATGAAGCAAAATAAATAATGGAAGTAAATTGTAACGTTGTTTAAATTTCTATTCTCTATCTGAATCATGAAAGAAAGATTTTGGGTTTAGTGGCCCTTTAAGGTGCCTCACCTTACAGGAAGGCAGGCAAGGAGAGCACCTTTACTCCTTTTCTCTGCAATAATTTGGGTGAAGCCATCCAGGGAGGCTCTGTTGCAGTAAGCAATAAATCACAAAAAGGGGAGCACAGCAGTTCATCCTTCAAACAGTTGGGGCTATGCATATCCAGATTAAAAATCAATCTACTTTCATGTTGGAGAAGGATACAATCTAGATCCCCTCCCCTAATACCTAATTTAACCCTTTCAATCCCAATCAATTTAAAACTTTTGGGAGGAGAGTTATGAAACAATTTCAAGTGTTGTGCGATGCTGGATGTCCTCTCTTTATGTTTTATATCATTTGAAACGTTCCAATGTGCGATTACCATACTTTGACCATAGTGCCTTGTTTCATTGGATAGAATTGCAGTGGTTAATAAATGATTTTTCTTTTAAATCCATGATATATATCTGCAAGAAAATTGTAATTGTTGAATTAAAAGAAAAAAAATAACTTGGGCTTAAACCGCAAGGCAAAATTATTACCACTATATATATATACATGTATATGAAACGGTGCTCTTTAGTAAAAATAAATAAATATGTCAAATCAAAGTAAACATACAAAGAAACAGACTGTGTTAAACAAAAAGCTTAGTTGTTTTCTTGCATCATTCTAAGTGCATTCTGCCTCTTCAGAGCATAGACAAGAAAATAACTTTCTGTTTCTCTAGTATTCACTGAACAGTAAGTCAGCTGATGTTTATCTAGAAGATTTATGAAATCAAGCAATATCTGCCCTCCTGTAGAGACCCAGCACCCTTGTGGGGCTGTGACAAGAAGTAATGGATCCTGCACAAATAGAGTTAAATAAAAGAAAAGAAATAAAAGGCTGGAGTTAGTTACCACAAATTACTACATACATCGCAAAACACCAACGGCTAGATTTAGAGTTTTGTCGGTAACGACCCACGTAGCTAACGCTGGCTTTTTTCTGGCCGCACCTTTAAAATAACTCTGGTATTGAGAGTCCACAGAATTTCTGCGTTAGGCTCCAAAAAAGGAGCGTAAAGCATATTTAACGCAACTGCAACTCTCGATACCAGAGTTGCTTACGGACGCGGCCAGCCTCAAAAACGTGCTCGTGCACGATTCCCCCATAGGAAACAATGGGGCTGTTTGAGCTGAAAAAAAAACCTAACACCTGCAAAAAAGCTGCGTTCAGCTCCTAACGCAGCCCCATTGTTTGCTATGGGGAAACACTTCCTACGTCTGCACCTAACACTCTAACATGTACCCCGAGTCTAAACACCCCTAACCTTACACTTATTAACCCCTAATCTGCCGCCCCCGCTATCGCTGACCCCTGCATATTATTATTAACCCCTAATCTGCCGCTCCGTAAACCGCCGCTACTTACATTATCCCTATGTACCCCTAATCTGCTGCCCCTAACACCGCCGACCCCTATATTATATTTATTAACCCCTAATCTGCCCCCCACAACGTCGCCTCCACCTAACTACACTTATTAACTCCTAATCTGCCGACCGGACCGCACCGCTATTATAATAAAGTTATTAACCCCTAATCCGCCTCACTAACCCTATAATAAATAGTATTAACCCCTAATCTGCCCTCCCTAACATCGCTGACACCTAACTTCAAACATTAACCCCTAATCTGCCGACTGGAGCTCACCGCTATTCTAATAAATGTATTAACCCCTAAAGCTAAGTCTAACCTTAACCCTAACACCCCCCTAAGTTAAATATAATTTAAATCTAACGAAATTAATTAACTCTTCTTAAATAAATTATTCCTATTTAAAGCTAAATACTTACCTGTAAAATAAATCCTAATATAGCTACAATATAAATTATAATGATATTATAGCTATTTTAGGATTTATATTTATTTTACAGGTAACTTTGTATTTATTTTAACCAGGTACAATAGCTATTAAATAGTTAAGAACTATTTAATAGCTAAAATAGTTAAAATAATTACAAAATTACCTGTAAAATAAATCCTAACCTAAGTTACAATTAAACCTAACACTACACTATCAATAAATTAATTAAATAAAATACTTACAATTACCTACAATTAAACCTAACACTACACTATCAATACATTAATTAAATACAATATCTACAAATAAATACAATGAAATAAACTAACTAAAGTACAAAAAATAAAAAAGAACTAAGTTACAAAAAATAAAAAAATATTTACAAACATTAGAAATATATTACAACAATTTTAAACTAATTACACCTACTCTAAGCCCCCTAATAAAATAACAAAGCCCCCCAAAATAAAAAAAATGCCCTACCCTATTCTAAATTACTAAAGTTCAAAGCTCTTTTACCTTACCAGCCCTGAACAGGGCCCTTTGCGGGGCATGCCCCAAGAAGTTCAGCTCTTTTGCCTGTAAAAAAAAACATACAATACCCCCCCCAACATTACAACCCACCACCCACATACCCCTAATCTAACCCAAACCCCCCTTAAATAAACCTAACACTAAGCCCCTGAAGATCTCCCTACCTTGAGTCGTCTTCACCCAGCCGAGCCAAATTCTTCATCCAAGCGGAGCAAGAAGAGGTCCTCCATCCGGTAGAAGTCTTCATCCAAGCGGGGCAGAAGAGGTCTTCCATCCGATTGAAGTCTTCATCCAAGCGGGATCTTCTATCGTCATCCATCCGGAGCGGAGCGGCAGCATCCTAAAGACCTCCGACGCGGAACATCCATCCTGGCCGACGACTGAACGACAAATGACGGTTCCTTTAAATGACGTCATCCAAGATGGCGTCCCTCGAATTCCGATTGGCTGATAGGATTCTATCAGCCAATCGGAATTAAGGTAGGAATATTCTGATTGGCTGATGGAATCAGCCAATCAGAATCAAGTTCAATCTGATTGGCTGATTGGATCCAAATCTAGGCCCAATTGCGTTATGCATATTCTACATTATAGATTTTTTTTATCATTTTTATTTAAAAATATATACATATATATTTATCTGATAAATTAATGTAAAATAGATATCTATACTTATATATCTATAGTAATAGATAAATAGGTATAGGTGTATATATAGATATAGATATTTAGAATAAAAATAACATATTCCTGTAAGTGAAGAACATTGGAATGTGAAATATGTACAGTTTATATACAAGAAAACACATAAATACATGTGCACACATATATATGCATAAATACACATATTTAGATATATTTGTACATATATAGCCCTTTGCAGTCAAACACCTTGTCATATACCAAATACCTTTGAACCCTTATAACTTTTTTTTTATGTGAATAATTTTTATCAGAAAGTGTTTATATGATTGTACCTATAACTTTGAATGTATTTATGTTGTGTTAAGTGCAACTTTTTTAATGCACTACGTGAGGTCTTCAGTTCCGCTAACCCAACAAGCATAAAATACAATTGAGCTCTTGTGAATGTGTTTACTTTCAACTTCTAATACAAGAGATTTTTTCGACACGTGGAATAAGCCAAAAAAACTACATCACTTGTGTGGAAAGTTAGCACGCCACTTGTAATCTAGCCCATAAAAATTGATTATATTGCATGTTTAAAGAAGTCAAGCTCCTTCTATCTCCTGCTGATTTGTCTTGCATTTAACCCCTTTGCTGCCACTAAAGACTGGCATGGTCAAGCTAAGGTACAAAAAAATGTATTATATAAAATAAAAAGCATATTTCTAATACAGGTTTGTCAGAGGCGCTAGTCTATTATACCTAAGCCGCGTTCTCAGAAATCACACTCCTCCCAAGTGTGATAGCAGTGTGATATACAGACAGAAAAGGATTTAGAACGGGCGCTAAAAAAGTTAAGGTAGTTAAATATTTTTCTGCTAAAAGTAGTGTCTAAAAACAATATAAGAGAAAGATGATATATCCAAATACTTATTTATTTATAAAAACAATTCATAGGCCGCTATTCGGGTTAATTGCGGTAACAATGCTAATACTTAAATAATAACAAATCACAGAGATGTGTAGGGATGTCTTTCTTAGCGGTGTGTAACGTTTCACCGAAAATGTCTTATCTCTAAGGTACCTTATGCGGATGGAATATAAACGATATTCGTGTTTGGCCAAAGACTCACTGTTACTGTGTATGTGTGGCGTTCAGCCGCCTTGTGGTCATGTGTAGGTCTCAGTCTGTGACTGGCTGGTGGATAGTGTAGCCTATGGGGTGTAGTTATCAACGTGTCAACTTTCCTGCCTTCGCCGGTTCAATACGCCCGCCTAAGCTCGCCTACCTTCGCCGCCGCGGACCTGAAAAAATTTGCCTAAGTTATCAATAAATCTGTCAAAAAGCAGCGCACCAAGTACGGGGCGATGAGCAGTGGACTGTGATAGTTATCACTCATTCGATCTCGCTGCTCTTCGGCTTTTTGACAGCTTTATTGCTAGCCTGTCACTAAACACCCACACTAAACTACACTGTTCTGCCCCCTATACCGGCGCCCCAGGAGCCCCCCGCAACTCAATAAAGTTACTAACCCCTAAACCGCCGCTGATCGGAACAGCCAATAGAATGCGATCTCAATCTGATTGGCTGATTCAATCAGCCAATCAGATTTTTCCTACCTTAATTCCGATTGGCTGATAGAATCCTATCAGCCAATCGGAATTGAAGGGACGCCATCTTGGATGACGTCCCTTAAAGGAGCCTTCATTTGTCGTTAGTCCGTCGGGAAAGAAGGATGTTCCGCGTCGGCGGGATGAAGATGGATCCTGAAGAAAGAAGATTGAAGACCCCGCTTGGAAGATGACATCGCCCGGATAGAAGACTTCTTCAGCGCCGCTTGGAAGATGACATCGCCCGGATGGAAGACTTCTTCAGCGCCGCTTGGAGGATCACTTCATCGGATGGAAGATTTCTTCAGCGCCGCTTGGAGGATCACTTCTGCCGCTCCGGATCTCCTCTTCAGTTCCATCGGTGGCTCGGCTGAGTGAAGACGACTCAAGGTAGGATGATCTTCAGGGGATTAGTGTTAGGTTATTTTAAGGGGGGTTTGGGTTAGATTAGGGGTATGTGGGTGGTGGGTTTTAATGTTGGGGGGGGTTGTATTTTTCTTTTACAGGCAAAAGAGCAGTTTTCTTTGGGGCATGCCCCACAAAAGGCCCTTTTAAGGGCTGGTAAGGTAAAAGAGCTTTGAACTTTTTTAATGTAGAATAGGGTAGGGAATTTTTTTATTTTGGTTGGCTTTGTTATTTTATTAGGGGGCTTAGATTAGGTGTAATTAGCTTAAAATTGTTGTAATATTTATGAAATGTTTGTAAATTATTTTTTTTATTTTTTATAACTTAGCTTTTTTTATTTTTTGTACTTTAGTTAGTTTATGTAATTGTATTTAATTGTAGTTATTTGTAGTTAATTTATTTAATTAATTTAATGATAGTGTAGTGTTAGGTTTAATTGTAACTTAGGTTAGGATTTATTTTACAGGTAATTTTGTATTTCTTTTAGCTAGGTAGTTATTAAATAGTTAATAACTATTTAATAACTATTCTAACTAGCTCAAATAAATACAAAGTTACCTGTAAAATAAATATAAATCCTAAAATAGCTACAATGTAATTATTAATTATATTGTAGCTATCTTAGGGTTTATTTTACAGGTAAATATTTAGTTTTAAATAGGAATAATTTATTTAATGATAGTGTAGTGTTAGGTGTAATTGTAACTTAGGTTAGTTTTTATTTTACAGGTAAATTTCTCTTTATTTTAGCTAGGTAAGTTATTAAATAGTTAATAACTATTTAATAGCTATTGTACCTAGTTAAAATAAATTGTAATTTACCTGTAAAATAAAATTAAATCCTAAGATAGCTACAATATAATTATTATTTATATTGTAGCTATATTAGGGTTTATTTTAAAGGTAAGTATTTAGTTTTAAATAGGATTCATTTAGTTAATAAGAGTTATATTATTTAGATTTATTTAATTAATATTTAAGTTAGGGGGGTGTTAGGGTTAGTGTTAGACTTAGGTTTAGGGGTTAATAATTTTATTACAGTGGCGGCGGTGTAGGGGGGGGCAGGATAGGGGTTAATAAATGTATTATAGGTGGCGACGGTGTAGGGGGGGCAGATTAGGGGTTAATAACTCTATTATAGAGGGCGGCGGTATAGGGGGGGCAGGATAGGGTTTACTAGGTATAATGTAGGTTGCGGCGGTGTCCGGGAGCGGCGGTTTAGGGTTAATATGTATAGAGTAGCTTGCGGTGGGCTCCGGGAGCGGTGGTTTAGGGGTTAATATGTATAGAGTAGCTTGCGGTGGGCTCCGGGAGCGGCAGTTTAGGGGTTAATATGTATAGAGTAGCTTGCGGTGGGCTCCGGGAGCGGCGGTTTAGGGGTTAATATTTATAGAGTAGCTTGCGGTGGGCTCCGGGAGCGGCGGTTTAGGGGGTAAACACTTTATTTAGTTGCGGCGGTGTAGGAGGGACAGATTAGGGGTGTTTAGACTCGGGGTACATGTTAGGGTGTTAGGTGTAGACAGCTCCCATAGGAATCAATGGGATGTCTGGCAGCAGCGAACTTGTACTTTCGCTATGGTCAGACTCCCATTGATTCCTATGGGATCCGCCGCCTCCAGGGTGGTGGTTTGAAAACCAGGTACGCTGGGCCGGAGAAGTGCCGAGCGTACCTGCTAGTCATTTGATAACTAGCAAAAGTAGTCAGATAGTGCCGCACTTGTGCGCTGAACATCTGGAGTGACGTAAGAATCGATCTGTGTCGGACTCGAAGCTTACATCACAAAATTCTACTTTTGCCGGTCTCTAGCCTTTGATAACTAAGGCAAATCAGCCTCGCCCTAAATTCGCTGCGGAATTCCAGCGTATTTGAGGTTGACGGCTTGATAACTACCCCCCTTTGTGTCTGATGTATCCAGGGCTGTTTTTTTTTTTATAGCATGTTGCAGTTAGCCCTCCTGTTTGTCAAGGATTAGTGTAGATTCGTGTTATACACGCATTTAGATTCCACAAGTACTAGTTACCCATCTTCACTGTGCTTCTCCGCACTCCCATAAGTTACACAGGTTTGCTAGTACAATTCTCGCTCTTCTCTCACAAGAGCCTGGAAGTGAATGCTTTCTAGCAAAAATGTCCAGGGTGTGCAAAAGTGCAAAGTGTGCAAATTGTGCAAAAAGTGCAAAGTGTTCAGGGGTGGATTGCCTCTTTTAGCAGTATGGTCCACTCGTTTCACCTGCAATGGGCTTTATCAAGATACTCCAAATACTGACTCCTGTGTTTATATAGGTTGTAACAGTCACTCAGTGGCCCATTTGTTCCTTGATTTGATTGGACCAAATAATTATTTTTTTCACCCATGTGTTATTTTAAGGTGGATATAAAAACAAAGGTGGTATTTTGAATATACATACATATTTCAAAGTCTTACATGAAATATTCAACAACAACAAATTATCAAAAATTTAAATACAATTAACAGATGTTTAAAGTCCTAATGAATTGCAACTTTTAAAATATATAAAATATATATAAAGACTAGTATGAGATAGCCAATTATATGACTTATATATCTAGAAGGGTAATATTAAAATTCACAAATAATAATCATATTTATGATATTTATCATTTCCATAGAAAAGAAGAAGAAGAAGAATACTGAGGGAGAAGATTCTGCAATTCTTATGCACCCTAACTGTGGACGTGACAGATAATTTCTAAATGTTATATCACTAGATTAGAAATGATAGATCTAATTCAGAGTTTAATCTATTGGGTTGCAATGTGTCTAAATTATATGAATTCTGCCTGTTTTTGTAATAATTAATGTTCAAGGTTCGCACCCCTCCAATTCATTTTGATTTTATAAATATCCCAAAATTTGAAGTCTGTTTGTTTGTTTGTACCTCCTTAAAGTGCTGGTATAAATAAGTATCCTGTTTCACATTTTCTATGGTCCAAAAGTGTTCTCGTATCCTCTCCCTTAGGGTTCTAGTCATTTCCCCTATGTTTGTTTCTTACACGAACATTCTATCATGTAGACTATTCCTTTATCCTGACATCTAATCAGGTCATTAATTTTATATTTAATTTGTGTCTGCTGTGAAGTGAACTCTTTAACCGTAGAGCTATGCTTATATGACTTATAGCTAAAGCATGGAAAAAAGCCTTTTAGATCATTACCCATAGGGTCTATTTGTTTTGTGTAATTTTTTTTCTACTTTTAATTCGCTAGGGGCCAGGATCGATTTTAAGTTTTTTTTGCTCTTCTATATATAATTTTCGGATAGGGTGTTATTTTATTGCCTATTATTGGGTCATTGAGTATAAGATGCCAGTGCTTATTCATTATTTTTCTTAAACTTCTAAATTCCTCATTATAATCAGTTATCATAGCAACATTAATAATATCTCCATCTATTTGTGGATTATTGTGTGTCTGTTTGTTTTTATACTTTAATAACGATTGCCTATTGCTCATTTCTATCTCTCTTTTTGCTCATGTGATTAATTCTATCTTATACCCCTTTTCCATAAATGTTTGCTCTAACATTTCTGCTTGAGCTAGATAATCATCCAGTCTAGAGCAGTTTCTGCATAATCTGAGACATTGTCTTTTTGGAACATTTTCCTTCTATCTTCTAAGAGGGCACAAACTATCTGAGTGAATCAAATTGTTGGCAACCACTTCCTTGAAGTGTGTCTTTGTAATCAAATGATCTTCTATTACTTGTATGTCCAAATTTAAGAAGGTTATATTATTTTTAATAATTGTACTGGTAAAAGTTAATCCTATAACATTGGTGTTCATATATGACAAAAAGGTGTTTAAATCCTGGTCTCCTCCTCTTCCTAAAATTCTATATCATCTATATATCTGCTGTATAACACAAGGTTTGCGCCAAGTGAGTTGGTCTGAATGAAATCCTGTTCCCAAAAGACCATAAACAGGTTTGCATAACGTGGCACTAAAATTGTACCCATCGCTGTCCCCTTATGCTGCAGATAAAACTTCCCATTAAAGGATAAATTATTATGATTTAAAATGAATTCTATTTCTTCTAATATGAATTTAGACTGTTCTACTGCTAACTCTTTGTCTTTATTAAGAAAATATTCTATGGATTTTATACCCAATTCATGTTTTATGCTCGTATACAGAGAGGATATGTCACATGTCACTAGAATGTACTGGTGACTTTCTGTAGTGTCCCTAAGATACAAGGGTAGTATTTTAACATATTTCTGTAAAAATGTATCGATATACTCTGATAAATTGCAGGTTAGTGAGTCAATCCCTGAAATTATCGGTCTTCCTGGTGGATTGATGGAATCTTTATGTATCTGGGGGAGGTAATAGAATATAGGCATTTTCAGATATTTTGGTTTAAATAATTGAATTCTTTTATGTTTAGAATTCCTTTCTCATTAGCAATATTCAGCATAGTATTTAACTTATTGTATTTTTAGTAGGATCTAACTTTAGCAGTTTTTATGTAGAATCATTGTTTAGTAATCTGTCTGCTTCTGTCATATACTGTTCTTTGCTTAAAATTACGACCCCTCCACCCTTGTCGGCCTGTTTTTACCCAATATTTTAATCTTTCTGTAATTTTTTTAAGTGTTTTTTTTAAGTTATGTTTCATTTTTTTGTTTTGGATTATGGTTTTTTTATGTCTCTTTGTACCAATCGCTGAAACAATTCCAGATTGCTCCCCTTGTCTTTTTTTGGATAAAATCTAGATTTTTCTTTTAGATCTGTGTGTATACATTTTAATGAAATAAAAACATCTACAGTTTGGACCACAAAAAATATTTACAGTTTGGAACACAACATGTATAAATGTTTACAGTGTGTGTGTATATATATATATATATATATATATATATATATATATATATATATATATTTACATATGTGTTGGTGTGTGCATGTGTAATATATATATATAGCAGCAAAAAATCTACTGGACTTACAAGTAGTGAAAAAGATTTATTTTTATTCAATGAACAAATGACGTTTCATCAGACCAACAGAAGTGTGCAGTGTAACAAACATTTATAGGCTTACAGACGCCACCCACTGTGGGAAAAAACGCCAACCGTTGTCATGGCAACAGTTTAGACACAATATAAACATGTTATTGTGTACATACATAATATAACATGCCGCAATGACGTAGTGACAGGAAGAGAGCCGCTGATATGGCGTACTACTACATGCTGACACGATAATTTACAATAAAGAATAGATTAACATGAGAGGTAAGATTACCCTGTATTAATGGTATATTTGAAATTGAAGGGTCTGATGGCTTTCTAAACAAGTTTGATGATTATTTGTCTTTATCGAGTAGTGCTGATTGCAACATACTAAATATATGTGTTTTTTTATCGGCTGTGTCTAAGTGGCCACTCTTACCCATAAGATATCTGTATGCCCTTTGACAGATAGACTATTACATAGTAATATGTGATCAAAATAGCACTATAAATGTTTTTTTTATGCTTTACGATCTTGTTTATTTCCTTTGGCATTATTTGTATTTGTATTTTTATTTTCACAGCAGCTGTACCTGAGAAGTTGTTTTCTGTATTCATGATCTATATGAGGTCCCCTGAATTATTATAATTTAGCACAGAATATCACAAATACTATGATGATTATATTATTTACGTTCACAATAAGACGTTTATATTGTGTCCAAACTGTTGCCATGACAACAGTTAGCGTTTCCCCCCACAGTGGGTGGGGTCAGTTAGCGGATGTATTATTACTCAACCTTCAAATTATACCAATGCTTTTTCGGCAAAATTAATATCCCATACGGATATATGTGTATAGTGAGTCAAAATAGAACTAAGTGTCATATATAAGCATTTAGATCGCCATAGTAATATAGCATACTGGCCGATCATGTGCAACTGTGTGTATAGCTCTCCATGGTGACTGTAGTCATGGTTACAATAAAATAGGCAAAATAAGCTATTTAAACAATATAGCAAAAATGTGATATGTGCAAATCTGAGATAATACCTCTTAATCTCATATGTGCAGAACAAAATTGGTATAATTTGAAGGTTGAGTAATAATACATCCGCTAACCGTAAGTGAGATAATACAACTTCCGGTTGATGTTAGCACTGTGGAACGCATAGTGCGTTCCACGCTCGTGTTTTGGCGCACTTTTGGAGAAGCACTAGGTTTGTGAGTGGTATTTTGACACTATAAATTGTTTGAATTATGTCTATATATTTATGCTGATGAAGGGGTTGTGAACCCCGAAAACGTTCCAATAAATTAGTTTGTGAAAGTCCTGCGAGTGCATTTACATTTTTCTCATATGCTTTCTATATCTGCACCCAGGCTGCTATCTCTTGGTGGGCTGAACTGGAAATTGGTTTGATATATATATATATATATATATATATATATATATATATATATATATATATATATATCTACAGACATCCCAACCCTCCCTGAAGTTCAGGGAGTCTCCCTGATTGTAACAGCGGCTCCCTGATGCCAGCAAATGGAATGCAATCTCCCTGAAACTCCAAGTACCATGATCCAATGTGGCCCATATCCGGAAAAGTTTTTTTTTTTTTTTTTTAAGGAATGCCTTTAGTTGCTGGGACGTTATAGAACCCTCAAAGCCTGCATCAGTAACCAAAAAGCCCCCACTGGTTTTAATAAAATAAGACACAAATACTACCTTATTTACTGCACGTAATTAAACTTCGTATTATAAAATATTTAAGCACTCAACAAGCGTACGATCACTGGAAAAAAGGTTTGTTGTAGGCGGTTGTGCAATAAAGCTACTTTTTTAATGTGCCTTTAGTGGGAAGCTACTTTAATGATAAGTATCTATCTTATTTAGGGTTTCAAGGTGTCCAATATATAACTGGGAGGGGGGGGGGTTAAGCCACCTCCCTGAACTGAGTTTTGGGATTTCTGTATATATATATAGCTTTCTAGTTATGATTATGTGTATGTATGTACATATTTACACATATAAGCACATAAAAACACATGTACACACATGTATGTGTGGATATATATATATATATATATATATATATATATATATATATATATATATATATATATATATATATATATATATATATATATATATATATATGAGCAAAAACGAAACTTGATCCTGAGGTCAATATGAAAAAATTAAAATATTCTTTATTAGGTTCCAATCGGTAAAAACCTAGCATGTTATTTTATTTTTAACAAGATGAGCATTTGCTTGCATTCACAGTTATATACTGTTACATGTTGGAGACTAAAAATGTACATACATTTCTGCCTAGAAAGGAATAGGTTAATGTTAATTCCACTGATCACCTGTATATATTTTATTGTCAACCAATGGAAAATTTTCATTGCCTTTTAATAGACTAGCACTGGTGTACTCCATTAGCTATGATTACGGTTTTACACCGAAACATGTCAGCTTGAGTACACAGTGCTCAGTGTTTGAATGTGTTGGACCCCTCCTGGGTTTTTACCGATTGGAACCTAATAAAGAATATTTGTATTTTTTCATATTGACCTCAGGATCAAGTTTCGTTTTTTGCACATTGTTATTTGCCAGGAACCTGGGTCATTAAGAGCTCGGCAGCCCTTCTCTCTTCACGCAGGAAGAGTCTATTCCCTGCAGCAGCGGTGACTTTAATTTGTCATAACACAGCACCTGGATCCTCAAGAGGTGATTGGCCGCCAAGCATCACATGCACGGAACTAAGGATACGCAACGTTACAGAACGTGTGCAGAGGCACACTCTGCACGCTGAACACAGTGAAACGACTCGAGAAGCAGTCTGCACGGACAGGAATGGTTATACAGAGCTGGAGGGGCTATGCTACAGAAGCATGCAAACCGTGAGTGAGAGCAGCCACAGGCTGTTAGAGGCATAGTCCTCGTAGTTTTATACTTATATATCTACTACTCACAGTCCGTTGCATACTAAGGCAGCAGCTGTATACAAGATGCTCCAGTTAAAATTTTAGTGCATGTTTCCCTACAGGGACTTTGGATTTATTGTACAAGAGAGAAGGGTATCACATTGCTTATTGGATTTTGTTTGTTTATAGTGCACTATACATAACCCCATCTCTCTGTTATATATATATACACACACATTGGAGCCCTTTCCAGTCAAACACCTTGTCATATACCATATCTCTTTTAACCTTTATAAAACATTTTGTATTAAAATTTACATGATATTTTTGATTAGATAGTGTATATATGAGTGCAAACGTTTATTTAAATATGTTTTGGATTTGTTTTGTGGACATTTGTTTAACCCTTACAGTTTATGCTAAGCCTCCAGTTGCGCTAATTCTTCTAGCACAGTTTCTGTTTGTTTTCGAGCACAACCTTTTGCTTTCAACTTGTAACAGCGCGGCACTTGTAATCTAGCCCTATATTTGTTATTTCTAAAGCTATCACTATTAAAACTGTTTGCATTTCATTCAGTATGGATTAAGATACTATATACCCAAAATAAATGTAATCTAAATCCCTTGTATACCAGTGCAAATAGCCCATGAAGACTTACTTCCTGTGACCAAAAGTAAATTGTCATGTTGTCCAAGCCTTTGATGTACTGGTCCTATTCGGCCATACATGTCTGAACACGCTCATATTAGGAATTGGCACAGCTGACTCAGGTGCTGAACTGCAAGTAACTGCACCTCCCATGGGACTTGTCACCGTCCTCTATCCGAGTACATCACTTAATGTTACAGCAGGGATATTTAGGAGGTTTACAGAGCAAGCAAAGTACATTGTAAGTGTTAGCCCCATAAATTATCTTGCAAAGAGATTTTTATACCAGCATGCATTTGGCTTTCTATCCAAACCATAGTGCCAAGACTCTCCCTTGACTACCATTATGCTTAACAGTCCTCACCCACAAACTATTATGCTTTAACAGTGACAGTAGTTATTTATATATTGATATGTAACATTGTCTGAATTTTTTGGATATATCAAATATTTATGTTCTTATGTTTCAACTTTTTGAGTCACCAGCTCCTACTGAGCATGTGCAAGAATTCAAAGACTATACGTGGAAATAGACATAACTTTGTCAGAAAAAATCTGCTACTCACTTTAAGTTTAGACATGGGGGCCTATTTATGAAAGGTCTTGCGGACCTGATCCGACAGTGCGGATCAGGTCCGCAAGACCTCGCTGAATGTGGAGAGCAATACGCTCTCCGTATTCAGCATTGCACCAGCAGCTTACAAGAGCTGCTGGTGCAACGCCGCCCTCTGCTGACTCGCGGCCAATCGGCCGCCAGCAGGGAGGTGTCAATCAACCCGATCTTATTTGATCGGGTTGAATTGCAGCGATTCCTGTCCGCCTCATCAAAGAAGGCGGTGAGGGTTATGGAGCAGCGGTCTTTAGATCGCTGCTTCATAACTGGTGTGTCTGGCGAGTCTGAAGACTCGCCAGAAACACGGCCCTTCAAGCTCCATACAGAGCTTGATAAATGGGCCTCATGGTGTTATTGCATTTTCTTTTTATCATGTATTTGTTAATTATGCAAGTCTACTGTATTTACTGGTCCTTTAAAGGGAAATTATGGAGCTTGAGGGCCCGTGTTTCTGGCGAGTCTTCTAAAGACCGCTGCTCCATAACCTGTCCACCTGCTCTGAGCAGGCGGACAGGAATTGCCACAATTCATTCCGATCGAGTATGATTGTGTTGATTGACACCTCCCTGCAGGTGGCCGATTGGCCGCGAGTCTGCAGGGGGCGGCGTTGCACCAGCAGGTCTTGTGAGCTGCTGGTGCAATGCTGAATATGGAGAGCGTATTGCTCTCCGCATTCAGCGAGGTCTTGCGGACCTGATCCGCACTGTCGGATCAGGTCCGCAAGACCTTTGATACATAGGCCCCAAAATGTTTCTTTCATGATTCAGATAGAAAATACAATTTTAAACAGCCTTCCAATTTACTTATATTATATAACCTGCTTCATTCTTTTGGTATGCACTACTGGGAGCTAGCTGAACACACCAGGTAAGCCAATGAGAGGTGGCATAAAGGTGTAGTCACCAATTAGCAGCTAGCTCCCAGTAGTGCATTGCTACTCTTGAGTCTACTTATACAGTTTATTATTTTTATATTTCATTTTACTAAAGTTTATTTGATTTATAACATAAGTAATAACAAAAAAAATTAAATAAGAATTAAAAACAAACAATATAATAAGAAATATTGCAATTATTATTTAGTATATGACAGTCATCATGAAGCTGTTGACTGACATAAAACACTAAGTAGTGTTTTTATATAAATTAGAAATTACATGGAAAAATTCTGAAGTGGAATAGGAATTATTATTATTGGATAATACAAAGAAACACATTGAGATGCAGGTTAGCTGTAGAGTTGAGAAATGGAGGAGCCTGTATTAAAATTAAGAAACATTTAAAAAGACTATAATTATGATGCATGCATTGATTGCAAACCTTTTGGAAAATGTTGTTTCTTGTGAAATTCACTTATACCTCCAGCACATTAAACTATTCCAAAATAAAGGGCCACGATACCCAAATGTTGAAACACTTAAAAGTGATGCAGCATAGCTGTAAAAAGCTGACTAGAAAATATCACCTGACCAACTCTATGTAAAAAAGAAAAATATTTTACCTTAAAATGTCCTAAGTATTCAAACCCTGTGACAAAGGACTTTGAGCAGCAAATCAGTATGTCTGTCCCGGGACAGGCAAGAGAGTGAGCCTCATGCACACTCATGTTATTTTCCTATTCAGTTTAAGTAAGTTTTACTATGAAATCTCATGAGATCACAGTAAGAGAGTTGATGACCTCAGCACTGTTAATGCTGATTGGCTGCAGTTCATTTCTTCATTTATTTATTTTTTAACTGCAGCTGGACAGCAGCTGAAGTATAACTTTTTACACAGCACTTGCTCTGGTGAATCGAGGAAATTGTGAGGTAAAATATCTTCTTTTTTACATAGAGATGAGCAGGTGATATTTTCCTGTCAGCTTTTTACAGTTATACTGCATCAGTTTCAAGTGATTTAGCATATGAGTATTATGTCCCTTTAAGTTTCAGCCTGACTGGAGGTGAGTAGTTAGAAGGCTGACAGGACATTCCCATCTATAGGGGATGTTGAGGTTTGTGAAGATGATTTGCAAGGGGGTTTGATTTTTTCCTACATCATGATGGAGTGGTTGGAGTATTGTGGTCTTGATGAATTGAACTTGCTTTTGGCCTAATGACCCTTTGGACTCCATTAAATCAAACTAGTTCCAAGCCTGCTTTGTCACAAATTTGTTAGAAAGATGTTACCCTGGAATAATAAATTACATAAAGAATGAATCTTTTGATTTCCTTGGAGATTTAGGTTTCAACCTACCACAGCCAATAGGTGGCTTAAAGTACATTTCATTTGCCTATATTTCTTAATGATTCCTTAACACACATTCCTAGAGAATGAATAATACTTTGACTATAACAGTATATTTAATGGTTTGAGGAAGCTTGTTAAAGACAGCTTCAAAATCTGATTTAAAGGGACATGAAACCCAACGGCTAGATTTAGAGTTCTGCGTTAGCCGTCAAAAGCAGCGTTAAGGGGTCCTAACGCTGCTTTTGGCCGCCCACTGGTATTTAGAGTCAGCCAGGAAAGGGGCTAACGCTCACTTCCCTACCGCGATTCCAGGCTACCGCAGAGCCCCTGACGCCAATTGCGTATCCTATCTTTTCAATGGGATCTACCTAACGCCGGTATTTGGAGTCTTGGGAGAAGTTGAGCGGTAGACCCTCTACCGACAAGACTCCTACCGCCACAAAAAGTCAGTAGTTAGGAGCTTTATGGGCTAACGCCGGAATATAAAGCTCTTAACTACTGTGCTCTAAAGTACACTAACGCCCATAAACTACCTATGTACCCCTAAACCGAGGCCCCCCCTACATCGCCGCCACTATAATAAAAATTTTTAACCCCTAATCTGCCGACCGGACAACGCCGCCACCTACATTATACCTATAAACCCCTAATCTGCTGCCCCTAACACCGCCGACCCCTATATTATAATTATTAACCCCTAATCTGCCCCTCCCAACGTCGCTGCCACCTACCTACACTTATTAACCCCTAATCTGCTGACCAGACATCGCCGTCACTATAATAAATGTATTAACCCCTAAACCGCCTCACTCCCGCCTCGCAAACATTATAATAAATGTTATTAACCCCTAATCTGCCCTCCCTAACATCGCCGCCACCTACCTACAATTATTAACCCCTAATGTCCCGCCCGCAACGTCGCCGCTACTATAATAAAGTTATTAACCCCTAAACCTAAGTCTAACCCTAACACCCCCTAACATAAATATAATTTAAATTAAACAAAAAATTATTCCTAAAATTAAATAAAATAATCCTATTTAAAACTAAATACTTACCTAGAAAATAAACCCTAATATAGCTACAATATAATTAATAATTACATTGTAGCTATTTTAGGATTTATATTTATTTTACAGGCAACTTTGTATTTATTTTAACTAGGTACAATAGCTATTAAATAGTTATTAACTATTTAATAGCTACCTAGTTAAAATAAATACAAAATTACCCGTAAAATAAATCCTAACCTAAGTTACAAATACACCTAACACTACACTATCATTAAATTAATTAAATAAATTACATACAATTAGCTAAAATAAAATACAATAAAATAAACTATACTATAATACAAAAAAAAACAATCACTAAATTACAAAAATAAAAAAGAACTACAAGCAGTTTAAACTAATTACACCTAATCAGCCCCCTAATAAAATAAAAAAGCCCCCCAAAATAAAAAATTCCCTACCCTATTCTAAAATGCAAAAGTAATTGCCCCAAAGTAATCAGCTCTTTTATCTGAAAATAAAAATACAATACCCCCCCCAACATTACAACCCACACACCCCTACTCTAACCCACCCAAACCCCCCAAACCCCCCATAAATAAACCTAACCTGTTCCGATCAGCCAATAGAATGCAAGTTCAATATGATTGGCTGAATGGATCAGCCAATCGGATTGAACTTCAATCTGATTGGCTGATTGCATCAGCCAATCAGATTTTTTCTACCTTAATTCCGATTGGCTGATAGAATTCTATCAGCCAATCGGAATTGAAGGGACGCCATCTTGGATGACGTCCCTTAAAGGAACCTTCATTCGTCGTTAGTCCGTCGGTTGAAGAGGATGGCTCCGCGTTGGCTCCGTTGAAGATGGCTCCGCTCCACTCCGGATGGATGAAGATTGAAGACGCTGCCTGGATGAACACTTCTACCGGATGGAGGACCTCTTCTTTGCCGCTTGGATGAAGACTTCTACCGGATCAAGGACCACCTCTGCGCACCTTGGATGAAGAATTCGGCTCGGCTGGGTGAAGATGACTCAAGGTAGGATGATCTTCAGGGGGTTAGCGATAGGTTTATTTAAGGGGGGTTTGGGTGGGTTAGAGTAGGGGTGTGTGGGTGGTGGGTTGTAATGTTGGGGGGGGGTATTGTATTTTTATTTTCAGGTAAAAGAGCTGATTACTTTGGGGCAATGCCCCGCAAAAAGCCCTTTAAAGGGCTGGTAAAAGAGCTGATTACTTTTGTATTTTAGAATAGAGTAGGGAATTTTTTATTTTGGGGGGCTTTTTTATTTTATTAGGGGGCTTAGATTAGGTGTAATTAGTTTAAACTGCTTGTAATTCTTTTTTATTTTTTGTAATTTAGTGTTTGTTTGTTTTTGTATTATAGTATAGTTTATTTTATTGTATTTTATTTTAGCTAATTGTATGTGATTTATTTAATTAATTTAATGATATTGTAGTGTTAGGTGTATTTGTAACTTAGGTTAGGATTTATTTTACAGGTAATTTTGTATTTATTTTAACTAGGTAGCTATTAAATAGTTATTAACTATATAATAGCTATTGTACCTAGTTAAAATAAATACAAAGTTGCCTGTAAAATAAATATAAATCCTTAAATAGCTACAATGTAATTATTAATTATATTGTAGCTATATTAGAGTTTATTTTCTAGGTAAGTATTTAGTTTTAAATAGGATTATTTAATTTAATTTTAGGAATATTATTTCGTTTAATTTAAATTATATTTATGTTAGGGGGGTGTTAGGGTTAGGGTTAGACTTAGGTTTAGGGGTTAATAACTTTATTATAGTAGCGGCGGCGTTGCGTGCGGGAGATTAGGGGTTAATAATTGTAGGTAGGTGGCGGCGATGTTAGGGAGGGCAGATTAGGGGTTAATACATTTATTATAGTGACGGCGATGTCCGGTCGGCAGGTTAGGGGTTAATAAGTGTAGGTAGGTGGCGGCGACGTTGGGGGGGGCAGATTAGGGGTTAATAATTATAATATAGGGGTCGGCGGTGTTAGGGGCAGCAGATTAGGGGTTCATAGGGATAATGTAGGTTGCGGCAGTGTCCAGAGCGGCAGATTAGGGGTTAATGGTATAATGCAGGTGTCAGCGATAGCGGGGGCGGCAGATTAGGGGTTAATAAGTGTAAGGTTAGGGGTGTTTAGACTCTGGGTTCATGTTAGGGTGTTAGGTGTAGACTTAGAGAGTGTTTCCCCATAGGAAACAATGGGGCTGCGTTAGGAGCTGAACGCTGCTTTTTTGCAGGTGTTAGGGTTTTTTTTCAGCCCAAACTGCCCCATTGTTTCCTATGGGGATATCGTGCACAAGCACGTTTTAGCTGCTTACCGCTACCGTAAGCAACGCTGGTATTGAGGGTTGAAGTGGAGCTAAGTTAGGCTCAACACACCCTTTTTTTAACGCAGCCCCTCAGAAAACTCTAAATACCAGCGTTGTCTTAAGGGTGCGTTGGGAAAAAAAGCAGCGTTAGCTACGCGGGTCTTTACCGACAAAACTCTAAATCTAGCCGCAAGTTTTTTCTTTAATGAGTCAGATAGAGGATGCAATTCTAAACAACTTTTCAATGTATTGTTATTATTATTATCGGTTGTTTGTAGAGCGCCAACAGATTCTGCAGCGCTAATTTACTTCTATTATCAAATTTCCTTCATTCTCTTGATATCCTGTTTTGAAAAAGTGGGAAAGCAAGCTCAGGAGTGTGCATGTGTCTGCAGCATTATATGGAAACAGTTTTACATGGATTTTATACATTTGCACGAGCAAAAGGCAGCAACAGCATTTCTTTCCATGTAGTGCCCTAGACATATAAACACTACCTACCTAGGTATGCTCTTCAACAAAGGATACCAAGGGAATGAAGCATTGTTGAAAATAGAAATCAATTGGAAACTTTTTAATAATTGTACGCTCTGTCTGAATCACACACACACAAAAAAAAAAAAACATATTTTGGCCTTTGTGTCCCTCTAATGGGAAGAGACTGAAGATCAGTAAAAGTGTCCACTGTGTCCTGTGTCATAACATGAAATAGGGGAAAAGACCGGTGTGTGGTGAGGTTACAGTATCAGTTTTTTAAAACCAAAAGTCCAAAGCTTTAAACGGGCTTTGGAGCACTCAGAAAAAACCATCCTGTGTCATAGGAGCATTAGTTCTCTCACTGACGACCAAATTCAGAAAGGCAGAGAGGAGAGTATTTCAAAGGAGATATTCAAATACTCATGATCATATCAATGTATGGGGAACCACACCATAACATTTTATAAGCAGCTGTATGCCAGCTATATAGGGCAAAGGAAAAAGTAGCTGATACCCACCCGAGCTGGCACCCAGGGGTCCAACAGTAGGAAAGGGAGCAGAATCCTGAACAAACCAACATAAAATATGATAGGACTCCATAAAATTTATTAGGTGGCCTTAAAAAATATTGTTTGAGATACTGTACATAACTGTAGAAAGTTGTAGATCTTATCTTAATTAATGTCCCCTCATATAATGTAAATGGTACTACTGATTAGGATTTGTCACCACTACTGTGCCCAATATGCAACAAATACTGTACCAGAATTATGAAAACATTGTGGAGTGAAAGATACAATGTGCATATAATTAGTAAGATGAGAGCAAGCAGGTGATGCTCAGATGGTACCTTAAAGGGACACTGTACCCAAAAAATTTCTTTCGTGATTCAGATTGAGCATGAAATTTTAAGCAACTTTCTAATTTACTCCTATTATCAAATTTTCTTAATTCTCTTGGTATCTTTATTTGAAATGCAAGAATGTAAGTTTAGATGCCGGCCCATTTTTGGTGAACAACCTGGGTTGTCCTTGCTGATTGGTGGATAAATTCATCCACCAATAAAAAAGTGCTGTCCAGAGTACTGAAACCAAAAAAAAGCGTAGATGCCTTCTTTTTCAAATAATGATAGCAAGAGAACAAAGAAAAATTGATAATAGGAGTAAATTAGAAAGTTGCTTAAAATTGCATGCTCTTTCTGAATTACAAAAGAAAAAATTTGAGTTCAGTGTCCCTTTAAAGGGACCACACATATATATATATAGCCACCAGAGGACACTCTCTCAGTATAACAAAATGTCCAAAGTGAAAATGCTGGTAAACAAAGACCCAGTCTTTCAAAATTGGCATCTCCTTATCAAAGGGTGGTCAGCCTCTCTGGAACAGAATCTAGTAGTCACCACTGGGAAAAAAAAAAATTAAATACAACTCCCCTAGAAAAAGCACCAAACAGTGCTAGACAGCTGACTGAATCATAGAGGTTGCAGGATCTTAACTGTTACTAGCTGCAGGCTTAAAAAAATGGTTTAACTTCTGTAAAAATGATAACACAAAACCACGTCCCAGCACAGCAAATCTGCATGTAATATAGGTATGGAAAGCGAACACTCACATCACAATTGCATCTTTCAGCGAGACATCAAGGGCTAGATTAAAAGTGGATCGCAAAATATCACTTTCAGGAAAGCAATAATTGTGCTCCACTGAGAAATACCTTCACTTGTAATATCTGGTTATTTATCGCGCACCCGCAAATGGGCAAATTTGCTAGTTTGCGGGCGTGCGATAAATTAGAGCTCCACTTGTATTCTAGCCCTAAACTTTTATATACATAAAACTGATTTACTAAATTAGAGTGCAAGAGTACAATATTAAATGTTTGAAATTAAGTTGTACATGTAAAAAATAAGAGAGAAAATGTCCTAAGAGCAGATAAATAAGGGAGCCTGCGAGACTGTAATAAAGGGATGGTTAGTGCACACCATCATAAAATCATGTTCCAGGTGAGATGGCTTTAAAATGTTACTCTTTGCTCCCCTCTTGTGGTAGTAGTAGGGAATTACAAACATTGGACACTAAGCAAGAATCTTGCATTCTGAGAAAAAATAGCATGTTGAGATCAATACAGATGGGGTTTTATGGTAAAACGTACACAAAAAGTGGCCACATGTATAGGATATAGTTGTCTAAATAGTGGAGAACTTTTAGATACACACTAAGATGGCAAATAGTAATCTACTGTGTCTGTAACAAGTTTGAATTAGTAAGTAGGTACTAAAGGTTAAAAATCCAGAAACTTTTAGCTCCATTGTGTAAATAAGGGAGCCAACAAATTTCAAAGATTTGTATTAGAATACACAGGATAGAGATGTGGGCTATATTTTATTAAAAAAAAAGTCCTTTATACAGAGATAAATGCTGTCTTACAGGGTTTGGCAAAGATGGATCCAGCAACCGGATTTAAGAAATGCGGACACAAGTACTAGAACTATAAGCTGTACAACAGTAGGATTAGTCCTTCTATATATAGCAGCCATGTACTGTAGCTATATTCAGATGCCCCAGACTTAAATGTCTATTGGGCCCCACCTTCTACACCTACTATCACTGCAAGAGTTTGGAATGGAGTCATGAATTTGGTCAGTGTGTCCCTCATTTTTTAAAGGGCTAAGCTATGCTGTCCCATTTTGTCCCAAATGGGTCTCCTGTCAATTGTCTAGTCTGTAAATGGCAAGAACCATAATAATATTATTATTATTATTTTTTGGGGGGGGTTATAAGCATTTTTAGCTTGTGAGGCCTGTCACTGCCAGCAAACAAAGCAATGTATTTAATAGCCACTGAGTAATCAGTCTTTAAAGTCCAGTTTTAGATTAACTTCCTGTTAGCAAAATAAAAGCAAACAGTTTTGACTTAAAGGAACATAAAACCCAATTTTTTTTCATTCATGATTCAGATAGAGCAGTGTTTGTCAACCAGGGTCCTCAAGTTCCCCCAACAGGCCAGGTTTTCATTATAGCTGAACCAGTGCACAGGTGAAGTAATCAGCTGATTAGTAACACCATGGTTACTAACCTGCTCTCTCACCCATCATCTGATTATTTCTAGTTCCAAAACCTGGCCTGTTGGGGGTACTTGAGGGCCTTGGTTGAGAAACAATGAGATAGAGCATACTATTTTAAACGACTTTCAAATGCATTTCTATTATCTTATTTGTTTCATTCTCTTTATATCTTTTGTTGAAAAGTATACCTAGGTATCCTCAAAATCTGCTGATCGGTGGCAGCACAGATATGCCTCTTCTTATTGACTTTCAGCTAGCTCCCAGTAGGGCATCACTGCTCCTTCAACAAAGGATACCAAGAAAATGAAGCAAATTAGATGGCGAATTGTATAATCTATTGTAAAAGAAAATGTTGGGTTTAATGTCCCTTTAACATTTTCATGCAAAAACAAATAAAATAAATAAAAATATAGGGGGCAATTTATTATAGTGCGAGCGGACACGATGCACATCGATAAATCCTTGTGAACTGCTGGTGCAATACCGTCCCCTGCAGATTTGGGTGTCAATCAACCCATTTGTATTCGATCGGGTTGATTTCTGTCTGCCGCTTCAGAGCAGGCGGACAGGTTATGGAGTAGTGGTCTTTAGACCGCTGCTTCATAACTTCTGTTTCCGGCAAGCCTGAAGGCTCACCGGAAACACGGGGCATCAAGCTCCATACCGGGCATGATAAATTGACCCCATAAGCTTTATTAAATAGTGCTCTTTCATATATATGACCATTTTAATATAGCTTTATTGTGCAAATTGTGAAAAAAAATCTATTTATTGTAATGTTGTCACCCAAATAAAAATGTATTTCTCTGTACAATTATTTCTGTGGTGATGTACTTTGTTACTTTTTAAAGTAGTTGCAACTTATATTTTGATAAAAAAATATACCTTTGTGATCTAAATATGAGTACTATGGGGGATAAAAAAAGAAGTAGTAGTCCCAAATATCCAAAAATTTAAAAAACAGCTTTATTCGTCAAACATTAAAATTGACATGGTACACATAAGATAGAAGTCGGGTTTTACGCGTTTCGGCTAGGGCCGTACTCATAAACCTGATAAGGCACCGGTAAGTGCCGTTTAAAAAGGATTCAAACATAATGGTTATTGGTTGGTGTTAAACACACCGCTATTAACCATTTAGATATCGGAATGTACACAATAGGAATTAAACATTGAAAAGCAACATGAACAATCTAAAGGAATCAATTCTAGAGGACAATGCAACTATACAATATATATTGAAATACTTATATAGACATTCAATGTTATATGTATTGATATCGGATGACATGGACAGATTTTGAATACAAAATAATGTACCCAATAGTATTAAATGCTATATACACACATGCAGTATTTAAATTAATGGAAAAAAAATCAAAACTGTTACATATTATTTTACATTGTACTAATAGGGACAATGATAAACCTAACCATATCAAAAATGGACAGATTTATACAATTTCATATTCAAATCTGATCATTACAGCAACATGAACAATCTAAAAGAGACAGTTCTAAAGAGCAATGCTACTATTGCAATATATATAGATATCCAAATATAAACATTCAATGTGATATATATTGATATTCAATGGCATAAATAGATTTTAAATAGATTTTGAATGCAAAATAATGTACCCAATAATGTTAAATGCTATATACACACATACAGTGTTAAAATTGATGAAAACCAAACAAACAGATCAAAACTGCTACATATTATATTACATTGTTCTAATTGGGACAATGATGAACCTAACCATATCAAATGAAAAGAATTATACAATATCATATTCAAATCTGATCATTACAGGCTTCCTGGACAACTCATAAATGCTAGGTCCATATTAGCTTGTTTACAAATGAACTCATTGTACACTATAAAGAGTACACTAGGTTTAAAATTAATTTAGGACCAAAACTCATTGTAAAAGTCTTGGAAGTGCACTGGATCACGAAACAATCATTTCCAATGATTTATAATATCGAACTCAGAATTAAAACCATATGGAACCTGAGTATGAAGTTTCATGATCCAGTACACCTCCTGTTTTGCCAGTAATTGATCCTTATTGCCTCCCCTAGGGGGCAATCGTATAGTTTCAATGCCTCGCCATTTAAATGATCCAGTATCCTGGCCATGCACCTCGATGAAGTGCCTTGAAAGTGCAGAGCATGGTTTTTCATACTTAATGTAACCAAGATATTCACAGACTCGAGTCCGGACATCTCTGCTGGTCATGCCAACATACTGTTTAGAGTGTTCATGGCACTTGATGAGGTACATGACATAGGAGCTGGAGCAGTTAATACATCCCCTGGTTGCAAACCTTTGCGTGGTGTCACATGAGTAGAATTCTTTCCCTTCAGTGATAAAATCACAGACCTTACACCTGTGATTTCCACATTTATAAGTACCATTTACTTGCAACCAAGAGCCTGCATTCCTTTAGAAGGTAACTGACTGGGGGCTAAAATGTTACCCAACATAAGGTTTTTTGAATAAACACATTTAAAGCCCTTTTCCACTGTGGATTTCAAATGAACATCACCCAAAAGAATAGGAAAGTATTTTTTGATGATATTACAAACAGAAGTAAAGTCTGATGAATATTGGGTGATAAAGGACAAAGGTCGACTATCACCCCTATTCTCCTGCCTTTTTGGTTCAGACTTTCCTACCTTCTGAGAGTGTTTTTTTGGCCAAATTATTCAGTAATTTGGGAGAATAACCTCTACTTTTAAGTCTCTGTTTGTGGTATACCTTTAACTATAACCCCTCCTATTTGGTCTCCACCCTATATAAGGACTACCTGTAACACTCATTTACTGCCTGATTATTGAAGTCTTAGCTACTCTGGTGTAGCTTTCCTTATCTCAGGTCTCCTATTGCTTGTATCCTGTGCAAGGTGGTTTACTTTGTTTACTCTAGCTGCGTCTTGAATCTCTTATGCTCAAATCGTTACTTTGTCATTACCGACTTTGGATCATTCAACGGCCGGATCTACTTTTTCACCGCTACCCGGAAGTAAGCCGCATTCACACACGCTGCCTCTCCAAACACGGATCTTCCAATGCGGTAACAGAAATATCACGGTCCTCAAGGTGGTAACGTATACGAACAATGCTAAAGCCTTTAAACTTCTTACCTGCTTGTTTTTGTTACCATACTGAATTATTGGGCATCTCCTATTACCTGCAACATCCAATATAAACAAACATTGTATGTCTGTGGAATGTCTGAACTTGTAAATATTTTAGGCTGTGTGTGATTGCGTGAAGTAAGAAGAATCATTTGTTTCTACCAATTCAGATTCTGAGCTTGTCAGTATTTCTTTTTCATCTGTGGCCTCCGGTTATATATATATATCTTGAACATAAGATATATATTATATTAAATATTCCTTATATTTATTAACACTTAAGTCAGTAGTTAATATACAAATTCATCATATATTAAATGTCTCATATTGTTTAATCAGGCTACATAGAAGTTGTTTTCTGATTACTACAAAAAAGAGCAACAAGCTCTAATTTTAGAGCTAACATTTATAACCAATGTGCAAATACTTGTTTACTTAAATACGAAGCTCAGAATACCACATAATAATCAGGCCTAAAAAACCGAATTTTGAATTAATTAAACATTATGGATCCTAATGAAATAAAAAAGGAGTTTAATAATGTTTTCCTTAAACTTGATTATTTAGCAAGAGCTGTGACAGAAGTGCAGACTGAAAATGCTGCACTGAAAACTATAGTTAAAGATTTTGTTACACAAAAGCCTCATGACCCACCTGAACCTCATATTAATTATCCACAACCTTTTTCAGGGAAACGTTCTGAGTTCAGGGAATTTAAGAATGCCTGTAATTTATTATTTTCTCTTAGACCTAAGACTTATCATACTGAGCGGATTAAAGTTTGTACCACAATATCTTTCCTACAAGGTGAACCCAGGACTTGGGCTAATAGGTTTTTTGAAAACAATAACAATATCCTGGATTCATTACAAGATTTTTTTTCTGCTTTAACTAGTCTATATCAAGACTCAAATTCTCAAATAAATGCTGAAATGAGATTGAGGTCTTTAAAACAAGGTAAGAGAAATGTGGAGGATTATACCACTGAGTTTCAGATGTGGGCAGAGGACTCTCAGTGGAATGAAATCAGTTTGAAAAATCAATATCGTTTAGGTTTATCTGAAACACTCAAAGATGAACTTTCACGTCTTGAGATCCCAGATACCCTTGATGGTCTTATTAAATTAAGTACATCTTTAGATCGTCGTTTGAGAGAAAGGAGGGCAGAAAAGGCCTCTAATGATACCTCATATAGAAGACCTTACCAAGTCACAACAAGTCATGACAAAGCTCATGGCAGTGCTACCCCTATGGAGATTGGTGTACTTAGAGGACCTCTGCCACCAGAGGAAAAAATTAGAAGGAGGTTGGAAAATCTCTGTTTATATTGTGCTCAAAAAGAACATGTAGTATCTACTTGTCCTTTGTTGAAAAAACAAAAGAATGGTAAGAAAAAAACCAGTGACTTTATTTACAGCATAGCTAATGATACACACATGACTTTGTCTATTTCTTTACAGTGGGACCAGAAAAATATCCAAACCAAGGCATTAATTGATTCAGGAGCATCCGGAAATTACATTGATTCCACTTATGTAAATAAAAATCGAATACCTACTATTTGTAAACAAAATCCTGTATCTATTAAGCTGATAGATGGTTCATTAATAGAACAAGGACCTATTACACATCATACTATTCCCCTGCTTGTAACATCATTGCAGGGACACACTGAATATTTATCTTTTGATCTCATAACCATTCATCAGCATACTCTCATCCTAGGCTATCCTTGGTTGAAGAAACACAACCCTCACATAAATTGGGTTTCAAATAAGGTAACATTAGATTCTGCTTTTTGTTCCCAAACTTGTTATCCACATCAAACCATAGCGTCACTTGATATTGGTTTACCCTCGTGTTATCAGGATTTGGCAGATGTATTTAATTTAAAAGAGGCAGAAAACCTTCCACCTCATAGGGAGTTTGACTGTCCTATCGATATAATACCTGGTTCCAAAATCCCTCATGGTAAGATCTATCCCCTCTCTCAAGAGGAACTCCAGTATATAAGAAACTACTTAGACGAAAATTTACGTAAGGGATTTATTTCACACTCCACATCCCCTGCAGCTGCAGGTATGTTTCTAGTAAGAAACAAGGATGGTACCATAAGACCTATTATTGATTATAGAGCTTTAAATAACATCACAATAAAAAACAGATACCCGTTACCTTTAATACCTGAACTTTTGGAACGTCTAACTGGTGCAACTATTTACACCAAATTAGATTTAAAGGGAGCTTATAATTTGATTAGAATTAAAGAAGGTCACGAATGGAAAACGGCATTCAGGACCAGATATGGCCTTTTCCAATATAATGTAATGCCTTTTGGTCTGAGTAATGCTCCGGCAACTTTTCAGTTTTTTATAAATGAGATCTTTCGTGACCTGATAGACGTTTGTGTCATAATATACCTTGACGACATATTAATTTATTCTAGAACACCTCAAGATCATGAAAAACATGTACGCTGGGTATTAACTCGTTTAAAAGAACACAAACTATATGCTAAACTGGAAAAATGTTCCTTTCATGTCACAGAAATAAAATTCTTGGGTTACATCATCAGTCCCAACAAAATTCAAATGGATCCGGAGAAGGTATCAGCAATTCTAAATTGGCCTACTCCTACTTCCACAAAATCTGTACAACGATTCATTGGTTTTGCGAATTTTTATAGGAAGTTTATAAAAAAATTCTCTTCAATCGTTAAACCATTAACAACACTCACTAGTGAAAAACAAAGATTTAAGTGGACCGAATCCGCTAGTCTTGCCTTTAATAAATTGAAAGAAAATTTTACTACAGCTCCCATTCTAGTTATGCCAGATTTTGATTCAGAATTTATCCTTGAAGTAGATGCATCCGACTCAGGTATCGGTGCAGTTTTATCACAACAAGATAAGAACAAGACTGAGATTCATCCTATTGCTTTCTATTCAAAAATGTTAACTAGTGCTGAGAAAAACTATAGCATAGGAGATAAAGAACTTCTAGCTATAAAACGTGCTCTAGATCATTGGAGACATTTATTAGAAGGTTCTAAGCTACCTTTTAAGATTTATACTGACCATAAAAATCTTGAATTTCTAAAAACAAGTAAGACCTTGTCTGCAAGACAAGCAAGATGGTCTATATTTTTTGATCGTTTCGATTTTCTCTTAACCTACAGACCAGGACATTTAAATACCAAAGCCGATGCCCTCTCTAGATTACATGAACAAGACACTCATAATCAAATTTACCAAATCATTCCAAAAGAAAAAATTATAGGTTTATTAACACCTTTAGAAGAGGAGATCTTAAAAGAATTAAAACATGAACCACCACATGGAATAGACTGTCAAAAAGATTCCAAGACTGGTCTTTTCTATCATAATTCTAAACTATATATCCCCAAACAAATTAGATCTTCTATTCTTAAACAAACCCATGACGGGACACTAGCAGGCCATCCAGGTATTTCTAAAACTATAGACCTAACCAGGAGAAATTATTGGTGGCCACTCATGGATACCTATATTACAAACTATGTAAAACATTGTGATACCTGTGCCAGAAACAAGTTAACACACAAAAGACCATCAGGTCTTTTATCTCCTCTGCCTATTCCTGACAAACCCTGGAGTACCATATCAATGGACTTTATTGTCGAGTTACCTGAATCCCACCATTACAATACTATTTTAGTTGTCATTGATCATTTAACAAGACTGGCTCATTACATTCCCCTAAAAGGTCTCCCTACAGCTTTCACTACAGCTCACGTTTTCCTAGACAACATAGTTCGCTTACATGGACTGCCCAAAGTTATAATAACTGATCGTGGTACACAGTTTACCTCTAATTTTTGGAGATCCCTATGTAAGTTAATCAAAATTGATTCTAGATACTCGACTGCTTTTCACCCTCAGACAAATGGCCTTACAGAACGACTCAACCAAACCCTTGAGCAATATCTTCGTTGTTATATATCTCATCTGCAGGATGACTGGTCATCCTATTTACCTTTGGCTGAATTCTGTTATAACAATACTACTTCTACATCTACTAAACTATCCCCATTCTTCGTTACTTATGGATATCATCCTACTACTATTTCATTGTCCTCTCAACAAGTGAACTCTCCCTCAGCATTGGATTTCGCAACTACCCTACAAGAAAGACTTAACATCCTGAAAAAACATCTTTCGGAAGCTAAAGATTATCAAAAAAGGTTATATGATACCCATCACACTGCTAGCCCGGCTTATCAGATTGGAGATTTGGTACTACTCTCGACAAAGAATCTCAAACTGTCAGTTCCTAGCAAAAAGTTAGCAAATCAATATTTGGGTCCTTTTAAGATTTCTAAAATAATCAACCTCAATGCTGTGAGATTAGAGCTTCCCCAGGATTTTAAGATTCACCCCTCTTTTCATGTCTCTCTGTTAAAGCCATATCTTCCTTCACCTCAGTCTCTCTCCTTGTCTCGACCACCTCCAATACTCGTTGATGATCGAGAGGAGTATGAAGTTGAAGCTGTATTGGATTCTAGGATCCATAGGAAGAGGTTAGAGTATCTTGTGAAATGGAAAGGTTATGGTTCGGAGGATAACTCTTGGCAGCTTCATTCTGATCTTCGCACTCCCCGTCTTCTACGAAATTTTCATCGCCGCTATCCTGAGAAACCTAGTTTGGAAACCCCTGGGGTGCTTCCTTGAAGGGGGGGAGATGTGGTATACCTTTAACTATAACCCCTCCTATTTGGTCTCCACCCTATATAAGGACTACCTGTAACACTCATTTACTGCCTGATTATTGAAGTCTTAGCTACTCTGGTGTAGCTTTCCTTATCTCAGGTCTCCTATTGCTTGTATCCTGTGCAAGGTGGTTTACTTTGTTTACTCTAGCTGCGTCTTGAATCTCTTATGCTCAAATCGTTACTTTGTCATTACCGACTTTGGATCATTCAACGGCCGGATCTACTTTTTCACCGCTACCCGGAAGTAAGCCGCATTCACACACGCTGCCTCTCCAAACACGGATCTTCCAATGCGGGTAACAGAAATATCACGGTCCTCAAGGTGGTAACGTATACGAACAATGCTAAAGCCTTTAAACTTCTTACCTGCTTGTTTTTGTTACCATACTGAATTATTGGGCATCTCCTATTACCTGCAACATCCAATATAAACAAACATTGTATGTCTGTGGAATGTCTGAACTTGTAAATATTTTAGGCTGTGTGTGATTGCGTGAAGTAAGAAGAATCATTTGTTTCTACCAATTCAGATTCTGAGCTTGTCAGTATTTCTTTTTCATCTGTGGCCTCCGGTTATATATATATATCTTGAACATAAGATATATATTATATTAAATATTCCTTATATTTATTAACACTTAAGTCAGTAGTTAATATACAAATTCATCATATATTAAATGTCTCATATTGTTTAATCAGGCTACATAGAAGTTGTTTTCTGATTACTACAAAAAAGAGCAACAAGCTCTAATTTTAGAGCTAACATTTATAACCAATGTGCAAATACTTGTTTACTTAAATACGAAGCTCAGAATACCACACTGTTTGATGTCCCTGCATTCATCAACAAAATCACTATCTCGGCTACAAATTCTCCTAGCTCTCAGGAATTGGCTTTTGGCTATTCCGTTAAAAACATGAGGAGGATGCCCACTTTTGTTGTGAAGAATTGTGTTCCCTGATATGGGTTTTCTGTATAGTTTTGAATTTATTTTATGTTCCACAGAATCACCCATTAAGGTGATATCCAAAAAATTCACAACTTTACTGTGCCACTCGTAGGTAAATTTTAGACCATGCTGGCCTTCATTTAGATGTTGAAAAAATTATATTGCTCTTGTTTCAGTAGACGACCAGATGAAAATCAGGTTGTCAATGAAACAACGACAATGGGGGATATTACCTATAGACTGTAAGCTTTTCGGAGCAGGTATTTGGAGTCACTCAAATAGGGTCTAACGCTCACTTTTCAGCCGCAACTTTTCCATACCGCAGATCCCCTTACGTCAATTGCGTATCCTATCTTTTCAATGGGATCTTTCTAACTCCGGTATTTAGAGTTGTTTCTGAAGTGAGCGTTAGACATCTAACGACAAAACTCCAGCCGCAGGAAAAAAGTCAGTAGTTAAGAGCTTTCTGGGCTAACGCCGGTTTCTAAAGCTCTTAACTACTGTACTCTAAAGTACACTAACACCCATAAACTACCTATGTACCCCTAAACCGAGGTCCCCCCACATCGCCGACACTAAAATAAATTTTTTTAACCCCTAATCTGCCGACCGCCACCTACGTTATCCTTATGTACCCCTAATCTGCTCCCCCTAACACCGCCAACCCCTGTATTATATTTATTAACCCCTAATCTGCCCCCCTCAACGTCGCCTCCACCTGCCTACACTTATTAACTCCTAATCTGCCGACCGCAAAGCGCCGCCACCTACGTTATCCTTATGTACCCCAAATCTGCTGCCCCTAACACCGCCGACCCCTATATTATATTTATTAACCCCTAATCTGCCCCCCTCAACGTCGCCTCCACCTGCCTACACTTATTAACCCCTAATCTGCCGACCGGACCTGAGCGCTACTATAATAAAGTTATTAACCCCTAATCCGCCTCACTAACCCTATAATAAATAGTATTAACCCCTAATCTGCCCTCCCTAACATCGCCGACACCTAACTTCAATTATTAACCCCTAATCTGCCGACTGGAGCTCACCGCTACTCTAATAAATGTATTAACCCCTAAAGCTAAGTCTAACCCTAACACTAACACCCCCCTAAATTAAATATAATTTACATCTAACGAAATTAATTAACTCTTATTAAATAAATTATTCCTATTTAAATATAAATACTTACCTGTAAAATAAATCCTAATATAGCTACAATATAAATTATAATTATATTATAGCTATTTTAGGATTTATATTTATTTTACAGGTAACTTTGTATTTATTTTAACCAGGTACAATAGCTATTAAATAGTTAAGAACTATTTAATAGCTAAAATAGTTAAAATAATTACAAAATTACCTGTAAAATAAATACTAACCTAAGTTACAATTAAACCTAACACTACACTATCAATAAATTAATTAAATAAACTACCTACAATTACCTACAATTAACCTAACACTACACTATCAATAAATTAATTAAATACAATTCCTACAAATAAATACAATTAAATAAACTAGCTAAAGTACAAAAAATAAAAAAGAACTAAGTTACAAAAAATAAAAAAATATTTACAAACATAAGAAAAATATTACAACAATTTTAAACTAATTACACCTACTCTTTAACCTTACCAGCCCTGAACAGGGCCCTTTGCGGGGCATGCCCCAAAGAATTCAGCTCTTTTGCCTGTAAAAAAAAACATACAATCCCCCCCCAACATTACAACCCACCACCCACATACCCCTAATCTAACCCAAACCCCCCTTAAATAAACCTAACACTAAGCCCCTGAAGATCTTCCTACGTTATCTTCACCCTGCCAGGTTCACCGATCCGTCCTGAAGAGTTCCTCCGATGTCCTGATCCAAGCCCAAGCGGGGGGCTGAAGAGGTCCATGATCCGGCTGAAGTCTTCATCCAAGCGGGAGCTGAAGAGGTCCATGATCCGGATGAAGTCTTCATCCAAGCGGGAGCTAAAGAGGTCCATGATCCGGATGAAGTCTTCTATCAACTGCATCTTGAATCTTCTTTCTTCCGGATCCATCTTGCAGACCTCCGACGCAGAACATCCTCTTCTCCCGACGCCTACTAGCCGAATGACGGTTCCTTTAAGGGACGTCATCCAAGATGGCGTCCCTCGAATTCCGATTGGCTGATAGGATTCTATCAGCCAATCGGAATTGAGGTAGGAATATTCTGATTGGCTGATGAAATCAGCCAATCAGAATCAAGTTCAATCCGATTGGCTGATCCAATCAGCCAATCAGATTGAGCTCGCATTCTATTGGCTGATCGGAACAGCCAAATGTTTTCTTTCATGATTCAAATAGAGCATGAAATTTTAAGCAACTTTCTAATTTATTCCTATTACCAAATTTTCTTCATTATCTTGGTTTCTTTATTTGAAATGCAAGAATGTAAGTTTAGATGCTGGCCCATTTTTGGTGAACAGCCTGGGTTGTTCTTGCTGATTGGTGTATAAATTTATCCACCAATAAAAAAGTGATGTCCAGAGTTCTGAAACAAAAAAGAAGCTTAGATGCCTTCTTTTTCAAATAAAGATAGCAAGTGAACGAAGAAAAATTGATAATAGTAAATTAAAAAGTTGCTTAAAATTGCATGCTCTAGCTAAATCACAAAAGAAAAAATGTGGGTTCAGTGTCCCTTTAACAATCAATCATTTGAAAAAACATGGAAAATTAAAAAAAAGTGCAATCTAATGGTGCATTAACCAGACAACAATCAGATATAGTAAACAAACATAAACACACTCACAAGTGTAAAGCACTTTCATACACAGCTCACAGTCTGGGGAAATTAGCAACCTCCCAGCAAGATGTCCTCTTGGCATTACTGGCCTCTTATTGGTAATAAAGACAACATACAGAAACACACTCAAATGGTACATTAACTTCTTTACAGACAGTTAAAGGACCACTCAGTGCAGTAGAATTACATCATTATTAAGTGCATAATAAAAAGACTATGGGGCCGTGTTATCAAGCCGTCAACCTCAAATACGCTGGAATTCCGCAGCGTATTTGTGGCGAGGCTGATTCGCCTTAGTTATCAAAGGCTAGAAGCCGGCAAAAGTAGAATTTTGTGACGTAAGCTTCGATCCACCGGACTCAGTCCAACACAGATCGATTCTTACGTCACTCCAGATGTTCCGCACACAAGTGCGGCACAATCTGACTACTTTTGCTAGTTATCAAAAAACTAGCAGGTACGCTCGGCACTTTTACGGCCCAGCGTACCTGGTTTTCAATCCGCTGCCCTGGAGGCGGCAGATCCCATAGGAATCAGTGGGAGTCTGAACATAGCGAAAGTACAAGTTCGCTGCTGCCAGACATCCCATTGATTCCTATGAGAGATGTCTACACCTAACACCCTAACATGTACCCCGAGTCTAAACACCCCTAATCTGCCCCCCCTACACCGCCACAACTAAATAAAGTTATTACCCCCTAAACCACCGCTCCCGGAGTTCACCGCCACTATAATAAATATGTTAACCCCTAAACCGCCGCTCCCGGAGCCCACCGCAAGCTACTCTATACATATTAAACCCTAAACCGCAGCTCCCTGACCCCGCCGCAACTATAATAAATGTATTAACCCCTAAACCGCCGCTCCTGGACACCGCCGCAACCTACATGATACCTATTAACCCCTATCCTGCCCCCCACTATACCGCCGCCCTCTTTAATAAAGTTATTAACCCCTATCCTGCTGATCCCGCACCTCGCCGCAACTAAATAAATAGTTTAACCCCTAAACCGCCACTCCCGGACCCTGCCGCAACCTATATTAAATTTATTAACCCCTAATCTGCCCCCCCTACACCGTCGCCACCTATAATACATTTATTAACCCCTATCCTGCCACCCACTACACCGCCGCCACTGTAATAAATTTATTAACCCCTAAACCTAAGTCTAACCCTAACCCTAACACCCCCCAACTTAAATATTAATTAAATAAATCTAAATAATATTTCTATTATTAACTAAATTAATCCTATTTAAAACTAAATACCTTTAAAATAAACCCTAATATAGCTACAATATAAATAATAATTACATTGTAGCTATCTTAGGATTTATTTTTATTTTATAGGTAACTTTCAATTTATTTTAACTAGGTACAATAGCTATTAAATAGTTATTAACTATTTAATAGCTACCTAGCTAAAATAAAGAGAAATTTACCTGTAAAATAAAAACTAACCTAAGTTACAATTACACCTATCACTACACTATACTTAAATAAATTATTCCTATTTAAAACTAAATACTTACCTGTAAAATAAACCCTAAGATAGCTACAATATAATTCATAATTACATTGTACCTATTTTAGGATTTATATTTATTTTACAGGTAACTTTGTATTTATTTGAGCTAGTTAGAATAGTTATTAAATAGTTATTAACTATTTAATAACTACCTAGCTAAAAGAAATACAAAATTACCTGTAAAATAAATCCTAACCTAAGTTACAATTAAACCTAACACTACACTATCATTAAATTAATTAAATAAATTAAATACAAATAACTACAATTAAATACAATTACATAAACTAACTAAAGTACAAAAAATAAAAAAAGCTAAGTTACAAAAAATAAAAAAATAGGTTACAAACATTTAAAAAATATTACAACAATTTTAAGCTAATTACACCTAATCTAAGCCCCCTAATAAAATAACAAAGCCCCCCAAAATAAAAAAATTCCCTACCCTATTCTACATTAAAAAAGTTCAAAGCTCTTTTACCTTACCAGCCCTTAAAAGGGCCTTTTGTGGGGCATGCCCCAAAGAATTCAGCTCTTTTGCCTGTAAAAGAAAAATACAACCCCCCCAACATTAAAACCCACCACCCACATACCCCTAATCTAACCCAAACCCCCCTTAAAATAACCTAACACTAATCCCCTGAAGATCATCCTACCTTTAGTCGTCTTCACTCAGCCGAGCCACCGATGGAACTGAAGAGGAGATCCGGAGCGGCAGAAGTGATCCTCCAAGGGGCGCTGAAGAAATCTTCCATCTGATGAAGTGATCCTCCAGGCGGCGCTGAAGAAGCCAATCAGATTGAGCTCGCATTCTATTGGCTGATCGGATCAGCCAATAGAATGCAAGCTCAATCTGATTGGCTGATTGGATCAGCCAATCGGATTGAACTTCAATCTGATTGGCTGATTCAATCAGCCAATCAGATTTTTCCTACCTTAATTCCGATTGGCTGATAGAATCCTATCAGCCAATCGGAATTGAAGGGACGCCATCTTGGATGACGTCCCTTAAAGGAGCCTTCATTCGTCGGTAGTCCGTCGGGAAAGAAGGATGTTCCGTGTCGGCGGGATGAAGATTGAAGATTGAAGACCCCGCTTGGAAGATGACATCGCCCGGATAGAAGACTTCTTCAGCGCCGCTTGGAAGATGACATCGCCCGGATAGAAGACTTCTTCAGCGCCGCCTGGAGGATCACTTCATCGGATGGAAGATTTCTTCAGCGCCCCTTGGAGGATCACTTCTGCCGCTCCGGATCTCCTCTTCAGTTCCATCGATGGCTCGGCTGAGTGAATACGACTAAAGGTAGGATGATCTTCAGGGGATTAGTGTTAGGTTATTTTAAGGGGGTTTGGGTTAGATTAGGGGTATGTGGGTGGTGGGTTTTACTGTTGGGGGGGGTTGTATTTTTCTTTTACAGGCAAAAGAGCTGAATTCTTTGGGGCATGCCCCACAAAAGGCCCTTTTAAGGGCTGGTAAGGTAAAAGAGCTTTGAACTTTTTTAATGTAAAGGGAATTTTTTATTTTGGGGGGCTTTGTTATTTTATTAGGGGGCTTAGATTAGGTGTAATTAGCTTAAAATTGTTGTAATATTTTTTAAATGTTTGTAACCTATTTTTTTATTTTTGTAACTTAGCTTTTTTTATTTTTTGTACTTTAGTTAGTTTATGTAATTGTATTTAATTGTAGTTATTTGTATTTAATTTATTTAATTTATTTAATGATAGTGTAGTGTTAGGTTTAATTGTAACTTAGGTTAGGATTTATTTTACAGGTAATTTTGTATTTCTTTTAGCTAGGTAGTTATTAAATAGTTAATAACTATTTAATAACTATTCTAACTAGCTAAAATAAATACAAAGTTGCCTGTAAAATAAATATAAATCCTAAGATAGCTACAATGTAATTATTAATTACATTGTAGCTATCTTAGGGTTTATTTTACAGGTAAGTATTTAGTTTTAAATAGGAATAATTTATTAAAGTATAGTGTAGTGTTAGGTGTAATTGTAACTTAGGTTAGTTTTTATTTTACAGGTAAATTTATCTTTATTTTAACTAGGTAGCTATTAAATAGTTAATAACTATTTAATAGCTATTGTACCTAGTTAAAATAAATTGAAAGTTACCTGTAAAATAAAAATAAATCCTAGCATAGCTACAATATAATTATTATTTATATTGTAGCTATATTAGGGTTTATTTTATAGGTAAGTATTTAGTTTTAAATAGGATTAACTTAGTTAATAATAGAAATATTATTTAGATTTATTTAATTAATATTTAAGTTAGGGGGGTGTTAGGGTTAGTGTTAGACTTAGGTTTAGGGGTTAATAATTTTATTACAGTGGCGGCGGTGTAGTGGGGGGCAGGATAGGGGTTAATAAATGTATTATATGTGGTGACGGTGAAGGGGGGGCAGGATAGGGGTTAATAAATGTAATATAGGTTGCGGCAGGGTCCGGGAGCGGCGGTTTAGGGGTTAATACATATATTATAGTTGCGGCGGGGTCAGGGAGCGGCGGTTTAGGGGTTAAACTATTTATTTAGTTGCGGCGAGGTGCGGGATCAGCAGGATAGGGGTTAATAACTTTATTATAGAGGGCGACGGTATAGGGGGGGCAGGATAGGGGTTACTAGGTATAATGTAGGTTGCGGCGGTGTCCGGGAGCGGCGATTTAGGTGTTAATACATTTATAAGAGTTGCGGCGGGGTCTAGGAGCGGCGGTTTAGGGGTTAGTAACTTTATTTAGTTGCGGGGGGCTCCGGGGGCGCCGGTATAGGGGGTAGAACAGTGTAGTTTAGTGTGGGTGCTTAGTGACAGGCTAGCAAGAAAGCTGTAAAAAAGCCGAAGAGCAGCGAGATCGGATGAGTGATTACTCTCACAATCCGCTGCTCATCGCCCCGTACTTGGTGCGTGGCTTTTTGACAGCTTTTTTGATAACTTAGGCGAATGTTTGCAGGTCCGCGGCGGCGATGTGAGGCGAGCTTAGGCGGGCGTATTGGGCCGGCGATGGCAGGTAAAGTAGACGCGTTGATAACTACCCCCCCCAATGATTTAACACCTACAGTGAACTTTAAATATGCAGTAGATTTTTTCTGACAAATAATTTTTTTCTCCCATTTTTTTTCTCCCATTTCCCTATATCATGTGACAGACATCAGCCAATCACAGACTAGTATACGTATACCCTGTGACCTTGTGCACATGCTCAGTAGGATCTTGTTCCCCAGAAAGTGTGAATATAAAAAAAACTGTGCAAAATTAGATAATAGAAGCAAATTGGAAAGTGTCTTAAAACTGCATGTTCTGTCTGAATCATAAACGTTTATTTTGACTTGAGTGTCCCTTTAATAAAAACTCAAATAAACTGACAATGTAAGTGCTCTTTAGCAGTGCAATTCTTGAAATATGGGAATGTTAGCAGCCTTCCAGCAAGCTGTTTTCTCTGTGGATCAAGTTTTCTTCTCCAGGTAATGGACTTCCAAAATGAAGCTCTACATGGAAGGAAATAATGCTGCCATCTAGTGTTCTTGCAAATGGATAACAGTCTTGCAAAACTGCTGCCATATAATGCTCCAGATATATGCACGCTCCTAAGCTTATGTCCTTGTTTTTCAACAAAAGATACCAAGAGAATGAAGACAATGTGATAATAGAAGTAAATTAAAAAGTGCATGCTCTAGTTGAAATGTCAAAATAAAATGTTTTGGTTTCATGTCATTTTAATGGTTTTTGGAATCCAAAGTGATCACCCCAGTTTCAAAGGTAAGGTAGGAGAAAGTTAAGTTCCACATCTTTAGGGGTTTATTATATGTATAATTTTCTCACATTTTTGGCCTATTGTTTTGCACTTAACTGGAGTTAATATTTGCTGTCTTACTGTCTGCTGATACAGAACCATTTACTCTGCAATGACTACTGTACAACACTAGGTGGCAACCTGTTCTGCAGTCAGCTCTGTGTATGTAATTGTCAACATGTAGTTAACTTATATTTATAAGCATTCTGACAATAAAATCAATTATCCTATTTAAAAACAGGAATTTCATGATTTTAAGTAATTTTAAACGTATTTTTAATCCAGCTTTTATGAAGTTATCAAATATAGTAATCTTACAAAGGCAAGGTATAAATTAAATGAACAAGCCAACAAAAGAGCACACCATTTTAAAAAGCTTTCCAATTCACTTCCATTATCTAAATGTGCACAATCTTTTTGTATGCACGCTTTCTGAGGCACTACCTCATACTGAGAAAGTGCAAGAATTCATAGAATACATAAATGCATATTGTTATTGGCTGATGGCTGTTACACAGTGCAGGGGGAAGGACAATTTAAATAACTTTGAAATTTGTCAGAAAAAAAAATCTACTACTCATTTAAAATTCATACTAAGTATGTTTGCATTGTCTTTTTATTATGCATATTATGCATTTGTTGATGATGTTATTCTACTGTGTTTAATTGTCCTTTAAATGCCAAATGTTCTGGAACTAGGGGTGAGTGTCTGCTAAGAGAAAAACCCGCCCTATTATACCAACATCTCTAGTTTTGCAGATGATGTAAAGTTGTGTAAGGTCATTAGGTCAGTGCAGGATGAAATTGCTTTGGAAATTGCAAAAATTGGAAGAATGGGCTGGTAAATGGTAAATGAGATTCAATACTGGAAAATATAAGGGTCTACATTTTAAAAGTAAATATAAGCAGGCAACCTATTATTTAAATGAGACTAGACTTAACTAAACAGAGGAGGAAAGGGTTTTGAGTGTACTTATAGATAACAAGTTAAAAATGGGTGCACAATGCAGGGCAGTGACTTCTAAGGCTAATAAGATACCATCATGTATTAAAAGATGCATTTATTCAAGGGATGATGGAATAATTCTGTAACTATATAAATTCCTGGTAAGACCTCACCTTGATTATGGAGTGCAGTTCTGGGGACCAATCTAAAAAAAGACATAGCAGAGTTAAAATAGTTCAGAGAAGGGCCATAAAACTAATAAGGGGAATAGTGAATTTAAAATATGGAAGAGAGGTTAGCTAAACTTGCACTGTTTTCTCTAGAAAAAAGGAACATGACAGGTTTAAAAAAAAAGGAACACGACAGGATATGATTACTTTATATAAATACAATATATTCAGGGCCCATATACAGAATTGGTGGAAGCTCTGTTTATTCCGAAAAAAATTGTTTGTGAGAAGAGGTCACAATTTAAAGCTGGAGGAAAGGAGATTTAATCTCCAGCAACATACATCTTTTTTTCACTGTAACAGCAATCAAACTGTTCAACTAATTGCTTAAGGAGGTGGTGAATGTCAATACTTTAGATATATTTAAAAATGGTTTAGATACATTTCTGGCTAGAAACAGAATTTAGGGATATGATTGCTTGTGTTAAATGTGAACCTTTTAATGGGATTAGGCTCAATTTTAGCTTTTATTGTAAATCAGGTAGGATCTGTATAGGTTGAACTCAATGGACTTCAATCTTCTTTCGGCCGGTGAGGGGGGCCCCCCATGGAGCCTTGCACCGGGACCCAGATCTTTCAAGTTATGCCTCTCTATATAGATGATGGTGAATATAAAACATTTACAGTAAATACACAGTATAACACTTTATTTAATATGAATATTGCATAAATATGATTTAACATGTTTTTATCTGCTTGACTGCAAAGGGCTCCATTGCACTTAAATATAACTAGATTTTGTGATTTGTAAAAAATAGCGAAAAATGTGACCACTTGCAACGACGTGTGCCCTCACGTGTTTGCTCGTTCAGGTTGCACACTTGACTGACATGAACTTTTTGAGTTTTTGTTAACTCTCTGTCGGCTAGATTACAAGTTTTGCGTTATGAGGGGAAAAGCCTCATAATGCTGCTTTTTCACTACTGCTGGTATTAAGAGTTCTGCAGGTATATCTGTACTGCACACTTTTTGGGCCGTAATGCAGCGTAACTACCTCAGCTTTCAAAAAGTCCTTTTTCAATGGGACTTCCACAATGCCGGTATTATGAGTTTGCCTTTTCCAATCTGCCAATAGATTGCATCAGTCAATAGGATTATTTCACCTTTAATTCTGATTGGCTGATAGAATTCTATCAGCCAATTGGAATTCAAGGGACGCCATCTTGGATGACGTCATTTAAAGGAACCTTCATTCTTCAGCGACCATCGAAAGAAGAGGATGCTCCGCGCTGGATATCTTGAAGATGGAGCCGCTCCTCGTCGGAAGGATGAAGATAGAAGATGCCGTCTGGATGAAGACTTCTGCCCACCTGGAGGACCACTTCTTGCCACTTGGATGAAGACTTCTCCCGGCTTCGTTGAGGATGGATGTCCGGTCTTCAAAAACTGTAAGTGGGTCTTCGGGGGTTAGTGTTAGGTTTTTTTAAGGGTTTATTGGGTGGTTTTTATTTTTAGATTAGGGTTTGGGCTGAAAAAGAGCTAAATGCCCTTTTAAGGGCAATGCACATCCAAATGCCCTTTTCAGGGCAATGGGGAGCTTAGGTTTTTTAGATAGGATTTTATTTGGGGGGTTTGGTTGTATGGGTGGTGGGTTTTACTGTTGGGAGGTTATTTGTATTTTTTTACAGGTAAAAGAGCTGATTTCTTTGGGTAAAATAATAGTACTTTAAAGTATATTACAGGTTATATACATTTGTTACCTACTCTTCTAACTCAATTGTTTGTGCTTAATATATATAGGACTGAGCCACAAAAACAAAAACATAAAAAAAAATAAAAAATGGGAGGTGAGGGGAAAACCGACTCTCTCTCACCGCTCGGACTCTCTCTCATCTGACCAAAATTTAGGGAAATGGCTGGCATAAATATTTGATTGTACAAAGGCAGATTTAAGTAAAGGTTTAACCAGACTCTTTTGTACTGGTTTTTGTAATGTTAATATAAAAGATTCCCATTTTTAAAGAAGAAGATTAAATGATCCTCGAGAGGATGCATTAAATTATATTGCTCTAACGTGCATTGTGTAATCAAAGCGTTTTTAAGGTTTGAGATTTTGGGCACTGAACATGATTTCCAAGTTCTAAGAATAAGATTACGACCAATTATTATAATAGTATTTATAAGTTTAAAGTTTTTAGGGACTCCTTGGAAATTAACAAGAAAAAAGATCTCAATTGGGTTTATATAATAGTCTAAGTGTAAAACTGCATTCATCCAATATATAATTTTTTGCCAAAACTGGAACATTTTTGGGCATTCCCAGAAGCAATGGAACATGTCTGCATGCGCTGTCTTGCATCTAGAACAGGGGACCATTGTTTTGTACCATCTGGATAGAGTTTCATGGGTAAGATAACTCCTAAAACTAATCTTAATCTGAGATTCCCTCCATGATGTTGGCACCCATGATTGGTCAGTTATTTTAAAACTGTCCATTATAATATGATTATTAATATCCGGGAATTTTTTGGACCATTTTGCCACCATATCACTAACTTGTATGAATGAAGATTTTTGCATTAGTAACAAATAAAATGGAGAAATTGCATATATCCCGGATTGATAACTAGTTATTCTACTACCTAATTCACCTAATGACCAATCTGTACCATATTTTTTAATCAATTCATATGTAAAGTGTCTTAATTGAAGGTAAGCATAGAATTCTTGTGCTGGAAAGTCAAATTTATTGGCTAATTTTGCCAAGTATTTGACTGATCCACTTTAGTCCTTTTATAGCCCATTTTTTAAATATCCTATTCGAAAATCCTGGACTGAAATTAGAATTACCCCTAATAGGTAAAAATTGAGAAATATACGGAGAAAAACCTAACTCAGTGCAGAACTTCTGCCATGCCACTATGACATTTTTTTAAAGTATTTAGAGAAAAGATAATCTAAGGAAGTGACGTTAATAGGCAATGTAATAAAGCCTTCAGGTGGAATGGGGCAGCAAGATTGGATTCCCAGCTGAATATGGTAATTTGTTCTTTTTCAGTGATCCAGTCTATAGCAAATCTTACTAGGACCACTAAATTATAAGCTTGAATATTAGGTAGTGCTAGTCCAGCTGCCATTTTAGAGTTCATAAGTCGGTAGATAGCTATCCAAGGTTTTACCTCTTTCCATAGAAATCTAGTATAAGCTTTATTATACCTAAAAACATCTGCCTTGTGGATAAAAATTGGAATGTTTTGAAATATATATAGCAACTTGGGAAAAAGTATTGTTTTAATCAGAGCAGCACGGGTTGATAGTGAAATAAGAAGAGAAGCCCAATCCTCTAACTTTTTTTTTGCAATTCTCCAAGCAGTATACATAGTTTAAGTTATACCATTCATCTTGGTTATTAGTCAATCTGAGTCCCAAGTAGGTAATTTGGGTTACTTCAATAAATGGGTGTTTAATTCTAGTTGTTGGTTTCCTTTATATCCATAGGAGTTCTGATTTCAATGAATTAATCTTATAGCCTGAAATTGATCTGAACCTAGAAATAATATTCTGTAATAATGGCAGAGTATTCTTGATATTACTCAAGAATAACAGAAGGTCATCCACATATAGTAAAAGCACTAGCTTTTGACCTGCCAACGGAATACCTTCAAGTTCCTGCCGAAGTAGTATTGCTAAAGGTTCTAAAGAGATGTTAAAAAGTAGTGGGGAAAGAGGACATCCCTGTCTAGTCCCTCTTTGGAGAACGAACCGTTGGGAGATCGTATTATTAATAATAACCGCTGATAAAGGGAAATTGTAAATTATATTAATAAAATTATTAAAATATCTTATCAAACCAAATTGCTCCAAAGAGAAAAACAAATGATCCCAACATATCCGGTCAAAAGCTTTCTCTGCATCAACCATTAGAATGGCCATATCAGTTGATTCTCTACGTCTAGAGGACCTGTATCTATTCCAAAAAGAATCCAGAAGCACCAGAACTTTCCTCATATTTCTTACAGGATTTCTCCCAGGCATAAATCCCGATTGATTCTCATGATTTAAGTCCCCAATGTGGAGCTTAAGTCGATTAGCTAAAATGGCGGTTAAAAGTTTGTAATCGGAGTTCAGCACCAAGATAGGCCTTTATGAACTTGGAAGCTCTGGGTCTTTGTTCTTCTTTAAAATTAAAGAAATATTAGCAGCAGCAAAATATGGTGAACATTCCGTATTTTCAGAAAAATAAAAATTGAATACCTTATTCAAAATAGGAGCAACTTGTATTTGTAATATTCTGTAGAATTCTGTAGGGAGGGGGCAGGAACTTTATTTAATTTGGCCTTTTTGATAGCTAGTAAAATATAATCTTCCGAGATAGGAAAATTGATTTCCAGCATAGTCTTTGTCGGAAGTCTGGGCACTTTAATCCTGTCCCAAAATTCTTTTTTATTATTAAGGGCTATTGGCAGTTTAGTTTAGGCTAGTGTTTTGTTTTATTTTTTGGGGAGGCTTTTTTATTTTGATAGGGCTTTTAGATTAGGTGTAATTAGTTTAAATCATTTCTTTTTTATTTTGTGTAATTTAGTGGTTTTTTTTTTATTTAGTTAATTGTATTTAATTAATGTAATTTATTTAATTGTAGTGTAAGGATGGGTGTTAGTGTAAGACAGGTTAGGTTTTATTTTACAGGTATATTTGTATTTATTTTAGCTAGGTAGTTAGTAAATAGTTAATAACTATTTACTAACTAGTCTACCTAATTAAAATAAATACAAACTTACCTGTGAAATAAAAATAAAACCTAAGATAGCTACAATGTAACTATGAGTTATATTGTAGCTAGCTTAGGGTTTATTTTACAGGTAAGTATTTATTTAGTTTTAAATTGGAATTATTTAGGTATTAATTGTAATTTTTATTTAGATTTATTTGAATTATGTTAAAGTTAGTGGGTGTTAGGGTTAGACTTAGGGTTAGGTTTAGGGGTTAATAACTTTAGTATAGTGGCGGCGACGTTGGGGGCAGCAGATTAGGGGTTATTAAGTGTAGGTAGGTAGCGATGACATTAGGGGCAGCAGATTAGGGGTTAATAAGTGTACTGTAGGTGGCGGCGATGTCGGGGTGGCAGATTAGTGTTTAGACTCTGGGTTTATGTTAGGGTGTTAGGTGTAAACATAAATTTTCTTTCCCCATAGGAATCAATGGGGCTGTGTTATGGAGCTTTACGCTCCTTTATTGCAGGTGTTAGGCTTTTTTTAGCTATGTCTATGGGGAAATCGTGCAAGAGCACGTAAAGCAGCTCAAAGCAGCGCTGGTATTTGAGTGTGGTATGGAGCTATATTGCCTGCTAACGCCGGGGTTATGAAAACCTGTAATAGCAGAGCTATAGGGAGGTGAGCGGTGGAAATAACTTGCTCATAACGCAAAACTTGGAATCTAGCCGTCAGTTTCTTGCAATCTAAATACCCATTTTCGTGTCTATAACATCTTTGTTTTTTTAAATATAGGTATCCTCCTAAATTACCCCCCTTTTTACCCCTTAACTGTATTTTTGGGAAATGTCAAAACACGTTTCTTTATTTTTAAAGTAGAATGTGAATACCAATTTTCATGTCTGTAAAATCTTTGGTTTTTGAGATATAGGTATCCTCCTAAATTACCCCCCCTTTTGACCCCCTTAACTGTATTTTTGGGAAATGTCAAAACACGTTTCTTTATTTTTAAAGTAGAATGTGAATACCAATTTTCATGTCTGTAAAATCTTTGGTTTTTGAGATATAGGTATCCTCATAAATCATGCTTCTTTTGACCCCCCCTTAAGTGGATGTTTGGGAAATGGTAAAACACAGTTTTCTTTATTTTTAAAGGAGGATGTAAATACCAATTATCACGTCTGTAACATCTTTGGTTTTTGAGATATAGATATCCTCATAAATCCCCCTTTTGATCCCCTAATGTGGATTTTTGGGAAATGTTAAAACACGTACACCTAGATTACGAGTTTTGCATTAACAGGGGTGCGGTGCCAACGAGCAGTTTTCCCTCACCGCTCACTTGCAGACAGCACTGGTATGTCCTATGGGGAAACACATTTTATGTCTACACCTAACACCCTAACATGAACCCCAAGTCTAAACACCTCTAATCTTACACTTATTAACCCCTAATCTGATCCCCTCGACATCGCTGACACCTACATTATATTATTAACCCCTAATCTGCCACTCTGGACACAACAGTCACCTACATTATACTTAAGAACCCCTAATCTGCCGCCCCCAATGTCGCCGCAACCTAACTACATTTATTAACCCCTAATATGCTGCCCACAATGTCGCTGCCACTATATTAAATGTATTAACCCCTAAACCTAAGTCTAACCCTAAACCTAACCCCCCCTAACTGAAATATAATTTTAATAAATCTAAATAAAATTACTATCATTAACTAAATTATTCCTATTTAAAACTAAATACTTTCCTGTAAAATAAACCCTAAAATAGCTACAATATAACTAATAGTTACATTGTATCTATCTTAGGGTTTATTTTTATTTTACAGGCAACTTTGCATTTATTTTAACTAGGTACAATAGTTATTAAATAGTTATTAACTATTTAATAACTATCTAAATAAAATAAAGACAAATTTACCTGTAAAATAAAACCTAACCTATGTTACAATTACACCTAACACTACACTATAATTAAATTAATTACCTAAACTAGATACAATTAATTACAATTTAAATAAATTATTTAAAGTACAACCCCCCCCCACTAAATTACAGAAAATAATAAAATAATTACAAGAATTTTAAACTAATTACACCTACTCTAATCCCCCTAACAAAGTAAAAAAGCCCCCCAAAATAAAAAAGCCCTACCCTACACTAAATTACAAATAGCCCTTAAAAGGGCCTTTTGCAGGGCATTGCCCCAAAGTAATCAGCTCTTTTACCTGTAAAAATAAAGTTCAAATACCCCCCCAACATTAAAATCCACCACCCACACAACCAACCCTACTCTAAAACCCACCCAATCCCCCCTTAAAAAAACCTTCCACTAACCCCTTGAAGATCACCCTACCTTGAGAAGTCTTCACCCAACCGGGCCGAAGTCCTCCACGAAGCCGGCAGAAGTGGTCCTCCAGATGGGCAGAAGTGGTCCTCCAGATGGGCAGAAGTGGTCCTCCAGACAGGCAGAAGCTTTCATCTAGGCGGCATCTTCTATCTTCATCCATCTGGTGCGGAGCAGCTCCATCTTCAAGACATCCGACGCGGAGCATCCTCTTCAAACTACGGCCAACTGAAGAATGAAGGTTCCTTTAAATTACGTCATCCAAGATGGCGTCCCTTCAATTCCGATTGGCTGATAGAATTCTATCAGCCAATCGGAATTAAGGTAGAAAAAATCATATTGGCTGATGCAATCAGCCAATAGGATTGAACTTGCATTCTATTGGCTGATTCTGCCAATAGAATAGAATTCTATCAGCCAATCGGAATTGAAGGGTTGCCATCTTGGATGACGTCATTTAAAGGAACCTTCATTCTTCATTCGGCCGTCATTTGAAGAGGATGCTCTGCGTCGGATGTCTTGAAGATGGAGATGCTCTGCCCCGGATGAATGAAGATAGAAGATGCCGCCTGGATGAAGACTTCTGCCCGTCTGGAGGACCACTTCTGCCCGTCTGGAGAACCACTTCTGCCGGCTTTGTGGAGGACTTTGGCCCAGTTGGGTGAAGACTTCTCAAGGTAGGGTGATCTTCAGGGGGTTAGTGTTAGGTTTTTTTAAGGGGGGATTGGGTGGGTTTTAGAGTAGGGTTGGTTGTGTGGGTGGTGGGTTTTAATGTTGGGGGGGTATTTGTACTTTTTTTTTTTACAGATAAAAGAGCTGATTACTTTGGGGCAATGCCCTTTAAAAGGCCCTTTTAAGGGCTATTTGTAATTTAGTGTAGGGTAGGGCTTTTTTTTTATTTTAGTGTAGTGTTAGGTGTAATTGTAACATAGGCTAGGTTTTATTTTTCAGGTAAATTTGTCTTTATTTTAACTAGGTAGTTATTAAATAGTTAATAACTATTTAATAACTATTGTACCTAGTTAAAAAAAATACAAAGTTGCCTGTAAAATAGAAATAAACCCTAAGATAGATACAATGTAACTATTAGTTATATTGTAGCTATTTTAGGGTTTATTTTACAGGAAAGTATTTAGTTAATGATAGTAATTTTATTTAGATTTATTAAAATTATATTTCAGTTAGGGGGGGTTAGGTTTAGGATTAGACTTAGGTTTAGGGGTTAATACATTTAATATAGTGGCGGAGACAGATTAGGGATTAATAAATGTAGGTAGGTGTCGGTGATGTTAGGGCAGGTAGATTATGGGTTAATAATATTTAACTAGTGTTTGCGATGCGGGAGTGCGGCGGTTTAGGGGTTAATATGTTTATTATAGTGGTGGCGATGTCCGGTTCGGCAGATTAGGGGTTAAAATATTGATTTTAGTGTTTGCGATGTGGGGGGGACGGCCTCGGTTTAGGGGTTAATAGGTAGTTTATGGGTGTTAGTGTACTTTTTAGCACTTTAGTTAAGAGTTTTATGCTACGGTGTTGTAGTGTAAAACTCTTAACTACTGACTTTTAAATCAGTCTTGACAGGAGAGGGTCTACCGCTCACTTTTGGTCAGACTCGTAATACCGGGCTATGCAAGTCCCATTGAAAGTATAGGATATGCAATTTACGTAAGTGGATTTGCGGTATTTCCGAGTCTGCCCAAAAAAGTGAGCGGTGAGCCTGTCATTTCAAGACTCGTAATACCAGCGGGCGTTAAAAAGCAGCGTTGGGACCTCTCAACGCTGCTTTTTAACCCTAACGCACAACTCGTAATCTAGCCGATATTTCTTTATTTTTCAAGGAGAATCTAAATACCAATTTTCACATATGTAACATCTTTGTTTTTTGAGATATAGGTATCCTCATAAATCAGCCTCCCCCCTTTTGAACCCCTTTAAGTGGATTTTTTGGAAATTTTAAAACACATATTTCTTTATTTTTAAATGTGAATCTAAATACCAATTGGCACGTCTGTAATATCTTTGTTTTTTGCAATATAGTTATCTTCTTAAATCAGCCCCCCCCTTTTCACCCCCCTTAAATGGATTTTCAGGAAATGTTAAAACACATATTTCTTTATTTTTCAAGGAGAATCTAAATACCAATTTTCACGTCTGTAACATCTTTGTTTTTTGAGATATAGGTATCCTCATAAATCCGTCCCCCCTTTTGACCCCCTAAAATTGATTTTAGGGAAATGGGAAAACAAATGTTTCTTTATTTTTCAAGGAGAATCTAAATACCAATTTTCAAGTCTGTAACATCTTTCGTTTTTGAGGTATAGGTATCCTCTGAAATCAGCTCCCCACTTTTAAAGCCCCTTAAGTGGATTTTGTGGAAATGGTAAAACAGGAGTTTCTTTAGTTTTTAAGAAGAATCGAAATACCAATTTTCATGTCTGTAACATTGTCGGTTTTGGAGATATAGGAATCCTCAGAAATCAGCCTCCCCCTTTTGAACTCCCTTAAGTGGATTTTGGGAAAATGGTAAAACATGTGTTTCTTTATTTTTCTGTATATATTTTCTAAATACAGATATAGGTAACCTCAAAAAAAAATGCACACCCCCCCTTTTTTCACCCTCTTAGGGAAGTAATTTCCAAAAATCCTTCCTTAGTGGGTGTCTATGTCATAAAAACAATGTTCCTTCCAAATTTCACGTTCCTAAGTTAAATGATATGAGCTGGGCATTGATGAGTCAGTCAGTATTTCTTTTATATATATACAGGTAGCCCTCAGTTTACGCCGGGGTAAGGTTCCAGAAGGAACGGATGTAAATTGAAACCGTTGTAAATTGAAACCCAGTTTATAATGTAAGTCACTGGGAAGTGAGGGAGATAGGTTCCAGGCACCTCTCAAAATTGTCATAAGTAACACCTAATACATTATTTTTAAACCTTTGAAATGAAGACTTTAAATGCTAAACAGCAGTATAAACCTAATAAAATAATCACACAACACAGACTTCACTTGCATTTTTTCGTAAAAGAGTTCTTTCTATGCATTCCAATCTGGACTGATTTATAGACAGGAAGATCTTGTTCCTTTGAAATCTGCTCGATAGCTCAGGTCTGGTTAAACTGATTAATTTCAGCTTGCTTGGCTTTGCTGCAACACAAGCGGACAGCTCCACCTACTGGCTATTTTAATAAATGCACTGCTTCTCAATGCTTTTCAATAGCAGTCACATGACTGGAAAAAAAGGTTGTTATTCTGAAACGGTGTAAATTGAACCGTTGTAAAACGAGGGCCACCTGTATATGAATAAACCTTAAAAAGCAAATTATCATACATTTTATACTCTGCAACTCTTAAAAAAAAGTAATTGGAAACACATTAAGGGAATAACAAGTTTATAGTATGCTCTCCCTTTAAGGGAAATAGAGTGGTGCTACAGGATTGTTGTAATTCTAGAATGACATGTTTAGTAAATTAATTTAAACTTATTTCATTTTGCATGCTAGACTTAAAGAGCTCAAAAAGAAATATTAGAGAGGCTAATTTGCTGTAATGAAGTATATGGGAAAAAATTAAGAGGGAGAAGGGTGATCTCAATTCACAAAGATTTTGAAGGGTGTGGGATTCAAGATGAAAGGATCTCATTGTGCTCTTATCGCAAGGTTCTCTGAATTCAGGGAGATTTAGCAATAAACTCTGCTGCCAAGATGCAAAACTTCCTTTTTCAAAGTAGTTGGTTTATGTGAATGGTGTATTTCACAAACAGCCCTTATTTAGCATGACAGGATACAGCAATGTTAAATGCTTCCTATTTAAGATAATGCATCAGACCACCACAATCATATAATAGTCAATTTGTATTCATTGTTAGTGGCAAATCATTTTATGAGATCTTTGTTAAATATAAGGGCATCTTTGACTGGTCAAATGGATTTAGTATGACTAATACCAGTACCACTATAATTCATTTTTATGGTCTCTTTAAGAAACAGTAATTGCGCCAAAGTGATTTTTTTTTCCGGATTAGAAAGTAATTTAGACACAAAACGACATGACTCTCAATATATTTTACTTGTTTTATAACCAATAAAAATATTCAGAGGGAGATTTATAACTAACTTGCCAACTCTATAAAGAATTACTATAGAACAAGTATAGGTGCTTAAAAAAGTCAGTCTGGTGTGATGTTAATGTTGCAGAGAATGGCCAGTAAATGTTTTTTTTTAATTATTATTATTATTATTATTATTATTATTATTATCAATGGGAGTGTGTCTATGTTTTTTAATTAAATTTTATTGCTTTTTGTTTTCTTTTTTCATTAGGTAGAGTTGTTTTTTTCTTTTGTTCATGACTGCATACTTAAAGGGACATTGTACACAACATTTTTCTTTGCATGATTGTTTTGTAGATACAATTATATAGCCCATCTAGGAGTGTTTTTTTTAAAAAAATAATAGTTTTTCTTACTTTTTAAGAACATTGTGCTGATTTTCAGATTCCTAACCAAGCCCCACAGTGCCCGATGTATACACGTGTTTGCAGACTCCTGCTGGCTCCTGTTTATATTATCTGTCTTTTCATATGCAGGGAGGGGGGGGGGGGTCTGTTCTTTTTGTTTTCCCAGCCTCTTTCAGTGGGCGTCCCAGACAAACCTCTTCAACAGTGCTAAACTGGGAGCTTTTAAGTAAGTTTTTAAAAGATTTTATACTGGATTTTTATATCAGTATCTTCTTTATAGTAGTGTCTATTACATGCAGTTATATGAAATTTGGTGTATACTGTCCCTTTAAAGCAGAATACTGAATATTCGGTAGCATTTACATTAGTTTTCTAATGTAAATGTTCCTTTACTGCAGGTGAAAAAGTGTTACCTGTAGTTCTATACCTACCCACAGCACACTGGGGGAGTTGTGTTAATCTTGACCCTGGCTCTGGTATCCGTCACGCTAAGCCTCCTATTAGTGCGGCCTTGGACTCTGTGAAAAAGGGTCAGGCTTACTGTGGCTCCCCCACCTGCTACTGGTAGGTATTTTACTTTTTAAAGCTAATTTAAAGGAAACTAATATATACTAATGAATAGTTAGTACATTCTTTCTGATATACGTTTTGTTTTCATCACGAAGATGCATTTGTAGCAAACGAATGCACATGTCTACTTTTTATTGTGCGTAGTGATGCTAATAAGGGCCATGTGTGCAATTAACCTGTTGTGCTCCAAAACTATAGAGCTATTTGTGTATGTCTATTTAAAGGTTTTGAATAGGGGCAATAATGATAAAGGGCTAGATTATGAGTGGAGCCCTAACTGCTGCGTGCAAGTGTTAAGGGGTATTATGAGTTGAAAGTAAACACACTCGCTTGAGTGCAATCAAATTCAGCGAGCATTGGGTTATCGTGACTTTTGAGCTCTGGTTAACTGAGTCAAAAAAGTTGCACAAAAAACATCAAAAATACAAATAACAGAACAGTTACATTCCTATAGCTATATATAGGTATATAGGTATAGATATGTATTTTAAATTAGAAGTATCAAATATATATAGAAATATATATTTAATAATAAAAAGTAAATTATTTTCTATGTGAAGAACATAGGAATGTATACTATGAATTTTGTGCATTGTGTTTCACAATTTAGGTCTTTACGCGGTTGGGTTAGTGCACATGAAAACTTACCAATCTTAAGGCAAATTATTGAAATATTACATATAAAATATTAAAAAATATTATTATAAATTATTCAAAATTATTAAACATACTGTAAAATATTCTAAATAATCCATAGAATGTATTTATACATTTTACACAGTATGTTTAATATTTTTTATTCTTTTTTTTAATATTTTATATGTAATATTTCGATAACACACCTTAAGATTACTAATTTTCATGTGCACTAAGCCTACTGCGTTAAGATCTATATTGCGATTTAAAAAAAATATATTTTATATGTAATATTTCAATAACGCGCCTTAAAGTTACTAAGTTTTCATGTGCGCTAACCAGACCGATTAAAGATCTAATCGCGAAACACAATGTGCAAAATGATACTGTTCATGTAAAATACATATCTATGCTCATATATCATGAGGCATATATGCACAGCCATCAATCAAAACGAAGAGAAGAAAACAAATTAGATAATAGATGTAAATTAGAAAGTTGTTTAACATTGCATGCTCTTTTGGATCATGATAGAAAAAAAATGGGGTTTGTATCCCTTTAAGTATTGAACCATTTTTCACTGAATCGATAACGAAAAAAGTGCTGCTAATATTTAATGGAAATGGTTGATTTTGATTGTGATTGAAAACAGCTTATTGGCAGCCATTTACATGACAATTATTATGAATTAATAGATTATGATCAGCCCAAAATGTCTTTTGGTGCTTATTTTTGTGGTTGTGACATTTCACAAAAAATAAGATGCCGTAGTAGAAATGAGGGTATCGAAAGCAGACAGGCATTTGAGAATAAAGCAGATGCAACGTAATTAAAGGTTTCGTTTGATTGATTAATCAGAGATATGTCTGATTGTCGGATACATTTGCATAGAAGAAATTCAGCCTGAGTGTGTGTTTTCCTTAAAGGGACAGGAAACCCCAACATTTTCTTTCATGACTTGGATAGAACATGCAATTGTAAACAACTTTCCAATTTACTTCTTTTATCAAATTTGCTTCATTCTCTTGTTATCCTTTGCTGAAGGAACAGCATTGTACTACTGGCAGCTAGCTGATCACATCTAGTTAGCCAATCCCAAGAGACAAATGTGTGCAGGCACCAATCAGCAGCTAGCTCCCACTTGTGTAGGATATGCATGTATTTTTTTTTCAACAAGGGATACCAAGAGAACGAAGCACATTAGAAAAATAAAAGTGAATTTAAAAGTGTCTTAAAATGACCTGCTCTATCTAAATCATGCAAGTTTAATTTTTACTTTCCTATCCTTTTAACCCCTTAACGACATACGTCGTACAGGGTACGTCTTGCACAAACTGGTCTTTAAAGACCAGCGACGTACCCTGTACGACTTTGGGGTTGAAAGCGTCTGGAAGCGATCATGCACGGGGAGGGAGTGGGTGGGAACCATTACACTATGGAACAGTTTGTGTAAATTTAGAGGGAGAGACTGGGAATAAAATGTTTATTATATATAATCAAAGTGATCTGGGAGGGGGTGGGGGTTTAGTCTTTGGGGGGGGAGCTACACTACAGAAAAGTGAGGGGAAAAATAAAAAATATATATTTTTTTGTAAACTGGGTACTGCCAGTACCCAAGATGGCTCCCAATAATGTAGAGGGGGAGGGTTAGAGAGCTGTTTGGGGGGATCAGGGAGGTTTGGGGCTAAGTGGGATCCTACACAGCAGCATATGTAAATATGCTAAATAAAAATAATAATAAAAAATAAAAGATACCCAATATTTTAGTACTAGTACTTAAGATGGCGGGGACAATTGTGGGGTGGGGGAGGGAAGAGAGCTGTTTGGGAGGGATCAGGGGTTCTGATGTTTCAGGTGGGAGGCTGAGCTCTACACTAAAGCTAAAATTAACCCTGCAAGCTCCCTACAAGATCCCTAATTAACCCCTTCACTGCTAGACATAATACATGTGTGATGTGCAGCGGCATTTAGCAGCCTTCTAATTACCAAAAAGCATCGCCAAAGCCATATATGTCTGCTATTTATGAACAAAGGGGATCCCAGAGAAGCATTTACAACCATTTGTGCCATAATTTCACAAGCTGTTTGTAAATAATTTCAGTGAGAAACCTAAAATTGCGAAAAAATTTAAGTTTTTTTTAAATTTGATCGCATTTGTCGGTAAAATGGTGGCATTAAATATACCAAAATGGGCCTAGATCAATACTTTGGGTTGTCTACTACACTACACTAAAGCTAAAATTAACTTTACAAGCTCCCTACATGTTCCCAAATTAACCCCTTCACTGCTTGGCATAAAACACGTGTGGTGCGCAGTGGCATTTAGCAGCCTTCTAATCAGTGGGGTCACTAGGGTTGGTGTCACCCGGTGCGGTAAGTTATGGTGTCACCCCCCAGTAAACAGACACACACAAAAACACAGCACACACACATACAAACACTCAGACACACTTAAAACACACTCAGATGCACACACAAACACTTGGAAACACACTCAGACACACACTGAGACACACACACAAAAACACTGAGACACACACACACAAAAACTCAGACACGCACACACAAAAACTCACACACACACATACAAAATATCTAAACTGCACTGCATTAAAGGGACAGTTCACCCAAACATTTTCTCCCCTTTAAATTGTTCCCAATGATTCATTTTACCTGCTGGATTGTTTTAAATTGTTTACAAGTAGCTCCTTTACCCCTATTTTGGCATTTGAAATAGCTGATTTATCCTGTGGTATCCCAACCTATACTGAAAGTTTCTATACTGGAGTAGATTCTATGGAATAGCCTAAATAAACACAGCCAGCAGAAGAGATTACACTCTCAGCGGGAGGCATGATAGTTAAGTAATAAAATGATAATTTTTCCATTCTTCTCTCTAAGTATTGAGCTTTGGTTTTCTAGACAAATATAAGATAAGGGAGCAAGTCTGTGTACATAAAAGTGATAACATAATGAGATCTGATATTACCTGAAGCTCAACCCATTGTAATAGGCTGTGGTTTAAAAGCACAAAACAGCTACTTCATATACGCAAATAAACCGAAAAATGCAATTTCTCATACATTTTATATTCTACAGCTGGTATAAGTCATTGAAAATACATTCATATAAAAACAATTTTACAGTATACTGTCCCTTTAATTATAAAGCTCATGCCTAGAGCTGCTCCCTGGCTCAGCAGAGCATCAAATGAAAGATAAACAGAGCACTCTAAAATAAATCACTGAAGAAAAGGTTTAGACGCGCAAACTATGAAAATTCTGCTCTCTGACTCTGTTCCAAGTGTGTCAGTGCACAGCCCCAGGCCGCGTGCCTACCGCTTCTTATGGCCAAGCACTTCTGCACTCCCAGACCCCCGCCCGCCCGCCCTCCCCTCCTACCTCTTCAGTGTGCACTTAGTGTACCGTAACCATACCGGTCTGGTGGGCATCTTTGATGGCTCCTTCACTTTAGAGACAGTGTCAGACAGTCATGCAGTTAGGTGCCAGGCATCCCCCTCACGATTTCCCAGTTCCCGTTTAGAGAGACAGCACAGCAGTGAGTGACTCCACTGCTCCACACGTCACTGAGCAGTGAGCACAGATAGGCAGGCAGGTTTAGGCTAGCAGCGCAACTTCGCAAGCCCCACGGCATGCCCACAACATTCATAGTGAAATTGGGCAGGGGAGGAGCAAAGTACAAACAAGCAAAAGCAGCCAGGAAAACTATTTGTTGAAACTGCAGCGCTGGCTCAAGGGGCAAAAAATTAAGTGTCTACAACTTCCCCTGTCCCACTAATGTTCACAAATGCCAGCCCCTCTAATAAAAAAATCTATGCATCTCAACATTGTATTTCTTTGAATTTCAATAAAATGTAAAAAAAAAAATATATAATTTTTTTTGTGGTGTCACTCCCTGGAGGGTGTCACCCAGGTCCGGCCCGCACCTCCCGCACCCCCTAGTGATGCCACTGCTTCTAATTACCAAAAAGCAACGCCAAAGCCATATAAGTCTGCTATTTCTGAACAAAGGGGATCCCAGAGAAGCATTTACAACCATTTATGCCATAATTACATAAGTTGTTTGTAAATAATTTCTGTGAGAAACCTAAAGTTTGAGAATAAATTTGTGAAAAAGTGAACAATTTTTTTTATTTGATCGCATTTGGCGGTGAAATGGTGGCATGAAATACACCAAAATGTGCCTAGATCAATACTTTGGGATGTCTTCTAAAACAATATATATACATGTCAAGGGATATTCAGGTATTCCTGACAGATATCAGGGTTCCAATGTAACTAGCGCTCATTTTGAAAAAAAGTGGTTTTGAAATAGCAAAGTGCTTCTTGTATTTATTGCCCTATAACTTGCAAAGAAAGCAAAGAACATGTTAACATTGGGTATTTCTAAACTCAGGACAACATTTAGAAACTATTTAGCATGGTTGTTTTTTGGTGGTTGTAGATGTGTAACAGATTTTGGGGGTCAAAGTTAGAAAAAGTGTGTTTTTTTCCATTTTTTTCTCATTTTATAATATTTTTAATAATAAATTATAAGATATGATGAAAATAATGGTATCTTTAGAAAGTCCATTTAGTGGCGAGAAAAACGGTGTATAATATGTGTGGGTACAGTAAATGAATAAGAGGAAAATTACAGCTAAACACAAACACTGCAGAAATGTAAAAATAGCCCTGGTCCTTCAGGGAAAGAAATTGAAAAATGGCCTTGTCCTTAAGGGTTTAAGATGACTAAGGTTGGGAAACTGGTATCACTTCATCAAGCCCATCCACCAGTTTTTGAACAATGAAGAGGAGAGGATGTTATCTCTTCTTTGGACCCTCCTTTCCCTGGCTTACCCCTGTAGTTCTACCTACTGCCGGGCTTTCCTTTCCCTTGTCCCATCATTCAGAGGTTTTTTGGATACCCCCCTGGCCTGCTACAGTGCCGGGAGTTCCAGAGTTACAGGGGCAGGTATCTCTTACCTCCCCTCAGGTGGTAGCAAATGTGGTGGTGTGGGATTCGGTGATGGTGTCGGGCCTGGTGTCATCGGAGGCCCTCTCGGACTTTAGTGAGGGCTTGTTTCTGCCCCATCCCTAATGGCGGCAGGGTAGGCCCTTGCAGCATGGCGGTGGTGGGTAGCAGTTTGTCACCCTCCAATTCTTTCTCCGCGTGTGACGTCACTTCCGTCATGGAGGGTGACGAGTGACATCACTTTATAGCTTGGCAGTGGCAGCGTAGGTGCAGCACAAGACATGTAGGATGGGAGCACCTTGCAGTGATACAGCAAGGAAAGCTTTAAAAGGTGCAACACAGATCCTTAGGAACAAGGCTAAGAGAAGTTCACAGGGCTCTGGGATTGTTAATGTGCCTGAATGGTCGTGTGGCAGTGCGGGTGTGTGCATTGTCTGGGACTGGGGACCCTAATTTTGCTTTCTCCATGAATGTGCAAAGTTCTGGGTCAATGGCTATGGGGATGCTTGAAGGTACTCCAGGGCAGTGTCCGGCGACTGCTCCTAGTGCTGTGAGTTATGGGTCTGGTTAAGGAGTGTTGCAGTTAGGGGATTCGGATGGTGAGTCACTGCTGGGTCTGGATGTGGAGCACCTACGAAGGTCTGGTGAGTAGGGTGTTGGTATACCTGGCAGTGGGCTGCAATACATCAGTAGTAAGACTCAGGGTGCTGCTACTAGTTTTATGGGTGCTCCCATATCTTTTTTGTCACCCTGCAGGTTCAAGGTGCAATAAGGACTCAATAAGCAGGGAGTAGCAATGTCACAGCAGGGATCTTCAGCCATGGCATCTACATCAACATCTGCAGATACCTCTGGTGGGCACATCTCCCATTTGATAGGGCATTGAGGAGCAGCTGGGACTGCAGGAGCATGTAGGCTAACACTTCAGTTACCTACACACATATTTGGGGACACAAGCAACAATTCTGAGTCAGATGGGGATCAAGTGCTAGGTTTAGGGAATAAAGGACAGAGGAGAATGTATAGGAAGCTGAAGTGCTTAGTGGCAATGCAGTCTGGGGGGTTGCTGTGGTAGTTTCTCCATGCACAGCTAGTACACCTGTGTCAAGGGCAGTTCACTCAGTTGCAGCGCCAGGTAGTGTAGGGATTAGCAGGGTGCAGATGCAATAAGTGCCTGACACCGCAGTGACGGAGCCTAAGGTTGCTGTTCTAAGGTATTTATAATAATAATAACTAGTGTTTATATAGCACCTTTCTCCCAGTGGGACTCAAAGCACTTTATCAGTGCTCACTCTCGGAATTAACTAAATTGGCAGCTGAATAGTAATAGTTGTTATTATAGTTGTATTTGTATCCTTGTTTTGTACATTCCCTGCATGCTCACTTTAAGAACATAAAACGGCCTGACATGTATGCGGAGTGGCGCAACTGTTTTAAGGTTTTTGCATTATGTTATTTGCAGCATAGGCCAGGTCAGTCCTTGGATATTTAAAAGTACATGGACACAATTGACTATATTTATAGTCACTATGTTGAAGGTACAAGGCAGAACTATGATATGGATTGTCAGCGCTGTCATGACAGTGGGGCGGGTAGAGGTTCTGGAAAAGGAGTGACTGCTGGGAAGGGCAATCACCCAGCTGAACCTGGACGCTCTTCGGATGTGGCTGGCAGCTTATCCGGATAGGGAATCATCAGAGTTGTTTGCACTGGAAATTCGGGATTGGCTTAGGATTCATGTGCAGGGTTAGTTGGTAAGTTATTTTGCCATAGAAATCTTAAATTAGACTTACAGCTCCCAAACGTAGTTAGTGAAAAGATGGCAAAAGAAATGGTGTTAGGGCGTATTGTGGGGCCTTTCAAGTTGATACCAGGTCTGGATTTGGTGGTCTCCCCACTGGGGGTAGTTTGAAAGAAGGAGCCTGCCAAGTTTTGCCTCATACACACCTGTCCTACCCATAAGGCTGGTTTATTAATGACGCAATTGAACCGGCGATTAGTTCTGTAAAGTATCAATCATTTGACCAGGCATTGGATTTGGTCAGGCAGGCAGGGCATTTCTGGTGAAACGACACTGTGTCAGTCTTTCTTTTGCTCCCGATTCACCTGTCATCCTATCAGTTTATGGGATTTAAATTTGAAGGTAGTTTCTATGTTGACAAGTGTTTTCCTGTGGGTTGCTTAGTTTCCTGTGCATACTTCAAGACTTTTAGCTCATTCTTGCACTGGACTGTTGCCACTGCAGCGGGTGGTGGCTTAATAGCTCACTTCTTGGATGATTTATTTTTGTTGGAGCTTCTGGTTCGAGAGAATGTGCTAGGCTGGTGGCCCTGATGCGGTCATTGATGCAGGATTTTAGGGTGCCCTTGGCAGAGGAGAAATCTCAGGGCCCTTGCACGAGACTGACCTTTTAGGGGTAGAAATTTATATGGTTGCTGGAAGCAGTTCCTGATGGGTAGGATATTTAACAGATGCCTGGATGGCCCTTTCAAAGGTGGTGGTAATCAATGTCATAGGGTGAGATAAATGCGGCTACTAGTGTGGCTGCATTAGGGTGGATGGCTTAGTCCATTAAGAAATTAGGTAGATGGAGATCGCAGCATTATAAGCTATATGTTCGCCCCTCAATTCAGAGTTAAGTGTTTAACTGTTATTGTGGTTGAGTTGGCATGATTTGGTTTGTTCAGTTCTAAGTTGTTGCATGCTTCCATTATTAAGTCTTATCATTAGTACATTTGTTTGTAGGATCTTCTGGGCCCCTCACTAGTATAAGGATAGTGGGACATTCCTTTGTGCATTAGGCATCCTTTCCTTCCTGTGGTGATCCTGTGGAAACAGAAAAGAGGCACCTCATAGAGCAATATTGTCTATCACTAGCACAAGAAAAGACAGACAAATGCCAACTCATATCAGTACAGGCACTCCCAGCACCATAAATAACGAGTCGAGACCTCTTAGTCGCCCAAAAGACTCATTTCCTATATTCAGCAGTTGATCAGGTGGTGTAGCGTCCAAAAATCAGGATTACTAGCTCCGAAGATGTCAGGAGATGTATCCCAGGTAAATACACCAATCAGCAGGAACAAAGTGGGGGGGTGTCAAAGACAAGGAATCACCTTGTACAGAAATATTCTCAGAGCAGGGGTAAATGGTTAAAACTGTTTATTTAAAACAAGTAAAAGACAGCAACGCGTTTCTCAGCCGACAGTGCCATTTCATCAGACTGTTAACATAAAATGATACCCCTAGCTCTATTTAAACCCCCTTAGACCAATCACTAATCAATCTAGCTACACACCCTTGGCGGATATCCCGACTCCAAGACTATGAAAAACAATTGTGATACATATACTGGTAGTCATGGCAACGATCTTAAAACTGCTGGAAAGTGCCAACATAATAGTAGATCTACTAGAATATATATATATATATATATATATATATATATATATATATATATATATATATATATATATACCAAAAAAATACAAACAAATACAAAGTACATATCATACATTTGTAGTATACCAACAGGAAATTTTGATATGCACATTAAACAAACAATACGGCAATAGAACATCAACATTGTAGCAAAACCCAAAAGCATGTGATATAATTGTGTCTATATTATAGATTGGGAAAGAACCGGCATAATCCCTTTGCTGATATAGTAATGTCAAAACAACTAATGGGGATATGTACAGAAATTTGTGACAATATAATAAGAATAAAGAAATCGATGTTTATACTGTAAGTTAAAACCCAAAGAGGATTTTAAAAGTTAACCATTAATTTAAATCATCAGAATATAGATTGTATCTATTCAACAATATACTAAGTTGGACGTTATATTAAAGAAAACATCTCTAACTGTGTGTTGAGGGCAACTATAAAAAATATATATGTATATATAATGATAATACTTCTACGTGATAATATCAATTGTGAATTGTGACCTTGGAGTGTTGGATGCCGCTAAAAAATAAAAAATCTAAATACTAAATAAATATAAAAAAGTGACAAAATATGTCTATAATAATAAATAATATCTATACATGTGGTGCAAATAACAATGACAACATATATGCCATAATGATATCATGGAATATGATAAAATAGTGAATGTTCACAATAGTCACATTATCACAATGTATGGTGAAACCCACTATCAATGTTACAATAGATCAAGGAACTATGTATATATACACAAACTGCTTTATATATCGGTACATACAAGTAGTAGGTCAGTGAAAGGCCGCCAGATCCACATTTATGTTAAGGCCAGATGGATACAAGGTCTGTAACTTGTGGATCCAGTAGGTCTCTCTCTGTCTGAGCCTAAACAATCGATTGTAAAGGTGAGATGCAGAATTAAGAGAAGCAAAATGTGTGCTCATATAGAACATCAAAAATGAACCTTCCAATCTTTTGTGACTAAGAAAACTTATCCCATAGTTTGTGGCATATCTTGTGCTTTCAATAATGTGATAAACCTTTTAACCCCTTAGTGACCAGAGCACTTTTCCATTTTCTGTCCGTTTGGGACCAAGGCTATTTTTACATTTCTGCAGTGTTTGTGTTTAGCTGAAATTTTCCTCTTACTCATTTACTGTACCCACACATATTATATACCGTTTTTCTCGCCATTAAATGGACTTTCTAAAAATACCATTATTTTCATCATATCTTATCATTTACTATAAAAAAAATTATAAAATATGAGGAAAAATGGAAAAAAACACACTTTTTCTAACTTTGAACCCCAAAATATGTTACATATCTACAACCACCAAAAAACACCCATGCTAAATAGTTTCTAAATTTTGTCCTGAGTTTAGAAATACCCAATGTTTACATCTTCTTTGCTTTTTTTGTAACTTATAGGGCCATAAATACAAGTAGCACTTTGCTATTTTCAAAACATTTTTTTTTCAAAATTAGCGCTAGTTACATTGGGACACTGATATCTTTCAGGAATCCCTGAATATCCATTGACATATATATATTTTTTTTTAGAAGACATCCCAAAGTATTGATCTAGGCCCATTTTGGTATATTTCATGCCACCATTTCACCGCCAAATGCGATCAAATACAAAAAATTGTTCACTTTTTCACAAATTTTTTCACAAACTTTCAGTTTCTCACTGAAATTATTTACAAACTGCTTGTGCAATTATGGCATAAATGGTTGTAAATTCTTCTCTGGGATCCCCTTTGTTCAGAAATAGCAGACATATATGGCTTTGGCATTGCTTTTTGGTAATTAGAAGGCCGCTAAATGCCACTGCGCACCACACGTGTATTATGCCCAGCAGTGAAGGGGTTAATTAGGGAGCATGTAAGGAGCTTTTTGGGGTATTTTTAGCTTTAGTGTAGTGTAGTAGACAACCCCAAGTATTGATCTAGGCCCATTTTGGTATATTTCATGCCACCATTTCACCGCCAAATGCGATCAAATTAAAAAAAACATTACATTTTTCACAATTTTAGGTTTGTCACTGAAATCATTTACAAACAGCTTGTGCAATTATGGCACAAATGGTTGTAAATGCTTCTCTGGGATCCCCTTTGTTCAGAAATAGCAGACATATATGACTTTGGCGTTGCTTTTTGGTAATTAGAATGCTGCTAAATGGCGCTGCGCATCACACGTGTATTATGGCTAGCAGTGAAGGGGTTAATTAGGTAGCTTGTAGGGAGCTTGCAGGGTTAATTTTAGCTTTAGTGTAGAGATCAGCCTCCCACCTGAAACATCAGACCCCCTGATCCCTCCCAAACATCTCTCTTCCCTCCCCTACCCCACAAATGTCCCCGCCATCTTAAGTACTGGCAGAAACTCTGCCAGTACTAAAATAAAAGGAAAATTTGTGCATTTTTGTGCATTTTGTTTTAGCATATTTACATATGCTTCTGTGTAGGATCCCCCTTAGCCCCCAACCTCACTGATCCCCCACCCAACAGCTCTCTAACCCTCCCCCTCTGACTTAATGTGCGCCATCTTGGGTACTGGCAGCTGTCTGCCAGTACCCATTTTAGTGAAAATATGTTTTTTTTATTAAAAAAATGTCCTTTTTCTGTAGTGTAGCTTCCCCCCCCCAATACCAACCCCCCACCCCTTCCAGATCGCTTAAATGCTTTTTTTTAAAAATGTTTATTTCATTTTTTAATACACTTTACTCTTTACTTTTTTTCTGTAGTGTAGCGGTTCCCACCCGCTCCCGCCCCGTGCACGCGCCCGCCCGCCACCCACCCTGCACGCGCGCGCGCCCCGGCGCGCCCCCCAAGGCTCCGCCCCCGATCCCGCCCCCCTCCACCTTCCAGATCTCACCGATGGCCGCCCACCCGCCTCCCAAGTCGGCTCCCACCCACCAACGATACCGGCCATCGATGTCCGGTGCAGAGAGGGCCACAGAGTGGCTCTCTCTGCATCGGATGGCCAGAAAGTGTTATTGCAGGATGCCTCGATGTCGAGGCATCACTGCAATAACCGGAAAGCAGCTGGAAGCGAGCAGGATCGCTTCCAGCTGCTTTCCAGACTGAGGACGTGCAGGGTACGTCCTCAGGCGTTAACTGCCTTTTTTTAGAGGACGTACCCTGCACGTCCTCGGTCATTAAGGGGTTAACCTGAATTTGTTGAATCCAGTACGTGGGTCACACGTGTAGGCGCCTCAGTACTAGATGGTCCAAACACAATCGGAATATGAAGAACAATTACAAATCACATAGTGTCCCCAGACACTGTCACGCCAAACATAATGGTGAATTACCATTGTTTTACAATTCTTCCAACCGGAAATTTTGATATGCACATTAATCAAACAATACGGCAATAGAACATCAACATTGTAGCAAAACCCAAAAGCATGTGATATAATTGTGTCTATATTATAGATTGGGAAAGACCCGGCATAATCCCTTTGCTGATATAGTAATGTCAAAACAACTAATGGGGATATGTACAGAAATTTGTGACAATATAATAAGAATAAAGAAATCGATGTTTATACTGTAAGTTAAAACTCAAAGGAGGATTATAAAAGTTAACCATTATTTTAAACCCTCAGAATATAGATTGTATCTATTCAACAATATACTAAGTTGGACGTTATATTAAAGAAAACATCTCTAACTGTGTGTTGAGGGCAACTATAAAAAATATATATGTTTATATAATGATAATACTTCTACGTGATAATATCAATTGTGAATTGGTTTACAATTCTTTCCATTTAACAAATACTAAAATCTCACCTTTACTATAATTTTTTTAGGCTCAGACAGAGAGAGACCTACTGGATCCACAAGTTAAGGACCTTGTATCCATCTGGCCTTAACATAAATGTGGTTCTGACGGCCTTTCATTGACCTACTACTTGTATATACCGATATATAAAGCAGTTTGTGTATATATACATAGTCCCTTGATCTATTGCAACATTGATAGTGAGTTTTACCATACATTGTGATAATGTGACTATTGTGAGCATTCACTTTTTTATCATATTCCATGATATCATTATGGCATATATGTTGTCATTGTTATTTGCACCACATCTATAGATATTATTTATTAATAGACCCGGCATATATACATATCTTGCCACTTTTTTATATTTATTTAGTATTTAGATTTTTTATTTTTTGGCGGCATCCAACATGCCAAAGTTACAATTCGCAATTGATATTATCACTTAGAATTATTATCATTATATATACATATATATTTTTTATAGTTGCTCTTAACACAGAGTTAGAGAATTTTTCTTTAATATAACGTCCAACTTAGTATATTGTTGAATAGATACGATCTATCTACTGAGTATTTAAATTAATGGTTACATTTTATAATCCTTCTTGAGTTTTAACTTACACTATAAACATTGATTTCTTTATTCTTATTATATTGTCACAAATTTCTGTACATATCCCTATTAGTCTTTTTGACATTACTTCCACTATCTAAGCAAAGGGATTATGCCGGGTCTTTCCCAATCTATAATATTGACACAATTATAGCACATGCTTTTGCTACAATGTTGATGTTCTATTGCCATATCGTTTGTTTAATGTGCATATCAAAATTTCCTGTATCAATCGGTTGGTATACTACAAATGTATGACATGTACTTCGTATTTATTTGTATTTTTTGGTATATATATTTTTTATAGTAGATCTACTATTATGTTAGCACTTTCCAGAAGTTTTAAGATGCCATGACTACCAGTATACATATCACGATTGTTTTTTATAGTCTTGGAGGCAGGCTATCCGTCAAGAGTGTGTAGCTAGATCAATCAGAGATTGGTCTAAGGGGGGTTTAAATAGAGCTAGGGGTATCATTTTATGTTAACAGCCTGATGAAATGGCACTGTCGGCTGAGAAACGCGTTGCTGTCTTTTACTTGTTTTAAATAAACAGATTTTACCATTTACACCTGGTCTGAGAATATTTCTGTACGAGGTGATTCCTTGTCTTTGACACGCCCCCACTTTGTTCCTGCTGATTATTGTCCTTATTAGAATTTTAGTAATTCCCCTAAAAAAAAGGGGATTTACGTTTGGGGACAGGTCAAAGTTTCCCAAAATATCCCAACAGGGTAGGCCTATGTATCCCTGGGGGGCAGTGCCTGATACCTGGTTAAATATCAAAGAAATATAAGGAAAGAAAAAGAGGTATCTTGTGGCACACTTAAATGGAAAACTTTATTTTCGATCTGATATTATAGAAAAGGCACTAAGGAGAAAATTAAAATATAACTTTTATTAATTTCTTTAAAACATTTAAATGACATGAAAACAAAACATATAAAATAGGGAGATTTGATGTTTTCAAAAGGTGTATCCCAAATGGTACTAAATTGTCATTTGTAAGTCACATAGGAACAGCTAGATAATTGCTGTTAATAAATAACCTCTATCAATCTGTATTTAGTTTTCCTATTACCATGGGAATTTACTTATACTCATTAGTGTCAAATTTCCCTAGAGATGATCTAAGTCATCAAACATAACTTGCTTATGGTAAAAATAGGTGTGAAAAACATTAAAATTGCTGTGTCAGGGATCACACAGGGAGATAGTGTATAACTTATTGGTGTAACTTGCGATCTCGACTTAATGGGGAATTATGTCAAATATTTGGTGTAACAATATATTCCAAACTTGTTGTTTATTACTGGTGGCTGAGTGAGGTGCTTAAACAATGTTGCAGCATTGCCCCAACCCAAAACTAACTGGTTTGGTTTGGACCACAAGATAGCATGAGTAATGCCTAATAAATTCTTAAATATAAGGATTGCCCCCAAAAATATACACAGTATTAAGTGGAAATACCCCCCTGAGAAGTTAAAGTATTATTGGAGACGTCTTCCAATAATATGTTAGTGTTCTGTGACACAGCTAGTTTTATTAAAATGATATATATATGCGCTTCTCGTTATACATAAGGGGAATAACCCCTAGATTAAAGTATTCTAAATCAATATATTTTAGCTTAGGACCCGTTAATGGGTGATGGACAGAGTGTCACTGGTTAGAGGTAGTAAATAAGGCTATCGTAAATAAGGCTATCAAAAAGTAGGAGCAATGTGGATACTCCACAATCCAATAATGACCATACACTACGATTTTACAATAATTCAACAGCAAGTTTTTTACCCGCTAACTACCCACCAAGTTTAAGCTAAATTGCCGACATACGGCCAACAAAATTAGGAGATTTCTATTTTAAACAGAGAGCATAAGGAGAAGCAGAGCGAACGTTACGTGTGCGCACCTCTTAGGGGTGTATTAGCCTTATTTGTTTGATCCTTTCCTTCCTGATGGACAGCAGCTGGGTTTTCCTTCGTCCCGTGTTTCCTTGAGGTGGCTTAGGCCCAGAGGCATGAGATAGCTGGAGATTCCTTCAGTTTTTCAGGAAGCTCATGGTTGTTGGGGCAAGCCACACATTATTTTTTGCATTTGAGAGGCAATGATCTAGGTTCCCTTCCCATTTTAGATTTGATTAACATTATGAAACCCAACATGCGTTGGATTTCCACTGTTTTTCCTGGAGTGAGAGTGGGATGGTTGAATATAGTGGCCAGGCTTTATTGGCGTAAATTTTCCATCTTCCAGAGCAGCTTATAGGGTGAGAAAGAAAATCATCAGAGAGCCAGAGAAGAGACTCATGGTCGTTGGTGGTTTTGTGGTTCGCCACAATAATTTGTCGGCTGACAAGCAGCATTTGTATCACCCTGATGAAGTACATCTGTCAGATGAAGGTTTGGGTTTTTACTTAGCCATTATTAAACGCTGTCAGCTCAGATTTAAATTGTTTTGTTGGTGGTGGCAATAGTCCTCCCTTACTTTAGCTAAGGTTGTTTCTCTTGTGGCGGGTGGTCAGGGACTACTTTTTGGTTGCAGAGTCTTTAAAGGGGCAGTAAACTGACAAACTAATATTATATAATTCTGCACATAGTGCAGAATTATATAACATTAGCTTAGTGGCAGATTTATACATTAAAGGATTGCAGAGAATCTTTATTTAAAAGCAAATTTTTCCAGAACGCCCCTCCTTGCTCTACTGAGCGGGTCTGGTTTTTCCTCAGCACTTTGCGGCAACACTGTCTAGTCACAGTGTGCCCATTCGTGCAATTAAACTGAATGTAACTCGCTCCCACTCTGGTCTAGTAGCAGGAGCGAGTAACATTCAGTTTAATTGCTTTGAAAAAACCAGACCCGCTCAGTAGAGCTGGAAAAATGAACTTTTAAATAAAAATTATCTGCAATCCTTTAATGTATAAATCTGCCACTAAGCTAATGTTATATAATTCTGCACTATGTGCAGAATTATATAACATCAGTTTGTAAGTTTATTGCCCCTTTAAGGGCCTGAAGGTTGAGCTATTGGATGTGGTGATGTCCCTGGGTTGTGCTGGCCTGAGAGCCTTTTACGCATAGTTAGGTTCCGACAGGGCGTCCTTTTCCTGTTTGGGATTTTATTCTAGGGACTCCAGCTGCTGCCACCTTGCGAAGAAGACTGTGATAAGTCTTAGTCATCAAGTTAAATTATTATTATAAATAAATGTGATCATGTTGGTCTTCACTCCAGCTCTTTGTGTGGTCTGACTGGTCTCTTATTTCAGGTATTTTTAGGTTAGGAATATCTGTTAGGGGTTTTATGCCTCATATATTATAAATGTGTGTGAATAGCGTTATACATTGCCACATGTTTGTTATCAGTGTTTAAATACTCAGCCTCATTAAACAGCAAAGAATGCTAGTTATTAATGTATAATAATCTGTGCCAATATCAAGGCACCATGCTCATGAGCCATACTACTCACACACACAGTGGCATCACTAGGGTTGGTGTCACCTGGTGCGGTAAGTTATGGTGTCACCCCCCTCCCCCCAGAAAGCAGACACACACAAACACAAAAACACAGACACACACACATACAAACACTCAGACACACTCAGACACACTTAAAAACACACTCAGATGCACACACAAACACTTGGAAACACAGTCTGACACACACACAGAAAAACACTCAGACACACACACACAAAAACACTCTGACACACACACACACACACACACACAAAAAACACTCAGGCACACACACAAACACTTAGACACACACACAAAAAACTCAGACACACACACAAAAGCACTCAGACAGACACACACACAAAAACACAGACACACACACAAAAGCACTCAGACACACACACACAAAAACTCTCAGACACACACACACACACACACACAAAAGCACTCAGACACACACACACACACACACATAAAAAAACTCAGACACACACACATACAAAATATGTAAACTGCACTGCATTAATTATAAAGCTCATGCCTAGAGCTGCTCCCTGGCTCAGCAGAGCATCAAATGAAAGATAAACAGAGCACTCTAAAAATAAATCACCTAAGAAAAGGTTTAGGCGCGCAAACTATGAAAATTCTGCTCTCTGACTCTGTTCCAAATCTGTCAGTGCACAGTCCCGGGCCGCGTGCCTAACGCTTCTTATGGCCAAGCACCTCTGCTCTCTGCCCACCCCCAAACCCCCGTCCGCCCTCCCCTCCTAACTCTTCAGTGTGCACTCAGTGTACCAAAACCATACCGGTCTGGTGGGCATCATACATGGCTCCTTCACTTTAGAGACAGTGTCAGACAGTCATGCGGTCAGGTGACAGGCATCCCCCTCATGATTTCCCAGTTCCGATTTAGAGAGACAGCACAGCAGTGAGTGACTCCACTGCTCCACACATCACTGAGCAGTGAGCACCGATAGGCAGGCAGGTTTAGGCTAGCAGCGCAACGTCGCAAGCCCCACGGCACGCCCACAACATTCATAGTGAAATTGAGCAGGAAAGGAGCAAAGTACAAACAAGCAAAAGCAGCCGGTAAAACTATTTGTGGAAATTGCAGCACTGGCTCCAGGGGCAAAAAAATGAAGTGTCTACAACTTTCCCAGTCCCACTAATGTTCACAAATGCTGGCCCCTCTAATAAAAAAATATATGCATCTCTACATTCTATTTCTTTGACGCCACTGCACACACATATAGAATGAGGGTTACACACATGCATTCAGATCATACTGGGGTTAAGGGTCATATTAGTACAGCATCGAGGTAACAAATATTTTAACTAGACATGCGCAGACCAAAAATTTATTTTGTATGAATTAATCAACACATACACAAATATGTATGCAGACATCCCAACTCTCCCTGAAGTTCAGGGATTCTCCCTGATTATAAAAGTGCCTCCCTGATGCCAGCAAATGGAATGCAATCTCCCTGAAACTCCAAGTACCATGAGCCAATGTGGCCCAAATCCAGAAAAGTATTTCTTTAAGGAATGCCTTTAGTTGCTGGGACGTTATAGAACCCTCAAAGCATCAGTAACCAAAAAGCCCCCAGTGATTTTAATAAAATAAAACACAAATGCTACCTTATTTGCTGCACGTAATTAAACTTCCTATTCTAAAATATTTTAGCATTCAACAAGCATACGATCACTGGAAAATAGGTTTATTGTATGTGGTTGCGCAATAAAAGCTACTTTTTTAAATGTGACTTTAGTGGGAAGCTACTTTAATGATAAGTCTCTATCTTATTTAGGGTTTCAAGGTGTCCAATATATAACTGGGACGGGGACGTCTGTGTATGTATGTTTTTTTTGTTGTTTTTTTTTTTACGGGTCAGTACTGACCAAGAACAAAAGTAAAGCTTGTATACTTATAGGACACCGGCAACATTCAACTGACAATGATGTTGCTAAATTGTTATAGAATAGTATTCATTTAAACCTTTAAAGACTTTTCCAACTAAGGGCTAGATTACAAGTGGAGCAGTATTTTGTGTTGCAAGGATTTTCATTTTTACGCTAGTCGGATTGCACTGGTATTACAAGTTGAAAGCACACAGTTTTCTCTCTAGTGGTAACCCAAATTGCTACTAAAGTCGAAATTCAAAAATCGCAATCATGTTCATGCATACCCCCATAGAAGACAATGAAGAAATAAAGATGAAAGATGGGGGGGGGAAACACCCCACAGGGCAAAGGTTTTACAAAAAAAAATAACTTTTTCTTTCTTTTTTTCCGTTTTAGTAGTGGAGTTGTGTTGGCTGTGGTTTGTAAACTGTTGAGTTGTGCTTAGGTCTGATAACCTTATTATAAGACCAACATTTAGTTTGGTAGCCACTTAGCTTCATTACCTTCAGCTGTTCCACAGAAAATGAATCCTTGTTTGTTTGAGAGGTAATATCACTTTTTGTCCATGCTTGGGGTTAGTAATATAATTATGTTTTCAGTGGAATCTGTTTAGGTTTCATAGCATGCATATGCCTAGGGTCACAAATGTCCACCTTATCTCTGGCAGGCGGTGATTGCTGAGTAGTTGCACAAAAACTGATGAAGGATAATTGGCACTTAAAAATTGGAACTGTTACCACTGGCATTGGCATTTGTGTGAGAGGGAACAAAATTTAATGGAATTTCAAGTTCATAGAGAGCTGCTGAAGTCCAGCTTTTTCTTCTGTGGTTTTCAGGTGTGCATCAGAGAGGCATATGACTTGGGTGATAGGTGTCAAGTAGGCTGCAGTATCTATCTTCTCAATGCTGACTTTATCTGGTAATTTCTGGTATGTACAATGGTTAAAGGCATACAGAAGTATGGACACTAGAGAGCTTGTTTGAAGACTAGACCTGCAAAGGAATTAAACACACAATTATATGCAAGCATAAGTGCAATAATGAAATTGCCTAACACCTTAGAGCTGTTTTTGCAACTTTTATATTCCTTTAAGATGTTGCTACAGTGAGAGTTCTGCATTCTACAGCACATGATAGCAACAGTCATAAGATACTGGCCATTATTATGCTAGTGACAAGCCCCTAAGAATGGACTCCCTGAGCATTTGTAAGGTGAAAGAGGCTTTGTGTGTGTATCCTTGAGCCAAACACTTTTACTTCTCATTTCCAGACCTTTCCTCCTTTCCGTTTGCTTGCTCATATTGGGCCAAAATACAAGTGGAGCGCTAATTATTGCTATTGCTCGAGCATAAAAGTCTGCCTTTTTGCGTTCGTTGGGTTGTGCTGGTATCATAAATTGAAAGTAAACGGCTTTCACTTGCGCGCTAACCCAACAAGAGCAAAAAGCAGAACATAGAATATCACATGCGCTTTAATGTATTCCCCCATATGTTAAAGCTCTTTGCAGACATTTTTTTCGAATACCTAGGCTCACTTGTAATACTAGTGCACATTGACGTGCGCCGGTATTACTAAGTAGAGCACAAATATTGCATTTTACAGGTTTGATATTCTCTGATTGATTAGTCTCTCAAGAAATATTTTAGTATGTGCCGCATAGATAAGGTTGAACGTCAAAGAGATGTTCATGTAATATTTTCTAATCAGCTTTTTACAGATAAGCTGTACCACTTTCAAATGATTTAGGGTATGGGTAAAATCAACTTTTAACAGACAAGGAGAGTTTTAATTGTTGGGTTATGTAGAGGCTAATGAGATGCTGGTAGTGGTTAAGAATAATTAATTTGGGGACCTAGTGGAATGATTGTGAATGCTCAACAAAAATATTGTCTAACTGACAGCTAGATTACGAGTTGTGCGTTCGGGTTTTAACGCTGAAAAAATTGTCATTTCAGCGTTAAAACAGCACTGCAGCCATTACAAGTCTTGTCGGTATAGCTGTACCGCAAGCTTTTTAGCCTGTACTGCAACGTCAGTCCTGCACAGGTAAAAATTAATTTTTTTCATGGGAATTCCATAGCACTGCCATTACCAGTTTTGCAGTGAGGCTAAAAAGCTTGCGTTACAGCCTATACCGACAAGATCCATTCCTCCATCTGAGAGCAGTAGTTATGAGTTTTACGCAACAAAACTGTTACACAAAACTCATAACTAAACTGTTACAAAGTGCACTAAACACCACTACCTATTAACCCCTAAATCGAGGCCCTCCCACATCGCAAATACTATATTAAATTTATTAACCCCTAATCTGCCGCTCCCGACATCGCCACCACTAAAAATAATTATTAACCCCTATTCCGCCACTCCTCGACATCGGCACCACTATAATAAAGTTATTCACCCCTAAACTGCCGCCCTCCCACATCGCAAACACTATTTAAATATTATTAACCCTTAGTCTGGTGTGCACCCACATCGCCCCCACTGTACTAAAATTATTACGCCCTACTCTGCCGCCACTATAATAAAACTATTAACCCCTAAACCGCAAGCCCCCACAACGAAATATACTAAAGTAAACTATTAACCCCTAAACCCAAAGCCCCACATCGCAATAAACTAAATTAGTAACCCCTAAACCTAATGCCCCCTAACTTTATATGAAAATTACAATTTCCCTAGCTTAAATTAAATTAAAACTTACCTGTCAAATTAAAAGAACTAAGTTTAAACTAAAATTAAACTAATATAATTATTAAACTAAAATTAAACTAACAATTAAATAAAACTAAACTACACATTAAAAAAATCCTAACACTACTCTAAAAATTGCAAACTATCTAATTAGAAAAAATAAAAAAGACTAAATTACAAAAAATAACAAACGAAATTATCCAAAATAAAAAAGAATTACACCTAATCTAATAGCCCAATAAAAATAAAAAGCCCACCCAAAATAAAAAAAACCCTAGCCTACAATAAGCTACCAATAGCCCTTTTGTGGGGCATTTCCACAAAGATAACAGCTCTTTTCCCTGAAAAAAATACAAAGACCCCCCAACAGTAAAACCTACCACTCAACCAACCCCCCAAAATAAAAACAGAATTTATGCTTACCTGATAAATTTCTTTCTCTTGTGATGTATCGAGTCCACGGATTCATCCATACTTGTGGGATATTCTCCTACCCTACAGGAAGTGGCAAAGAGAGCACCCACAGCAGAGCTGTCTATATAGTTCCTCCCTTAGCTCCGCCCCCCAGTCATTCGACCGAAGGCTAGGAAGAAAAAGGAGAAACTATAGGGTGCAGTGGTGACTGAAGTTTTTTAATTAAACATATACTACCTGTCTTAAACAGACAGGGCGGGCCGTGGACTCGATACATCACAAAAGAAAGGTAAGCATAAATTCTGTTTTCTCTTGTAAGATGTATCGAGTCCACAGATTCATCCATACTTGTGGGATACCAATACCAAAGCTTTAGGACACGGATGAAGGGAGGGACAAGACAGGTACCCTAAACGGAAGGCACCACTGCTTGTAAAACCTTTCTCCCAAAAATAGCCTCCGAAGAAGCAAAAGTATTGAATTTGTAAAATTTGGAAAAAGTATGAAGTGAAGACCAAGTCGCCGCCTTACAAATCTGTTCAACAGAAGCCTCATTTTTAAAAGCCCATGTGGAAGCCACTGCTCTAGTAGACTGAGCAGTAATTCTTTCAGGAGGCTGCTGGCCAGCAGTCTCATAAGCCAAACGGATAATGCTTTTCAGCCAAAAGCAAAGAGAGGTAGCCGTAGCCTTTTGACCTCTCCGTTTACCAGAATAAACAACAAACAATGAAGATGTTTGACGGAAATCTTTAGTTGCTTGTAAGTAGAACTTTAAAGCACGAACCACATCAAGATTGTGCAACAGACGTTCCTTCTTTGATGAAAGATTAGGACACAGAGAAGGAACAACAATCTCCTGATTGATATTCCTATTAGAAACAACCTTAGGAAGAAACCCAGGTTTGGTATGCAAAACCACCTTATCTGCATGGAAAACTAGGTAAGGTGAGTCACACTGTAAAGCAGATAACTCAGAAACTCTTCGAGCTGAAGAGATAGCTACTAAAAACAAAACTTTCCAAGATAGAAGCTTAATATCTATGGAATGCATAGGTTCAAACGGAACCCCTTGAAGAACATTAAGAACCAAATTTAGGCTCCATGGTGGAGCAACAGGTTTAAATACAGGCTTGATCCTGACCAAGGCCTGACTAAACGCTTGAACGTCTGGGACATCTGCCAGACGTTTGTGTAAAAGAATAGACAAGCAGATATTTGTCCTTTTAAGGAACTAGCTGATAATCCCTTCTCCAATCCTTCTTGGAGAAAGGACAAAATTCTAGGAATCCTAATCTTACTCCATGAGTAACCCTTGGATTCACACCAACAAAGATATCTGCGCCAAATCTTATGATAGATTTTCCTGGTGACAGACTTTCTAGCCTGAATCAGGGTATCAATGACCGACTCAGAGAAACCACGCTTTGATAGAATCAGGCGTTCAATCTCCAAGCAGTCAGACGCAGAGAAATTAGATTTGGATGCTTGAATGGACCTTGGATTAGAAGGTCCTGTCTCATTGGCAGAGTCCACGGTGGAACAGATGACATGTCCACCAGGTCTGCATACCAAGTCCTGCGTGTCCACGCAGGTGCTATCAGAATCACCGAAGCTCTCTCCTACTTGATTCTGGCAACCAGACATGGGAGGAGAGGAAACGGTGGAAATACATAAGCCAGATTGAAGGACCAGGGCACTGCTAGAGCATCTATCAGTACCGCCTGGGGATCCCGGGACCTGGACCCGTAACAAGGAAGTTTGGCGTTCTGTCGGGACGCCATCAGATCCAATGCTGGTGTGCCCCATAGCTGAGTAAGCTGGGCAAATACCTGAGAGAGATTCCTCCCAAGACCATAAGCCCTGTGCTTTCAGGGATTTCCAGACTGCACCCCAGCCTAGCAGGCTGACATCTGTCGTTACTATGAGCCACTCTGGCCTGCGGAAACACATTCCCTGAGACAGGTGGTCCTGAGACAACCACCAGAGAAGAGAATCTCTGGTCTCTTGATCCAGATGCAGTTGAGGAGATAAATCTGCATAATCCCCATTCCACTGTTTGAGCATGCATAGTTGCAGTGGTCTGAGGTGTAGGCGGGCATAAGGAACTATATCCATTGCCGCTACCATGAGTCCGATTACCTCCATACACTGAGCCACTGATGGCCGAGGAATGGAATGAAGAGCTCAGCAAGTGATTAAAAGTTTTGATTTTCTGACCTCCGTCAGAAATATTTTCATTTCTACCGAGTAGACCCTAGCAAGGAAACTCTTGTGAGAAGGATGAGAGGACTCTTTTTTATGTTCACCTTCCATCCGTGAGATCTCAGAAAAGCCAGCACGATGTCCGTGTGAGACTTGGCTAGCTGGAAAGTCGATGCCTGAATGAAGATGTCGTCTAGATAAGGCACCACTGCTATACCCCGCGGTCTTAGAACCACCAAAAGGGACCCTAGCACCTTTGTGAAAATTCTGGGAGCCATGGCCAACCCGAAAGGAAGGGCCACAAACTGGTAATGCCTGTCCAGAAAGGCAAATCTGAGGAATTGATGATGATCTCTCTGAATAGGGATGTGTAGATACGCATCCTTTAAATCCATGGTAGTCATATATTGACCCTCCTGGATCAGAGGAAGAATAGTCCGAATAGTCTCCATCTTGAAAGATGGTACTCTGAGGAATTTATTTCGAATTTTGAGATCCAAGATCGGTCTGAAAGTTCCCTCTTTTTTGGGAACCACAAACAGGTTGGAGTAAAAACCTAGACCTTGTTCCGCTCTTGGAACTGGGCGGATCACTACCATGGTATGTAGGTCTTCTACACAGCGTAAGAACGCCTCTCTCTCTTTGTCTGGTTTGCAGACAATTGAGAAATGTGAAATCTCCCCCTTGGGGGGGGGGGGGGTCTTTAAAGTCCAGAAGATATCCTTGGGACACAATTTCTAAAGCCCAGGAATCGTGAACATCTCTTGCCCAAGCCTGAGCGAAGAGAGAGAGTCTGCCCCCTACTAGATTTGGTCCCGGATCGGGGGCTACCCCTCCATGCTGTCTTAGAGGCAGCAGCAGGCTTCTCGGCCTCTTTACCTTTGTTCCAAGCCTGGTTAGGTCTCCAGACTGATTTGGATTGGACAGAATTCCCCTCTTGCTTTACTGCAGGGGAAGCTGAAGCGGGAACTTTGAAGTTCCGAAAGGAACGAAAATGATTTTGTTTGGTCCTCATCTTATTTGTTTTATCCTGAGGGAGGGCATGGCCTTTCCCTCCAGTGATGTCTGAAATAATTTCTTTCAGTGTAGGCCCGAATAGGGTCTTTCCTTTGAAAGGGATGTTCAACAACTTAGATTTTGATGACACATCAGCAGACCAGGACTTAAGCCATAACGACCTGCGTGCTAAAATGGCAAAACCTGAATTCTTTGCCGTAAATTTAGCCATTTGGAAAGCGGCATCTGTAATGAAAGAATTAGCCAACTTAAGGGCCTTAATTCTATCCATAATATCCTCTAATGGAGTCTCCACCTGGAGAGCCTCTTCTGGAGCCTCAAACCAGAAAGCAGCTGCAGTAGTTACAGGAACAATGCATGCAATAGGTTGGAGAAGAAAACCTTGATGAACAAAAATTTTCTTTAGGAGACCCTCTAATTTTTTATCCATAGGATCTTTGAAAGCACAACTGTCTTCGATAGGTATAGTTGTACGCTTAGCAAGAGTAGAAATAGCTCCCTCTACCTTAGGAACAGTCTGCCACGAGTCCTGTATGGTGTCAGATATGGGAAACATTTCCTTAAAACAGGAGGGGGAGCGAACGGAATACCTGGTCTATCCCACTCCTTAGTAAAAATAGCCACAATCCTCTTAGGGACTGGAAAAACATCAGTGTAAACAGGAACCTCTAAGTATCTGTCCATTTTACACAATTTCTCTGGGACCACTATAGGGTCACAATCGTCTAGAGTAGCTAATACCTCCTTGAGCAATAAGCGGAGGTGTTCAAGCTTAAATTTAAAGGCCGTCATATCAGAATCTGTCTGAGGGAGCGTCTTTCCTGAATCAGAAATCTCTCCCTCAGATAACAAATCCCTTACTCCTACTTCAGAACATTGTGAGGGTATATCGGATACGGCTACTAAAGCGTCAGACGGCTCAGCATTTGTTCTTAACCCAGAGCTGTCACGCTTTCCTTGTAAACCAGGCAGTTTAGAGAAAACCTCTGTGAGGGTTTTATTCGTAACTATGGCCATGTCTTGTAAAGTAAATGAATTTAACGCATTAGAGGTACTTGGCGTCACTTGTGCGGGCGTTACTGGTTGTGACACTTGGGGAGAGCTAGATGCTAAACCCTCATTTCTTTCTGAGAATCATCTATTGCAATATTTTTAAGTGCTAAAATATGCTCTTTATAATGTATAGACATATTAGTGCAAGTGGGACACATTCTAAGAGGGGGTTCCACAATGGCTTCTAAACACATAGAACAAGAATTTTCCTTGGTGTCAGACATGTTAAACAGGCTAGTAATTAAACAGACAAGCTTGGAAAACACTTTAATCAAAGAAAATAACACTTTAAACAAAAACGGTACTGTGCCTTTAAGAGAAAAAAAACTGCACAAACTCTGCAAAACAGTGTAAAAAAGCAGTAAACAAAACAACATTTTTACAGTAGCATCATAAAGCCTTAGTAACTTTGCACCACTATGCAAATAAACAATTAACCCATTAATGTAAAACCGGATTGAAAAAACTTCAAAATCGGTAAAATAACATTCAGCACCTTGCCACAGCTCTGCTGTGGCACCTATCTGCCCTTTAGGAACGATTTGTGGGGAAAAAAACCTTTTTACAGCCCTCAAATACAGCAGGAATCTCTGGAGAAGTAGCTGGATGCTTCTGAGGTAAATAAACTGTGCAACTGAAAATAGGCCCCTCCCACCTCACTCGATGTTATGGGGCCTAAAAGAAACACCACAGAGTGTTTCTTAAACTAGCCATGTGGGTTAATAACCCTTAAACAAGCCACAAAGACTCCTTAAAGTCCCTCAAAAAACGTTATATTTGTAATTAAACCAAAACGTTTTTTCCTATTAGTGTCACCAGTAACTATGAGCCCTTTATGCAAGCTTGGATTCCTCTTTTACTGAATACAGCTTACCTTTCCCTCATGGGAATATTGCCAGCCTTTTCTAGAAATTACACAGTCTGTCTAGAAAAAAAAAAGACTGAACATACCTTAATGCAGTTTAGCCTGCAAACTGTTCCTCCAACTGAAGTTTTCCTGTACTCTTCAGCCCTTGTGAGAACAGCAGTGGATCTTAGTTACAAAATGCTAAGATCATCATCCTCCTTCCAGAAATCTTCATCCCTTTTCTGCCAGAGAGTAAATAGTACACACCTGTACCATTTAAAATAACAAACTTTTGTTTGAGAAAATAAAAACTAACATTTTTGTCACCACACTCACCTTACCCTTCCTAGCAGTTAAGCAGGCAAAGAGAATGACTGTGGGGTGGAGCTAAGGGAGGAGCTATATAGACAGCTCTGCTGTGGGTGCTCTCTTTGCCACTTGCTGTAGGGAAGGAGAATATCCCACAAGTATGGATGAATCCGTGGACTCAATACATCTTACAAGAGAAAAACCTAATTCTAAAAAAAAAAATCTACCCATTGCCTGAAAAGGGCATTTGTATAGGCATTGCCTTTGAAAGGGCATTTAGCTCTTTTGCTGCCCAAACCCTAATCTAAAAAAAAAACCTTAAAAAACCTAACACTAACCCCCAACAATCCACTTACAGTTTTGAAGTCCCGCTTGAACGATCTTCATCCAGGCGGCCTATTCTATCTTCATCCAGGCGGTGAGAAGTCTTTATCCAGGCGGCCTCTTCTATCTTCATCCAGGCGGCATCTTCTATCTTTATTCCGGCGGCGCGAAGTGGGTCCATCCTGAAGACATCCGGCATGGAGCTTCCTCTTCATACGGTCGCTGCCGTACACTGAATCTTCAATGCAAGGGAGCCATTTCAAAATGGCGTCCCTTGCATTCCTATTGGCTTAACATTTTGAATCAGTCAATAGGAATTAGAGCTGCTAAAGTCCTATTGGCTGTTCAAATCAGCCAATAGGATTTAAGCAGCTCTCATTGTGTAAGTGGATCGTCGGGGGTTAGTGTTAGGTTTTCTTTAAGGTTTTTTTTGTTTTTTTAGATTAGGGATTGGGCAGCAAAAGAACTAAATGCCCATACAAATGCCCTTTTCAGGGCAATGGGTAGATTAGGTTTTTTAGATAGTTTTTTTATATATTGTGGGTTTGGGGGTTGGGGTTTGTAATGTTAGTGGGTCTTGTAAAAAAATTTCAGTTGGTAGTTTATTCTAGTTTAGGTTTTTTATTTTGGGGTGTTGTTTTTAAATGAGTATTATAATAGGAATATTTTTTATTATTTTTGATAATGTGTTTGTTATTTTGTGTAATGTATTTTTTTTTAGTTTTGGGGTGGGTTTTTATTTTTAGATTAGGGCTTCTCGCTGCCTGGATGAATATCGTTCAAGTGGGACTTCAAAACTGTAAGTGGGGGGGACTTCCGGGCGGCGGCCATGCTTGGACGCAATATTTTGAGCTGCTCCAGTTATCCTACTAATTCCAACTAAAGTCTCAGCTTAGGAACTCCATCTGAACCTCAATTTGATAGCATTTTGATCTGCGGAGGATTCCCTTTCAAGAGATACTCGTATTTTCAGGATTACTGCCTGCTCTCAGAATCCGGAGCATTACTCTGAGGTTTACGCCTCAATACAACCCCCCAGGGATTTCCCCCTGTGGACTTCACTGTCGAGCAGTGCCTATGGTGCGCTGTTTAATACCCACATACCTACATAAAGTCTACCATAGTGGCTTACCGTGGAGAATACTGCCTGCATCTTAAAAGAACTGAGTTGTTTGCTTGATGGCTATCTAATCATATTAGAGGAGAAGCTACAGATGGCGTCTAACCCATCTGGCAATTACACCTTTAAGGGACCTCCCCAACAGGAGCCTGTGTAGGGTGGAGGGGGAGAGTGATGTAGTGTAGTGATGTCGCAAACTTAAAATTTTTCGTTCACGAACGGCGGACTCGAACTTCCGTGACTTCAATAGGCAGGCGAATTTTAAAACCCACAGGGACTCTTTCTGGCCACAATAGTGATGGAAAAGTTGTTTCAAGGGGACTAACACCTGGACTGTGGCATGCCGGAGGGGGATCCATGGCAAAACTCCCACAGAAAATTACATAGTTGATGCAGAGTCTGGTTTTAATCCATAAAGGGCATAAATCACCTAACATTCCTAAATTGTTTGGAATAACGTTCTTTAAAACATCAGGTATGATGTTGTATCGATCAGGTAGTGTAAGAGTTACGCCCGCTTCACAGTGACAGACCAAACTCCCCGTTTAACGCACCGCAAACAACCGCAAACAGTCCATTTGCACAACCACGAGATAGATAGATTTGATAGATACATAGATACATAGATTAGATAGATAGATCAATAGATGCAATATACATTTGACAGATACGATAGATAGATAGATAGATTTGATAGATAAATAGATAGATTTGATAGATATATAATTTCCCAGACACAGAATTACAAGACGTGCGGTCTGGGACCCATGGTAAGGTTCCCAGAGGCAGTTGTGGTGCCAGGGGACGTGTATATGGCATGGATTTTAGGAACCGGGAGATGGAAAAAGATGCTTGGTCGGTCCTCCTACTTCAAATTTGGGGCACTGGGCATGCAATCTACTGTGCCACCAGATATGAGTGGTGTGTTAAGTAGTACTATTCTGATCAGTTTAATACCTGTTACTCTTCCTATTGGGGGAGGTGTATATGGCATGAATTTTAGGAACCGGGAGATGGAAAAAGATGCTTGGTCGGTCCTCCTACTTCAAATTTGGGGCACTGCGCATGCAATCGTGGCCGGACTTTTAGCCGATGGCCATTTGTCCAATGGACATTTGTCCGAAACACAAGTGACTGTCACAAAACAGTCCGGCCACGAGATAGATAGATTTGATAGATAGATAGATACATAGATTACATAGATCAATAGATGCAATATACATTTAATAGATACGATAGATAGTTAGATAGATTTGATAGATAAATAGATAGATTTGATAGATATATAATTTCCCAGACAGAGAATTAAAAGATGTGCGGTCTGGGACCCATGGTAAGGTTCCCAGAGGCAGTTGCGGCACCAGGGGACGTGTATATGGCATGGATCTTAGGAACCGGGAGATGGAAAAAGATGCTTGGTCGGTCCTCCTACTTCAAATTTGGGGCACTGCGCGTGCAATCTACTGTGGCACCAGATATGAGTGGTGTGTTAAGTAGTACTATTCTGATCAGTTTAATACCTGTTACTCCCCCTATCGGGGGAGGTGTATATGGCATGGATTTTAGGAACCGGGAGATGGAAAAAGATGCTTGGTCGGTCCTCCTACTTCAAATTTGGGGCACTGCGCATGCAATCGTGGCCGGACTTTTAGCCGACGGCCATTTGTCCGATGGACATTTGGCCGAAACACAAGTGGCTGTCACAAAACAGTCCGGCCACAAGATAGATTTGATAGATAGATACATAGATTACATAGATCAATAGATGCAATATACATTTGATAGATACGATAGATAGTTAGATAGATTTGATATATAAATAGATAGATTTGATAGATATATAATTTCCCAGACAGAGAATTAGAAGACGTGCAGTCTGGTAACCATGGTAAGGTTCCCAGAGGCAGTTGCGGCGCCAGGGGACGTGTATATGGCATGGATTTTAGGAACCGGGAGATGGAAAAAGATGCTTGGTCGGTCCTCCTACTTCAAATTTGGTGCACTGCGCGTGCAATCTACTGTGGCACCAGATATGAGTGGTGTGTTAAGTAGTACTATTCTGATCAGTTTAATACCTGTTACTCCCCCTATCAGGGGAGGTGAATATGACATGGATTTTAGGAACCGGGAGATGGAAAAAGATGCTTGGTCGGTCCTCCTACTTCAAATTTACACTACTGTTACAACAGATATGAGTGGTGGCACTGGTTGGCAAGTGGGCCTGGCACACTTGTTGGCAGGCAGGCAACTGCAATTAGATTACACTAGCAGACTGATGTTTCATAGTCAAAAAAGTTTTTTTTTAAAAAAATTACACTACTGTTACAGCAGATATGAGTGGTGGCACTTAGCAAGTGGGCCTGGCACACACTCTGGCAGGCAGGCAGGCAACTGCAGTTAGATTACACTAGCAGACTAATGTTTCACAGTATATAAAGTTTTCTTTTACAAAATTTACACTAGTGTTACAACAGATATGAGTGGTGGCACTAGTTGGCAAGTGGGCCTGGCACACACGCTGGCAGGCAGGCAACTGCTATTAGATTACACTAGCAAACTGATGTTTCACAGTCAAAAAAGTTTTTATTTTTTAAATTTACACTACTGTTACAACAGATATGAGTGGTGGCACTAGTTGGCAAGTGGGCCTGGCACACACGCTGGCAGGCAGGCAGGCTTAGATTACACTAGCAGACTGATGTTTCACAGTCAAAAAAAGTTTTTTTTTTAAATTTACACTACTGTTACAACAGATATGAGTGGTGGCACTAGTTGGCAAGTGGGCCTGGCACACACGCTGGCAGGCAGGCAACTGCAATTAGATTACACTAGCAGACTGATGTTTCACAGTCAAAAAAGTTTTTTTTAAAAAAAATTTACTCTACTGTTACAACAGATATGAGTGGTGGCAGTGCAGGCAGGCAACTGCAATTAGATTACACTAGCAGACTGATGTTTCACAGTCAAAATTACACAGGCAAAATAAAAAAATAAAAAAAAAAGATGTTCTAGCCCTAAAAAGGGCTTTTTGGGGTGCTGTCCTTACAGCAGAGATCAGATGAGTCCTTCAGGACTGTAGTGGACACTGAATACACTAGCCTAGCTATGAATTTACCTATAAAATCAGCAGCAGCTACACTATCCCTCCTCTCACTAACAATTATATGCCTGATGAAACGGTGCAAAACCGAGAAATGCCTTGCATTATTGGGGTAATTGTTAACCCCTTTTTTATCCACACAACACAGCAATTGTTTTGTTGTGTTTTTTAACTTTTGTTTTTAATAAATATTTGTATTTTTCTGGAAATATGCCTTTTAGTGGATATCTTTACCTACCTACTGCCCTGCTGATACATAAGAGTCTCTCTACCTTTTTGGGACTTTGTGTTACCTATTGGAGCCATTTGATTACAGCATCAAGAAATCTGATTTGGGGTGAGCTGCTACACCTGCCTAAAATTTGCAGCTTGTTTCTACCAGCACATAAGTGTGCTCATGGAGTATGTGAGTAACCATCTGTACCACTGAAAATATTGTCAGTTATATTTTTAACAGTCTGCACATGTAGTGCTTTTTTTCTCTGTGTCTCCTATTTCATCTCCAGCATCACAGTACTACCTGAGAGGTGAGCTGCCGCACCTATTTGAATCTGCAGTCTGCTACTACCAGCACATTGGTGTGCTTGTGAAGTGTGTGAGTACCCATTTGGCTCTACTACTATTATTACTGGCTTTTATATCTGTTGATCCTACACATGAGGCGCCCTCTATTTTCTTCTATTCCTCATAGTTATACCCGGACCAGTTGGCGAGGAGGAGGCAGCCACCACAGGGCTTTTACACTTGGTTTTGAAAAGGACTTATTTTTGCCTTGATTTTGTAATTATATTTAGATTTCTCTCATTTAGAGAGGATTTTATTTTGTTTTATTTTATTATTTTTTAGCTATTTGTATTGTATACACAATTACTAATTTGCATTTTTTAAAGAGTATATAGATTAACATTACTATCTGTATTATCACTAGCGCCCCCTGTATATATACACATTATCATTTGTATGTAGTGATTAAATTGTGAATATGACTGAAAGTAAGTACGGCATAGGTTGTAAGATTATCTTAATTAAACTGTATAAACTGTTCTATGAGATTGATCTAATAATAGATGTGTTGTGATGATATCAAATATTACAGGGAGAGGTTTCATCAGATGATGGCAATATTTAGACTTTCAAGGGTATGTTACTTATCAATTATATTCACTCTGGGAACCTACATTTAGCCACCAATCAGAAAGCACTAACCAAGTGCTTAACCAAAAATAGGCTTGCTCCTAAACTTCCTTTCCTGTTTTTCAAATAAAGAAAAAAATTGGGTTTCATATCCCTTTAAACACTTTATGGAGTAATTAACTTATTTTAATCTAATCTTCTTTTAAAATGCTCACCTTTCCACTTTTCTGCTTGGATTAAAGTTGATTCACTGGACATGAAAGTTAATATTAAACTTTCATGATTCTGACAGAGAGTAAAATAAAAATAAATAAAAACTCCTATTTTATTGTCAATTTTAAATTTAATTTGTTATCAATTGTTGATGCTTAGCTATTTCTATGATCGCATACCGAGGTAGGCTCAGGATCATGCACGTGTTTAAAACAAAGATTGTAACAATGTTGCGCATATAGTGCGCGACATGTGCACTAAGGATGTCAAAAATTTGATAACAGAGGCAAATTGGAAATTTGAATCATGAAGATTTAATTTTGTTTTTCATGTCCCTTTAAGGTCAACAGTTTAGAAAAAATATATTGTTTCTAACAGACAGCTGGTGGCTCTAAGAATCAGTAATATCTAATATCTAAAATAAAATATTAATATAATGGTAGTGCAGGGAGCTTGTATCCAGAAACAAAATTAAGGGCCTAGCTTCCTAGATAACATGTAAGCCCCTGGGGTGGTCTCCTGGTTGCAACATTGTTGCTTGTTAGTGGAAGGGGGTGTACTCATACTTAATGGGCACTGAACCCAATTTTTTTTCTTTTGTGATTCAGATAGAGCATGCAATTTTAAGCAACTTTCACATTTACTCCTATTATCAAATTTTCTTCGTTCTCTTGCGATCTTTATTTGAAAAGAGAAGGCATCTAAGCTTTTTTTTGGTTCAGTACTCTGGACATGACTTTTTTATTGGTGGATGAATTTATTCACCAATCAGCAAGGACAACCCAGGTTGTTCACCAAAAATGGTCCGGTATGTAAACTTACATTCTTGCATTTCAAATAAAGATACCAAGAGAATAAAGAAAATTTGATAATAGGAGTAAATTAGAAAGTTGCTTAAAATGTAATGCTCTATCTGAATCACAAAAGAAAAAATTTGGGTTCAGTGTCCCTTTAAGTGAAAGGAGAAGGCCTCTCTTCCTCTTTTTGTCTGGATTCTGGTGGCAAGGTTTTAAGTCAGAGTTGCTTCACTGGTTATCTCCAAGCAGCAGGAGATCATGGCCCAATTTTTGGTAAAGGGTCCGCAGGGGTGACAGTCAAGCTAATAGGTGGGGTGATGTCCCCAGGTCATGCCCCACCCCACGGGCCTGCTGACTGAAGAACCCTTAGGCGTCTGATACTATAATATTTTGGGCCGTGATTCAGGCCAGCTCAGGCGTGAAGATGGGCCCTGACCTCTAGCTGTATGTGGTTTAATAGGGCCTCATATGCCGCCACCTACTTAAGTGACTTCAAGAAAGTCTCAGTTTATTTTGATTTATTATTGTTTAAATAAACGCAACCTTTAAAATTGTCTTTCACCCAGCTCTGTGTGTCTGTCGGTTTTTATAAGTTATGTTATTGGTTAGGTTATGTTAAAGAGTTTATGAAATGGGAGTTTAGCCCTTAAACATTCTTTTAAGCTACACTCACATATTGGGCCAGATTACTCATTGGGCTTACCCCTGGTATTTTACCCCTGGTATTATAAAATGAAAGTAAACGTGATTGCTTGAGCACTATTTACTCTAGAATGATTACTGTAACTTCAGAGCTCTGGTTAAGTGTTTCATAAAAATAAAAAGTTGCACAAAACAGATAAAAAATACATTACAAAGTATAGTTACACTCATAATAACACTATCTAATAAAAAATATTTTAAAAAAAATATTGCACATAAAAGTTATAAGGGCTCAAAGATATGAAGTCTCAGGTGTTAGAATAAAAGGAAGGGGAATGGCTTTAACATTGAGATACATACACATATCTAAAGATGTGTATATATATATATACTGTATATATACATATATGTCTATAAATATGTACATATTTATTTATGTGTTAATATGTGTAAATATGTCTGTAAAAACATATATACACATATAAACATAAGCATGAATGTTTTTTCTAAATATATATTCCTATATATACTGAATATATACTCAGTATATAATGAGATAGGAACAGGACAGTTATATGATTAAAGGGACATGCCACCCACATTTTTTCTTTTATGATTTAGAAAGAGAATCCAATTTTAAACATCTTTCTAATTCACTTATATTATCTAATTTGTTTTATTCTCTTAATATTCTTTGATGAAAAGCATATCTAGATATGCTCACTAGCTGCTGATTGGTTGATGCACATAGAAGCCTTGTATGATTGGCTCACCATGTGCATTGCTTTTTCTTCAACTAAGGATATTTAAAAAATGAAGCAAAATAAATAATGGAAGTAAATTGTAATGTTGTTTAAATTTGTATTCTCTATCTGAATCATGAAAGAAAGATTTTGGGTTTAGTGGCCCTTTAATTCTTTAAATAAGGGTTGAATAGGGAAAGGATAGTTATGTGACTAAGCAGAGAGGTGGTTGATTTATGGAATAAACCTCAGTTAGAGCAGGTAAAGACAAACACTGTGGGGTCTTCAAGAATGCATGGGATAAGCATAAGGGTCCTACAGACTAATTAAGCTTATACTTTATGGGAAATATGGACAGGTGACTTGTTGGGTCTATGGTTCCTATCTGCCATCAAAGTCCATGTTTTTATTTCTTTCTATGGACAAACAAAGATAATGGGACTGAAAATGGAAGGAGTATATAAGCAATTGAAAAAATGTTTTCTGCAACCAAAACTAATAAAATATTATATGTGAAAAATCAATCGCGCTTACAGCATATCCACTCAAACACTCTAAAATAACACCAAGGAATATAAATATAAATATGTAATATGTATAAGTAAATGGAACAAAAAATAAATAAAATATAAGGTCAATATAAGGTCCACCGGTGGAATGTATACCATAATTAAAACTCATATGATATAAAAAGTCCAAAGTAAATATTTCAATTAAATATCTTTTGAGTCAAGTATCTTTTGAAACTTAGTCTTAAAAAGTTCCAAAGGAATTTTAATCCAATATCTATCCACTAGCTTCAGTGTGGTAAAAATTGGACAAACAAATGCAATGTTCTGTGTTGATTAGATACAATATGTAAATGCTGAATGTCTCTTAGAAATCCAAAATGGACTTACCCCGGCCCAGCTGGACTAACCGTATCATGCTAATAGCCTGTGATGGAGATTGGTACAATTTTAAAGCCTCCCAGCTACTGCTAGCTCCGTAGCGCTAACTGAGGTAACACTATTACGTAGATGATACATTTTTTAATTTTCCTGATTTTGCATCATGGTTTTCAAAGCACAGTTAAAGTGATGGTAAATTCTAGCATTTTTGAAACGCTAAGATTTACCATTGGAACAAATAAAGGGGACTTTCAGTCATGAGTATATAATACTTCATGCTGAAAGTTCCTTTATTTGTTTGAAGCGTTCGCCACACCGAGCTCCTCAAGCAGCCCACAGCAGAACACTATATTGCTGAGAGGTGACATTTCCACCTCTGAGCTAATAGCAATGTACAGTATAAATATGGTTATAGATATTTTTCTTCTAAGAGCATTGGAATGGTAAAAATTCTACCTTTTCTTTAGCACAGTTGGTTGAACTCGGTGTTAGGTTAGTGCATGATCGATATGTGTTAGTTTTTTTTAAAGTGCGCTCTATTAATGCCTATGGGGTGAAGAAAATAATGCGGCTGCGATATTCAAAGTCCTCAAGTTAGCGCGTATCGAGTTTCACTTGCATGTTGCATTTTTACTTTCAACATGTAATACACGCTTACCCATCTGTATTAAAAGTTTACTTTCAGCAGTGTTAGCATGCAAGAGAAAAAAATATCTGGCCCTTATACTATTGAAACTACCACCAATACTGAAAATGTCAGCGCTGCAGTATTGGCTATAAAAAACATGTAAGCAGAGACAACAGTAAAAATCAATCTCCTAGTTTGGGAGTGAGAAAGAGAGCCCAGCCCATTAGAAAAGGTGTACCTGCAGCTGCTTTGAATACAGCAAACTCTTATCAACTGCTTGCTTAAGTACATTGTCCCTTTAACAAAGAATCTACAGACTTTATCTAAATCTTTTTAGACTTTTTGAAAGTTTTAGACAGTCATAGGATCTATTACAAGAATGACGACAGTATATTTCAACACTTTGAATGACTTTGTCAGTGTATAAGATAGTGACGGTGAGTATATATCTGTATTCACAGGTGTAATTCAGACTCTTTGCTCAAGTAACTGTCAGTTTACAATCACAGAGTGTTACTATTTTCAAGGATTTGAGGGTAATTTGATGGCCAATGTAATTTTAAAATATGTGCACTAAGTGTTGAAAAATGTCTTTTATTATCATCAAGTGGCATTTTATATATAGTCCCAAAAGTGTCTGATATACACAGTTTAGAAACGGAGAGGTCCTGGAAATGACAATTATAGGGTGGGGATTCTGCTTAGATTGTATTCATGTTATTCCCTTCCTTTTCCAGTTTATCTCTCTTCCGTTCTTTCCTTCCTTCCATGTCTAGCTTACACCCTCCCAGCCCCTCCCTCCCTTCCTCCCCTCCGCTCCCTCCTCTAGTTTTAGATTTCTTGTACTTTTACAAGCAAACTTTTGCAGCTCACTTTCTCACTCTGACAGAGAGCAGTGAGACAAGTAGGTGGCCTCCAGTACCATAGATATGAGTTCTTAGAAACTAATAGAGGGTGATCCTAACACACAAGGTGACTGTCTGTGGTTTCTTCACTGGTGACATGCATCTCACTCCGGGTGGAGGTTCGGATTGGTGCCCAGACCCCCGAGCTCTGAAAGTGACTGTTGGGGGGCATTGTGTCCAAAGAGAGACAAAGTCCTCAGTTAAACCGAGACCCAGGAGGTCACTTATCTGTCTAGATCTGCTGTGTCTCTGTGTTGGTAAGTTTATTTTACATCACAAAAGTTTATATGAATAAATATGAGTTATTTTATGGCTATGGGCACTTGCTTGTGCTATATGTAAATGTTAGGTATTTATATGTGTATTTCAAATATCATTGTATCACAGTCTTTGTCATAATTCTCTTTTTGTGCTGCATGGGTATCTATTCTATAAATATGCAAAACAATTGTCATGTCACTGCTTTTGTGTACATACAGTTAAACTGTTGCATATCACTGATTTATTGCATAATTAATATAATTGTCATGTCGCTGCTTTATTGTACATACAGTTAAACTGTTGCATATCACTGATGTCTTACATAATTAATATAATTGTCATGTCACTGCTTTATTGTATATACAGTTAAACTGTTGCATATCACTGATTTATTGCATAATTAATATAATTGTCATGTCACTGCTTTATTGTATATACAGTTAAACTGTTGCATATCACTGATGTATTGCATAATTAATATAATTGTCATGTCACTGCTTTATTGTATATACAGTTAAACTGTTGCATATCACTGATTTATTGCATAATTAATATAATTGTCATGTCACTGCTTTATTGTATATACAGTTAAACTGTTGCATATCACTGATGTATTGCATAATTAATATAATTGTCATGTCACTGCTTTATTGTACATACAGTTAAACTGTTGCATATCACTGCTTTATTGTATATACAGTTAAACTGTTGCATATCACTGATTTATTGCATAATTAATTATTGCATAATTAATATAATTGTCATGTCACTGCTTTATTGTATATACAGTTAAACTGTTGCATATCACTGATTTATTGCATAATTAATATAATTGTCATGTCACTGCTTTATTGTATATACAGTTAAACTGTTGCATATCATTAATTTATTGCATAATCAATATAATTGTCATGTCACTGCTTAATTGTATATGCAGTTAAACTGTTGCATATCACTGATTTATTGCATAATTAATATAATTGTCATGTCACTGCTTTATTGTACATACAGTTAAACTGTTGCATATCACTGATTTATTGTATATACAGTTAAACTGTTGCATATCACTGATTTATTGCATAATTAATATAATTGTCATGTCACTGCTTTATTGTATATACAGTTAAACTGTTGCATATCACTGATTTATTGCATAATTAATATAATTGTCATGTCACTGCTTTATTGTATATACAGTTAAACTGTTGCATATCATTAATTTATTGCATAATTAATATAATTGTCATGTCACTGCTTAATTGTATATGCAGTTAAACTGTTGCATATCACTGATTTATTGCATAATTAATATAATTGTCATGTCACTGTTTTATTGTACATACAGTTAAACTGTTGCATATCACTGATTTATTGCATAATTAATAGAACTGTCATGTCACTGCTTAATTGTATATACAGTTACACTGTTGCATATCACTGATTTAATACATAATTAATAGAATTGTCATGTCACTGCTTTATTATACATACAGTTAAACTGTTGCATTTCACTGATTTATTGCATAATTAATAGAATTGTCATGTCACTGCTTTATTGTATATATAGTTAAACTGTTGCATATCATTGATGTATTGCTTAATGAATAGAACTGTCATGTCACTGCTTAATTGTACATACAGTTAAACTGTTGCATATCACTGATTTATTGCATAATTAATAGAACTGTCATGTCACTGCTTAATTGTATATACAGTTAAACTGTTGCATATCACTGATTTATTGCATAATTAATATAATTGTCATGTCACTGCTTTATTGTACATACAGTTAAACTGTTGCATATCAATGATTTATTGCATAATTAATATAATTGTCATGTCACTGCTTTATTGTACATACAGTTAAACTGTTGCATATCAATGATTTATTGCATAATTAATATAATTGTCATGTCACTGCTTTATTGTATATACAGTTAAACTGTTGCATATCACTGATGTATTGTTTAATGAATAAAACTGTCATGTTACTGCTTTATTGTATATACAGTTACACTGTTGCATATCACTCATTTAATACATAATTAATAGAATTGTCATGTCACTGCTTTATTGTATATACAGTTAAACTGTTGCATATCATTAATTTATTGCATAATTAATAGAATTTTCATGTCACTGCAAAGCTTAATTTTTCTTACAACCATAACATATATCATCACTTTATTTTTCTAAACAATAAAAGTGCTAAATATCACATTTATTATATTCTCGATAAACATGTCATGTCACACACATGTATTCAATAAATTAATCATATATCACTTATTAATTATATATTCTATTAGCTTCATGTACTGTCAATACTGATATATTGTATATTCATATATTGTTATATATCACTGGTTTATTGCATGCTCAATAAAAGTGTCCTATAACACTAATTTATTGTAAACTCTATAAAAAACTAGGATATTGCTTTATTATGTTTTCAATAAAATGTTATTTATAATTGATTTATTGTATATTCAATATACATGTATAAATACAATATATCACTGATTTATTATATGATCAAAACATATCATCAATGTTTTAATACATTTTAATAAAGATTTCATACACACACATATAATATATATATATATATATATATTAGCTTCATCATGAAACTAATTCTGCATTTCTATATTTATGAGTGTCACTGCTTATAAAGACCAAATGTCCAAATGTAACAGTGATTTTACATTACTGTATATACAATACAAAGGTCACTATGTAACTTGATATATACACATAACACTGTGCTGCTATATATACACACTGTGTCACCATGTTACTGTATTACACCAGATTTAAAACACTCTGTAGTGGTAAAACAGCACATAAGATACTTCTTGAACCTAATAATATTATTGATTTCTTTATTGTCTATTTACATTACTACTATAGAGTTTCACTAAATAATAGTATCCTGGCTTAAAGATCATTCCAAACAGCTATATTGCTTTTTTATATTTTGTTTGATTTATTCTTTGTGGAGTAAATGATAACGAGGGAAATGTGATCACAACATACGTTAATTTATAGATAGATGAATGATAGATGATAGAAGATAGATAAATATATAGATAGATAGAATGGTAGATACTGTAGATAGATGAGAAATAGATAGATACACAGAGGATAGAAGACATATAAATGATAAAAAGATAGATAGATGATAGAAGATGGATACATTGATGATAGATAGATATATGATAGGAGATAGATATATAGATAGATGATAGAGAGAGAGAGAGATAATAGACAGATAGATAGAAGATAGAAAATAGATAGAAGATAGATGATAGATATATAGATACATAGATTATAGATAGATATATGATAGATAGATAGATAGATAGATAGATAGATAGATAGATAGATAGATAGATAGATAGATAGATAGGTAGGTAGATGATAGACAGATAGATAGAAAGATAGATAGATAGAAGATAGAAAATAGATAATAGATAGATAAATAGATTGATAAATGATAGATAGAAAATAGATAGGTAGATAGATATAAGATAGATTGATAGAGAGATAGATAGATGATAGATTATAGAAGATACATAGATGATAAAAGATAGATAGATTATAGAATAGATACATAGATACATATTTAGAATATAGATGATAGAGATAGATAGATAGATAGATAGATAGATAGATAGATAGACAGATGATAGAAGATACATAGATGATAAAAGATAGATAGATAGATAGATAGATAGATAGATAGATAGATAGATAGATAGATAGATAGATAGATAGATAGATAGATAAATAGATGATAGATAGATAGATAGATAGATACTGTAGATACTGTAGATACTGTAGATAGATAGATACTGTAGATAGAGAAGTGTGTGTAATTTTACAAAAATATTTTAATTTAACAATACATTTTTGATTTATAGCTAAAAAGCTTTTTGGTTTATTAGATATTTATTCCAGTATCAAGAACATTGATATTAAAGTCTGAATCATTATATACATGGAATTTTAATGGGTTTTCTTAAACAGTGTTTCACAATAATCATTCAGCGACCAGTGTCAGTGACTAACATAGCAGTGGTGGGGCTAGAGTCTTAAATTCTTAACCCTTTACCTCCTACTGTCCTACATGATACACAATGATTGCATGAGCATATTTATATCTGTCTCTAATTGGCTACAGCAAAAGGGATGAGCTAGACAATGCTCAAAATGATTCTCAAGGGGTGTTTCCCAGAACTGCAAAATTAATGACAGTACTTTAAAATGTTTTAAAACATTAATTTTGCAGATCTTTTTGCATGTCAGCGATTTAATGCTGATGTATATAAAAAAAATACTTTAATGTCACCATTTAATATTGCACCAATGTTTGTAAATAACCTTGTTTAACCCCTTCAAGGATTAGCACATAGCTAAAGTCAGCTGTAGAGCACCAATGCACTATTGGGAGCTAGCTGAACACATCGGGTGAGCCAATGAAAAGAGACAAATGTGTGTAGCCCCAATCACTAGCTAGCTCTCAGTAGTGCACTGCTGCTGCTGAGGATATGTACATAGCCACCAATCAGCAAGCCCTACCCAGGTGCTGAACCAAAAATGGGCTGGCTCCTATGTTTACATTCTTGCTTTTGGTAAAAGGAGTAAATTAGAAAGTTGCTTCAAATTGTACGCTCTATCTAAATCATGAAAGAACAAAATTGGGTTTTGTATCTCTTTAATGTACTTTATAACCAGAACACATTTATACAGCCTTACACTTATGTCTCCTGCAGTGTCTGCGCCTTTCCTTATCTGTGAGTTGGGGCTGGTCACTCCGTTTCATCGTGGATTTTTCTGTGATGATCTTTCCATCCAGTACCCAGCTATATCAGAAGAAACTGTGAGTGATACATTGCTGATTAGTGTGGGAATTCTCATCACAGGATTTGCTGTAAGTACCCAAAAGCCCTAAATATACATTTTGGCCAGATTACGATTGGCGCGCTAACAATAACTGGGAAGTAAAAAGGGTTCTAGTGTGGGTGCTTGTGCGTCAGGTTTAGCGCTCGTATTACAAGTTGAAAGTAAACGCGAATGCGTGAGCGCAATTGTTATTTACACTAGAATGATCACTGCATTCTCAGTCAGTTTAAAAACAAATTGATCAATAAAAGAAAAAAGGCTTAAAGATATGAGGTCCCCAGTGTTAGATGAAAACATGAAAAATCATATTTATGCAATATTCATATTTAATAAAGTGCTATACTGTGTATTTTTGGTAAATATTTCAAATTCCAATGTTCTGCGCATAGAGGTTCTAAGTATTTATAAATAGATGTTCCTATATTTATCTGTATATATCTATACCTATATATAATCATCTGTATATATATATATATATATATATATATATATATATATATATATATATATTACAATCATATGCAAAAGTTTAGGCACCCCAGACAATTTCCATGATTTTCATTTATAAATAATTGGGTGTTTGGATCAGCAATTTCATTTTGATCTATCAAATAACAGAAGGACACATTAATATTTCAGTAGTGAAATGAGGTTTATTGGATTAACAGAAAATGTGCACTATGCATCAAAACGAAATTAGACAGGTGTATAAATTTGGGCACCCCAAAAGAAATTTTGTATCTATACTTAGTAGAGCCTCTTTTAGCAGAAATAACAGCCTCTAAACGCTTCCTGTAGCCTGTAATATTGTTTGGATTCTGGATGAAGGTATTTTGGACCATTCCTCCTTGCAAAACATCTCCAGTTCAGTTAGGTTTGATGGTTGCCAAGCATGGACTGCCCGCTTCAAATCACCCCACAGATTTTCAATGATATTCAGGTCTGGGACTGGGATGGCCATTCCAGAACATTGTTCTTGTTCCTCTGCATAAATGCCAGAGTAGATTTTGAGCAGTGTTTTGGGTCGTTGTCTTGTTGAAATTTCCAGCCCCGGCGTAACTTCAACTTTGTGACTGATTCCTCAACATTATTCTAAAGATTCTGCTGATATTGAGTGGAATTCATGCGAATCTCAACTTTAACAAGATTCCCAGTACTGACACTGGCCACACAGCCCCACAGCATGATGGAACATTCACCAACCAAATTTTACTGTGGGTAGCAAGTGTTTGTCTTGGTACGCTGTGTTCTTTTGCCACCCTGCATAATGCCCCTTGTTATGACCAAATAACTCAATCTTTGTTTCATCAGTCCACAGCACCGTCTTCCAAAGTGAAGCTGGTTTGTCCAAATGTGTGTTTGCATACCTCAAGCGACTCTGTTTGTGGCGTGTGTGCAGAAAAGGCTTCTTCCGCATCACTCTCCCATACAGCTTCTCCTTGTGCAAAGTGCGCTGAATTGTTGAACGATGCACAGTGACACCATCTGCAGCAAGATGATGTTGTAGGTCTTTTGAGGTGGTCTGTGGGCTGTTTTTTACCGTACTCACCATCCTTTGCCTTTGCCTCCCCTATATTTTACTTGGCCTGCCACTTCTGGCCTTAGCAAGAACTGTGCCTATGGTCTTCCATTTCCTCACTTTGGTCCTCACAGTGGACACTAACAGCTTAAATCTCTGCAAAGCTTTTTGTAGCCTTCCCCTAAACCATAATGTTTAACAATCTTTGTTTTCAGGTCATTTGAGATTTGTTTTGAGGTCCCCATTTTGCCACTCTTCAGGGGAGACTCAAAGAGAACAACAACTTGCAATTGACAACTTTAAATACCTTTTCTCATGATTGGATGCACCTGTCTATGAAGTTCAAGGCTTAATGGGCTCACCAAACCAACTGTGTGTTCCAATTAATCAGTGCTAGGTAGTTACAGGTATTCAAATCAACAACATGTCAAGAGTGCCCAAATATATGCACCTGTCTAATTTCATTTTGATGCATATTGCACATTTTCTGTTAATCCAATAAACCTCATTTCACTACTGAAATATTACTGTGTCCTTCAGTTATTTGATAGATCAAAATGAAATTGCTGATCCAAACACCCAATTATTTATAAATGAAAATCATGGAAATTTTCAGGGGTGCCTAAACTTTTGCATACAACTGTGTGTGTATATGTGTGTATGTATGTATATATATGTATATATATGTATATATATATATATATATATACACACACACACACACACACATATAGTACCAAAATGCCATCAGATATATGAAAAATGTGAAGAACATTGGAATGTGAAATATTTATATTATCATGTCAGGTTAGCACACTGGAGTATATGTGATTGGGTTTACACAAGAGTAGGGATGTGCTTTTTTTCTGGTTTCTTTGCTCCATTGGTTTCTACTCTGGAATACATTAACACAACCGCGATATTCAAAGTTTGCCTTTTTGCATGCATCGTGCATTCATTACCTCGCATAAAATATTACCAAATTAACTGTAGATGAATGAAACACAATTTTTTTTTCTTTCATGATTAGATTGAGCATAGATTTTTAAACAACTTTCCAATTTATTTCTATTATCAATTTTGCTTCATTTTAATAAAAGAAGCTGCAATTCCTACTGGGAGCTAGCTGAACACATCTGTAAGCCAATAACAAGAGGCATATATATGCAGCCACCAATCTGCAGCTAGCTCTCAGCTCCTGGGTATACCTAGGTATGATTTTCTACAAAGGATACCAAGAAGAAAAGCAAAATTGATAATAGAAATAAAATGGAAAATTGATTTAAATTCTAATCTCTATATGAATGCTGGGTTGTATGTCTGTTTAGCACAGCAGGCAGCTGTGTATAGCTAACAATGATGTCATTGTATAAACTTTGTGAAATATGATTGATCATACTGTCAGAGCATTATTTGGGTAAAATTGATAGATCACTAAGATACTGACAGATGGCACAATGTGTAACACTGATTGGCCGTGAGCAATGGCAGCTGTCACGGATATGCTGCATTTATTATGCAATACCATTTATTATTGTTGATTCCCAAACCTCAAAGGTGCTGGTTGTCTTCTTGAACAGAAAAAGTGATGCTTTTTTTATAGGTCCAGTGCTGTATAGAGAGCAAGGCAAAATAAAGAAAAATCGCAATAGCGAGAAGCGAATGAGGTTCCCACCAGTACCCTCTTCTCTCTTAATATTCAGCTTTATGGTTAGCTTTTAGCTCCCCACATAGAGCAAGGTGCAGCCCCTCTGCGTCTTGGCTACCACCATATGTTTGGTTTCAATAGCTGCAATTGTAGTGCTTAAAAGTGCATAAAACACAAAGAATTTATTTCATGAATCAGATAGAACATACAATTTTAAACTACTTTCCAATTTACTTCTAGTAGAACATTTTATTTGTTTTCTTGTTAGCCTTTGTTGAAGAGCAAGAAAGTAAGCTCAGAAGTGTGCACGTGTCTGCAGTATTATATCGCAGTGGTTATACATTAGCGAAAACACTAGATAGCAGCACTATTTCCTGTCATGTAGTCCTCTAGACATATGCATTGCACACAACCTATCTAGATATATATTCAACAAAAAATAACAAGAGAACAAAGCAAATTTGATAATTGAAGTAAATTGGAACCTTTCTTAACATTTTAAAATTGTATTCTCTATCTGAACAATTAAAGAAAAAATGTAGTTTTAATGTCCCTTTAATGCATTCTTTTTCTTATTGAATCCATGCTATAAATCAGCAGTTAAGCTTTAAAGGAACATTAAACCGAATTTTATTTTTTCATGGACAGATAGAACATGCAATTTTAAACAACTTTCCAATTTGCTTCTATTATCAAATTTGCTTCATTCTCTTGATGTCCTTTGCTGAAGCTAGCTAAACATATCTAGTCAGTCAATTACAAGATACAAATGTGTGTAGCCACCAATCACCAGATTGTTCCCACTAGTGTAGGATATGTACATATTCTTTTTCAACAAAGGATACCAAGAGAATAAATAACATAATTTGAAAATAAAAATGGATTTAATAGGTTCTTAAAACTCTATCTGAATCATGCAAGTTTAATTTTGACTTTCCTATCCCTTTAACTGTATATTTTAATGTGAATTTAAAGGGATAGGAAAGTCAAAATTAAACTGGCATGATTCAGATTGAGCATGTCATTTCTTTTAAATTTACTTCTATTTTGAAATAGTGTTTTATTCTCTTGGTATCCCTTGTTGAAAAAGAATACGCACATATCCTACACTAGTGAAAGTTAGCTGCTGATTGGTGCCTGCTAACATTTGTCTCTTGTGATTGGCTAACTAGATATGTTCATCTAGCTGCCAGTAGTGCAATGCTGTCCCTTCAGCAAAGGATAACAAGAGAATGAAGCCAAGATGAAAATAGAAGTAAATTGAAAAGTTATTTAAAATTGTATGTTCTATCCAAATCATGAAAGGAACTTTTGGGGTTTCCTGTCCCTTTAAACGTATAAAAACAATCACCATCGATAGTCTAGAACTATTAAAGGTTGTATGTAATAAAGTCAGCTCCAGCTTATTATTATTATCAGTTATTTGTAGAGCGCCAACAGATTCTGCAGCGCTATAAACATAGGCTGTATGCAAGGTAACATTTATAGGGATCAAATAGGTAGAGTGCCCTGCCAAGAGTCGCACTGTTGTAGTCAGCTCTTATGAAGGTTGGGCTCTCAGCCTTACATGCTAAGGGGGTTCAATAGGATAGCAATGGAGGAGAGGAACTGGTATAAGGAAAGGTTAGTGTAGGTTGTATGCATCCCTGAACAGTAGAGTCAATAGGGAGCTCTTGAAGCTTTCAAAACTAGGGGAGAGTCTTTTGGAGTGAGGAAGAGAGCTCCACAAGAGCCAGTCTGGAGAAGCCCTGAAAACAGGAATGTGAGGAGGTAACAAGAGAGGAGGAGAGTACAGAGGTTGTGAGCAGAGTGAAGGGGACGGGAGGGATAGTATCTGGAGACAAGATCTGAGATGTAGGGGGGAGCAGTGCAGTTGAGGGGTTGAGGGCTTTGTATGTCAGAGTCACAATTTTGTGGTTAATCCTGGAGGCAAGAGAAAGCCAGTGAAGGGATTGGCAGAGAGGTGGAGCAGATGAAGAACAATGTGTAAGGAAGATGAGCCTGGCAGAGGCATTCATTATAGATTGTAAAGGAGCTAGGCAGCAGCTAGAGAGACCAGAGAGGACAGAGTTGCAGTAGTCTAGACGGGAAAGGATGAGAGAGTTGTTTAAAATCTTGGTTGTGTCTTTGGGAAGGAAATGTCTAATCTTAGAGATGTTTTTAAGGTGGAAGCGGCAGGATTTAGCCAAGGGCAGAATGTGAGATCTGAGCTAAATGTGACCCCAAGACATTGGACATGCAGGGTAGGGGTAATGATGGAGTTGTCAACAGTTATAGAGAGATGGGTGGTGGAGATTTTGGAAGAAGGGGGGGAAATAAGGAGCTCAGTTTTGGAGAGATTTAGCTTAAGGTAGTGAGAGGACATCCAGGAAGAGATGTGAGAAAGACAGTTAGTGACACAGGCTAGCAATGCGATCCAGGGATGATCATAGCGCATATGTGTGTATCTGACAAACACCAGCTGTGTTCGAGATCAGCTGTAATTTGCTGGATCGGGCTTTAAGTATGTTTTTATCTCGATGTGAGGATTTAACAAATATTTCTGTCCAACAGATAATAATATGATCCAGCACATTTGTTATTACTACTTAATGACCCTTTAATATGCATGTTAAATATATTAAACAACGCAGGTACTGTACTAATAACTGAGCATGTCACTATACTACTACTAGTATACTTTAAATATACTTCAGCCAACAGTCTACTCACTCAGCTATATATTCAGTGTAGCCCTATATAATGGAGTTTACAAATTAATTGATAGCATAGGACAGGGCGCTATATTCACTAACAACTTAACCAACCTCTCCAGTTCGAGTATTATTTTGTGGTAAACTATCTCTAAAAATACCTCAAATGTCAAACTACTTCACATCTAGATAAGCTATATCTTTTGCTTTACCCAAAAAATAAACTAGACTAGTCTTTTATCTTCCTGCAGTTTTTGTTATTTTTTTGCTGTTATTTAGAGGGGGAAAAAATTACTTTAAAAGAGTTCCCATAACTAATTTTTTAAACTTAGGCTCACAGGGTTGTAGTTGCCTGAATCTTCTATACTCTATTTTATGTAATTATGGTTTTTACATGATTGTTTATGTATAAAGGTGGCTGCTAGCTCTACAGACCTATATGTGTTTGGCTCTAAAAGTAGAGAGTTGCTTCCAAGGCCGTATTGGCCTGAGAGAGTTTCTTGTATCATAACAGTGAAAAATATAACACTGACAGTTGTTGTGCATGTAACACGGAGACACTTCTATGCTTATAAAACAAACCAATTTTTCATGTCTCCTCAGATTGTACTGGGGGAGTGTCTTCGTGTCAGCAGACACCGCAGTCCTCTGTCTTGCCCTAGAGAGGGTTATTTATCAGCCACATATCGCCAGCTGCTTCCCTTTCTATTTGGATCAGCTCTTGGACAGTCTCTCACCAACACCGCTAAACTGAGTGCAGGGCGTCTGAGGCCAAACTTCCTTTCGATATGCAAGCCAGAGTTTCTCAATTGCACAATAGGATACATAGAAGACTACACATGTACAGGAAACCCCAAATATGTGGAAGAGGCCAGGTGAGTGTATACTTAATTTCTAGACATACATAAAAATGCATAGCAGATTATATTCTATATTACTATGAGATGGTAATATAAAATGATAAATTTTATATATATATATATATATATATATATATATATATATATATATATATATATATATATATATATATATATATGCAATATAATTTCCTAATTTATTTTGTCCATCTTTCCTGTAATTCCATTCTGAAATTGTGAGCTTTTCAGTTCCTGTTAGAAATGGAAGTGCAGAACACTGTTATATTCCACACAACCATTGGCTGCACACTGTAGTGACCTATTTATAACTGTCCCTAATTGGCCACAGCAGATAAGGTAACCTTAGTTACAACATGGCAGCTCCCATGGTTTTAGACATTAAAACTTTACACTTATTTTGTCAATAATTTAACAACCAATTTAACTTTAAAAAATACATCTACATATTAGTCTGTCTCATTCTATTTAGCATGTGTTTAGTGTTTAATGTCCCTTTAACAAAGTTTTATCTTTTGATGTACATTTGCTAAAGCAAAACTTAATATAAGACAATAAAGATCTCAAAGATGTTTTTAGAATTTTCTTTCCCAAAGAATCTATTTTTAGTTCTCTGGATGACTAAGAAATCATTTGATACATCTGAACATTAACTACAAAAACAGATACACATAATTGAAAGCTGTTTTTTTTGTTGTTTGTTTTTAGGAAATCGTTTTACTCTGGGCATGCCTCATTTTCAATGTACTCTATGCTTTACCTTTCTGTAAGTATATAATATAAATTTGTTAATTGCATGCATAATGTGGTGGAGAGTTTTGTCCAATGTACCTGGATTTACTGTTCCATTCACTTCGTCCACATTTAAAGAGATTTATAGCCCCTACATTTTCTCTCATAATTCAGATAGAAAATACAATTTTAAACAACATTCAAATTTATTTCTATTATTTAATTTGCTTCATTCTTCAGACATCCTTTGTTGAAGAAATAGCAATACACATGGGGGAGCCAATCACACAATGCATCTATGTGCAATCACCAATCAGCAGCTACTGAGCCTATTTATCTATGCTTTTCAACTAAGTATATCAAGAGAATTTAACAAATTAGATAATAGAAGTAAATTGTAAAGTTGTTTAAAATCTTTGGGGCCCATTTATCAAGCTTCGTAGGGAGCTTGTGGGCCCGTGTTTCTGGCGAGTCTTCAGAAACACAAGTTATGGAGCTACGGTCTAAAGACCGCTGCTCCATAACCCTGTCTGCCTGCTCTGAGCATGCGGACAGGAATCGCCAGAAATCAACCCGATCGAGTACGATCGGGTTGATTGACACCCCTCTGCTGGCGTCAGATTGGCCGCGAGTCTGTAGGTGGCCACGTTGCACCAGCAGCTCTTGTGAGCTGCTGGTGCAATGCTGAATATGGAGAGCGTATTGCTCTCCACATTCAGCGAGGTCTTGCGGACCTGATCCGCAGTGTCGGATCAGGTCCGCAAGACCTTTCTTAAATAGGGGCCTTTGAATATCATTAAAGAAAAAAAATGGTTTTCGTGTCTCTAACATTTAAGTGATTTACATTATTACAATAAAGTGATTTACATTATTTAGAGGCATTGTATATTGGCAAATAGCTGGACTGTGTACATTTCCTCAGCCTGTCTGTTGCATTGTACGACAGACCACTTTCAAGCTTTCATGTGGTCAAAAAGCCCTGAGAGCCAAACCACAGCCGATGAAGCACAGATAAACTAGATTTTGGTTTAAAGAAAAAAACTTTATCTTTTAAATCTGAATTAAACTCCCTATATCATCTGGGTCTGTGCCTTGGGCAGCAGGTTTGGGGGGGCAGCATATTGTGAGGGGTAGTTTAACAGCATGATGTCTTCCTACTCATATGGTTTTTATTACTTATATAACAAATCAATGACTCCTGTTTGTTAAGTGGAGGATGCACGACCTCCGTATCCATCCCTGACCTCCAGTCGTCAGAAATATGAGGACAAATAATTGTGGTGGGTTTTTAGTAGATTTCCAGGTTCCTAGGGCAGCATAAAAACTAAATACACCACTAAGCATGATTTTAAAGGGATATAAAATCCAACATTTTTCTTTCATGATTCAGATAGAGCAAGCAATTTTAAACAGATTTCTAATTTACTTCTATTATCACATTTTCTGTGTTCTCTTTTGTTGAAAGGCGTGGAGGTAGGCTCAGGAGTGTGCTTATGTATGGAACACTATATAGCAGAAGGTTTGAAAGAATGTTATTTATATGCAAGAGCACTAGATATCAGCACTGCCACTTAGTGCTCTAGAGAAAGGATACCATTTGAACAAAGCAAATTTGATAATAATAATTGAAGTAAATTGGAAACTTTTTATAATGTGTATGCTCTGTCTGAATCACAGAAGAAAATATTTGGATTTCATATTCCTTTAAAGGGACATAAAACCCACATTTTTTCTTTCATGATTCAGATAGAGCATGCAATTTTGAGCAACGTTCTAATTTACTTCTATTATCTAATTTGCTCCAATCTCTTGATATTCTTTGCTGAAAAGCATATCTAGATATGCTCAGTAGCTGATGATTGGGTATTGCACATAGATGCCTCATGTGATTGGCTCACACATGTGCATTGCTATTTCTTCAACAAAGTATATCTAAAGAATGAAGCAAATTAGATAATAGAAGTAAATTGTAACATTGTTTAAAATTGTATTCTCTACCTGAATCATGAAAGAAAAATTGTGGGTTTAGTGTCCCTTTAAACAAAATTCCATGTTAAACCTGTAAAGATTACTTACCTTTCCAATAAAAAATACAGCATTGCACCTTTTTAAAGTGGTCTCCAGTACTTTCCACTTTGTTCCAGTGCATTCTATGATGTATTACTCTGATATCAGCTTTGGACACAAGCACTTTCAGCCAATCCAGACCTAATACCGAAGTAACTCATAGTAGCTCATATTTGGAGGTATATTGAAAAGAAAAGGCTTTAAATGCTTTCAAAACGATGGTAGACGTTTTAACAAAGGGTACATCATCATTATAGGCTTGAAAGATGACTTTCTGTAAAATCCTACAACTCTATAGGGTCTTTGTATCCCTTTAAAGGGACACTGAACCCAAATGTTTTCTTTTGTGATTCAGATAGAGCATAACATTTTAAGCAAGTTTCTAATTTACTCCTTTTATCAAATTTTCTTCATTCTCTTGGTATATTTATTTGAAAAGCAAGAATGTAGGTTTAGGTGCCGGCCCATTTTTGGTGAACAACCTGGGTTGTCCTTGCTGATTGGACAGCACCAATAAACAAGTGCTGTCCATGGTTCTGAACCAGAAATTTACTGGCTCATTAGATTAGATGTCTTTTTCAAATAAAGATAGCAAGAGAACGAAGAAAAATTGATAATAGGAGTAAATTAGAAAGTTGCTTAAAAGTGCATGCTCTATCTGAGTCATGAAAGAAAAAAATTGGGTTCAGTGTCCCTTTAAGCCAGACAAGACATGTTTGGAAAAACGTCATCTGGTTATTATTATTATTATTATTATTATTACTGGTTTTAACTGTTGGGGGAATTTATTTTTGTATAAAATACGGATTATTATATATATGCTATTTGTTTAATGTGCATAAAGAGTATTGCTTACTGGTTTTACCATCTCTTCTCCCCTCCTGCAGTTTTACCTACAGGCGCGATTCACGTGGCGCGGGGCTCGCCTCTTACGTCCTCTTCTTCAGTTTGTTCTGATCCTTGTGGCTCTATACACAGGACTCACACGTATTTCTGACTACAGACATCACCCCTCAGATGTTGCAGTGGGATTCTTGCAGGGAGCGCTGGTTGCTTTCTGTGTGGTGAGTTACAGTATAATCAAATATTATAGGGGACTGCACTAATCATTGGTTAGCACAAAATAAATACTTACCATAATATAATAGAGATATCTGGACTTTATCCAGAAGAGTATATACTAATGTTTATATCCCATGTTCTGTTGAGAACTCCAGTACATTGAAAACTCCAATCTGACGTCACTTCTGGTATTTCCATACATCTGATTGGTCCGTGTCCAGTGAGTGACAGGATTACCAACCTATCAGATAGGCCCTGTAATCACCTATCTTCACTATCTATTTTGTCTCCACCCCCCTTGTAAACCTCAATCCCCAAGGTTTACTTGGGGTGTATGCCAAAGGGTCTGCAGTGGCCCCCCAGACAGAGGCAAAACAGATATTAAAATAAAAGAGTCACCGGAAGTGACGTCAGATTGGAGTTTTTGATGAATTGGAGTTCTCGACAGAACACCCATCCAAGAAATGACTGGATTCATTTTAACATAATTTCCCAGAAGTGGTAACAATAACAATTTGTTGTATACATTTCTTCATCAGTTACAAAGAATTTTACCCAAAAAGTGTTTACATTAGTAATTAGAAGTGGCTGATGTGTATATATATATATATATATTATTTTTTTAATATTCTTTTTTCTTTAGCTATATTATGTATTATTATTATACCCTTTTTTATTTAATTATATCTCTCTCTTTAGTGTCTCAGCTATTTTAGTCTCTATCTGCAGAGGCAGAACTACCATTGGTGTAGCAGGTGCAGTGGCAACAGGGCCCTAGTGCTGGAGGGGGCCCATAGCAGTTATTCTATACATAGGCTTGTGCAGAATGTGTAAAATCCTAATGCAGGGGAACCTTTTATTAGTGCAGGTTGATCTATTTATCTATCTATCTATTTATCTATCTATATATCCTCAAAACATTATACAGAGCAGCATGTACATTATAACTATTACCTACTACTGAGTTCCCATTGGGGGCCCAATTTTGTTTTTGCACCAGGGCCCTCTGTTAAGTAGGTCCGCTACCATCTATCTATCATCTATCTATATGTCTGTCTATCTATCTATCCCTCTATCTATCATCTATCTATCTATCTATCTATCTATCTATCTATCTATCTATCTATCTATTATAGTTAGATAGATGATAAATAGTTGATAATAGATATACAATAGATAGATAGATAGATAGATAGATAGATAGATAGATAGATATATGTAAATAGATAGATAGATAGATAGATAGATGTAGATAGATAGATATAGATAGATATGCTTGTGGTGAATTCCACTCTAAACAGATAATATGTAAAGTAAATATCTCTTGCATAACTCAGTTTAAAATGGGTGAAGCATTAAACAGATTACCAAAATAAATAAAAGTGTATAATAATTATATATCAGAAATAAATAAAAGGGAAATACATGCTGTTACGAAAATAATCACCCACAGATAAAAATATACAAAGATCTAAAAATAGATACATGTGAGATTTATCGAAATTGCTGCTGCCCTCCTATTCTTTTCCTTGTTTTTGTGGGATTGTGGGAGAGAGGAAGTGTTAAATAAACGAAGCAGAATAGATTTGCACCCCCATCCCCCCAAATAACTGCAGAAAGGTCTTGTTTTCAGGAAACGTCTGTGTATCCTGTTACATGCACGCAGGATGTACACTGACAATCACACACACACATTGTGACTTAGCTCTGGGGATCAGACAAAGAGGGGAAAAGGCAGGGAAGGGGCAGCTTGAGATAGGGTAGTTCATAAAATAATTATTTAATTTACTGTCTTAATATATACTATCTACTGTATTTAGGAAGCCACGGTAGTCCATAGTTAAAGGGATATAAAGGTCAAAACTGAAATGTGCATGGGTGCATTTCAATTTGAAATAGAAACATTTTTGCAATATATTTCCATTAGCAAATAAGCTTCAAGTAGCAGTTATTACTGTTTGTCAGCTGCATATGTGCATATGCTGTGGGGGCCTGTGTGTGCACCAGCATTCGAAAACTACACCTTCTCAGAGAGTCAGCAGCAGCTTGTATTACACAAATAAAGTCTTCAATTACAATAACACACCACCGTCAGCTCCCTGAGCTTGAATACTAGTGCACGGCCCTCACAGCATACGTGCGTATCCTGCTGAAACTGTTATACATTTTATTAGAAGCATTTTGGCTAAATATTTTGTACAAATGCTTCTATTTCAAATTGAAATACACACATGCAGATTTCAGTTTTGACATTTCTATTCGTTTAAGGGCAGACATACTAATATGGGGACATTTCAACGGCTATTTAGTATTTTGCAGGCAGGTTAAAGGGACAGTCTACACCAGAATTGTTATTGTTTTAAAAGATAGATAAACCCTTTATTGCCCATTCCCCAGTTTTGCATAACCAACACAGTTATATAAAATATACTTTTAACCTCTATGATTATCTTGTATCTAAGCCTCTGCAAACTGCCCCTTTATTTCAGTTCTTTTGACAGACTTGCAGTTTAACCAATCAGTGCCTGCTCCCAGATTACTTCACGTTCACAAGCACAGTGTTATCTATATGAAATACGTGCACTAACACCCTCTAGTGGTGAAAAACTGTTAAAATGCATTCTGAAAAGAGGTGGTCTTCAAGGTCTAAGAAATTAGCATATGAACCTCCCAGGTTAAGCTTTCAACTAAGAATACCAAGAGAACAAAGCAAAATTGGTGATAAAAATAAATTGGAATTTTTTTTTAAAATTACATGCTCTATCTGAATCATAAAAGTTTATTTTGGCCTAGACTGTCCCTTTAATTGGATAATTTCATGCCCCTGTTCAGCCCACTCACCAAACCTCCAAGACTCATTTTACAATAGAAATATAAGGAACCATTTTAATTTTGACTTCTTAATTACAATTTCAGGACTGTTTTCAGAAAACACTATTTTTTTCCCCTCGAAAGATAAACAATAATTTTAACAGCTTAATTTAAATTGGCATTTTGTTGCAGGTTTTTAAAACAATTGTCAATGTAAACTATTAATACTAGTAATTTGATCATGATTTTTACGACTTACATTTAATACGCATTTAGGAATGATAATTGCATTGAGAACTATACTGTATATATATATATATATATATATATATATATATATATATGTACTGCTCCTTCACAAAAGTATGTTATGCCCATTTACGAGATGCACAGATCTTGTCAAGAACAGAGATTTAGAGAATCTTGCCTGAGCTGTTTACAGAGGTAAAGTTTCACTTGGGAGAATCCCTTGCAAGACATGACAGTTCAGCCAATCAAGGGTGGCAGTGGCACATAGCCAGTATCTAGCTGTGACTTGCTTGGGAACTCTCTTGAGTTGAGTTTATCAACATCTTTAACCCTTTGTGTGAGTTCAACACATAGCAATCAATAAACACTAATTCAAAATTTACCTGCTTAAATAAATTGGAGCATATCATTTTTATATTACGTCTCTTAAAAGGTTACTTTTTTTAAAGTATATATTAATGCACAAAATTAACTGCTTTAAGTCACAAAGAGGTTAAACACATGGCTAAACTCTTGCTGACAAGGCCGTTATTAAGTCAGAAGCTTCAGTTGTGTTGTGGCTTAGAGCAGGACATTAGCTTTTAATAATATCTTGTCGGGGATTAAACATGCAGTTTTTGCTAAAATAAAATGTTCCAACAAATGACAGTATTTTATCTTTGCCTTAGGCTGTCTCTAATAATTCTTGCATTATTGGTATAATTTGCTTATCATAAATGAATTGATTGTATATTTTTTTGTTTCTTTTCCAGGCATTTTACATTTCTGATATGTTTCGGCAGAAGAGCCCACAATCTATTCCCCTCATTCCCCGAAATGACAGTCGTGAAACATTTACCAACTGTTAGACCTCAATAAACTGCTCATTATAGAGCAAGGGGGGGAGAATAAGAGACTTCTCAGGAACAGAATGTCTATGTGCAGGCACATATTAAATGACTATAGTAATGGTGGACATGACACAATGCAAGTGGAACACACATGAACATGAGAAGTTACTTTTCAGCACAGATGGAAATGGACAGTGCTACAGAGTCTAGATCCTCATCAATTCATTTACAAAAAAAAGGATTAAAGATTATGCAGTGCATAAAGGATGACTGCTCAATGTATTTATAGTGAATGCCAATAAAGTTATTGTTTATAAAAAAAAAAAAAGAACTATACAACAGTAAAACCTTACATTTCATTTGCACTTTAAAATTTAGCATTCACTCTTCTGAAGTAATAAAGCTGATTTCCTGATGTGGGATTTTTTTTTTATGGGTTTCCTGTATAACATTGTCAAATGTCTAGACCTCAGCTGAAATGAGATGGGTTTAAACCTAGTAATAAATAACCAGTTAGTTCCAGATGATATAACTTTCTTACACTTCTGTTGAATCAGAAAAATATTTTATTAACAAAAAAGTTTATCATTATTATATTGTAAATGTTTAAAAGAAAATCTATGTTACAAACTTTAAAGCACATTTTTAAAGGGACACATTGGTCAAACTTTAAATGCACAGTCATCAGTACATTTCAATATAGAAACATTTTGCAATGTACATGTATTATAATATAAACATGATTCTATTGAAAGTTATGATTGTGAGCTTTATCTGAAATTGTCATTTTGTTGCATATATATATATGATCCAACTGAGGGTAAAACACTCTCAAAAATTAGAATGAAATCCTGAACCCTGTTGTTGACCAGGGGTGCACTTCAATGTGGTATAAATAACTTTACTTTAAAATAAAGTTATATATATTGGTCAATCCAGGTGAGTGCCTTCTCATTTCAGTATACAGTTTATATATATATATATATATATATATATATATATATATATATATATATACACACAGTATATTCAGCATTATATATATATATATATATATATATATATATATATATATATATATATACACTCAAATTAGATTCAAAATAAATCTGTAAAACTTAAAATATATTTAAAAAGAAACTTTCTTTAAAAACAAGACTTTGCTTACTTTGTTTAGGTAAGTGTTCATGGTAAATACATGTGTATTTGTAATATTTTGAAGCTAAAGTATTAATAATTAAGAGTATTATGTGTGTGTTTTGAATTAAATGCTTTTGTATCCAGATTATTGTTATGAAAATCATTTTTTAGTAGCATTTATATACCTCTATAGAACAAAAACAAATGGCTAAACAACTAGTGAATCCAATCAATCATTGGCTGTGTTAAGCTCTGGAACTGCAATGCTCACAGCTCCTGAGCAGAAATGTATCTGTGTGTTTAAACAAATTTGTGGGAGTTAAACACATAGAATTAATCAGAGAGTAGTGCAAATTATGGCATATACTTCTTGCACTACAATGTGCTTGATTTTTATGTATGTTCTATGCTTGGAGCATGCCTATCTATCAGTCCCGATTCTGGGGGTATTTGCATGTTCCTTTAATATGACATTTGTTTATATAGAACTGTGTTTTGCTTTGATTTATAGAACTAATAGAATATCTTAAATATCTACTTGTACGCACCATAAATATTACTGTGGTCCCTCATGTGAATAGATTACCACTGTAATACAATTCACATGTTTGTGCCATTAAATATTAGTAACAGAAACAGGAAACACACAGATTTCTGTTACTGCAAAGCAGCGCCTAATCTTTACTTGCACTTCTCAACACACTATGACTCACTCTTCTATTATATCCCTGTGGGTAAGTATGATGAGAATCTCTTGACCTTGTACATTTCTTGCTAAAAAGTGCAAGCTTCAACATGCAAAGCATAAGGGTGTAAATTCTTTATTTCTTTCATGCAACTACCTCTTATAATAAAGAAACACACCAGAGACTAATTTAACTTTATTGAACAATACATTAACTATTAAAGTAATATTACATTCTCTTCTTCACTGACCTTTAAGCGGAACCTGTCCTACAACCCAACTAAGGAGTGAGGATGCACTATGACAAAGGAGAACACCCTTCTTCTCCGGGACAATCATGCTAAGAGGGATTGTGCATGTGCAGAGGGCCGTTGGAGCGATTGACCCCGCTCTAGCGTTGTCTATGCAACCCTGTCCACCTTTCTACTGCTGGTTGAGCCTTAATTTTTAATATATTAATTTTTAATATATGCCGCACCCCATGTCGCTCTAACAGTAAGGTGACGCCACATTTGTCATCATGCTGTCAGAGGTTGAGGAGCCTCCGAGCTACTAGGGCTAACGGTCCCCCAGCAAAAAGACTGTTAGTTCTGAAGAGAGGCTCCATTTTACCAAATAGGGATACTGAACCCAGTTTTTTTCTTTCATAATTCAGATAGAGCATGCAATTTTAAGCAATTTTCTAATTTACTCCTATTATCAATTTTAGACATTTAGACACCAATCAGCAAGCACTACCCAGGTGCTGAACCTAAGATGGGCCGACTTGTAAGCTTACATTCCTGCTTTTTCAGATAAAGATACCAAGAGAATGAAGAAAAATTTACAATAGGAGTTAATTAAACAGTTGCTTAAAATTGCATTCTCTATCTGAATCATGAAAAAAAAATATGTTGGTTTAATATTCCTTTAAGGCACCCTTGACTTACAAGAGATCCGAACGAGTAGTTAGCCCCCAGCCAGGGTGAATTCTAAGGTCAGCTACCATCTTCTGCGAACTATCCTGGATCTGCAAAAAAAATACTAAACACAACGGTCAGATGGGAGGAAAGACAGAAAAAGAGGTATTAGACAGACTTCCTGCTTACATAGCCTTAAGTACCCCTACAATTCCTCCCCTCCAATGTCTGTCTCAGGAAAAAGGAATTAACCCTTAAGGTGCAATGTTCCTAAACGGCTCTCCACATACCTTACTTTGTTTCATCGGGAAAAATATCAGCATCAGCAATAGAATAACTGATGTCATTTATTAAATCAGCATTAGCACCTTGCCTAGAAGTTTTTTTTTTTGTATCTATAGCAGTGATGGCGATGTTTCAGAACTACATTTTCCATAATGTTCGACGGGACTTCAGAGTGCCTAAGCATCATGGGAAGTGCATCTGGAGTGCCAAGGTTCACCATCGCTGATCTATAGGGTTGTAAATATTAGACATGAGCACAGAAAATGGTCATGAAAAAAATAAATACAAAATTATTTGTCTTGATAAGAAAAATTATTTCACCCCTTATTTCATATAGGGAACATCCTAAAGGATGGGCAGTAAAGGAGCATCTAGTCAAAAAAAAAAAGTATTTATGATTTCAGATAGGGCATGCAATTTTAAACTGGATAATTGAAAAAATGCCCAGGGAGCTGATATAAAAACAGTTCTTTATTCACAAGTGGCACACACACAGGTTCTCGGCAGCGTCACGGGTCAGATGACGCGCTTCGGCAAATCACTGTAGTCAAAGCTGTATGACCCATGCACCACACCTCCATACTCTTAAAAGTGGAGCGGAGCTCCCATTGGTTACAAACAATTGACACTGCCGTGAAAATTCATTCACAGATTTTAAACACACTTATTGCTGAACATAATTAAGTATCATACATTTTTACATGTTAAAGTGAAGCTCAATTTAAAAAAACTATTAAAAACAGGGGCACTTTCATTTATTAAAATTGACATAGCACTGTATTTTAAAAATACTTAGCTTGTTCTTCTGAAATGCCAGATCGCCGCTCTGAAACTATGCCCCACCTGCTTCTTCCTGGTTTACTTACCTAGCAATGACGAAACCGGCTTCCTCCAATCACGACGTTGCCTCAGGAAATGATTACCCCGGGGGGGAATGCCGTAATTGGAGGATGCCAGAATCGTCATTGCTGATGTATGAAGAGGCTTGTGACGGGCTGGTGAAGCACTGGAACAGCTTCAAGAAGAAAAGGTAAGTATATTTTTAAAAAACGGCTGAAATGTCATTTTTCATGAATGAAAGTGCCCCTGTTTTTAATAGTTTTTTTTAAAAACCGGGCACTTTCACATGAAAATTGACCTTTAAGTTCATGTTGCACGCCAAGAGCGTTTTACTCCTTCATAGATCTGTCTATAATCTTGCTGAGACCGACATTTTTACATATATACATGCATTTGTTACCAAACATTCACATACACTGCATCTTTCTATTCTTAGCTCCATCAATAGTTATTTGTATGTATATATGGTATCTACTGTATCTATACACGATTTGATTACTGACTTTTGTACTCTAGGGCTGATGTTTGTGAGAATTTATTTCCCTAACATTTTTTTACTTACATTATTATGCCATATTTTCTCGGTTTTTCTTTTTTCCTTTTTATTTTCAAAATCTAATTATGGCTGATGTCTACACCCTGTCTATTATTTGTATGTTAGATTGATTCTTAACTATTACTCGTTCTGTTCATGGACTATGATAAGAACATTGTGTATATTTGGAACAAAAGAGAAAGGTTTCAGTATAGAAAACTTTATGATACTAATAAGGGAACTAACAACTCCAGAGGAAGAGTTTTTAGGAGACAGGCAAATCTAATGATAAAGATAAAAACAAAAAGGTGAACTTTTCAGAGAGTGAAGCGGAGTCTTGAGGAGAGGACTCAGCCTCAGGTGGAGCGGAAAATAGGATCTTAATTGGAAATAGGAACGGATATCTAACTATGAGGTAGTTAGACCCAAAGCAAATGAACCCCCCAATGTTTCAATTATGAGAAAAACTGGTCAGGAGACAACAAACAAATACATTAATAATACACCAACACTTTCAGATAGGGTATTTGAGGAGAAGGATATTGAGCATGTTTTTCCCATGCCACAGAGAAAACACAGAGGGGGAGGTCGAGGCAGAGTGGGGCAGATAGAAAAATATATACAAGTTTGTAGCAGATCCAATTACGACCCACCACAAGGGAGATATCAGCTGCACAGGGGCAGAACATATGTGCAGACGAATTGTCATCAATTTGTTGAGTCATCAATTGTCAAAAGAGGAACATAAAGTATTTTCATTAGGTCTTGGTTTTGCTCCCTCTACCTCCTTTAACTTGTTTCAAACACTGTTAGATGTGAATGGCCTAATTAGGAACCTAACACTAAAAAAACATTTTTCAGGGGGTGGAGGAGATGCACCTTCTGATATAAACCCCCAGAGAATACAAGGAGGGAGAAAACTCCTTTCCTTTATGGAAACATGTGATGTAGTATCTCTGGAGGATTTACTCTCGGGAAGTGCATGTGCCAGCCAGGAACATCTAGAAAATAAGGGAAGATTGAAAGAATTTAGGAAGCCTTCAAAATTCTATCCTATACAACAGAGAGGATCTATCCTAGTTACATTTCAGAAGAGAGTGGAGAGGGACCTATTTGAGTTAGCAAACAAAGTTAACAGCACAAATAAGAGAGGGTATAACCTCACATTTAAAGAGAAACAGGCACTCCAAGACTTAAGTTCGAATAAAAACATCACTATATGAAATGCAGATAAGGGAGTATCGATAGTGGTCATGACCAATGTTCCCTCTAAGGCCAGTTTTGTGTGTGGCCCAGCAGTGAAACAGTTAATTAGGTAACCACACCCTGCAATTAGCAAACACTGCACAATTCAGATGGGAAGGTATGGTTCTCTTGTTAACTGTTTCACTGCTGGGCTGCACACAAAACTGTCCTTAGAGGGAACACTGGTCATGACTAGGGTATGGTTTACTTATGAGGCTCTTAGACAACTAGAGGATGGAACTCAGTGTTTGGTATTACAAAGTGATCCCACATATATATTTAATAGGGTATTAAAACATTTGGTAGATGATGGTAAAGAAATGGGTTTGTTTAATCAGGACACAGCAGAATTTTTGGTAGTGGACTATCCTATTATTCCTTTTCTTTTACCACCTACCAAAGGTCCATAACTCCCTTGAGGAGGTGACTGGCAGACCGATCGTGAGTGGGATTGGTTCTTTAACAGAACAACTTTCACAATGGCTAGATGCAGTTTTGCAGCCAATAGTGCTCACCCTGCACAGCCACTTGAAAGATACCAAAGATCTTCTAAACCTAATGGCAGACTTCCAATTGCAGAAAGAATATGAATGGTTGACAATAGATGTGAAATCCCTCTACACATCTATACAGCATGAGGAGGATTTAAAAGCGACTGTGTTTCTTCTACAATGAACAGGCAATTGCAGTAGTGTGTTTATTAAGTTTCTTATAAAAGTCACAAAATTGTTACTAACATACAATTATTTCCTTTTTGAGGGCAAATACTATCTCCAGAGATGTGGAACAGCTATGGGGGCCAAGTTTGCCCCCTCCTATGCCAACCTCTTTATGGGTTGGTGGGAGCTGTTCCACATCTTTGGAGATGGCAAACCCCATAGAAAACAAATTAGATTTTTCAGACGCTTCATTGATGATTTGTTGATTGCGTGGGAAGGCGACAAATTATCAGCAAACAATGTTGTATACAAGTTGAATAACAATAGTGTGGGCATTAGTTTCACACATCACTATGAGAGAAGGAGTATATAATTCCTAGATATTAATCTATCAGGAATAGTAGGAGAAGGGGTTAAAAGTACAATCTACAGAAAGCCCATTTCAGGGAACACAGTCCTTCACGCAAAAAGTTGTCATCTCAGAGGGGTCTTAAAGGCAACATCAAAAGGGCAGTTTGTCCGGTTAAGACAAAATTGCACAAGGGTTGAAGAATACAATTTACAAGCTAAGGACCTAGAAGCAAGAATAAAAAAAACGAGGGTATTGTGACTCCCTTGTACTGAATATGAACAGGCAGGTACAGATTGTAAAAAGGGAAGTCTTACTAATGAACTCAGAAAGGAAACTAGGAAATTAAAACTTTAAAAAAGGTGTAAGCTTTGTGACAGACTATAGCGATCAATACCATTCAGTTTGTAATATTGTAAGAAACCATCTCCCCTTATTAAGTGCATATGATCTTTTGGTGAATACCATTAGGGAAGGGTATAGATTTTCTTATAGGAAAGCAAATACTGTGGGTAACAAAGTTGCCCCAACAAAACTGCCATCTGTGGAGAAAAGGAATAGCTCATGGCTCTCATGCAAAGGTGTATATCCCTGAAGTAGCTATTCCTGCAAGGCGAGTGAATCTTTGACACCAGAAAATCAGTTTATGAGTGAGGCCATGGGATAATCCTTTGAACATAGGGAATGCCTAAACTGTAGATCGACTTATTGCACCTACTTGCTTACCTGCCAAGAATGAAGCGTTCAATATGTAGGGTTAACGACCCGAGAGGTAAGAACTCGAATAAGGGAACATGTAACAAATATAAAATTGGGTAGTTTAACTACATCACTGATTGAGAGAAGGAGCTACAGAGGATCATGTCCGCCAGACATTGATAAATCAGCCCTAGTGTATTTGATTGTTTGGTAAAAAATGCATGTATATATGTAAAAATGTCGTTCTCAGCAATATTATAGACAGACCTATGAAGGCGTAAAATGCAATTAGCGTGCAACGTGAACTTAACATGTAAAAAATTATTATCTTTAATTATGTTCAGCAATAAGTGTGTTTAAAATCTGTGAATAAATTATCTCGGCAGTGTCAATTGTTTGTAACCAATGGGAGCTCCGCTCCGCTTTTAAGAGTATTGAGGTGTGGTGCATGGGTTATACAGCTTTGGCTACTGCGATTTGCCGAAACGCATCAGCTGACCCGTGCCACTGCCGAGCACCTGTGTGTGTGCTAGTTGTGAATACTATGTTGCCGTGAAGTTTAAACGCATTATGGAATAAAGGATTGTTTTTATATCAGCTCCCTTGGCATGTTTTCAATTATCCAGTCTATGTTGCCTGAGACCCGGGTTGAGCGGATGTTAAGAAGGCGGTATGTGGATCTACCAGAGTTTTAAAGGACAGAAAGCAGCACAAAGGAGTGTCTGGTATTGGGCTACCGAGGAGGGGAGGAGCAGTTTTTGTGATTGTGGAACTGTGTAAAATAAATCCTATATAAGGTACATGAAGGTGAGAATCCCCAGAGAGCCTTAATATATGCCCTCCCTGTGGACCGGAGTCTAAGATATCGAATTTGACTGCTATACATATAATAGATCCAAAAGTGTAGTTGCTTTGTGCAACCTGTAAAGGAAAATTTAGTTGAACAACCAGCGACTTTGAATGAGGGGTTAATTTGGGTTGGAATGCAATTTTAAACAACTCTCCAATTTACTTTTATCATCAAATTTTCTTTGTTCTTTTGGTATTCTTTGTTGAAAGCTAAGCCTAGGTAGGTTCATATGTTAATTTCTAAGCCCTTGAAGGCCAATCTCAGTGCGTTTCGACAGTTTGTTATAGCAAGACAGTGCTAGTTCATGTGTGCCATATAGATAACATTGTGCCCACTTCCATGGAGCTATTTATGAGTCAACACTGATTGGATAAAATGCAAGTCTTTCAAAAGAACTGAGATAAGGGGGCAGTCTGCAGAGGCTTAGATACAAGGTAATCACATAGGTAAAAAGTATATTAATATAACCATGTAGGTTATGCAAAAGTTTGAATGGGTAATAACGGGATTATCTATTTTTTTAAACAATAACAATTCTGGAGTAGACTGTCCCATTACGTAAAGCCAGCAGCAGCACAAAAATATATTTTTTAATGATGTGGATTGACCAAGAAAAAAGTGAAGCTTACATTCTGACTAATACAGGAATCAATCAAATAATATTGAAATTGATAGATATAAGGCTAGATTACAAGTGGGGAGCTGATGTCATGCTATACACAGTGACAAGCTTAAGGGGGGTGACACCAGGCAAGCCACAGGCACAGGAACTTAGCAGTGCTGGTGCCTTAACTTATTGGCTTTGCTTTGCAAATTTGCAATATAGTGCGCTGTGCGTGGCATGCATTCGACTCCCCCACCCCATGAACTTTCCCGCACTCCATCCCATTGCATGCTCCAGATTGACACGGACACTCTGCTTTACAGAGGGAACATGAATATTCATGAGGAGGCAGGAGAGTGGGAGTAGCTGCAGTGGGGACGTGTTGTCAAGGTGCAGGAGAAACGGCTGGTCATGGGGGAACCATTTTTTATACAACAACACCGGTAACATTTACATTACATATGATTGATCACTGAAGCCCTTTTGCATGGACAAATATTCAACTGCTTCATTAGGTGATGATGTGTTAATGAGAATAATTCTGCTAACACATCACCTAATGAAGCAGTCAATATTATTACTGTAAATTACTATGCTGTTAATTGAGCACTGGTGTTGTGAGTTGCATACATTTATGTTGAGGCTGTAAAACACTGTGCATTATGAATGTAATGAATTTGCCAAGTGATTTTTGTGACTAGGGCAGCACTATTTAGGGCAGGTGAAGTAGGTGCCTCACCACTCATAAATGTGTTTTTTTTCTATTTGTATGACATCCGGTTTTCAATTATGAGGGCATAACCCCTAATGCATCCCTGGCCTCTGGAGGAACATATAAAGCAAATATAAGCTAAACTTGTTTGGGCTGGAGGGTTACGTACCCTAACTATGCTACTAACACAAGCTTAAATGCAAGGTCAATTCTATTGGCTGATCCAATCAGCCAATGGGATTGAACTTCAATCCGATTGGTTGATTAAATCAACCAATCAGATTTTTCCTACCTTAATTCCGATTGGCTGATAGAATCCTATCAGCCAATTGGAATTCGAGGGACGCCATCTTGGATGACGTCATTTAAAGGACCAGCCATTCGTCGGGTAGTCGTTAGCCGAGAAAGATGTTCCGCGCCGGAGGTGTTCAAGATGGAGCCGCTCATCGCCGGAAGGCTGAAGATAGAAGATGCCGCTTGGATGAAGACTTCTGCCGGATGGAGGACCTCTTCTGCCCCGATTGGATGAAGACTTCTGACTGGCTGGAGGACCACTTGCGCCCAGATCGGATGAAGACTTCGGCCCGTCTGGGTGAAGACGGCTCAAGGTAGGGTGATCTTCAATGGGGTAGTGTTAGGTTTATTTAAGGGGGGATTGGGTGGGTTTTAATGGTGGGTTGTAATGTTGGGGGGTTATTGTATTTCTTTTTTTTACAGGTAAAAGAGCTGATTACTTTGGGGCAATGCCCTGCAAAAAGCCCCTTTAAGGGCTGGTAAAAGAGCTGATTACTTTGGGGCAATGCCCCGCAAAAAGCCCTTTTAAGGGCTATTTGTAATTTAGTTTAGGATAGGGAATTTTATTATTTTGGGGGGCTTTTTTATTTTATTAGGGGGCTTACATTAGGTGTAATTAGATTAAACTTCTTGTAATATTTTTTTATTTTTTGTAAATTAGTGTTTGTTTTTTTGTAATATAGTTTAGTTTATTTAATCATATTTTATTTTAGATAATTGTAGTTAATTTATTTAATTAATTTATTGATAGTGTAGTGTTAGGTGAATTTGTAACTTAGGTTAGGATTTATTTTACAGGTAATTTTGTAATTATTTTAACTAGGTAGCTATTAAATATTATTAACTATTTAATAGCTATTGTACCTAGTTAAAATAAATACAAAGTTACCTTTAAAATAAATATAAATCCTAAAATAGCTACAATGTAATTATTAATTATATTGTAGCTATCTTAGGGTTTATTTTATAGGTAAGTATTTAGTTTTAAATAGGAATAATTTAGTTAATAATAGTTATTTTATGTATATTTATTTAAATAATAATTAAGTTAAGGGGTGTTAGGGGGTAATACATTTAATGTAGGTGGCGGCGGTGTAGGGGGGTCAGATTAGAGGTTAATATATTTAATGTAGGTGGCGGCGATGTAGGGGGGTCAGATTAGGGGATAATACATTTAATGTAGGTGGCGGCGGTGTAGGGGGGTCAGATTAGGGGGTAATACATTTAATGTAGGTGGCGGTGGTGTAGGGGGGTCAGATTAGGGGGTAATACATTTAATGTAGGTGGCGGCAGGGTCCGGGAGCGGCGGTTTAGGGGTTAAACACTTTCGCCTAGATTTAGAGTTTGGCGTTAGCCGTCAAAACCAGCGTTAGAGGCTCCTAACGCTGGTTTTGGGCTACCGCTGGTATTTAGAGTCGTGTAGGTAAGGTTCTAACGCTCACTTTGCAGCCGCGACTTTTCCATACCGCAGATCCCCCTACGCCATTTGCGTATCCTATATTTTCAATGGGATCTTTCTAACACCGGTATTTAGAGTCTTGGCTGAAGTGAGCGTTAGAAATCTAACGACAAAACTCCAGCCGCAGAGAAAAGCCAGGAGTTAAGAGCTTTCTGGGCTAACGCCGGTTCACAAAGCTCTTAACTACTGTGCTCTAAAGTACACTAACACCCATAAACTACCTATGTACCCCTAAACCGAGGTCCCCCCACATTGCCGCCACTCTATTAAATTTTTTTAACCCCTAATCTGCCGACCGCACAATGCCGCCACCTACGTTATCCCTATGTACCCCTAATCTGCTGCCCCTAACACCGCCGACCCCTATATTATATTTATTAACCCCTAATCTGCCGCCCCCAACGTCGCTGCTACCTTACCTACAATTATTAACCCCTAATCTGCCGACCGGACCTCACCGCTACTATAAAAAGTTATTAACCCCTAATCCGCCTCACTAACCCTATAATAAATAGTATTAATCCCTAATCTGCCCTCCCTAACATCACCGACACCTAACTTCAAGTATTAACCCCTAATCTGACGACCGGACCTCACCGCTACTCTATTAAATTTATTAACCCCTAAAGCTAAGTCTAACCCTAACACTAACACCCCCCTAAATTAAATATAATTTTTATCTTACGAAATAAATGAACTCTTATTAAATAAATTAATCTTAATTAAAGCTAAATACTTACCTGTAAAATAAACCCTAATATAGCTACAATATAAATTATAATTATATTGTAGCTATTTTAGGATTAATATTTAATTTACAGGCAACTTTGTATTTATTTTAACTAGGTACAATAGCTATTAAATAGTTAATAACTATTTAATAGCTACCTAGTTAAAATAATTACAAAATTACCCGTAAAATAAATCCTAACCTAAGTTACAATTAAATCTAACACTACACTATCAATAAATTAATTAAATAAAATACAGGTAGCCCTCAGTTTACGCCGGGGTTAGGTTCCAGAAGGAATGGTTGTAAATCGAAACCGTCGTAAATTGAAACCCAGTTTATAATGTAAGTCAATGGGAAGTGAGGGAGATAGGTTCCAGGCCCCTCTCAAAATTGTCATAAGTAACACCTAATACATTATTTTTAAAGCTTTGAAATGAAGACTTTAAATGCTAAACAGCATTATAAACCTAATAAAATAATCACACAACACAGAATATATAATTAAACTAAGTTAAATGAACAAAAACATTTGCTAAACAGCATTATAAACCTAATAAAATAATCACACAACACAGATTTCACTTGCATTTTTCTGCAAACAGTTCTTTCTATGCATTCCAATCTGGACTGATTTATAGACAGGAAGATCTTGTTCCTTTGAAATCTGCTCGATAGCTCAGGTTTGGTTCAACTGATTAATTTCAGCTTGCTTGGCTTTGCTGCAACACAAGCGGACAGCTCCACCTACTGGCTATTTTAATAAATGCACTGCTTCTCAATGCTTTTCAATAGCAGTCACATGACTGGAAAAAAAGGTTGTTATTCTGAAACGGTGTAAATTGAACCGTTGTAAAACGAGGGTCACCTGTACCTACAATTATCTACAATTAAACCTAACACTACACTATCAATAAATTAATTAAATAAATACCTACAATTATCTACAATTAAACCTAACACTACACTATCAATAAATTAATTAAATACAATACCTACAAATAAATACAATTAAATAAACTAACTAAAGTACAAAAAATAAAAAAAGAACTAAGTTACAAAAAATAAAAAAATATTTACAAATATTAGAAAAATATTACAACAATTTTAAGCTAATTACACCTACTCTAAGCCCCCTAATAAAATAACAAAGCCCCCCAAAATAAAAAAAATGCCCTACCCTATTCTAAAATACAAATAGAAAAGCTCTTTTACCTTACCAGCCCTTAAAAGGGCCTTTTGCGGGGCATGCCCCAAAGAATTCAGCTCTTTTGCCTGAAAAATAAACATACAATACTCCCCCCCAACATTACAACCCACCACCCACATACCCCTAATCTAACCCAAACCCCCCTTAAATAAACCTAACACTAAGCCCCTGAAGATCTTCCTACCTTATCTTCACCACGCCGGGTATCACCGATCGGTCCAGGCTCCGAAATCTTCATCCAAGCCCAAGCGGGGGCTGAAGACATCCATCCTCCGGCTGAAGTCTTGATCCAAGCGGCGGACAGAAGTCTTCATCCTATCCGGGCAGAAGAGGAGATCCGGACCGGTAGACATCTTCATCCAAGCGGCATCTTCTATCTTCTTCCATCCGACGACGAGCGGCTCCATCTTCAAGACCTCCGGCGCGGATCCATCCTCTTCTTCTGACGTCCTAACACAGAATGACGGTTCCTTTAAGGGACGTCATCCAAGATGGCATCCCTCGAATTCCGATTGGCTGATAGGATTCTATCAGCCAATCGGAATTAAGGTAGGAAAATTCTTATTGGCTGATGGAATCAGCCAATCAGATTCAAGTTCAATCCGATTGGCTGATCCAATCAGCCAATCAGATTGAGCTCGCATTCTATTGGCTGTTCCAATGTGGGGGAATCGTGCACAAGCACGTTTTTGAAGCTGGCTGCGTCCGTAAGCAACACTGGTATTGAGAGTTGCAAACACTGGTATTGAGAGTTGCAGTGGCGGTAAATTATGCTATACGCTCCCTTTTTGGAGCCTAACGCAGCCCTTCTGTGAACTCTAAATACCAGTTACCGACAAAACTCTAAATCTAGCCGTTTATTAGGTATTGCGGTGGGGGATTGCGGTTGACAGGTAGATAGACATTGCGCATGCGTTAGCTGTTAGGTTTTTTTTGTTGCCATTTTAGGGAGTTACGGTGATCCCATACTCAGCGCAAGGCCTACTACGGCTGCTTTTTATGGCGAGGTGAAAATGGAGTAAGTTTTCTCCATTTTCGCCACGTAAGGCCTTGCGCTGGATATTGGATACCAAATTGCGTACCAAATTGGTTTTATATGTTAGTCTATGGGTAAAAAAACGACGTGAAATATACGGGTGTATATAGGATACCAAACCCGCGCAAAAACCGGCGTCGCCGGCTTTTGCGGGCGACGCTGCATATAGGATGGGGCCCTAAGATCTCAGGTGCTAGAAAAAAGACAGGCAAAGTGCTTTAACATAGCGATACATATTTGTGCTTGAGCGAACTTGTTTACTTTTAACTTGTAATATGCATGCTACTTTCCATGCGTGCAAACACCCGTGATAAACCCAATATCTCTTGCAGATATTAGTGCTTCATTCATAATTTAGCCCACAGTGTGCTTTTCTTTTCAGTTCATTCCTCTTCTCTCTGTGTAGATCCTCAAATGTGATTGAGTCTGTGTGCAAATAAAAGTTTGTGGCAATTTTTTTTCTAAATTATTTAATATCTTTCAGTTTGCATAAGAAGAGCTGTATTTTGTTTTCCATTAACAGAATGACCCTATGAGTAAAGAAGATGTAAGCAGTAAACATATCCATATGTGACCTTTTATCACAAATTACACAACATAAATATACAATGCAGAAAATAAAAAAACAATAAAAAAAATTGTATTCTCTTTCTGAAATAATCATGAAAGAAACATTTTGGGTTCCATGTCCCTTTAAAATCTAAGATGTTATTGGAAAACCTCCCATAAACTGCATCCATTTCTATATACAGAATAACCATATTTTTTAAAATCAGATTAAAAAAAATAAAAATTATACTTTTCAAAATGACATCAATAATATCTCTTAAAGGGACATGAAACCCAAGAATTGCACAAACTGCATCCATTTCTATATACAGAATAACCATATTTTTTAAAATCAGATTAAAAAAAATAAAAATTATACTTTTCAAAATGACATCAATAATATCTCTTAAAGGGACATGAAACCCAAGAATTGTATTTTATTATTCAGATAGAACATACAATTTTAAGTGTTTCCAATTTACTCAAATTTGCTTCATTCTCTTGTTATAACATTGTTGCAAAACTGCTGCCATATAGTGCTGCAGAGACGTGCACACTCCTGAACTTAACTTCCTGCTTTTAAACAAAGGATAACAAGAAAATGAAGCAAATTTGATAATAGAAGTAAACTGGAAAGTTGTTTAAAATTGTATGCTCTATCTGAATCATGAAAGAAAATTTTGGGGTTTTATGTCCCTTTAACCCCTTAAGGACCAACGACGTACAGGGTACGTCGTACAAAAAAACGGTCGTTAACGACCAACCACGTACCCTGTACATCGTTAGTGTTTTCAAGCGGTGGAAGCGATCCTGATGTTATTGCAGTGATGCCTCGATATTGAGGCATCCTGCAATAACATTTTTTAGCCATCCGATGCAGAGAGAGCCACTCTGTAGCCCTCTCTGCATCGGCCATCGATGATCACGATCGTTGGTGGGTGGGAGACGTTGCAGGGAGGCGGGTTGGCGGCCATCGATGGGGGTTGTGCGTCAGAGGGGAGTGGGATCACATTCGGGGGTGCCGGGAGCGTGGGCGGGTGCATGCACAGGGGCGGGAGCGGGTGGGAACGCTACACTATGGCACAATTTTTGTACGATAAGGTGGGAGAGAGGAGGGAGGGAATTTTTATCTAAGGGATCTGGGGGGGGGGGGGGGGTTGGTTAACTGCCAGTACCCAAGATGGCGCACAACAAGGTAGAGGGGGGAGGGTTAGAGAGCTGTAGGGGGGTCAGGAAGGTTGGGGGCTAAGGGGGATCCTACACAGCAGAATATGTTGACAATAATGACAGTGAGAAACCTAAAATTGTGAAACATTTAATGTTTTTTTTTTTATTTGATCGCGTTTGGCGGTGAAATGGTGGCATGACATATACCAAAATGGGCCTAGATCAATACTTTGGGTTGTCTACTACACTAAAGCTAAAATTAACCCTACAAGTTTCCAAATTAACACCTTCACTGCTGTGCATAATACACGTGTGGTGCGCAGCGGCATTTAGCGGCCTTCTAATTACCAAAAAGCAATGCCAAAGCCATATAAGTCTGCTATTTCTGAACAAAGGGCATCCCAAAGAAGCATTTACAAACATTTGTGCCATAATGGCACAAGCTGTTTATAAATAATTTCAGTGAGAAATCTAAAGTTTGTAAAAATGTTTGTGAAAAAATGAACTATTTTTTTAATTTGATCGCATTTTGCGGTGAAATAATGGCATGAAATATACCAAAATGTACCTAGATCAATACTTTGGGTTGTCTTATAAAAAAAGAATATATACATGTCAAGGGATATTCAGGGATTCCTGACAGATATCATATCAGTGTTCCAATGTAATTTACGCTAATTTTGAAAATGGTTTGGAAATAGCAAAGTGCTACTTGTATTTATTGCCCTATAACTTGCAAAAAAAGCAAAGAACATGTAAACATTGGGTATTTCGAAACTCAGGACAAAATATAGAAACTATTTAGCATGGCTGTTTTTTGGTGGTTGTAGATGTGTAACAGATTTTGGGGGTCAAAGTTAGAAAAAGTGTTTTTTTATTTCGATTTTTTCATCATATTTTAAAAAAATTTTTTTATAGTAAATTATATGATATGATGAAAATAATGGTATCTTTCGAAAGTCCTTTTAATGGTGAGAAAATATAATATGTGTGGGTACAGTGAATGAGTAAGAGGAAAATTAAAGTTAAACACAAACACCGCAGAAATGTAAAAATTAGCCCTGGTCCCAAACGGTCAGAAAATGGAAAAGTGCTCTGGTCCTTAAGGGGTTAAGAATCGACACTTAAAGGGATAGTAAACTCAAATTTTTTCTTTTGTGGTTCAGATAGAGCATGCAATTTCAAGCATCTTTCTAATTTACTCCTATTATCATTTTTTCTTTGTTCTCTTGGTATCTTTATTTGAAAAAGCAGGAAAGTAATAACCCTGTTGGAATGAAATAGAAGAAATGGTTATGTGACCCCACTAGGAAGCAGGGAATGGGGTGAGATAAAGGATAAGGGAATGGGCTTGGAGAGGTGTTTATAAACCCATACCAGGAAGTAGAAACAGGCATTTTAAGCAGGAGCAACACGGTGGGTGATTTGTTTTGCTTACCTGACTATGGAGGCCCTGTTGGCAGAGGTGATGGAGATGGTGAGGCAGAGCCAGCTGGATCAAGGAGCGGTTGTCCATGGCTGGAGAGGCAGCCACGAGAGATGAGGAGACAGTATCCTTTCCTAGGGAGGCAGCTGGCAGGAGGTCTGGATGGCCTGCATGGAGGTCCAGGCCATCGGAGCAGCTCAGTCCAGAGCTGGGAACTGCTAGGCCCAGGAGGGGCAAACACAGGCACAGCAGTGGTGGTACAGCTGAGGAGCGATCTGGGAAAGGAGCTGGTCGGTCGGCTAGGCCAGGAGTCAGTTTGCGGCCTAGCGCGGTGGGGATCGATGACACAGATGTCACAGAGTGGCATCAGCTGAGGGGTCCACCACTTCCAGATGCCGGAGGAAGAGTCGTCGCTCAGGACCTGGCAGGGCCGAAACAGGTAGGCGGCGGGAGAGCTGGAGAGAGTGTGGGGGAGGCTGTTGGGGCCTGAACAGGTCAGTAGGCATGATCCGGAGAACGGCATCAGCTGGGAGGGGGCGGGGCTTAGTGGCAGTGGGCGGAGGAGGCAGCTGACAGGTAAGCTGTTTGGGGGTGATGGATGGGAGGCGGAGTGAGTAGCGCCTTAGGAGATGTGCAGGGGTATCAGGAGATGTGCAGGGGTATCAGGAGATGTGCAGGGGTATCCAGGGCCGTAGTGAGGGTCAGGGCTGTGATGAGGTTTGGAGGGGTAGGTGGGGTAGGGTAGGGGGGTATCCAGGTAGAAGGGGATGTCCTGAGGCGGGGGCCACCACTGTATTGGGCATAAAATAAAATAAAAATCAAAAAGAGTAAAATTCATAGAAGTTTGGATCCAACGCCTGTCATTAACATGGCCCATAAGCCCTAAGCTGGTGTGTAAGGGAGGACGTTAATGCTAGGGGCATATTGAGTATGCAGAGGGGGGCAACTGGGGTGAGTGGAGCCTGCAATATGCAGGGGGTAGGTTGGGCCTGGAAAAGGGGGGGTCAAGGCAGAAGGGGGGATGAGGGGAGGGGCTGGCCCATGAAGATAGTGATGTGGGGGGGATTTAAAAAAATAGGGGGAAAAGGGGGTTTCATGAATATCTTAAGGGGGTATGGTAGGGGCCAGGGAAGGGAACTAAGAGTGTGGATGGGGACTAAAAGTTAGGAGGGGACAAGTGGTAGGGTGAGGTGTAGAGTTTCGGGTAAAGGGGGGAGGGGGTGCCAGGTAAGGCGGTAGGGATCAGGGGAGAAGAGGTGGGAATAGGAAGGATTTGATTTTTGTTGTTGTTGTTTCAGAGGAGAGGGCCAGTACAGCCGTGGAAGAGGTGGCTGGTGAGGCCAGGACAGTTGAGGTGGAGGAGCAGCAGGAGCAGTGTACGGAGCCACCGGTAGAGCTGGAGGCCAGCGGCGACTTCAATGAGGAAGAGGATGCACTGGAAGGGACATCAGCAGGACCTGTAACAGATGGCCAGGTAGGGGATTTATCTAATTTGACGCAGCTTTTGAGGTTGTTGTCCCCTCCATGGGGTGGGGAGGGAGGTATGGAGCAGGGTATGAGGGGGGAGGGGAGGGGTAGTGATCAGAGAGGGAGGGCTTTGACTCAGTCCTATTCCTCATAGGCCACTAGGTCCGGACCTGGAACTGGGAGGGACACCACCCCCCCATAGGAGGCAGGATTCCTCGGATGGATGCAGGAGGTCTTGCTCACCACTGAGGAGGTGAGCAGGTGTGACAGAGGTGTTGTCACCAACATGGGCTAGGATCGAGATGTCTCGGGACAGAAGCAGATACAGCAGAGGGAGATCTCTGCCAGGAGGGGGCAGGCTAGGCACATTCTGGAGGAGGACAGAGTGGATACGGCCAGGGGAGCAAGGAGACCCGGCAAGGAGTGAGACACCAGGCCAGCCATGGAAGTAGCGGTAACGGGACGGTGAGAAGGTCCCACAATGGCGGTGCATCCTGCAGGTGAAACGGCAGGGCCGCTTCATAGTGTGAATGACGGCTTTATCTGGTGAACGAGAGGTGGTATTAGCGGGGTTGAAAGGCTTGATTGCTGCTCTGGAGAAACTAAAGGGGACAGTAGGGTCGCCAGCGGCGGCTTTGGTCCAGCCGGGCACAGAGGTGTGGGTTGAAGTAGCAAGACCAGGAGGAGGTACTGTAACTGCAGGGAGTACGGTTCCTAGCAGAGGAGGAAAGTTGTTGAAGGTGCTGGAAGATGCATTGAGGAGACCTTGCTTATGCTCGGTGGAACCATTGGGGATTCATCTCCCTAACAAGTTGAAGGAGAAGATTTGGAAGAGGGATTTTTTAGAAATCTTGTCCCTGCTTCCATTGGACCATGTACTGGAGGTAAAGGAGGACAATAAAGAGAAAGGGAAGAAGGAAGAGGAAGAGAGGAAGAAGCGCTGGAGGAAGCTGCCCAAGACATTTGGGAATTGGTTGAGGGCATTTTGTATATTAGCGAGCTTGGTAAGTGAGAGGTTCCCGGAGCAGGGGTGATCTCTGTTTTGCTATTACGATGAAATTGCGGGTGCGTACAGGACGTATGGTGGGATGGCTTGGTGGCGGTATGATGAGCGGTTCAGGCTGCGTCTAGCGGTACGGCCTGAGATGCAGTGGGATGACAGAGATATGGGCATTTGGTTGGAGATTATGACTCCTCTTTGGGGGGTCAGTCCATTCGGATGTCGGGGCAGAGACCGGGAAGCAGAGGAGCTGGTGGAAGTGCATCGACGGTTATCCTCAAGGGTCTCTGCTTCCAATTCAATGAGGGACAGTGCCACTTTGGGGCATTGTGCAACTACAAGCACGAGTGATCTGGTGGTGGAGGAATTCATTCCTTCGCAAAGTGTTTCAAAAAAGCAAGGCAAGGGGTTAGGCCAGGAGAAGTGGGTAGTGCGGGCACAGATGCCAGTGAGGGTAGAAAGGATGGTGCCATGGCTAAAGGAGTACACCAGTAAGCTGGGGCACGCAGCAGATGCAGAATTATTGCTAACTGGTTTCAGTTCAGGTTTTGTTATTCCGTTTAGGGAGCATGAAGTTGGGGTTTTTGGGGGAATTTGAAATCGGCCAGGGAGTTTTTTTTATCGGTGGAGAGGGAGAAGTAGTTCAAGGAGGTCTCTTTAGGGAGAATGTCAGGGCCTTTTGGGGTTCCACCGTTAGCGGGGCTGCAGATTTCTCTGCTGGGAGTGGTGCTGAAGAAAGGAGCAGGGCAATTCTGGATGATCCATCATCTCTCATACCCCAAGGGGTTGTCGGTGAACAATAGTATTGATCTGGAGTTGGTATCAGTAAGTTATACTTCATTCAACAAGGCTGTGGCATTGGTTCGGGTAGCGGGTCCAGAGGCTTTGCTAGCCAAAGTGGATGTGGAGTCTGAGTTTCAGCTGTTACCAGTTCTTCGAGGTGTCATCATCTCCTGGGTTGTTACTTTGAAGGTTCATTCTTTGTTGACTTATGCCTCCCCATGGGCTGCTCTATTTCATACTCGTACTTTGAGAGGTTTGCTTTTCTTTTCAGTTCATTTCTCTCTGTGTAGATCCTTAAATGTGATTGAGTCTGTGTGCAAATAAAAGTTTGTGGCATTTTTTTTTTCAAAATTATTTTATATCTTTCAGTTTGCATAAGAAGAGCTGTATTTTGTTTTCCATTAACAGAATGACCCTATGAGTAAAGAAGAAGATGTAAGCAGTAAACATATCCATATGTGACCTTTTATCACAAATTACACAACATAAATATACAATGCAGAATAATAAAAAAACAATAAATAAAAATGTATTCTCTATCTGAATCATGAAAGAAACATTTTGGGTTTCATGTCCCTTTAAAGTCTAAGATGTTATTGGAAAACCTGCCAAAAATTAGGTTTCACAAACCGCATCCATTTCTATATACAGAATAACCATATTTTTTAAAATCAGATTAAAAAAAAAAATTATACTTTTCAAAACGACATCAATAATATCTCTTAAAAGGACATGAAACCCAAGAATGCTGCCATATACTGCTGCAGATATGTGCACACTCCTGAACTTAACTTCCTGCTTTTAAACAAAGGATAACAAGAAAATGAAGCAAATTTGATAATAGAAGTAAACTGGAAAGTTGTTTAAAATTGTATGCTCTATCTGAATCATGGAAGAAAATTTTGGGGTTTTATGTCCCTTTAACCCCTTAAGGACCAACGACGTACAGGGTACGTCGTACAAAAAAACGGTCGTTAACGACCAATGACGTACCCTATACATCGTTAGTGTTTTCAAGCGATGGAAGCGATCCTGATCGCATCCAACCACTTTCATGTTATTGCAGTGATGCCTCGATATTGAGGCATCCTGCAATAACATTTTTTAGCCATCCGATGCAAAGAGAGCCACTCTGTAGCCCTCTCTGCATCGGCCATCGATGATCACGATCGTTGGTGGGTGGGAGCCGTTGCAGGGAGGCGGGTTGGCGGCCATCGATGGGGGTTGTGCGTCAGAGGGGAGTGGGATCACGTTCGGGGGTGCCGGGAGCGTGGGCGGGTGCATGCACAGGGGCGGGAGCGGGTGGGAACGCTACACTATGGCACAATTGTTGTACAATAAGGTGGGAGAGAGGAGGGAGGGAATTTTTATCTAAGGGATCTGGGAGGGGGTGGGGGTTGGTTAACTGCCAGTACCCAAGATGGCGCACAACAAGGTAGAGGGGGGAGGGTTAGAGAGCTGTAGGGGGGTCAGGGAGGTTGGGGGCTAAGGGGGATCCTACACAGCAGAATATGTTGACAATAATGACAATTGTGGGGTGGGGGAGGGAAGAGAGCTGTTTGGGAGGGATCAGGAGGTGAGATGTGTCAGATGGGAGGCTGATCTCTACACTAAGGGCTAGATTTATCAAAGGCTAGGCGAACTCTGTATGTGCTTCGCCTGTAACTGCTCCCCAGCTCGCCTCCGGAGAAGCGCACATGTGCGCCTGAATTCATCAAAAAAATAGACGTAACTAAAGCTAAAATCTCTACCCTACAAGCTCCAGAATTAACCCCCTCACTGTTGGGCATAATACACGTGTGGTGCACAGCGGCATTTAGCGGCCTTCTAATTACCAAAAAGCAACGTCAAAGCCATATACGTCTGCTATTTCTGAACAAAGGGGATCCCAGAGAAGCTTTTGCAACCATTTGTGCCATAATTGCACAATCTGTTTGTAAACAATTTCAGTGAGAAACCTAAAATTGTGAAACATTTAATGTTTTTTTTTTATTTGATCGCGTTTGGCAGTGAAATGGTGGCATGACATATACCAAAATGGACCTAGATCAATACTTTGGGTTGTCTACTACACTAAAGCTAAAATTAACCCTACAAGTTCCCTACAAGTTCCCAAATTAACACCTTCACTGCTGTGCATAATACACGTGTGGTGCGCAGCGGCATTTAGCGGCCTTTTAATTACCAAAAAGCAATGCCAAAGCCATATAAGTCTGCAATTTCTGAACAAAGGGGATCCCAAAGAAGCATTTACAACCATTTGTGCCATAATTGCACAAGCTGTTTATAAATAATTTCAGTGAGAAACCTAAAGTTTGTAAAAATGTTTGTGAAAAAGTGAACTATTTTTTTAATTTGATCGCATTTTGCGGTGAAATAATGGCATGAAATATACCAAAATGGACCTAGATCAATACTTTGGGTTGTCTTATAAAAAAAGAATATATACATGTCAAGGGATATTCAGGGATTCCTGACAGATATCATATCAGTGTTCCAATGTAATTTACGCTAATTTTGAAAATGGTTTGGAAATAGCAAAGTGCTACTTGTATTTATTGCCCTATAACTTGCAAAAAAAGCAAAGAACATGTAAACATTGGGTATTTCGAAACTCAGGACAAAATATAGAAACTATTTAGCATGGCTGTTTTTTGGTGGTTGTAGATGTGTAACAGATTTTGGGGGACAAAATTAGAAAAAGTGTTTTTTTATTTCGATTTTTTCATCATATTTAAAAAAAAAATGTTTATAGTAAATTATATGATATGATGAAAATAATGGTATCTTTCGAAAATCCTTTTAATGGTGAGAAAATATAATATGTGTGGGTACAGCATACCTCCCAACATTTCAAAATTCAAAAGAGGGACCCCCCCCCGCAAAAAAATTGAAATGTTGTGGGAGGGGCTTAAAAAATTATAAGACCAAAGTAATCTAAATAACATTCTAAATAAAGTCATATATTTTAATACACAGGCAGCAAATCAAACACAAGCTCAAACCCCTGGTATGGCTATGTGAGCTATGTATTTAATAAGCCTTTGCAAAGACATTGCTAAATATTTTTATCTTAATTGGACATTTAATAATAAATTATTTAAAACTGCTCTCTGCATTCTCCATTAATATTCTAGATTCTGGCTTTTAAAGTCAGCAAAAATGCACAGTAGCCCACTACATAGCATACACTTACACATGCAGATACACACACACTACATAGCATACACTTATACATGCAGATACACACACACTACATAGCATACACTTATACATGCAGATGCACACACAGTACATAGCATACACTTACACATGAAGATACACACACACTACATAGCATACACTTACACACGAAGATACACACACACACTACATAGCATACACTTATACAGGCAGATACACACACACACATTACATAGCATACACTTATACATGCAGCATACACTTATACATGCAGATACACAGATACTACATAGTATACACTTATACATGCAGACACACACACTACATAGCATACACTTATACATGCAGATACACACTTATACATGCAGATACACATACACACACTACATAGCTTACATTTATACATGCAGACACACACACACTACATGGCATAAACTTATACATACAGATACACACACACAGTTATGGATACAGATAGACGCACACACTACATCATATATGGGTATCTGTAATTCATTGTATGGGGTCCTGGGGTTGGCAAGCACATTAGCTGGCAGTCTGCAGCTGCCACTGTTCGTTACCCTGGTATTAGCACTGCTCATTGTATAAAACTGAAGGCATGCTAGTATTATCACCAGGGGTTAGACATCATCACTACCAGAGGTAGGTTAGAGAGGTCACCATTACCCGTGGTCAGAGTATATACACCCTTCTTACTCCTGCTTAACCCACACACCATTCCTTTTCCAAAGGGAATCTAACAGGTATCTAACCCTGTCAGAGCAAAGGCAGCTGCTTCTGACTATGTGCCCAACAGAATTTAAAAAAAAAAAAAAATTTTTTTTTTTTTTTAAATGCCTGGGGCAAATCGGGACAGATGGCTAGCAACCCGGGACAGGGGGACAGACCCCTAAAATAGGGACTGTCCCGCGAAAATCGGGACAGTTGGGGGGTATGGACAGTGAATGAGTAAGGGGAAAATTAAAGTTAAACACAAACATCGCAGAAATGTAAAAATAGCCCTTGTCCAAACGGTCAGAAAATGGAAAAGTGCTCTGGTCCTTAAGGGGTTAAGAATCGACACTTAAAGGGATAGTAAACTCAAATTTTTTCTTTTGTGGTTCAGATAGAGCATGCAATTTCAAGCATCTTTCTAATTTACTCCTATTATCAATTTTTCTTTGTTCTCTTGGTATCTTTATTTGAAAAAGCAGGAAAGTAATAACCCTGTTGGAATGAAATAGAAGAAATGGTTATATGACCCCACTAGGAAGCAGGGAATGGGGTGAGATAAAGGATAAGGGAATGGGCTTGGAGAGGTGTTTATAAACTCATACCAGGAAGTAGAAACAGGCATTTTAAGCAGGAGCAACACGGTGGGTGATTTGTTTTGCTTACCTGACTATGGAGGCCCTGTTGGCAGAGGTGATGGAGATGGCAAGGCAGAGCCAGCTGGATCCGGGAGCGGTTGTCCACGGCTGGAGAGGCAGCCACGAGAGATTAGGAGACAGTATCCTTTCCTAGGGAGGCAGCTGGCAGGAGGTCTGGATGGCCTGCATGGAGGTCCAGGCCATCGGAGCAGCTCAGTCCAGAGCTGGGAACTGCTAGGCTCAGGAGGGGCAGACATAGGCACAGCAGTGGTGGTACAGCTGAGGAGCGATCTGGGAAAGGAGCTGGTCGGTCGGCTAGGCCAGGAGCCAGTTTGCGGCCTAGTGCGGTGGGGATCGATGACACAGATGTCACAGAGTGGCATCAGCTAAGGGGTCCACCACTTCCAGATGCCGGAGGAAGAGTCGTCGCTCAGGACCCGGCAGGGCCGCAACAGGTAGGCGGCGGGAGAGCTGGAGAGAGTGTGGGGGAGGCTGTTGGGGCCTGAACAGGTCAGTAGGCATGATCCGGAGAACGGCATCAGCTGGGAGGGGGCGGGGCTTAGTGGCAGTGGGCGGAGGAGGCAGCTGACAGGTAAGCTGTTTGGGGGTGATGGATGGGAGGCGGAGTGAGTAGCTCCTTAGGAGATGTGCAGGGGTATCAGGAGATGTGCAGTGGTATCAGGAGATGTGCAGGGGTATCCAGTGCTGTAGTGAGGGTCAGGGCTGTGATGAGGTTTGGAGGGGTAGGTGGGGTAGGGTAGGGGGGGTATCCAGGTAGAAGGGGATGTCCTGAGGCGGGGGCCACCACTGTATTGGGCATAAAATAAAATAAAAATAAAAAAGAGTAAAATTCATAGAAGTTTGGATCCAACGCCTGTCATTAACATGGCCCATAAGCCCTAAGCAGGTGTGTAGGGGAGAACGTTAATGCTAGGGGCATATTGGGGTATGCAGAGGGGGGCAACTGGGGTGAGTGGAGCCTGCAATATGCAGGGGGTAGGTTGGGCCTGGAAAAGGGGGTTCAAGGCAGAAGGGGGGATGAGGGGAGGCGCTGGCCCATGAAGATAGTGATGTGGGGGGATTTAAAAAAATAGGGGGAAAAGGGGGTTTCATGAATATCTTAAGGGGGTATGGTAGGAGCCAGGGAAGGGAACTAAGAGTGTGGATGGGGACTAAAAGTTAGGAGGGGACAAGTGGTAGGGTGAGGTGTAGGGTTTCGGGTAAAGGGGGGAGGGGGTTGGGGAGTACGGGGGGTATGGGGGTGCCAGGTAAGGCGGTAGGGATCAGGGGGGAAGAGGTGAGAATAGGAAGGATTTGATTTTTGTTGTTGTTGATTCAGAGGAGAGGGCCAGTACGGCCATGGAAGAGGTGGCTGGCGAGGCCAGGACAGTTGAGGTGGAGGAGCAGCAGGAGCAGTGTACGGAGCCACCGGTAGAGCTGGAGGCCAGCGGCGACTTCAATGAGGAAGAGGATGCACTGGAAGGGACATCAGCAGGACCGGTAACAGCTGGCCAGGTAGGGGATTTATCTAATTTGACGCAGCTTTTGAGGTTGTTGTCCCCTCCATGGGGTGGGGAGGGAGGTATGGAGCAGGTTATGAGGGGGGAGGGGAGAGGTAGTGATCAGAGAGGGAGGGCTTTGACTCAGTCCTATTCCTCATAGGCCACTAGGTCCGGACCTGGAACGGGGAGGGACACCACCCCCCATAGGAGGCAGGATTCCTTGGATGGATGCAGGAGGTCTTGCTCACCACTGAGGAGGCGAGCAGGTGTGACAGAGGTGTTGTCACCAACATGGGCTAGGATCGAGAGGTCTCGGGACAGAAGCAGATACAGCAGAGGGAGATCTCTGCCAGGAGGGGGCAGGCTAGGCACATTCTGGAGGAGGACAGAGTGGATACGGCCAGGGGAGCAAGGAGATCCGGCAAGGAGTGAGACACCAACGGAAGTAGCGGTAACGGGACGGTGAGAAGGACCCGCAATGGCGGTGCATCCTGCAGGTGAAACGGCAGGGCCGCTTCCTAGTGTGAATGACGGGTTTATCTGGTGAACGAGAGGTGGTATTAGCGGGGTTGAAAGGCTTGATTGCTGCTCTGGAGAAACTAAAGGGGACAGTAGGGTCGCCAGCGGCGGCTTCGGTCCAGCCGAGCACAGAGGTGTGGGTTGAAGTAGCAAGACCAGGAGGAGGTACTGTAACTGCAGGGAGTACGGTTCCTAGCGGAGGAGGAAAGTTGTTGAAGGTGCTGGAAGATGCATTGAGGAGACCTTGCTTATGCTCGGTGGAACCATTGGGGATTCATCTCCCTAACAAGTTGAAGGAGAAGATTTGGAAGAGGGAATTTTTAGAAATCTTGTCCCTGCTTCCGTTGGACCATGTACTGGAAGTAAAGGAGGACAATAAGGAGAAAGGGAAGAAGGAAGAGGAGGAGAGGAGAAGAGGAAGAAGCGCTGGAGGAAGCTGCCCAAGACATTTGGGAATTGGTTGAGGGCATTTTGTATATTAGCGAGCTTGGTAAGTGAGAAGTTCCCGGAGCAAAGGTGATCTCTGTTTTGCTATTACGATGAAATTGCAGGTGCGTACAGGACGTATGGTGGGATGGCTTGGTGGCGGTATGATGAGTGGTTCAGGCTGCGGCTAGCGGTACGGCCCGAGATGCAGTGGGATGACAGAGATATGGGCATTTGGTTGGAGATTATGACTCCTCTTCGGGGGGGTCAGTCCATTCGGATGTCGGGGCAGAGAACGGGAAGCGGAGGAGCTGGTGGAAGTGCGTCGACGGTTATCCTCAAGGGTCTCTGCTTCCAATTCAATGAGGGACAGTGCCACTTTGGGGCATGGTGCAAGTACAAGCACGAGTGATCTGGTTGTGGAGGAATTCATTCCTTCGCAAAGTGTTTCAAAAAATCAAGGCAAGGAGTTAGGCCAGGAGAAGTTGTTAGTGCGGGCACAGATGCCGGTGAGGGTAGAAAGGATGGTGCCATGGCTAAATGAGTACACCAGTAAGCTGTGGCACGCAGCAGATGCAGAATTATTGCTAACTGGTTTCAGTTCAGGTTTTGTTATTCCGTTTAGGGAGCATGAAGTTGGGGTTTTTGGGGGAATTTGAAATCGGCCAGGGAGTTTTTCATCGGTGGAGTGGGAGAAGTAGTTCAAGGAGGTCTCTTTAGGGAGAATGTCAGGGCCTTTTGGGGTTCCACCGTTAGCGGGGCTGCCGATTTCTCTGCTGGGAGTGGTGCTGAAGAAAGGAGCAGGGCAATTCTGGATGATCCATCATCTCTTGCACCCCAAGGGGTTGTCGGTGAACAATGGTATTGATCTGGAGTTGGTATCAGTAAATTATACTTCATTCGACAAGGCTGTGGCATTGGTTCGGGTAGCGGGTCCAGGGGCTTTGCTAGCCAAAGTGGATGTGGAGTCTGCGTTTCAGCTGTTACCAGTTCTTCGAGGTGTCATCATCTCCTGGGTTGTTACTTTGAAGGTTCATTCTTTGTTGACTTATGCCTCCCCATGGGCTGCTCTATTTCATACTCGTACTTTGAGAGGTTTAGCTTGTTTGTGGAGTGGGTGGTAAAGCAGAAAGCGGGTAAGTCCTCTGTGGTCCACTACTTGGACGACTTCCTATTCGTGGATGCAGTTGGATCTGGGGATTGCAAGCATTTGGTGGAAGTTTTCTGGGAGGTGGCTCTGGATTTCGGCATACTGGTTGCGGCGGACAAATCGGAGGGTCCGCTGACTTCCTTGAGTTTTCTAGGTATCCAGCTGGATACTATCTGAATGGAATACAGGCTCCCAGATGAAAAGCTCTGGGACCTGAGGACCATGTTGGGAGAGGCACTGAGAGTTTTTTTTCCTTTGGTGGTTGCCCTGCGGGTATGGCCTCTCATTTCGAGGGCCAAAAGGGTCAGTTTTTATTCAGATAACTTGGGGGTGGTCATGGCTATCAATAGGCTCACGGCAAATTCTCCTCCGGTGGTGAAGGTGGAGTTTGAGGGCGAGTTAGGTAAATGTTTCTATTTTAAGTATGGAATTCATTTGAATGAGGTTGGGTTGCACCTCTTCAACTTCATGTTGAAGGAGGGAATAGAAAAGGCCTTCGCTCTGGGTGGCGGGACTCACCCGGGGGTGAGTGGTGGCGGGGTGCTTGATCTGGTTGGTAGAGGCTTACGCCTGTAAGAATGTGGATTGTACTTCCTGTTGGAGAAACAGGGTGATGGTTTAATGGTGGTAGCCCCCCTAAAATGGGCAGGGCTTGTGGATTTAATAGAGGGGGCAAGCACTGTGATTGGTTAATAAGTTAAGGTTCTTAATGTTTATATGTTATGTTAATAAAGGAGCTGCAGCCTTTTCTATCCCAAATGAAGGTGTGAAGTGTTTTCTTTGGGAAGGGTTGGAAGAACAACTTGAGTATGTGGGGTCATGTTATAAGAATGTTGCTATAAAAAATATATTAGTTTGCATGTAAAACCACATAATTTTTTTTAAAGTGTATATATATTTTATAATAAAAGATTTATAAACCTATTTGTGAAAGGGACACTTTTTTTTTTTAAGCAACTTTCAAATTTACTCCTATTATCAAATGTTCTTCATTCTCTTGGTATGTTTATTTGAAAAGCAAGAATGTAAGTTTAGATGCCGGCCCATTTTTGGTGAACAACCTGGGTTGTCCTTGCTGATTGGTCAGCACCAATAAACAAGTGCTCTCCATGGTGCTGAAGCAAACATTTGTTGGCACCTTAGCTGAGATGTCTTCTTTTTCAAATAAAGATAGCAAGAGAACGAATTAAAATTGATAATAGAAGTAAATTAGAAAGTTGCTTAAAATTGCATGCTCTATCTGAATCATGAAAGAAAAAATTTGGGTTCAGTGTCCCTTTAAGGTTCTTAATGTTTATATGTTATGTTAATAAACTTGCTGTGGCCTTTTCTATCCCAAATGAAGGTGTGAAGTGTTTTCTGTGGGAAGGGTTGGAAGCACAACTTGAGTATGTGGGGTCATGTTATAAGAATGTTGCTATAAAAAATATATTAGTTTGCATGTAAAACCACATTTTTTTTTTTTAAAGTGTATATATATTTTATAATAAAAGATTTATAAACCTATTTGGTATTGTCTGTTCCTCCGCACCCCTTCATGTGCTCTTTTTGATGGGCTGTGATGTATAGAGCAGTCCCACCCACTCTCTACATAGGCTTTCTATGGGCTTTGAAGGGGCTGGACTTCAAGATTGTCAACTGACACACATGTTGATTGGATGTTCACTGGAATTATCCTTAAAAAAAAAAAGAGTTCATCCATGTGGGCCGGCATAACATTGTAATAGAAGCATTACTATATGCACTAATTTAACCCTTTCACAGATGGATTTAAAAAAAAAAAAAAGTACACATATACTTTTTTTAATGGCAAAGATTACATTTATGGCATTTCATTATTTAAAGTTTACTATCACTTTAAATACCTTGATTACAATGTACTTCAACATTTTTACTTTTTTTATTAGTATTTAATATCAATGTTTATTTATTATTTTAAAATAATTTAAATTTCAGATATTCCTTGATGATTTCATTCTCAAAAATGTGTAACAAATATTTCTGTGACATCATGGGATAAGCAAATTTACTATGAACTATTTTTAAAATCAAACAGTCTTGGTACTATTATATTTGTGAGGTTCTAAAAAATTATAATTTTTCTTATAATGCAATTAGGTAGTTTTCCTATACCTACCCTGCATATAGTATAGCAATTTAGACTAATGTTCTGTATGTGAATAGAATAAAGATGTATGAGAAAAAACAGCCAGCAAAATGCAGATCCATTTTTGTGAATTAAATTGAATGTAATTTCATTGGTTTACTGTGTAACTTTCATATGTTTAGTTTTCAGTTAATGTATAACTAACTGTTCAATAGCACATATTTTAGAACAAAGGTCAATCACAAAAATATAAATTAAATGAATTTGAAAAGTGGTAAATTAAAGAGACATAATACTAAAAAAATAATACAAATAGATTTTATGGAGTATGGCCGCAATTACAAGAGCTCCAGGTGAACACTATGCAATCCATCTAAAATCTATGGTCCACGGCACCATCCATATTAATAAAAGTCAGATAACTAGATATACAGAGATCACTGCCTTGAAAGATATTATGTTAGCTGTGCAAATTCCCCAGGGAGCTGATTATGAGCATTAAGTCCTAGTTTTACAATCCTGAAACCCCCTTTGGAAACCTGGGTGTAACGACTTTTACCATATAGTGGACGTTACAAGTAACACTGAACATGACGGAAGCCATGATATCTGTGCTCAACCTGCTCATAAGATTGGAGCAAAAGTTGGGTGAGAATTTTGACAGTCTTGTGTGTTTAGTAACACGCATATGGATGCTGAAGCACAGGAACCTAATACTGAAACAAAGCCTGATCACATGGACAAGGAAGGGACATATACCTACACAGGCTCCTACCGGACAGAGAAGAAGACCCAGTGTGTTGTCTGCTAAATGGGCATGAGAAGGAGGTTATGTTCCAACAAGAGAAAAAGTGCTAGAACGGCTCAGTAAAACAATCTAGTCTTTATTGATCAATATTAAAACCAGCGTTGACAGCACAACATACAAAAATGATTTAAATAAAAAGAAAGCAGCACACATCCCAACACAGGACGCATTTCGGGTTTCCCCATACTCACGGATAATTGGGGAAAGGTGCTTCACATACCATTATAGGACTCAAATTTACTATGCAAATGACCAAAAAGATATATATACAACAGATGTCATAGGTGCATAATTCATATAACGTTATATATTAGCAGCATTATGAGTATATCTATCAGTTAATATTTAGAATTATCATTATAAGTGCTATGTCTAATTATTAGAAAACTTTAAGAGGAATACAATTACCTTAATATCAACAGAAATGTCTAAGTGATAAAAACATATAATATAACAGCAATGGTAATAGATATCAGTAACCTGAGATCCTTAAAGGGATATAAATACATACTTATAACAACATTGTTACAAGAATATTACTATACAAATACAAAGAAACCTTGGAATAAAGTATATATGCTCCCTATAAGCAGCATCACATTGAGATATCCACAGATATTTTCAGAACAGAGCTCAAGGTACAGACACCAAATAGCAATATTACAATTCCCAATGATTAATTATGTCATAGGCTGAGTTAAAACCCTTGGGATATCTAGTCTCCAATTTAAATATTCAAAAGGTTTCCCTGCGATATAACTCTTTAATCCTATCACCCCCACCCCCCCTTCTAGGGGTTCGCACAAGTTCAATAGCTTGCCATTTTAGTGTTTCCACTAATTGGTGATGGTGATGTATAAAACGTGTAGTCAATGCTGAACATTCCTTCTTGCAATTGATATTGCTTATATGTTCCCGAATTCTTGACCTCACCTCCCTAGTGGTGAGGCCTACATATTGCAGCCTACATTGAACACAGGAGATACGATACACAATAAAGCCCAGACTACAATTAATGCACTGGGAGGTCTCAAACCTTTTTCCTGTTCTATAGGACTCAAAATGGGAACCAACTAATATATGGTCACAAGCTTTACATCTTGGGCTACCACACTTATAAGTACCTTTGTGTGTTAGCCAACTGCTACCACTTTCTCTTTTAGGAAGAACTGTAGGAGATTTTGGTTTGTTTGTGGAGCAGCTTTTAAGTTGTTTGGCAGAGCGCTTAAAACACAGAGGAGTATTATCCTCACGGAGGTTGTGCGGCCAATTAGCTGCTTACCGGAACGAGAAATTGTAAGTGAAGGTCTGCTGTGGTGGCGGAGCAAGCAAAACACTGTACAAGTGTGATCCTGGTTAGAGGTTTTGCGGCCGTGATTTCCATGCATCGGACTAGATCAACATACACGAAGATCATGTAAGTGTTTTTTACTTACTGTTATTGCAAAGCAGCTTTCACTTCTTTTAATTTGGGCAACAGTTTGATAGACTGTATTCTGATCCTGGTTTATCTGTGAGCTTAGACTGGTGCTACAATATACGCTATTGTTGTTATTTATGAGGAGGTACCCATGGCCTTGGTCCTTGCCGGAGAGGATTCGGCCAACCCCCGACAGGAGACTGGAAGCCTCAGTACATCAGAGGAACATATCTTAGACAGTACCAAGTCCAGCAATCAGCATCCCATGGTCTTACCATGTGTAGCAGATACTCAGACTAACCTGACTGAACCTAGCAACTCCACTGTCAAGTATTCTTTACAGCTCTTCAATAACGATGATGGAGCTGTGCTCCTTCTCTACAAAATGGAATACGAACAACAGCTTAACAAATCGCTTACTACTAGGAAACAGGATGGAATCTGGCCCAGCTTTCATGTCTATATATTAGAGCTACAACAAAAGTGCAAGACAAGCCCATATCTTGATGCCCATCCTTACCCCCTCTCCACCTCAGTTCAGAACTGCCATAGGCTAAAAATATGAAACTTACCACATATCCCACTCAGGCATTGATATGATACCTCCCTGCAGATCCCCATACAGACTAGGAACTTTGACCTAAATGTGGGTAGTTTAGTTAAAGTACTTTTCATTTCTCTTGTTACCTGTAATAGTCCTATATATATTCTCAGAAATTTTGACCGTTTAAAATAGAAATGTGGCAATAGAACTTCTGTCTTAAAAATGTACAAGGTCACTGGAAGTTCAACATAGCACCTCATGGCAAAGAACTCTCTGAGGATCTGAAAAAAGTATTGTTGCTCTACATAAAGATGTATAGGCTATAAGAAGATTGCCAAGACCCTGAAACTAAGCTGCACATGGTGGGCAGGACCATACAGCAGTTTGACAGGACAGGTTCCACTCAGAACAGGCCTCGTCATGGTCGACCAAAGAAGTTGAGTGCACGTGCTCAGCGTCATATCCAGAGGTTGTCTTTGGGAAATAGACGTATGAGTGCTGCCAGCATTGCTGCAGAGGTTGAAGGGGTGGGGGTCAGCCTGTCAGTGCTCAGACCATACGCCGCACACTGCATCAAATTGGTCTGCATAGCTGTCGTCCCATAGGAAAGCCTCTTCTAAAGATGATGCACAAGAAAGCCTGCAAATATTTTGCTGAAGACAAGCAGACTAAGGCCATGGATTACTGGGACCATGCCCTGTGGTCCGATGAGACCAAGATAAACTTATTTGGTTCAGATGGTGTCAAGCGTGTGTGGCGGCAACCAGGTGAGGAGTACAAAGACAAGTGTGCCTTGCCTACAGTCAAGCATGGTGGTGAGAGTGTCATGGTCTGGGCCTGCGTGAGTGTTGCCAGCACTGGGGAGCTACAGTTCATTGAGGGAACCATGAATGCCAACATGTACTGTGACATACTGAAGCAGAGTATGATCCCATCCCTTCGGAGACTAGACCACAGGGCAGTATTCCAACATGATAACGCCCCCAAACACACCTCAAAGATGACCATTGCCTTTGCTAAAGAAGCTGAGGGTAAAGGTGACGGACTGGCCAAGCATGTCTCCAGACCTAAACCCTAATGAGCATCTGTGGGGCATCCTGAACGGAAGGTGGGGGAGCGCAGCTCCTTGATGTCGTTGTGGAGGAGTGGAAGAGGACTCCAGTGACAACCTGTGAAGCTCTGGTGAACTCCATGCCCAAGAGGGTTAAGGCAGTGCTGGAAAATAATGGTGGCCACACAAAATATTGACACTTTGGGCCCAATTTGGACATTTCCACTTAGGGATGTACTCACTTTTGTTGCCAATGTTTTAGACATTAATGCTGTGTTGAGTTATTTTGAGGGGACAGCAAATTTACACTTTTATACAGGCTGTACACCCACTACTTTACATTGTAGCAAAGTCTTATTTCTTCAGTGTTGTCACATGAAAAGTTATAATAAAATATTTACAAAAATGTGAGGGGTGTACTCACTTTTATGAGATACTGCATGATATCTTTGACAGCTATCAACGTACTCTGCTAACAGGTAGGCCAGGATCATTTGTATTACATCAGATGTAATCCAAATGATCCTGGAGAAGAAAAAAACAAACAAAAAACATTTAGGCCAAAAAATAAATAACAATGAAGGCAACCCCCCCCCCCCAAAAAAAAAAGTGTTCTCTTCTTTTCTTTTTTCATCAGATGTAATCCGAATGATCCTGGTGAAGAAAAACAAAGAAAAAAAATGTAGGGTCCTCTTATTTTCTTCATCAGATCCAAGACCCTAGCAAAGAAACCCCCCAAAAAAATATAGACAAAAAAAAAAAAATCAAGGATTGTTTTCTTTTCTTCATCAGATGTAATACAAACAATCTTTTTAAATAAAGATCCCTATTCAACTCCTATTGATCATAAATGCTTTAAGTTGACATGGGGAGATTAAATTACCTAAAGTGATGATTCCCCATATAAAAGTGGGAAATATTTCTTAATTATATTGCAGATTTCAGAATACTGTGAGGAGTATTTTGTAATGAATGTAAGCTTTGGGTCAATTTCCTTCATTTGACATTTAGATCTTGATAATGCATTTCTGTCTAACTTATTTACCTCTCCCATGACTTTCTTGACAATGGTCTTGGAATACCCTCTATTTATCAATCTAGTGGTTAATATGTTACTCTCTTCATGAAATGCTTTATCATCTGAGTAGATATGATTTGCCTGAATAAATTGACTTTTAGCGATACCTTTGAAGACATATTTAGGGTATGATGATTTTGTGTGTAATAATGTGTTCTCTGTGATGGGTTTACAATATAATTCAGAATGGATACATTGATGTTGAGTATCACCTGTTAAAGTAATATCTAAGAAGTCAATACATGTTTTATGCCATTCATGAGTAAATTTTACCTCTCCAATATTAGTATTGAGATTTTATATAAATTATGTGCCTCTAATTGGTCCGATCTTCAAATGAAAATCAGATCATCTATAAAATGTTTATAGAATTGTATTTTTTTCAATAAAATGATTATTATCTCCATAAATACAGATGCATTTCAACCAGCCCATAAGATTTTTGCATATGCTGGGGCAAATTTAGCACCCATTGCTTTGCCCTGTTTATGGAGATAATACGTGTCCTCAATCTGAAAATAATTGTGCTCCAATAAAAATGTAGTTACTTTTAATATGAAGGATTTAGTAATGGCTTCCAAATTGGAGTAATTATCAAGATAGTATGATATAGCTTGCAGTACTTTTGGAATATGGTATACTAGAGTAAAGAGATACAACATCCACGGTTAGTGAGATATATGACTCAGCAAATTTAAGATATATATATATATATAGTATCTCTAATATAAATGGGATGAGACAGTACCAACGGTTGTAGTAACGAATCTTGTCATTCGGACAAAGCCTCCAAAAAGGAACCAATGCCCGAAACTATTGGAATAGTGGTGGAATGTTTTCTGGACAATTCTGTAAAATCTTCTTTTACCCTTTTATGAAATATCTCAATTTGTTCACCCCTAGACTGAATTGGGTATAATTTTATTTTATTTCTAAACTTGAGTATATTTAGATCACAACCCAATATCTGTTCTGCCTGTACAGATTCTAAGATGGCTAACACACATATGTCTTGGAAAAATAATTCTGGAATAATGGATGGGATGTTATTTCCTGAATCTTGATTAGACCAAAAATGCTTTCTTAGAGTTATTTTTTGGACAAATTTATTTACATACAAATTGTTTGAAATAAGTTACAATTCATGGTAGGGCAAACATTAAGCTTCTCTTCCTCCTTAGTTAACCCATAAGAAGATAAGTATATTGATATCCTTTATTTATTTAGTATCACATTTCCCCTTAACATATATTGATGGTGACCCTTTGTTTTCACTGGCCCTCCTCCCTCTGTTTGTCTCAACACCGGGCAAAAATCCTGTTGCTCATAGGTGCTAGAAGCAGTAGGGTCAGCAATTACAAACGTGGGTTGACTAGTGGTTTTTAAGTTAACTGATTTGCTATGTTTAGGTTTTGCCCCATTTTAATAAAGTTACCTTCAGTATAAGATGAATATATTTCTTTAGCTTGTTTTCGTTGTATATCCTCAGCATTATACAATAATATACATATAAATGAAACATTCTTTATACATGTATCCACATAGCTCCTATAGGTTTAATAAAAAGTTTATATTTGTTTTTATTAACAAGGTAGACCGCAGACATGACATATATATAGGCATTCTTTGGAAGTTTGATGGGCGTTCCATGGGATTAACCTCTATTTTAATGGGGAAACTTCAGCGCAAGTGTGTAATATTCAAAACACTGCCCTCCATGTTAGCGAATCCTTTTCAGGAATATCAGTCTTGCCAGCTTTTTAGTGGCATGAATTTTCAGTGTGAGAAATATAGTGTATGTTTAGTGAAACTTAGCTTACATGTGGATTATTTGAAGTGTTTCTACACATAAACCTTTTGTTGTTTCAGTGAATGCACAGTCTATGTTGTGATGGAACACTTCCAATACAGACCAAACCCCCCCCCCCCCTGCTGATGAGTGGGAATGTCAGCATACTTTTGCTGAAAATGTGATCCCTATTATGTCCTATGGGAGACACATCACCAGTCTTCGACACAGAAAGGTTCATCCCACATTTTTTAAATATATCGCCAGACCCATGGACTGCGAGACTGGCGAGGCCAGAATAATAGGGCTTGAGTATGAAAGTTTGCTAAGAATTAAAAAGAGTTCTCTATAGAAGATTAAACAATTTGGGCTGGATTACAAGGGAGGCACAAACGTTTTTGCGCAAGCAATATTGTGTTTTTGAGATCCATTTTAATTGCGCTTTGACTACAAGTTGAGGGAAATTTACGCTACAATTTTTACCGTGATTTTAGAGCTGTGGTTAACTGTTTTCCAAAACTAAAAAGTTGCAATAAACATTTCACAAAAGTTCAATTACACTCATAATAACACCATCTAATAAAAATTATGTTAAAAAATATTACACATAAAGTTATAAGGCCTCTAAGATATGAGATCTCAGGTGTTAGAAAAAAAAGCCGCCAAAGGACTTTAACATAGAGACACATACAGATATATTGCTAAAGTTGTATTTGTATATATATATATATATATATATATATATATATATATATACTGTACATATTTCACATTCCAATGTTCTGCACATAGCAGAATGTTTTATGTATTATTTAATAGATGTCCCTATATATATGAATATATCTATACCTATATATAATCATCTATATATATAGGTATACATATTATTTGTTTAAAAAACATCATATATATGTAGAAATATTTAATTATGGATAAATAGAACATATTCCATTATGCTAAGAACATTGTAATATGAAATATTCATATTTTCATATTGGGTTAGCGCAATTGCGAAAATGCTATAGTGTTTGTGTGATAGTCTTCTATGGGGGAATACATGAACGCACACACAATATTCGATGATCAGATTTTTGCGCTAGACGGGTTACCGCTTGCGCAAAATAAGGTGTTACGAAAACGCAATATACCGCACCACTTGTAATCTAGTCCTTTATATATTCTTACATGTCATTTAATATATGTTAGAAAAACTATACTTCTCTAATCTGATTGATACAAAGAAAGAGGAATTGAGAGTTCTACATGGGCTCTGTGTAAGAGGATTACTGTAAATAACACAAAGAATTTAAGGGCACTGAGCTGCTCCCTATTCTTGTAAAGAAGTTATCAGAATGGATGAGTAATATACTTAAAAAAACCAAAAAACTAAACTTAAAATCAGGTTAGTAGTAAATACCTTTATTCCATAGTCTAGTTTTTTTATGGACATGTGTTGAAATGGATTGAATTACAGGAAAGGGTGAGATTTTGAGTTATGGATTTCAGTAAGCAGGATAGAATGTCATACAAGGAGCATGAATGTGTTACCTCCCCCTCTTGTTTTTTGGCATAGGCTCTTTGGAATGTCCCTAAACTCCCAGCTGTCTTTGCAGCTAGAGATAGACAGGTGCAGTCATGTGTGCACACGAGTATTTGCCCTTCATATATCTAGTGCCTTTCAGCTTTTTTTTTCTGGAACATGTCCCGCACTTTAGAAATTCACATGACATCCTTTACTTTTCATGCAAAACAATAAGATATATATGAAAATACTACACACTATGTATAAGCAATATTTTAAAATATGCTTCACTAAAAACTGTTCAAATTCAATGCATTCAGTTTTGAATACAATTTTTGTTTGCAATATACTGTATATTGTAAACATTTTCCCTTTTATGTCCATTTTACATGCTGGATTACATTATACATAGCTCTTTTACCTTTATTTTGTCATTTGAAATAACTAGTTTTTGTCTGTTCAAATTGCCACCTATACTGAAAATTCCAGTACAGCAGTAATGGGTCCAGGGAAAACTGTAAACAAGAGCCAGAAGCTGAAATAACACTCACAGGACTAGATTACAAATGAGGTGCAAACAGTTTTGGGCTTGAGCAATTGTGTTTTTGCGAGCCATTTTCATTGCAATCGCCCTTTATGCTTCAATCCTTACTGTGATCTCAGAGTTGTGGTTAACTGTTTTCCATAAACAAAAGAGTTGCACAAAACATTTTAAAAATACATTACATAGTACACTTACACTTATATCAACACTGTCTAATAAAATTGTTTTAATAAAAAATTTTCACAAAAAGTTATAAGGGCTCAAAGATTGGAGATCTCGGATGTTAGAGAAAAAAAAAGGCAGTCGAGTGGCTTTAACATTGAGACACATACATATACATTGCTAAAGATGTATTTGTATATATATATATATATATATATATATATATATATATATATATGTGTGTGTGTGTGTGTGTGTGTGTGCAAGAAGAAGAAAAAAAAAGATGCAGTTCCGCTGGTAATGTAATAGTAAAAAATCACTTTATTTGCACAAAGGTTAAAAACTTGGAAGAGTCCAAAAATTCATCTAGTACAGAGAGCGTAGCACCAAATCTGGTTTACATGTTTCGACACTGAGCCGTAATCATAGCCTAAGGTGCTACACTTGACACAGAGCTTAAAAAGGGTCAGTAAATTACCTGATAGGTTAAGAAACTTAATTAAAAGGTACGCCCTCTGTGATGTCTTTACAAAGTTACAACCCACTCTAAATGACCTCAAGAATTAACCTTAGATGAAGCTAAAAATGACAGTATAAATAGGCATACCATACTTTTTAGATGTGAAACTGGGACCACCTAGCGATGTGCTCGTGGGTGTGTGGTCAGGGGCTTGTTCAATGGGCGTGGTTAGGGGGCGTGGCGGTTGCTGACCGGAACTAATTTTAAAAAAAATGTCACAAATGCATAATTTAATCTCTAAAAATAGGCTTTGACTGGAATAGAAGGTATCAATAAGTGGCACTAGGTCATTCAGTTATATGAAAGTAGTTAGGGTTGGAAAAGTCAGAAGTTAAAGGAGAAACTACTCAGAGACGATGAGGATATGGCTATGCAAATTAGTATTTCTACATATATAGAGGAATTATAGTAAACAACATACATGTTGGCATCTGTGTTCGCAGTGTTAATTATCAATAGTATGACCAATGCAACAGCATGGTGCACATAAGGAGAAACATACAGGCCCTGCAATTGTAAAGGGATGGAGGTAGGTACCGTGATATGGAAGCAACTGCTGGTCTGTGTTCATGGCCAGATTTTAGTAATAAAACTGAATGAACAGTCAATAGTTGAAGAGCAGGGGCAGAATTCTCATTGATGGGAGGCTACTGCTTAACCAGTCTGGGGCATAACTAATGAAACCCTAGGCCCCATAGCAAAATGTAAAAAACTGAGCTCTTCCTTTACACTTTTCCCTTTTATTTTTCACCCTTATAAAAGAGTAGTCATTTGTTCTGTTGCAATTGAATGCTTCATTTGGGGGGGACAACAAAGGCTAATTTTTAAATCTCTATTAAACCTCTCTGCGTCTGCTATATAATAGAGAGAGAGAAGAGGCAGGAAAAAATGTCTAATGCTGCTCCCTAGAGCTTTGGGAGGGATAACAACTACATTCCTCGCACCCAAATCGATAAGCCTATAGTAACTTGAAGTCAATAGTGGTTAATGACTGTGGTTGAGAGGTCAGCGCTAGTCTAGTGATGGAAGGTTAGAGTAGAAACAGTACTTACAATAGTAAATTATACAATAGTAAATTATAACTATTCACTTAGTATTCATGGTAAGCACTGACCCAAACAGTGAAAAGATTAGGATTTCACCATTTATTGATGGGAGTCGGAGACTGTACCAGTAAAATAAGAGAGTCTAGTTTTAGGAAATTAAGTGACGTAAATGTTTCTCCTGTAAATAAATACCAGTACTGGATAACACTACACCAATATCCCAGTTGGTTGCATTTATTATTTACCTCCTAGTTTCAATGGGTCAGTCCTTATGAGACTATGACCCAAATGAGTGATATTCACTGCTTCTGGCACAGTGATGACTGCTGATTCTGACTCACAAATTTCTCGAACCAATTATGGTCACTCTGAGGGGAGGCATGGTAGTGTGTACTGGAGGTAGCTTGGATATTCCTGGTCTTATTCGCTCCTGTTCTGCCCTGTGTGCCTTGGGGCCACGGTTATGTTAACTCTTTTCTGGTCCTGTTTTGCTTCTGTTACTGACTCTCTTCATATCCTGGTTCAGTCTTTTCTTCCTTTTTCTTCCATGATTATTACCAGTTCTTTATAGCCCTGGTTCTGCCCTGCACTGTCACTGCTGCTGTCAGTGTTTTGTCAGATGACACCTAAATTCCTCTCACCGCAGCACATTTTTGGATTGGATGAATAAAGCTATTTGGGCATTTCACTGAAAGTGGCTTCCAATCATAGAGTTGTGTGGTACTTGCAATTCATTTTGAGTTTAGAGGGGGCATTCAGGGACCTCACAGTATAGTTTTCATGATAACACCACCCATGTCAGCTATGTTAGCCATTTGCAATCAAAATGTAAAAAAAAATGGCTTTCGCATTGCCAGTATTTGTAATGGCGGCACTGGCTGGGACAGAATAAACAATTGGGTGGGACACTGGTACAGTGCCTCAAAACAGGGACAATACCAGTCAAACTGGGATGTTTGGTAAGCCTAAGTATAAAGACTAATATGCTACCAGAAAATAGCAATCTGACAAAGTTCAATATAGACACTTAGACAATTACAATACAGTGGCATATATAGTAAGGTTAGTGAAATATATACATCCATATAAGTAATGTTTGGAAAAATAAGTCAAGGTATAAACATATACATATACATAATGTATATATAAATGAATAATATATATGAACACAATGCATACTATATATGAAATAGAATTAATAAGTCAATGCGTATTTCAAAAACATAGAAGAGTATAGAGAAGTATATCCACATAAATACAAAAATACAGATATACATACATACACATAAAAAATAAATTAAAGTGTATAAGTGTGTTTGCTACACGTTATGGACCATTCTCAATTAATCAAACATTCATAGACTCCAGACTGAGCGTATAAATATGTAGATATATATATATATATATATATAAAGTAGCAGAAAAAAAATCCAAAATGGAAAGGGGCATGGAGAGTAGCAATGATGTGATACACAGATAGGACAAGGTCAACAATCATTAAATATAATGTTCTTAAATATTTAAATATGATCTGATTAACTTTTGGGAATAAGGAATTTCAATTAGAGTTGAGACCTAGAGGAGTTCTGGTTCTAAGCTGAAAGATAAAAAAAACTCTCTTTTGGCTAGCAGTTGATCTATGTCTCCTCCTCTCTTTGGTACCATCACTTTTTCAATAGCTATTCACCTAAAGGAGTTTAACTCACTGTTGTGTTTGGTGGCAAAATGTTGGACCAAAGGAGTAGTTGATTTACCCATGCTAATGGTGGAAATATGTTCCCTGATTTGTGAGTTAATGTCTCTGGAGATGAGACCAACATATTGAATGGTACATTTAATACAGGAGATCAAATATATAACATATGTACATGGGCAGCTTAGGCATGTTTTAATGTCATAGGATTTTCCACTAACTGCTGATGTAAAATTATTAGCAATCTGTACATACTTTAAGGTTTACATCTCCTGTGACCACACTTAAATATACCAACATGTCTAAGCCAGGAGCTTTCCGGTCTCTCATTTTGTCTCAACTGTGTGGGGGACAAGAAGAACCCAAGTGTACAGCATTTTTTGTACGAGCAAATTATGCCCTCCTGTACCATACCTGTCAGCTTGTCATCAGAGGCTAAAATCGGAAAATGCTTCCTTATAATGCCACAGATTTTAGAATATTGGGCACTATAACCTGTTACAAAATGTACCCCATTGAAAGCCTTCTCTTTGGTCTTGGTAATATTATCCTATAACAGAGTGTCTCTAGACTATCTCTCCACCTTGCTCTTAGCTTCTTGTATATGACTATGTGTGTAGTTCCTCTCGTAAAGCCTTTGTTCCAACTACTTTGCTTCATGTACAAAATCCTGTTGTCTGCTGCAGTTTCGTTTAAGCAGGTAAACCGGGTAATTATACCAGTTTGGGTTCCGCTTTCCCACAAGTGATCTACAAGTACCGGTGATTTCTCCCTCACTCCCACTTCCTTGCGTCAAGTCTGATGTCATCTTCCCAGTGCCGAATGCCGTCCGCTTCACTGGATAGAGGTAACGACCTGGAGACTGTAATGAATGCATGCTGATCAATTTCTCAGCCCGTATGGAAAACGGATATACTCCGAGAGTTGTGTTCGGTATCCAGCAGCAGTGCAAGCAGCATATGGAGGTACCTGAACCACAAGGGGGCATCCAACTGTTTCAGGTACAGGATACTGCCGGGAAAAGGCAGATTGTATTCTAAGGGGTGTGTGAGGTTCTATAATAAATCCCGGAGACCGGTGTGCTAAAGCCACATTGCCAAGTTTTTTTCATGACAAGGGATACACTCTACTAACTGTATTTCTTTTATATATATATATATATATATATATATATATATATATATATATATATATATATATATATATATATATATATATATATATGTGTGTGTGTGTGTAAATGTATTAATGTATTTATATGTGTATATATGTATTTACAGTTATATATACACATATAACAACATTTATATATTTGTACACATACAGTATCTCACAAAAATGAGTACACCCCTCACATTTTTGTAAATATTTTATTATATCTTCTCACTTGACAACACTGAAGAAATTACACTTTGCTACAATGTAACATAGAGAGTAGAGTGTACAGCCTGTCTAACAGTGTAAATTTGCTGTCCCTTCAAAATAACTCAACACACAGCCATTAATGCCTAAACCGTTGGCAACAAAAGTGAGTACACCCCTAAGTGGAAATGTCCAAACTTGGCCCAAAGTGTCAATATTTTGTGTGGCCACCATTATTTTCCAGCACTGTCTTAACCATCTTGGGCATGTAGTTCACCAGAGCTTCACAGGATGCCACTGGAGTCCTCTTCTACTCCTCCATGACAACATCAGAGAGCTGGTGGATGTTAGAGACCTTGCACTCCCCCACCTTCCATTTGAGGATGCCCCATAGATGCTTAATAGGGTTTAGGTCTGGAGACATGCTTGGCCAGTCCATCACCTTTACCCTCAGCTTCTTTAGCAAGGAAGTGGTCATCTTGGAGGTGTGTTTTGGGTCATTATTATGTTGAAATACTGCCCTGCGGCCCAGTCTCCAAAGGGAGGGGATCATGCTCTGCTTCAGTATGTCACAATACATGTTGGCATTCATGGTTCCCTCAATGAACTGTAGCTCCCCAGTGCTGGAAGCATTCATGCAGGCCCAGACCATAACACTCCCTCCACCATGCTTGACTGTAGGCAAGATACACTTGTCTTTGTACTCCTCACCTGGTTGCAGCCACACTCTCTGGACACCATTTAAACCAAATAAGTTTATCTTGGTCTCATCGGACCACAGGACATGGTTCCAGTAATCCATGTCCTTAGTATGCTTGTCTTCAGCAAACTGTTTGCAGGTTTCTTGTGCATCATCTTTAGAAGAGGCTTCCTTCTGGGACGACAGCCATGCAGACCAATTTGATGCAGTGTGCGGCATATGGTCTGAGCACTGACAGGCTGACCCCCCACCCCTTCAACCTCTGCAGCAAGGCTGACAGCACTCATACGTCTATTTCCCAAAGACAACCTCTGGATATGACGCTGAGCACGTGCACTCAACTTATTTGGTCGACCATGGCAAGGCCAGTTCTGAGTAGAACCTGTCCTGTGAAACCACTGTATGGTCTTTCCCACCATGCTGCAGCTCATTTTCAGGGTCACTCACTTTTGTTGCCAATGGTTTAGATATTAATCGCTGTGTGTTGAGTTATTTTGAGGGGACAGCAGATTTACACTGTTATACAGGCTGTACACTCACTACTTTACATTGTAGCAAAATGACATTTCTTCAGTGTTGTCACATGAAAAGATATAATAAAATATTTACAAAAATGTGAGGGGTGTACTCACTTTTCTGAGATACTGTAAATATAGACACATATATATATATATATATATATATATATATATATATATATATATATATATATATAAATGCATTATATCCCTTTGCCATTAAATAGATGAAAAAATTATAAAACATATATGCAATATTCATATTTAATAAAGATTTTAACTATGTATTTTCTGTAAATATTTCACACCCAAAAACAAAAAATACAGTGTTAATAACTCAAAAATCTACTCCCATTACCTAATTTCCTAATTTGCTTTTTTTCTCTTGGTATCCTTTGTTTAAAAGAATACCTAGGTAAGCTCAGGAGCTGGGAGCTAGCTGTTGATTGGTGGCTGCACATATATACCTCTTATCATTGGATTGATAATAGAAGTAAATTGGAAAGTTGTTTAAAATGGCATACTCTGAATCATTAAATATTTTATTTTATTCCCCTTTAAGTCAATCCCCTCTTCTTAAAGGACAAACCACATATTCAAAGTCTGTCATTTAAAGGCAATTATATTCTTCTTATGTATATAAATAAAATGTTAGCAATCTTTATAATAGGAAATAATACACAAATGCTCCCTGATTCTTGTTCTCACCTCACTAGTGGTGAGACCCACATATTGCAGATTACAGTTTACACATGAGTAAATCACATTGCCCATAGAACAGTTAATAAATAGGGCCGTCTCACATCTCACATCTGTCACATATGATTAAAAAAAAACTGTGTCACTAATATGAAATCACAGGCCCTACAATAAGCACTTACACATCTGAAAGTTCCCTTGTGTGTTAGCTAGGAATTTGTAATAAAAGGACAGACTACTCCAAAATTGTTATTATTTAAAAATTCTCCAGTTTTGCATAACCAACACTGTTATATTAATACACTTTTTACCCCTATGATTACCTTGTATCTAAGCCTCTGCAGACTGCCTCCTTATCTCAGTGCTATTTACAGACTTGCATTTGAGCTAATTAGTGTTGACTCATGAATAACTCTACTGGAGTGAGCACAATGTTATCTATATGGCACACATTAATGAGCAGTGTCTGGCTGTGAAAAGCTATAAGCATGCACTGAGATAAAGTTAGCCTGCAGGGGCTTAGAAACAGGCAGAATAAAACACTACCTACATATCTTACCATTGCTATGTTTGTTGTTTGTGAATTGTACAATTGTACAATTTTTTTTAAGTACTGCTGTCCCACCCCTTGCTCTCTCCCCCCCCCTCTTTTCTGCGCTCTCTCTCCCCCCCTCTCTTTTGCACTCTCTCTCCCCCTCTTTTGCTCACTATCTCCCCCCTCTCTGTTGCTTTCTCTCTCCCCTCTCTTTTGCTCTTTCTCGCTCTCCCCTCTCTTTTGCTCTCTCTCCCCCTCTCTTTTGCTCTCTTTCTCTCCCCCCTTTCTTTTGCTCTCTCTCCCCTCTTTGCTGCTCTCTCTCCCCTCTTTTGTTCTCTCTCCCCCCTTCTTTTGCTCTCTCTTCCCCTCTTTTGCTCTCTCTCTCCCTCTCTTTTGCTCTCTCTCTCCCCTCTTTTGCTCTCTCTCCCACCTCTCTTTTGCTCTCTCACCCCTCTTTTGCTCTCTCTCTCTCCTCTCTCTTTTGGTCTCTCTTTTTCCCCCTCTCTTTTATTCTCTCTCCCTCCTCTCTTTTGCTCTCTCTCTCCCCTTTCTTTTGCTCTCTCTCTCTCCTCTATCTTTTTGCTCTCTCTCCCCCTCTCTTTTGCTCTCTCTCCTTTCTTTTGCTCTCTCTCCTCTCTTTTGCTCTCTCTCTCCCCCTCTCTTTTGCTCTCTCTCCCCCCTCTTTTGCTCGCTCTCTCTCCCTCCTCTCTTTTGCTCTCTTTCTCCCCCTCTCTTTTGCTCTCTCTCTCCCCCCTCTCTTTTGCTCTCTCTCTCCCCCTCTCTTTTGCTATCTCTCTCCCTCCCCTCTCTTTTGCACTCTCTCTCACTTTCCCCCCCTCTCTTTTTCTCTCTCTCTCTCTTTTGCTCTCTTTCCCCCTCTTTTGCTCTCTCTCTCCCCCCCTATCTTTTGTTCTCTCTCCCTCCTCTCTTTTGCTCTTTCTCTCTCCCCCTCTTCTCTTGTGCTCTCTCTCACCCCTACTCTCTTTTGCTTTCTCCCCTGTTTTGCTCTCTCCCCTCTGTTGCTTTTTCCCTGCCTGGCCACGCCCACTCATCACACCTGCTAGCCACGCCCCAGCATGGCACGCCCACTCGGTCACGCCCCCATCATGGCATGCCCAGACACGCCACTGTCACGTCGCTACCGCCCGGCAAGGCCCCCTCCACGGCAGCTTCCGAAAAACACTTTCTCTGCTGCTCAAGGCCAGGTATGATTGTCCTTGCACAGTCTCTACTTCGCATGACTGCATCTGACAAACATACCTGGCCTTTTATTATATAGGATAATCGATTAATCAAATAAAAGAAAAAGGTATAGTTTACATGGTACATATCCTTTCAGTTTCCAAGAGATTTCCACTGAACAATCCTCCTGCAGTGTGTCCTAATAAGAAGTATGTTTTTGCATTTTACACATTTCCAAACTTTTAAGGCTCTTTGTTGAATAAAATTCGCATTAAACTCTTCCTACGCATGACATCATCATTCCTGGTCAGATTTGCGCATGCGCCCTGTTCTTCATCTGGCAATATCTATATTTACAACTGATACAATTATTTTAAAATTTGCTGTAACTCTAATATATTGCAAATGTTCTGCAGATTATTTTCATCCCACATTATAAGAATAATTGTCTTGTTTTGAGGTGGCTCCTTCTACACTGTTACACCAATTTGTTGCGATTTGTTTCTGCTGGGTATCAATTAGTAAAGTGTTTATTGCAAACCGGGTCATATCAGAGGATAGTGCTGAGCACTCCGGAAAGGTTTCATCACATCACATCAGTTCTTCAGGATGTTTAAGTGTATAGCTCTTCAGTGAACTGCAGTGAACTGTACCCTATCTCAGTTTCCAAGTACAGATCTGACTGTTGTCAATTCAGTGCAGTTCTCTGAAGCGCTCTACACCAAAACAACCAGTAGAACTGATGTGATGTGACCAAACGTTCCAGATTTCTGAGCTCAGTTACATTGCTAAAGACACACGCCTAGATTTAGAGTTTTGCGGCCAAAGGGGTGCGTTAGCTACGCATGCTTTTTTCTGGCCGCACTTTTTAAATAACGCTGGTATTTAGAGTTCACAGAAGGGCTGCGTTAGGCTCCAAAAAAGGAGCGTATAGCATATTTACCGCAACTGCAACTCTCAATACCAGCGGTGCTTACGGACGCGGCCAGCTTAAAAAACGTGCTCGTGGACGATTCCCCCATAGGAAACAATGGGGCTGTTTGAGCTGAAAAAAACCTAACACCTGCAAAAAAGCAGCGTTCAGCTCCTAACGCAGCCCCATTGTTTCCTATGGGGAAACTCTTCCTAAGTCTGCACCTAACACCCTAACATGTACCTCGAGTCTAAACACCCCTAACCTTACACTAATTAACCTCTATTCTGCCGCCCCCGCTATCGCTGACCCCTGCATTTTATTATTAACCCCTAATCTGCCGCTCTGTACACCGCCGCAACCTACGTTATCCCTATGTACCCCTAATCCGCTGCCCCTAACACCGCCAACCCCTATATTATATTTATTAACCCCTAATCTTCCGCCCCCAACGGAATTGTAGTTATTTGTAGGTATTGTATTTAATTAATTTATTGATAGCGTAGTGTTAGGTTTAATTGTAACTAATTTAATAGCTATTGTACCTGGGTAAAATAAATACAAAGTTGCCTGTAAAATAAATATTAATCCTAAACTAGCTACAATATAATTATTCGTTATATATTGTAGCTATATTAGGGTTTATTTTAAGGTAAGTATTTATCTTTAAATAGGAATAATTTATTTAATAAGAGTTAATTTATTTCGTTAGATTTAAATTTTATTTAACTTAGGGGGGTGTTAGTGTTAGGGTTAGACTTAGCTTTAGGGGTTAATACATTTATTATAGTAGCGGTGTGGTCTGGTCGGCAGATTAGGGGTTAATAATTGTAGGTAGGTGGAGGCAACGTTGGGTGCGGCAGATTAGGGGTTAATAAATATAATATAGGTGTCGGCGGTTTGCGGTCGGCAGATTAGGGGTTAAATTTTTTTTAATAGAGTGGCGGCGATGTGGGGGGGGGGGGCTCAGTTTCTAACGCTCACTTCAGCCACGACTCTAAATACCGGCGTTAGAAAGATCCCATTGAAAAGATAGGATACGCAAATGGTGTAGGGGGCTCTGCGGTATGGAAAAGTCGCGGCTGGAAAGTGAGCGTTAGACCCTTACCTACACTACTCTAAATACCAGCGGTAGCCCAAAACCAGCGTTAGGAGCCTCTAACGCTGGTTTTGACGGCTAACGCCAAACTCTAAATCTAGGCCACAGTGCGCATGCGCAAAACATAGTAAGCCGTGCACAGGATTATTTGCGAGTATATGAAACATAAGGAGATACTTAATTAGCAGAAATGATGTCATATGTAGAAGTTTGGCAACCATTTTATTCAGCAAGGAGCCGCATTAAAATGTGTATATTACAAATGGACTTCTTAATAGGACTGATTGATAATGAGATTGATTGATAATGAGAATTGTTGACAGTGATTTTCATTTTGATTATTATCGATTTTATCGATTAGTTGTTTCAGCCCTAGTTATAAAGTATATTACTATAACAAAGCAAAGCTGGGGAGTGGGTAGTAAAGACGTTATCTATGTTTTTAAACAATACAAATTTTGGAGTAGACTGGCAGTTGTGTAGGAGACAAGATGCTGCTGATTTAGTGCAAGATGCTTTGTCAGTATTAACAAGTGATTGGTTTAAATGTAATTTTTACTTTTGGAACTGTGTATCTCATTAAAGGGCATGTCAACCCAAAAATTATTATTACTCGATTTAGTAATTAAAATTTAAATATACTTACCTAATAAAAACACTTTCTTGTCCTCCTCCGGCAATTTTGAAATGGCCGCTTGATCCCTCCTTTTCCAGATATTACCCAAACTGAATGTTCAGCTCCAACTAAGTGATCCGTGTGGATCCTGCACGTTCCATCGTTTTCGTCAAGGTTCCGCAGTTTAAATGACCCTCTTGATGAAAGCTACGCATTGCGCATGCCTGAAATATGGGAACGCGCATGATCGACACGGATCATTTAGTTGGAGCTGAACATTCAGTTTTGGTATCGTCATGGAAAGGAGGGGTCAGGCGGCCATTTCAAAATGGCCGGAGGAGGACAAGAAAGGGTTTTTACTAGTAAAGTATATTTACCTCACAAATGTAAAATCTTTAATTACTAAATCGAAATAAGTAATAATAATTTTTGGGTTGACTTGCCCTTTAAGGGGAGTTCACTAATAATCATGTGAAGAAGAGACATATACTTTACAATATAATATAATATAATACTTTGTTAAAGGGAAATGAAACACACAAAAAAATTATTTGAGGATTCAGATAGAACATAAAATTTTAAACAACCTTCCAATTTACTTATATTATCTAATTTGCATCATTCTCTTTGTATCCTTTGTTGAAGAAGCAGCAATACACTAGTAGGAGCTAGCTGAACTTATTGGCTAAGCGAATAACATGAGGCCTATATGTGCAGTCATCAATCAGCAGCTCCTGAGCCTACCTAGGTATCATTTTCAACAAAGTATACCTAGAGAACAAAGCCAATTCGAAAATACAAGTAAACTGGAATGCTGTTTAAAATCGCATACTTTATCGGAATCATGAAAAAATTGTGTTTCATGTCCCTATAAGCTGATATGATTTCTATTCATGCTGGTGATATGCTGGTGGTTGCTTTGTGTAAACAGACAGAGATGTGATATGGAAGCCTTTATGCAGGGCCAGACTGGGACCAAAAAAAGGCTCAGGCATTTTAGGGCAAAAAGGCTTACCCCCCCTCACCATGTCTTCAGCGCTGCAGAATCTTTGGCGCTTTATAAATAAAGAATAATAATAATTCTGCCACACAACATACACAACAAACAAATACTACACAGTATTCACATACATGCAGGCACACACAACACACACAGCATTCACATACATGCAGGCACACACAACGCACACAGCATTCACATTCATGCAGGCACACACAACGCACACAGTATTCACATACATGCAGGTGCACACAACGCACACAGCATTCACATACATGAGGGTGCACACAACGCACACAGCATTCACATACATGCAGACGCACAACGCACACAGCATTCACATACTATAAGACACATACACTATACACACACATACACTATCCATTCTATAACACACATACACTATACACACACATATACTATCCAAACTATCACACACATACACTATATATACTATCACACACATGCACTATACACGCACACATATACTATCCATACTATCATACACATACTATCCATACTATAAGACACATACACTATACACACACATATACTAAAACACACATACACACTATAAGACGCATACACTATACACACACATACACTATCCATACTATAAGACATACACTATACACACATATATACTATCCATACTATCACACACATATACTATACACACACATATACTATATACACACACTATAAGACACATACACTATACACACACATATACTATTACACACATACACTATACACACACACACACACTCATACTATCACACACATAAACTATAACACAGACATACACTCTATCCATAATATCACACACATACACTATACACACACATACATATTTATAATACACAGATTTATTTATGTATGTATAATATAGCAATTTTAGTTTAAGTGACAAGATAGGGTGTTGACCTGCACAAGAGTAGAAAGGAAGCTATTAACACAATAACCAACTATAAATACACAAAACATTCTGATTTTTTTTCCTGTTCTCATTGGGTAAGCTACTGATATAGTAAACATTAAACTACTTTTCTATGTTGCTAAGGGCACATATTTACCTACCACAGCAGCTCTAGAAGGATCAATTAGCAGTGAGAAGGAATGATTATGCTGCCAAAATGATAGGCAGGGTAAAACAGCGGCATGAGTGCTGCAAATGCCTAGTGACTTCATCAGCAGTTACCTTTATGGGGAAGAAAACTTACACAGACTTGCATATATATATATATATATATATAATCCAATTTGTGAGCCACAAAATGAAATTAATTATTATTAATTAAGTGCCACATCACAACCCACAATAATTTAATTAGAAATATCATTAGCTGTCGCTGCGCCAGGCAGCCAGCCACCCCTTACCTTTTACGTGTGTGCTTCAGGATCAGGAGTGCTTGTGTTTCCCTTAAGGGACATACCAATTTCTACTCCCGCCAACCTCCCCTCTGAGTTTTGTCTCTGTGTCTATGAAATAAGCTGTGTTATGGATTGTGCTAAGTTACATGATCATTAAGGAATAAGGAGGCAGATTGCCAATTCCACAAACTGTCTACACCGGGGAGGCAGGGACAGTCATAGCGGGAGGCTGGGGCACCTACCATTAAGAGCCCTGCTAGACAACGTTACTTACTTGCTTATATTGGATGGACACAGACACAGGAGGGACACCAAAGGGTGTGAGAGAACCTGTCGCTGCGCTGATCACCTTGCTGTGACAAATGTGCTAGTCAGTCTTGCTCCTGGTCCTCTTTAGCAGGCAGCACGCTCCTGCCTTTCACCGCTCCTTTACACATACTCCACGCCACGATGCTACCGCAACTGCGCAGTGTGCACTGTGCCACTGCCGCTGAGACTGTTAGCGTGCTGAGGGCTCCAGAATGATCAACGCCTCCTGTGATGCGCGGCCGCCGGCCTTGATTGACAGATGTGCAGGGCCAATTAAATCAATTTGCTGCCGCGCTCGTTAGAGGGAACATCAGCACTGCAAAGTAGTGTGTGGGTGTGTTATTAAAAGGTGGCCGCCTGGCCGGGGCTAAGGGGGCCAGCGGCCCACCGGGCATTTGCTCGCTATGCCCAATGGCCAGTCCGGGCCTGCCTTTATGTGTATAGAGAGTGATAAGCTACTTCTCCCCCTGCAAATTCAAATGTATATTTTAATGGGTTGCAGTTTCAAATAACAAAAAAAATAAAAAAATAAAAAAATTTCAGATATAAAAATAAACAATTTCCTAATAAATTGAATACTCTGCAATTAGTATTACAAGTAATTGAAATACATTAACCAAATGTATAGTACAAAATTCCTTGAAGCAAAAATTATTGTAGTAAATGATATCACTATTTTAGTCTTAATTGTTACTGAGCATGCAACCTATCATAGCTCATGTGCACCTGTTCTCATAGCTTGCAACTGCTGCTGGTGGTATTAGGGATGGGCGAATGTGTTTATATTTGAATTTGAATGTTAGAACTAATGTTATTGTAGAAATTTGATTTACATAATCTAATGTTGATAAGAAAGAATATTAATAAAAATTTTATTACCGAATGTTATTTACAGTTTTCAAATGGCATATTTGAATTCGAATGTGACAATCAAATTTGAATGTGACATTCATATTCAAATGTGACATTCAAATTTGAATATTACATTTATAAAACACAGTTGTAGACTAGAAATACTATTTCGAATTCGAATGCTACATTCGAATTCGAATTAGACATTCTAATTCAAATATTACATTTATACAACACAGTTGTAGACTAGAAATACTATTTTGAATTCGAATGTGACATTCGGATTCGAATGTCACATTTGAATTCTAATATTACATTTCGAAATTGAATATGATATAAAATACATAGCTAAGCATTTTATTATTCAAACGAATATTTTCTATATTTATACAACACAGTATTAGACTAGATATATTATTTTGAATTTGAAAGTGACATTCGAATTCGAATGTCACATTCAAATTTGAATATTACGTTTATACAACACAGTATTAGACTAAAAATACTATTTCTAATTTGAATGCTACATTCGAATTCGAATTAGACATTCTAATTCAAATATTACATTTATACAACACAGTTGTAGACTAGAAATACTATTTCGAATTCGAATGTGACATTCGGATTCGAATGTCACATTTGAATTCTAATATTACATTTCAAAATTGAATATGATATAAAATACATAGCTAAGCATTCTATTATTCAAACAAATATTTTCTAATGTTATTGAAAAATTCAAAAACAAAAATTTGAAAATAGAATGTTAGAATATTATATAAACATTCGAAATTTGATTCGAACAAACAAATGTATCAAAATTCATTTTAAATTTTGAATTTTTAGAAACTTTGGCAAATCTCTAGTGGTGTTCTATATTTCATCAGATCCAACTGCCATCTAAGGATGGGCCAATATTTCACAACATTTAAAATTAAAAATTTTTTTTTATACATTCTCGATGTTTAGCAAACATTCTAACATTCTAATTTTGAATATTGGTATTCAAATTTTATTTAACATTTGGTAATATTCATTCACATGTTCAAATTTTATGTTTATTTTCAAATACAAAATAGAATTTTAAAAACTAATTTGAAATAATGTAAATCCAATTTAATTTTGAATGCTCATAATATATTGAATATTAAAATTCAAAATTCAAATGTGTTATTTTAACTATTATGAACATTCAAAATTGAAAGCAACATTCAAATTTGAAAGCAACATTCGATTCGAAACCAAAAATTTAAACCGAAAGTAACATTCAATTTTCAAATTTTAAAATGTTTTTGTTCTTATCGATATTCGATTGTGTAAAACAAATATCCAAAAGACTATTCATTCTACCATTCAAATTACAATAAGCCACATTCACCCATCTCTACTACCAACACACTTCGTAGCCACAAGCTATGGATGCAGATGTGTTCAACCTATGACTGTATGCCCTGCAGGTTGCATGCTCAATAAAAGCTATATCTAAAACAGTGGTTTCATTTACTATTATTCTTTTACCATTTTTGCATAATAGAATATTTTGCAAAAAAGGCTTAGAATCAAAACTATATTGAAACTACAACCCAATCAAATGGGCTGAGTTTGCCAGGAGAATAGACCTCATTAATTTATCTCTATTTTTAGGCAAAATCCTCCTTATTTTTGTATAAGCAGTGAGTCCAGTACTTTGAGAGAACAATGGAAAATTTGACATTTTAAGCATTTTATTAGTTCTCTGCCCCCCCATACACAGGTAATATGATTTCTTCTAAACTTTTTTGTTTACACAGCATTACCATAATAAATACTTAAGTATTGAAATTAACAGTATGGGTGGGGATACAATAGGCAATATCAACTATTTCAAATAACAAGATAAAGGAAAAGGAGCTATTTGTAAACAATTTAATACAAAACACATAATACACAAAATACAAAATGGATCATTAGGGACACATTAAAGCGGAGGGGAAAAATAACAGTACACTGTAGTTTTAAAAGAATTTATGCAAGGTCATTGAATTCATGAACAGCTAAATATCGCTTACTAGTTAATATCAATTACAGATAATACAGATATTTCAGAATTAAATCTACAGGCCGAGGAACATAAATATTTTTTTTCTTCTAATGAATAAATCGATGTGAACAATATTTTTATTTCAAAACTTTATTGCTTCATTATATTAGATACAAAAAGATACTTTTGATAATATAATTTATTTTGAATTTCTTAACGGTCTAGTGTATTAAAGAACAAGAATATAGTTTCTGAAATCTATTTTTTGCAAAGTTGACTATTTCAATAACATTTGCTTCATTTCCTTCTATGAGAATTTATCTCTTAATCTCTGCAATCCTAGACCTCTTCATTTTCCTTGAGCTCTGCACATTTCCTAAACGTTTTCTCCTGAAATATATCATCTATATCCTCTTCTCAGGAACCTACACCCTCACAAAACATCCTTTGACTTGACCCTGTACACTCCCTAAACATCCTTTCCACTAGATTTTGCACACTTCACAGTTATCTACCTACACTATACACCTCTTCAACAAACAGTCCAACAAATGCTTAACTTCCTGCACTGTAGACATTCCACAGACACGCTCCTTCTGTACAATACACAAAGCTTATTTTTATCACTTCTGAACTACCAACGTCATACCCTTTCTCAGGTCTGTGCAATTCCCGATATAGATATTGTTCTATCAAGGGAGACTATTATAACATAACAACAGAGACACACAAGTATTTTATTTACACACAAACGTGTTTTCCAAGTATTGTGGTTGTTATTTTTATATTTCCCTGTTTGTAGCGGTTCTCAATTACTGTGCACAATATATTTTGGGCCACTTAATACATCTATAAATGTTAATGGAAGCAACGCTCACTTGGGATTGGCTATAAATAATAGGTGAAATTAGCTTAAATGTATCTATCTCTTTTATCCATCTATTATCTATCTATCCATCTACTTATCTACCTACCTATCTATCTACCTATCTATCTACCTATCTAGCTATCTATTTGTCTATAGATATAGATATACAAACACACACAAAGACACACTCATAGCTAAAGGGACATAATACTCATATGCTAAATCACTTGAAACTGATGCAGTATAACTGTAAAAAGCTGACAGGAAAATATCACCTGAGCATCTCTATGTAAAAAAGGAAGATATTTTACCTCACAATTTCCTCAGCTCAGCAGAGTAAGTTCTGTGTATAAAGTTATACTCAGCTGCTCCCAGCTGCAGGTAAAAAAATTTAAAAAAATGAAGAAATGAACAGCAGCCAATCAGCATCAGCAGTGCTGAGGTCATGAACTCTTACTGTGATCTCATGAGATTTGACTTAACTCTCATGAGATTTCATAGTAAGCTTCCTTTACCTGATTGGTGAAATAATATGAGAGTGCACGATGCTAGTCCCTTCAGATGTCCCAGGACAAACACACTAAAATGCTGCCTTTACAATGGGAGGTGGCTACTGAGGAACTTTTGAGCTAAAATATCTTTCTTTTTTACATAGAGATGTTCAAGTGATATTTTCTAGTCAGCTTTTTACAGCTATGCTGCATCACTTTCAAGTGTTTAAACATTTGGGTATTATGGCCCTTTAAAATGTCCTTTGACAGGGTGATCAGCTGATACTTAAAAGTTAATTATTTATTAATTCAGAGTAAAACTTTTTATAGTGTTTTAGGTAAAAAAAAACAACAAACAAAAAAAAAACAGATGTGTGCTATATTAGGGCACTGCATTGATTCATATGCAGTGCTTCAAAACCACATTATTTAATAAGGGCTAGATTACAAATGGCAAGCTATAGTTAGCATGGGTCGCAGTAAGCAATATCGCAACCCGCGCTAACTTGCACGCATATTACAAGTTATGTGCAAATGAAATTAGAGCCCATCGGGTTTGTGTGAGTGAAGACCTAGCACAAAGTGTAAGGGTTTTAAACAAATGTGCACCAAGCACAACATAAATACATTAAAATAAAGTTTTGCAATGATATATATATAGGGGCCTATTTATCATGATGCGAGCGGACATGATCCGATATTGCGGATCATGTCCGCTGCACATCGATAAATGTCGACAACATACGCTCTCAGCATTTATCATTGCACCAGCAGTTCTTGTGAACTGCTGGTGCAATACCGCCCCCTGCAGATTCTCGGCCAATTGGCCGCTAGCAGGGAGTGTCAATCAACCCAATCGTATTGGATCGGGTTGATTTCCGGCGATGTCTCTCCGCCGCTTCAGAGCAGGCGGACAGGTTATGGAGCAGCGGTCTTTAAAAACACGGGGCATCAAGCTCCATATGTAGCTTGATAAATAGGCCCCCTGTGGCCCTTTGGGAACCGTCTGGGGACATATTGTGACTTTGGTGAACAATGCCCCCTTTAAGACTATGTCCCCAGACCTGTGAAATGACTTGTCCCTGGCTTTCTCCCACTTGGTTCAGTTTCATTGTGTGCCATTAAGAGTTAAATTTTGTTCAGCTTCAAGAAACCTATTCTAAATACAAGTCTGCTGGGATCAGCTCTAATTAGGTTTAGTGATAAACTTTCCCATTGTCTAATCAGACTAGTATTGATAAGGTGGACTGCATTGTTTTATTGTGTGTAATGTTATCTGCTGAAGTAAATGTTGTGGCCTGTCAAAGGGAGTGTCTCTCTATCTAATATCAAATGTGTGATGGGGGATTTTATGCCTCCCCCTGAGAGTGTCCTGTTTGCATGTAACCTCAATAAAAAGGAGGCTGTGTGCTCCAGCACATCAGACCTATGTTGACCCTCTAACTTGAAGCTTTGACTCATGTTTGTAGGATACAGCTTATATCACTACAGGGATTGCTATGTTTTTCATACTCCCTTAGCTACAGGGATTGCTACAGAAGGAAGAGGTTCACCTACTGGAGCCTGGTCGTAGGTCCAGGGCGCAGAGCAGACGGCGAGATACCAGCCCAGCAGCGGTGGTTCATAGAGTCTGCATTACTTATGGTGGCTACGCAGCAGTTATAGAGTCTACGGTGCTGCTGCTCCTTTGGTGAGCGCTAGGAGCATCCTTTTCTACGGTCCAACTTCCAGCCAGCCTGGAGGCAACCGTAACACCCCCATAATGTCTAATACAAACGATTCATATAAATATTAAACGCTATATGGTATAGGACAAGGTACTTGACTGGAAAGGGCTTTATTGTATACATACTGTATATGTCTAAATATGTGTATTTGTATACATACAGTATATATATATATATATATATATATATATATATATATATATATATATATATATATATATATATGTATGTGTGTATATACTGTATGTACTGTATATACATGTGTATTTATGTATTTATATATATATGTATATACATACAAATACACATATAAATACATACATACACAAAATAAGTTAACAAGGTCGTGATATCCGAAATCCAGCTATTAGTGCGCACCAGGTTTCGCTTGGTGCAAACAATTTACTTTCAACTTGCAATACGAGCACTAACCCGCCGACATTAAAAGTTTACTTCCAGCAGTGTTTAGAAAAAGTTATTTATAGCGCCATTATGATTTTAATGCTAAATCTATAAATAATTACTTCAAGATCTAGTAAGTCTGTGAGGTTCTTTACAGAACTGAGATAATAATGTTGTCCTTACTTTTCTCCTAGAGAATACAACATTCATGAAGTGCACAGAACATAGTTTTATATATTAGACATGTGCATGGCGAAAAAATTCGGTTCGGATCGATTAGGATTTTTTCGAATTTCGGTTCGGAGCGATTCTAATTCGGAAAAATTTGAATCAATTCGGTTCGGATTTGTTTCGGATTCATTCGGATTCGAATAAATTCGGTTAGGATTTGTTTCGGATTCATTCGGATTCGAATAAATTCGGCTGGATTCGGTTCGATTCGGTTCGGAAATTCGGAAACCAAAAATGGTCCGGCTCCTATGCTTACATTCCTGCAGTTTCAAAATAAACATACCAAGAGAACAAAAACCAATTTTTAATAGGAGTAAATTAGAAAGTTGCTTAACCCCTTAATGACCGGACCATTTTTCAATTTTCTTACCCTTAATGACAATGGCTATTTTTACATTTCTGCGGTGTTTGTGTTTAGCTGTAATTTTCCTCTTACTCATTTACTGTACCCACACATATTATATACCGTTTTTCTCGCCATTAAATGGACTTTCTAAAGATACCATTATTTTCATCATGTCTTATAATTTACTACAAAAAAAATAATACAATATGAGGAAAAAATGGAAAAAAACACACTTTTTCTAACTTTGACCCCCAAAATCTGTTACACATCTACAATCACCAAAAAACACCCATGCTAAATAGTTTCTAAATTTTGTCCTGAGTTTATAAATACCCAATGTTTACATGTTCTTAGCTTTTTTTGCAAGTTATAGGGCCATAAATACAAGTAGCACTTTGCTATTTCCAAACCACTTTTTTTCAAAATTAGCGCTAGTTACATTGGAACCCTGATATCTGTCAGGAATACCTGAATATCCCTTGACATGTATATATTTTTTGTTAGAAGACTACCCAAAGTATTGATCTAGGCACATTTTGGTATATTTTATGCCACCATTTCACCGCCAAATGCGAGCAAATAAAAAAAAAAACTTTACATTTTTCACAATTTTAGGTTTCTCACTGAAATTATTTACAAACAGCTTGTGCTATTATGGCACAAATTGTTGTAAAAGCTTCTTTGGGATCCCCTTTGTTCAGAAATAGCAGACTTATATGGCTTTGGCATTGCTTTTTGGTAATTAGAAGGCCGCTAAATGCTGCTGCGCACCACACGTAAATTATGCCCAGCAGTGAAGGGGTTAATTAGGTAGGTTGTAGGGAGCTTGCAGGGGTTAATTTTAGCTTTAGGGTAGAGATCAGCCTCCCACCTGACACATCCCACCCCCTGATCCCTCCCAAACAGCTCTCTTCCCTCCCCCACCCCACAAATGTCCCCGCCATCTTAAGTACTGGCAGAAAGTCTGCCAGTACTAAATAAAAGGAGTTTTTTTTTGTTTTTTTATAAAAAAAAATAAAATATTTTAGCTGTGATGGACTCCTGCCTTAGCCCCAACCTCCATGATTCCCCCAGCTCTCTAACCCTCTCCCCTATCTAATTGCGGCCATCTTGGGTACTGGCAGCTGTCTGCCAGTACCCAATTTGCCCCAAAAACAAAAGTATTTTTTCCTCTTTTGGATTTTTTTTTGTTTTCTGTAGTGTAGCAGCCCCCCACAATACCCCTATCCCCCTCCCCCTCCCAGATCCTTTTATATTATTATTTTTTAAATCTTTTTCCCCCCCTCTTCCCTCCTCATTGGTGTCAGTGGGCAGCTAATGCGCACGCACGCACATGCACGCGCACGCGCGCCCCCCGCGCGCTCCCGGCACCCGGCGTGCACATTGCACTTCTAGGAACCGGATGCCGGGTAGCGATGGGCCGCCCACCCCCCTCCCTGTTACGCTCCCACCCACCAACGAACCGGCACCATCGCTACCGGTGCAGAGAGGGCCACAGAGAGCTGCTGGAAGCGATTGCGATCGCTTCCAGCACTCTGTTAGACAACTGACGTACCAGGTACGTCCATTATCATTAACTGCTTGTTAATGTATGACGTACCTGGTACGTCAGTTGTCATTAAGGGGTTAAAATTACATTTTCTATCTGAATCATAAAAGAAAAAATTTGGATTTTGTTGTTCCATTAACATTAAAAAAATAGATATGCAAGTATTTAATATTTACACACATTTGCATATCCATTTGCTGAGCACAACACCATGTTTTGGGCCACTTAATACAGCTAATTATGTTAAAAGGACATTCAGGTCAAAATTTAAATGCACGTAGATATATTACATCTATGAATATACACATATTTGCAATATACATGTATTGGTAAAAATGATTCTAGTAAAAGTTATCACTGCTTTAGTGTTAATATTTCTTCCTGCACGTGCAGCATAGCTAGATTTTCTCAGTGCACTAGCATTTTAAATACTGCATCTGCTCAGAGTGCCAGTGGGGCTTGTATCATGTCAGCAATTAACAAATGGAATGGTAGACTCTCTGGGCAAGTGTTGTGTCTGAAATGCTGGTGCACAGAGCATACTTAAATACGCTTTTGACATAGCTATAGCTCTTATTAGAAGCATTTTTGTTAATACATATATTACAAAAATGCTTATTTTCAAAATTGAAATGCTTCCATGTGGATTACAATTTTGGCTGGAATGACCCTTTAATGGCAGGAACACCCACTTGTAATTGGCTAAAAAAGATAGGTGAAGGGAGCCTCATGAATTCTGAAAATGATCTCTCCTAAAAAAAAACCCTTGAATCTAGCCCAGTATACCTATCTATCAATCTATCTATCTATTTATCTATATTTCTATTTATCCAGTGCAAGTAAGACCTGTATGCATTTGGGAAACATCTGATCCCACCCCCCTCCAATTAAACTAAGAATATGTCATTATTATATTTAGAAATACTTACAGCTCTCTAACACGTTTCAAGCAAGTATTGTTTGTAGTTTTGGCTGTAGGCCAGAATACAAGTTTATTATAGGTCTATATTGAGCAACATAAAACATATTTTATTTTGTGAATTAGATTTACTTCCTATTTTTGGTTTGTATTAAAGGGATACTAAACCGAAATTGTTTCTTTCATGATTCAGATAGATCATGCAATTTTAGGCAACTTTCTAAATTACTCCTATTATTATTTTTTCTAGTTCATTCTCTTGCTATCTTTATTTAAAAAGCAGGAATTTAAAGATTAGGAGCTGGCCCATTTTTGGTTCAGGACCTGGGTTACGCATGCTTATTGGTGGCTAAGGAGCGTATTTATCAAGTATGTATGGAGCTTAATTCCCCGTGATTCGGCTCGCCGGAAACAGAAGTTATCAAGAAGTTATGAAGCAGCGGTCTAAAGACCGCTGCTCCATAACTTGTCCGCCTGCTCTGAGGCGGCGGACAGAAATCAACCCGATCGAATAAGATCGGGTTGATTGACACCCCCTGCTAGCGGCCGACTGCTGGTGCAATGATAAATGCTGACAGCGTATGCGGTCCGCATTTATCGATGTGTAGCAATGTGCAGCGGACATGATACGCTACTTCGTATCATGAACGCTCGCACATTGATACATATGCCCCTATATGTCAGGCACCAATAAGCAAGTGCTATCCATGGTGCTGAACCTAAAATGGGCCAAATCATAAGCTTTACATTCCTGCTTTTAAATACAGATAGTAAGAGAATGAAGAAAAATTGATATTAGAAGTAAATTAGTAAAATGGATATCACAACTGCACTAAAAAGCGCTGATATTAAATGTTGAAAGTTATGGGTTGTGCTCAAACGAAAACCCATATAACGCTAAAAGAATAAGTGTAACCTTTGACCTGAAGTAAAGGTGTAAGGGTGAAAAAAAGTTTCACAAAAGACAGGTAAAACATATTAAAATAAAGTATTACTCTTTTTTAATAAGCAATATAACATTCATATTGATAAAAGGGTTAAAAAGGGATATTGTATATGGCAAGACGTTTGACTGGAAAGGGCTCCAATTTGTGTGTGTGTGTGTGTGTATATATATATATATATATATATATATATATACTTTAATGTGATTTTTGTTTTTTGCTTTATTTGCTTTTTGTTTTTTTCGTTGTTGCTTTTTGCTTTGTTCTTATTAGTTTATTATTTTTAATACATTAATATCTTTACCATTAAGGGAACCTATAAATACCAAATGTTAATAGAAATGTAAAATTGCCAATGACATCAGATGTAACTATTAACTGTATTTTGTATTCATATTGCACTATATTTAAATATTTGTATTATTATATCTAGGTGGTAACTAATGGGTTAATTAGTATTGTTCTTAACTGGGAGGAGGATAGCCCTATAAAAACACCTCCCATATGCTAGGGGAGTATGTCTATGATTAAGGCCGTGGAGGCTGAAACATGTAAGACTAGTTGTTAACTTTTAAACCTATTGGCAGCTCTGGTTTCAAGCCTATATCTTTTAATTGATGATAATAAAATTCTTCTTTTTAAACAGACTTGGATTACGCCTGGATCCCTTCTTTATCGTTTACATATATATATATATATATATATATATATATATATATATAAAGTCCAGAAAAGAGCACTCTCACCCAATCCACAACTGCCAGGGTGCCAGCAGGTCACATACACAGGATATAAGAAGGCACTCACTGGTCTTTCCAAAAAGTATTTAATAATAAGAGTAATCTGTGTGTCCCCGAAACGTCACGCTTATTATTAAATACTTTTTGGAAAGACCAGTGAGTGCCTTCTTATATCCTGTATATATATATATATATATATATATATATATATATATATATATATATATATATATATATATATATATATATATAACAGTCAAGAAAAGCAGTAAAGGCCCGCTCCGGCCACAGAAATGCCTTGGTGGTGTAATTAGAGAGTCTCCACAAATGAGCCTTATAAGTAAAGAGGGCAGTCCCACAAACACAGCAAATTATAATCCAAGCAGTAAAGGCCCGCTCCGGCCACAGAAATGCCTTGGTGGTGTAATTAGAGAGTCTCCACAAATGAGCCTTATAAGTAAAGAGGGCAGTCCCACAAACACAGCAAATTATAATCCAAGTCCCCAAAGGCAGCAAAACAGGAAAACCTTTGTTAACCTGGTCGGTTACTCACCACCCTTCGTAGTTGAAAATCCCTGCTGCAGACAGCTAATGTTGCTTGTGCATTCACACTGGGCAAAACCTCATCCAAAGTGGCAACGATTCCCCGCTTCACTGCTTGCTCCACGAGCCCTGTGTCACTTCCAGGTACTCAATTTCATTATGGACATTCCTCCACCATGTGATGGGTCATGCTCCAATCAGCAATGGCTGAATCACTCTGGAGCAGAAAGGTGCTTGGCTGATGGGAGATATAGTAAACTGCAATCACAAAGAAGTGTAGCCGGCACCCTTTTAGATAAAACGTTGGATCTTTATTGGTCACATCTAAAAACAGAAGATCCCGCCTTGCAGAACATTGGAATGTGAAATATTTACAGTAAAAAAACATTTATTAAATATAAACATTGCATAAATATGCTTTTACATGTTTTCATCTACTTGACAGCAAAGGGCTCCATTGCACTTATATATACAGTATATGTCTATGTATGTGTACATACTGTTGGTATTCATGTGTTTATATGTGCATATTGTATAAAGCTGCTGTTTATAAGAGAGGCTCTCAGACTCCAGTTGCAGTTTTAACAAATTTATTAAAAGAACATCTTATAACAGAATGCATAAACTTCAGCTCTTGTTACAGTTAATGTCTCTGTGAGGGGCGGACTGGGCCAGGGGGCAGAGAGGCAATTGCCCCCCAGGCTGCCCTAAATCATGTTAAAAACGGCTGCTGCTTTTTTTTTTTTTTTTTAATTGTAATTTTAATAACGGCCAGCAGGGGGAGCAGCTGTACACACATAAGCAGCAGTGGAGCAGCCTTTCTCTCTATGGCACTGAAACTGAAAGGCCATGTGCTGAGGGGGAAGGGCTTAGTGCAGGCTTTCCCTAGTCTAACAGAGAGCGCAGTCTCAATGAATGGATGGAGGGAAAGGCATCAGTGTGAGCTGCTAGATCATGTGTGGCCACCTCTACTAAACAGTAAGTACATAAATGTGCTGTCAGCAAGTGTGTGGGGTTTCTTCAGGGGCCGGGCTGCAGTGAAATCCTCATGTAGAATACAGCTAATACTGTGGCTGTGCAGTAAGATCCTCATGTATTATACAGCAAATACTGTGCAGCTTTTATTTTAGCTGAAGCATTGGGATAAGACATTTCAGTTTATGTTGTATCCTACATGGGGAAATAATAATAATAATGTTTAACTGTAGGTAACAGTCCCTTGCTAGGCTGCACATCTATATACAGTTCTGCAATGGGAGTTGTGTGTACCCCAGGGCTAGTGCAGTGACGTGCAGTAATAGGAGGCAGGGGAGGCAGTGCCGCCCCTGTCCAATGAGGGGAAAAAATGTTTTCAAATAATATTTATTTTTTTTAAAAAAAGTGTTTTTTCATCTTATTAATTTATTGGTCACGCCCACCCTCGCCCCAAGGGTACCCCCCCCCACCCCCGATGGTGATTACTCATTAATGTAGTTACTATGCGCTGTGCGCTTGCGCTGCAAATTCAACATCCATTGTTGCGCAATTAGGAGGCAGTGAGCCGGTCCGCTGCCCTCCATTAATTGCGCAACAATGGATCTAAATAACTGTCTGCTGCTCACTACAGAGCTGCGCCACCCGCTGGTGACTTACCGGGCTGTCACACAAGCTCCATTGGAGGCGGTTATCAATACCGCCTCCATGATGAGCTACATCACATGAGCCAATCAGGAGTTCAGCAGCACTGCGGGGAGGCGTGCCTGCTGGGCTGCTGATTGACAGGTGTGGGACTGGGTCATGACGTAGCGCCGATACATCAGACTTGCGGGAAGACCCGGTGCTGCAGCTGCCGCAGCCTAGCTAACTAACTAATTTAGTTATGGGCCTTGTGTTGTGGCTGTCTGTGGAGGAGGGCTGCCCTGGAGGACAGGACTGTGCTGCCTGGAGCCTGGAGGAGACTCAGAGGACTGAGGAGGAGGATGGTGGTGGACGGAGGAGCGGAGCCAGTGCCATGTGGGTGCCTGTGAGACAGTCAGTGTGACACTGACGACCTGACCGGATTCTTTCTCAGGTAAGTTCATAAAATGTGGCAGGGGCAGCGGCGGCGCTATTATAGGGGGACCGGTGGAGCAGCTGTCACTCATGTGATACCGGGCTGGCCGCACTAACAGTTATTTTCTTCCTGCAGCATGGGACATATTTTGCAGGTGGTGTTAAATGCCTAGTATTGAGACACTGCAAATCTGCTATGATTGATTGTGCCAGGAAGCCTCAGAATGGGGTGTGAGTGAGCCTGTAACTCCAGCCATTCTGCACTAAACACATATTGCACTGTTACATATGGCAGACTGGCAGGTATGCAGTAGGGCAAAATGCAGAAAGAACCTGGTTATGTGTTTTCTGCATCTGCTTTCAAATGAAATAAATTGTGATGTGTGTTGGGAGGGGGGGGTAGCAGCACAGCAGGTATAAAAATGCATTTCAGTGGGAATTTAACTTAAATTAACAGCACTAAATAATGTAAGTTAAATTCCCACTGAAATGCATTTTTATACCTGCTGTGCTGCTACCCCCCCCCCCTCCCAACACACATCACAATTTATTTCATTTGAAAACAGATGCAGAAAACACATAACCAGGTTCTTTCTGCATTTTGCCCTACTGCATCCTTGCCAGTCTGCCATATGTAACAACAAATGCAACATTATATGTGGTAAGGTTTAGTGCAGAATAGCTGGAGTTACAGCACAGGCTTTTATTTGCTGGTCATTCCATAACCACAAGAAAGGGAACCTCCAGCTTATAATGCCTCTGATGCTATCACTAACTCAAGCATCAAAGAAAAAGTAACCCAGGTTTGCTTTTCACCCTCACACTTTTTTTTAACATTCTGTGTGTGCTATTATTTCTTGCAATATGGCAGCAATTTCAGTATCACTGTAAAAAAAAGCACATTACAGTAGAGCAGTTATAGTAGAACAGACAAGTAAGCAGTTTATTGGAGTACTATGTTTCCAAAGCTTTACCTAATCTGCTCTGCCTCTAAACACCTATTGTAAATAGCACATCAGAAACTGGAATGTTCCCAGGAAAATACTAGGGACAGTTTATAAGTATGAATAAAGTGTTTCAACATTTTACTTCTGAGCCTATATTCAGCCCTTTGCTGATGCATTTTTTATACTTAATTACCAAGTCCATACCTCAGGGCAGATGTTTACTTCCAGGACAATTGTACTAACAGATAGGAAGCCATTATACTGGGATTGTCCTAGCAAAATAGGGGCAGTTGAGAAGTATGAGAAAGTGGCTCATATGATAAAAAACCCTACATTTTAACACTTTCACTTCTGAGCCTTGGCTGACAGTTTTTGAACTCTATGCAAAATTAATTTCATTTTTATGTATTGAGGCCTAATCCATTAGATGATTTGTGCAAAGTGAGTTTAAGATCATTTAGATTTATAAGATAACCTAACTATTACATACTTTTTGAGTGGCTTCTCACTGTGCAGGTAGTTGTAGTACTTAATAAATTGCTTTTTTTATCAGTAAATAGTCTCTAATTGTAGATACATATTGATTTATTAGAAAAAATATAAAAAAAGTGTGAGGGTGAAAAGCAAACCTGGGTTTCTTGATATTTGATGCTGGTGCCCCTATAGCACACAGAATCTCAAAGATGATCTCATATATGCACAGGGAGGGACTGGGTAATGGGTATATTTAATTACTATTCTCAATCTCTTCTCTAAACAGTGTCAACAGTTACAATTGAGGTCTGTCAGTCATATGAAAGCTATCATTTTATTAGAATAACCTGAATTATTTTACAGTCCGTGTACACACCCCTAGAAAATACTCCTGAAAGTTTATTTACTTTTATATGGCCAATTAGGAACATTTATAAATGAGCCACAGCACATATCAGCCAATCACTGTACAGCATGTATAATGCTAGGGGGGATGAAAATGGCAATATTATATATTATGGGAGTGTGTGTGTGTGAGGGAGAGTGCCTGTGTGTTTTGTGTAAGTAAGTGAACTGTGAGGCAGTGAGTTTGTGTGTGTGAGAGAGTATGTCTATGTGAGAGAAAGCGTGGGGGAGAGTGTGTGTTTTGGAGTGTGACAGAGAATGTGTGTTTGAGGGAGTGTTTTTCTTTCTTTCAGTTATTCCATTCATTTTGCTCCATGTTGCATAAGACTATAGACCCTATACACCTTTTTCATGTCTCTTTTTAATGGTAAAATAGTGCTGCCATATGTCACTTTGAATATTATAAACGGCATACAATTTCAAACGTTTCAACTTACTTCTATTAACATTTTGCTTCATTCTTTTGGTATCCTTTATTAAAGGAGCAGCAATGCATTGTGGGGAGCTATCGGAAAACAATGGTAAGCCATAGGCTGAAGGTGTATATGTGCAGCCACCAATCAGCAGCTAGTTCCCCAGCTCTTGAGCCTACCTAGGTATGCTTTAAAATAAAGGATACTAAGAGAACAAAGCAAATTAGATAATAGAAGTAAATTGGAAAGTTGTTTAAAATTGCATGGTCTATCTAAATTATAGAGTGTTTCTCAGGCGTATCATGGCCAGTGCCTCACCAGCCTCTGACCTCACCGCACGTCACTGGGCTAGTGAGCAGTATTTGTCACCTATGCATTGCTTTACTGTGTGATGTGTAACTGTAGGTAACAGTCCCTTGCTAAGCTGCACATTTATATACAGTTCTGCAATGGGAGTGTATTGTATGTGTACCCCAGGGCTAGTGAGCAGTATTTGTCACCTATGCATTGCTTTACTGTGTGATGTGTAACTGTAGGTAACAGTCCCTTGCTAGGCTGCACATCTATATACAGTTCTGCAATGGGAGTGTATTGTATGTGTACCCCAGGGCTAGTGAGCAGTATTTGTCACCTATGCATTGCTTTACTGTGTGATGTGTAACTGTAGGTAACAGTCCCTTGCTAGGCTGCACATCTATATACAGTTCTGCAATGGGAGTGTATTGTATGTGTACCCCAGAGCTAGTGAGCAGGGCTGCATGGAAATATGGAAGCATATTATCTTTTAAAAGCATTCTGTGTTATTGTTAATAAAGATAAACTGTGTCTATGCTGTGTTTTTTTCTAAGTTAGTAATTTCATGGTTTCTAGGAGGAATTAGCTAAAAACAGGCTTCCTGAATCATTTTTATTAGGGTGTGGGTAAAAGCCGGATCTTGCCGGATCCTGCCGGATCCATGCCTAATTTTGTCAGATACACACAAATTTAAGTGTTTTCACACAAACATATCCGGACACTTATGGATCCAACAACCTTCTATTCAAAAACATTTGGGTCCTTTCAGAACCAGCACTTTTTTTACAGAAAAACAGCCGGATCCTGCCGGATCCATGCTTAATTTAGACAGATACACACAAATTTAATTGTTTTCAACATGAACACATCCAGACACTTCTGAATCCAACAACATTTTATTGCAAAACATTTGGGTCCTTTCAGAACCAGCATTTTTTTTACAGAAAAACAGCCGGATCCTGCCAGATCCATGCCTAATTTAGACAAATACACACACATTTAAGTTTTTTCCACACAAACACATCCAGAAACTTCTGTATCAAACAACATTTTACTCAAAAACATCTGGGTCCTTTCAGAACCAACACTTTTTTACAGAAAACCTGCCGGATCCATGCCTAATAACGACAGATACACACAAGTTTAAGTGTTTTCCACCCAAACACATCCAGACACTTCTATATCCAACAACTTTTTACTGCAAAACATTTGGGTCCTTTCAGAACCAGCACTTTTTAACAGAAAAACAGCCAGATCCTGCCGGATCCATGCCTAATTTAGACAAATACACACAAATTTAAGTGTTTTCAACACAAACACATCCATACACTTCTGGATCCAACAACATTTTATTGCAAAACATTTGAGTCCTTTCAGAACCAGCAGTTTTTTACAGAAAAACAGCCGGATCCTGCCGGATCCATGCCTAATTACGACAAATACACACACATTTAAGTGTTTTCCACACAAACACATCCAGACACTTCTGTATCAAACAACATTTTGCTCAAAAACATCTGGGTCCGTTCAGAACCAACAATTTTTTACAGAAAAACAGCCGGATCCTGCCAGATCCATGCCAAATTTCGACAAATACACACACATTTAAGTGTTTTCCACAAAAACACATCCACTACTGGATCCAATAACATTTTACTCAAAAACATTTGGGTCTTTTTAGAACCAACACTTTTTTACAGAAAAACAGCCGGATCCTACCGAATCCATGCCTAATTTAGACAAATACACACAAATTTAAGTGTTTTCCATACAAACACATCCAGACACTTCTGTATACAACAACATTTTACTGCAAAACATTTGGGTCCTTTCAGAACCAACACCTTTTTACATAAAAACAGCCAGATCCTGACGGATCCATGCCTAATTTAGATAAATACAAACAAATTTAAGTGTTTTCAACACAAACACATTCAGACACTTCTGTATCCAACAAAATTTACTCAAAAACATTTGAGTCCTTTTAGAACCAACCGTTTTGCTGTTTTTCTGTAAAGAAAACTGTTGGTTCTGAAAGGACCTAGATGGATGTGTTTGTGTGGGCAAAAATTAAATTTGTGTATTTCTGTCTAAATAAGACATGGATATGGTAGGATCAGATTATTTTTGTGTAAAAAAATGTGTTTGTTCTGGAAGGACCCAGATGATTTTGTGTAAAATAGTGATGGATCAGAAGTATCTGGAGGTATTTGAGTGGAAAACACATTTGTGTATATCTGTCTAAATTAGACATGGATCTGGCAGGATCTGGCTGGTTTTGTGTAAAAAAAAGTGTTGGTTCTTAAAAGGACCAGATGTTTTTTGTAAAATATTGCTGGATACACAAGTTTCTGGATGTATTTGTGTGAAAAACATATTTGTTTATATATCTGCCTAAGTTAGGCATGGATCCGGCAGGATACGGCAGTTTTTCTGTAAACAAAAGTGTTGGTTCTGAAACGACACAGATGTTTTGTGTGCAAAATATTATTGGATCCAGAAGTGTCTGGAAGTATTTGTATAGAAAATATTTAAATTTGAGGATATCTGTCTAAATTAGACATGAATCTGGCAGGATCCAGCTGTTTTGAAGCAAAAAAAAAGTGTTGGTTCTAAAAGGACACAGATGTTTTGGTGTAAAATATTGAAGGATACAGAAGTGTCTGGATGTATTTGTGTGGAAAACACTTACATTTGTGTATATCTGTCTAAATTAGGCATGGATTCAGCAGGATCTGTCTGTTTTTTCTGAAAAGAAGTGTTGGTTCTGAAAGGACCCAAACAATTTTGTGTAAAATATTTATGGATCCAGAAGTGTCTGGATGTGTTTGTGGGGAAAACAAATTTGTGTGTATTTGTCTAAATTAGGCATGGATCCGGTAGGATCCAGCTTTTTTTCTGTAAAAAAGTGCTGGTTCTGAAAGGACCCAAATGTTTTGCAGTAAAATGTTGCTGGATACAGAAGTGTCTGGATGTGTTTGTGTGGAAAACACTTAAATGTGTGTGTATCTGTCTAAATTAGGCTTGGATCCGGCAGGATCCAGCTGTTTTTCTGTAAAAAAGTGCTGGTTCTGAAAGGACCCAAATGTTTTGCAGTAAAATATTGTTGGATACAGAAGTATCTGGATGAGTTTGTATGGAAAACACTTAAATTTGTGTGTATCTGTCGAAATTAGGCATGGATCTGGCAGAATCCAGCTGTTTTTCTGTAAAAAGTGCTGGTTCTGAAAGGACCCAAATATTTTGCAGTAAAATTTTGTTGGATACAAAAGTGTCTGGATATGTTTGTGTGGAAAACAAGTAAATGTGTGTGTATTTGTCTAAATTAGGCATGGATCCGGCAGGATCCGGCTGTTTTTCTATAAAAAAGTGCTGAAGGACCCAAATGTTTTGCAGTAAAATGTTGTTGTATACAGAAGTGTCTGGATGTGTTTGTGTGGAAAACAATTAAATTTGTGTGTATTTGTCTAAATTAGGCATGGATCCGGTAGGATCCGCCTGTTTTTCTGTAAAAAAACTGCTGGTTCTTAAAGGATCCAAATGTTTTGCAATAAAAAGTTGTTAGATCCAAAAGTGCCTGGATGTGTTTGTATGGAAAACAATTAAATTTGTATGTATTTGTCTAAAGTAGGCATGGATTCGGCAGGATCCGGCTGTTTTTCTGTAAAAAAGTGCTGGTTCTGAAAGGACCCAAATGTTTTGCAATAAAATGTTGTTGGATACAGAAGTGTCTGGATGTGTTTGTATGGAAAACATTTAAATTTGTGTGTATCTGTCGAAATTAGGAATGGATCCGGCAGGATCCGGCTGTTTTTCTGTAAAAAGTGCTGGTTCTGAAAGGACCCAAATATTTTGCAGTAAAATTTTGTTGGATACAAAAGTGTCTGGATATGTTTGTGTGGAAAACAAGTAAATGTGTGTGTATTTGTCTAAATTAGGCATGGATCCGGCAGGATCCGGCTGTTTTTCTATAAAAAAGTGCTGAAGGACCCAAATGTTTTGCAGTAAAATGTTGTTGTATACAGAAGTGTCTGGATGTGTTTGTGTGGAAAACAATTAAATTTGTGTGTATTTGTCTAAATTAGGCATGGATCCGGTAGGATCCGCCTGTTTTTCTGTAAAAAAACTGCTGGTTCTTAAAGGATCCAAATGTTTTGCAATAAAAAGTTGTTAGATCCAAAAGTGCCAGGATGTGTTTGTATGGAAAACAATTAAATTTGTATGTATTTGTCTAAAGTAGGCATGGATTCGGCAGGATCCGGCTGTTTTTCTGTAAAAAAGTGCTGGTTCTGAAAGGACCCAAATGTTTTGCAATAAAATGTTGTTGGATACAGAAGTGTCTGGATGTGTTTGTATGGAAAACACTTAAATTTGTGTGTATCTGTCGAAATTAGGAATGGGTCCGTCAGGATCCGGCTGTTTTTCTGTAAAAAGTGCTGGTTCTGAAAGGACCCAAATGTTTTGCAATAAAATATTGTTAGATCCAGAAGTGTCAGGATGTGTTTGTATGGAAAACACTTAATTTTGCGTGTATCTGTCGAAATTAGGAATGGATCCGGCAGGATCCGGCTGTTTTTCTGTAAAAAGTGCTGGTTCTGAAAGGACCCAAATATTTTGCAGTAAAATTTTGTTGGATACAAAAGTGTCTGGATATGTTTGTGTGGAAAAAAATTAAATTTGTGTGTATTTGTCTAAATTAGGCATGGATCCGGCAGGATCCGGCTTTATTTCTATAAAAAAGTGCTGGTTCTGAAACGACCCAAATGTTTTGCAATAAAATGTTGTTGTATACAGAAGTGTCTGGATGTGTTTGTGTGGAAAAAAATTAAATTTGTGTGTATTTGTCTAAATTAGGCATGGATCCGGTAGGATCCGGCTTTTTTTCTGTAAAAAAGTGCTGGTTCTGAAATGACCCAAATGTTTTGCAATAAAATGTTGTTAGATTTAGAAGTGTCTGGATGTGTTTGTATGGAAAACAATTACATTTGTATATATTTGTCTAAAGTAGGCATGGATCCGGCAGGATACGGCTGTTTTTATGTAAAAAAGTTCTGGTTCTGAAAGGACCCAAATGTTTTGCAATAAAATTTTGTTGGATATAGAAGTGTCTGGATATGATTGTATGGAAAACACTTAAATTTGTGTGTATCTGTCGAAATTAGGAATGGATCCGGTAGGATCCGGCTATTTTTCTGTAAAAAGTGCTGGTTCTGAAAGGACACAAATGTTTTGCAATAAAATGTTGTTAGATCCAGAAGTGTCTGGATGTGTTTGTATGGAAAACACTTAAATTTGTGTGTATCTGTCGAAATTAGGAATGGATCCGGCAGGATCCGGCTGTTTTTTTTTTTATAAAAAAAGTGCTGGTTCTGAAAGGACCCAAATATTTTGCAGTAAAATGTTGTTGGATACAAAAGTGTCTGGATATGTTTGTGTGGAAAACAATTAAATTTGTGTGTATTTGTCTAAATTAGTCATGGATCCGGCAGGATCCGGCTGTTTTTCTGTAAAAAAGTGCTGGTTCTGAAAGGACCCAAATTTTTTGCAGTAAAATGTTGTTGTATACAGAAGTCTCTGGATGTGTTTGTGTGGGAAACAATTAAATGTTTGTGTGTTTTCCTAAATTAGGCATGGATCCAGCAGGATCCGGCTTTTTTTCTGTAAGAAAGTGCTGGTTCTGAAAGGACCCAAATGTTTTGCAATAAAATGTTGTTGGATACAGAAGTGTCTGGATGTGTTTGTGTGGAAAACAATTACATTTGTGTGTATTTGTCTAAATTAGGCATGGATCCGGCAGGATCCGACTGTTTTTCTGTAAAAAAGTGCTGGTTCTAAAAGGACCCAAATGTTTTGCAATAAAATGTTGTTGGATACAGAAGTGTCTGGATGTGTTTGTATGGAAAACACTTAAATTTGTGTGTATCTGTTGAAATTAGGAATGGATCTCGCAGGATCCGGCTGTTTTTCTATAAAAAAAATTGCTGGTTCTGAAAGGACCCAAATGTTTTGCAGTAAAATGTTGTTGTATACAGAAGTGTCTGGATGTGTTTGTGTGGAAAACAATTACATTTGTGTGTATTTGTCTAAATTAGGTATGGATCCGGTAGGATCCGGCTTTTTTTCTGTAAAAAAGTGCTGCTTCTGAAATGACCCAAATGTTTTGCAATAAAATTTTGTTAGATCCAGAAGTGTCTGGATGTGTTTGTATGGAAAACAATTACATTTGTATGTATTTGTCGAAAGTAGGAATGGATCCGGCAGGATCCGGCTGTTTTTCTGTAAAAAGTGCTGGTTCTGAAAGGACCCAAATATTTTGCAGTAACATTTTGTTGGATACAAAAGTGTCTGGATATGTTTGTGTGGAAAACAATTCAATTTGTGTGTATTTGTCTAAATTAGGCATGGATCCGGCAGGATCCGGCTGTTTTTCTATAAAAAAAATGCTGGTTCTGAAAGGACCCAAATGTTTTGCAGTAATATTTTGTTGTATACAGAAGTGTCTGGATGTGTTTGTGTGGAAAACAATTACATTTGTGTGTATTTGTCTAAACTAGGCATGGATCCGGCAGGATCCGGCTTTTTTCTGTAAAAAAAGTGCTGGTTCTGAAAGGACCCAAATGTTTTGCAATAAAATGTTGTTAGATCCAGAAGTGTCTGGATGTGTTTGTATGGAAAACAATTAAATTTGTATGTATTTGTCTAAAGTAGGCATGGATCCGGCAGGATCCGGCAAGATCCGGCTTTTACCCACACCCTTTTTATTAAAGGGACATGAAAACCATCATTTTACTTTCATGGTTCAGATAGAGCACACCGTTTTAAACAACTTCTTAATTTACTTTTATTATCTAATTTGCTTAGTTCTCTTGGTATCCTTTGCTGAAAAAGATAGATGGGTAAGCTTAGGATCTGGGAGCTAGCTACTTATTGGTGGCTGCACATATATATCTATTGCCATTGGCTTAACAATGTGTTCAGCTAGCTCCTGGTAGTACATTGCTGCTCCTTCAATAAAGGATACCAAGAAAATGAAGCAACATTGATAATAAAAGTACATTGGAAAGATATTAAAACTGTATGCTCTATCTGAATCTTAAAAGAAAAAAATGTGTTTCATGTCCCTTTAAGTTATTAAACATGTACATGCATTGTGGAGCTTTTAATTGCATTTGCATTCTTGCAGTATTATTAAAGGGACATGAAACACAAAATTTGTCTTTCATGATTCAGACAGAGCATACAATTTTAAACAACTTTACAATTTACTTCTATTTTCTAATTTGCTTTATTCCTTTGAAATGATTTGTTGAAAATCATATCTAGATAGGCTCAGGAGCTTGGAGCTAGCTGCTGATAGGTGGATGAACTTGTATGCCCATTTTAATTGGCTTACAAATGTGTTCAGCTTTCTCCCAGGAGTGCATTGCTGCTTCTTCAATAAAAGATACCAAGCAAATAAAGCAAAATTGATTAGAGAAGTAAATTGGAAAGTTGTTTAAAAATGTATAATCTATCTGAATCATGAAAGGAAATGTTTGGGTTTCATGTCCCTTTAATCTGTAACTTTAAGGGACATGAAACCCAATGTTTTTTTTCATGATTCAGATAGAGCAAACAGTTTTAAAAAATTATTCCAGTGGACTTACAGTTTTTTTTTTTATCAAATTTGCTTCATTTTCTTGGTATCTTTTCTTGAAGGGGCAGCATTTCTCTACTGGGAGCTAGATAAACACATTAGGTGAGACAATGACAAGAAGCATATATACAGCCACCAATCAGCCGCTATCTCCCAGTAGTGCATTGCTGCGCCTGAACAAGCACATAAGCATACAAGCCCAGCTGCTTTATAGATCACCTTCATGAGAGCTGAATTGCAACAGTGCAACTCTTGGTAGGCCCCCTACCCATTTGTCTCGTAAAAATGAATATTATAGCTATGTTTATAGGGCTGCAGAATATGTTGACGCTCTACAAATAATAATAATAAAGGATACCAAGAAAACAAAGCAAATTTGACAATATAAGTAAATTGCAAAGCTGTTTAAAATTGTAAACTCTATCTGAATTGTGAGAAAAAAAATGGGTTTCATGTCCCTTTCAGTGTATTAAGATTAAACTAAAGGACTCTTGTTTACTATATGTAAATTATATATATATATATATATATATATATATATATATATATATATATATATATAGAGAGAGAGAGAGAGAGAGAGATAGATGTATAGAGATATATATATATATATATAGTAATTTAAATAGGAAAGCAACATGGCTTTAGGTGTACATGAGGGCTGCACACACTCCATGCAGCATGAAAAATAATAGGTAATGGGGGGTAGTTATCAAGCCGTCTACTTTTCTTGCTTCGCCGGCCCAATACGCCCGCCTAAGCTCGCCTACCTTCGCCGCCGCGGACCTGAAAAAATACGCCTAAGTTATCAAATAAAGCTGTCAAAAAGCCGCGGGGCGATGAGCAGCGGACTGTGACAGTTATCACTCATCCGATCTCGCTGCCCTTCGGCTTTTTCCCAGCTTTATTGCTAGCCTGTCACTAAGCACTCACACTAAACTACACTGTTCTATCCCTATACCGGCGCCCCCGGAGCTCCCCGCAACTCAATAAAGTTACTAACCCCTAAACCGCCGCTCCTAGACCCCGCCGCAACTCTGATAAATGTATTAACCCCTAAACCGCCGCTCCTAGACCCTGCCGCAACTCTTATAAAGGTATTAACCCCTAAACCGCCGCTCCCGGACACCGCTGCCACCTACAGTATACCTAGTAACCCCTATCCTGCCCCCCCTACACCGTCGCCCTCTATTATAAAATTATTAACCCCTATCCTGCTGATCCCACACCTCTCCGCAACTAAATAAATAGTTTAACCCCTAAACCGCCGCTCCATGAACCCGTCGCAACCTATATTAAACCTATTAACCCCTATCCTGCCCCCCCTACACCGTCGCCACCTATAATAAATTTATTAACCCCTAATCTGCCCCCCCTACACCGTCGCCACCTATAATAAATTTATTAACCCCTATCCTGCCCCCCACTACGCCGCCGCCACTGTAATAAAATTATTAACCCCTAAACCTAAGTCTAACCATAACCCTAACGCCCCCCTAACTTTAATATTAATTAAATAAATCTAAATAAATTAACTCTTATTAAGTAAATGAATCCTATTTAAAACTGAATACTTACCTTTAAAATAAACCCTAATAGAGCTACAATATAAATAATAATTATATTCTAGCTATCTTAGGATTTATATTTATTTTACAGGTACCTTTCAATTTATTTTAACCATGTACAATAGCTATTAAATAGTTATTAACTATTTAATAGCTTACCTATCTAAAATAAAGAGAAATGTACCTGTGAAATAAATCCTAACCTAAGTTACAATTACACCTAACACTACACTATACTTTAATAAATTATTCCTATTTAAAAATAAATACCTACCTGTAAAATAAACCCTAAGATAGCTACAATATAATTAATAATTATATTATAGCTATCTTAGGATTTATATTTATTTTACAGGTAACTTTGTATTTATTTTAGCTAGTTAGAATAGTTATTAAATAGTTATTAACTATTTAATAACTACCTAGCTAAAAGAAATACAAAATTACCTGTAAAATAAATCCTAACTTAAGTTACAATTAAACCTAATACTACACTATCATTAAATTAATTAAATAAACTACCTACAAATAACTACAATTAAATACAATTACATAAACTAACTAAAGTACAAAAAATAAAAAAAGCTAAGTTACAAAAAATAAAAAAATAAGTTACAAACATGTTACAAAAATAAACAATTTTAAGCTACTTACACCTAATCTAAGCCCCCTAATAAAATAACAAACCCCCCCAAAATAAAAAAATGCCCTACCCTATTCTAAATTAAATAAATTTCAAAGCTCTTTTACCTTACCAGCCCTTAAAAGGGCCATTTGTGGGGGCATGCCCCAAAGAAAACAGCTCTTTTGCCTGTAAAAGAAAAATACAACCCCCCCCAACATTAAAACCCACCACCCACATACCCCTAATCTAACCCAAACCCCCCTTACAAAAACCTAACACTAATCCCCTGAAGATCATCCTACCTTGAGTCGTCTTCACTCAGCCGAGCCACCGATGGAACTGAAGAGGACATCCGGAGCGGAAGAAGTTAATCCTCCAAGCGGCGCTGAAGAAATCTTCCATCTGATGAAGTCATCTTCCAAGCCGGGTCTTGAATCTTCCTTCCGCCTAACTTAGGTTAGGATTTATTTCACAGGTACATTTCTCTTTATTTTAGCTAGGTAAGCTATTAAATAGTTAATAACTATTTAATAGCTATTGTACATGGTTAAAATAAATTGAAAGGTACCTGTAAAATAAATATAAATCCTAAGATAGCTAGAATATAATTATTATTTATATTGTAGCTCTATTAGGGTTTATTTTAAAGGTAAGTATTCAGTTTTAAATAGGATTCATTTACTTAATAAGAGTTAATTTATTTAGATTTATTTAATTAATATTTAAGTTAGGGGGGCGTTAGGGTTAGGGTTAGACTTAGGTTTAGGGGTTAATAATTTTATTACAGTGGCGGCGGCGTAGTGGGGGGCAGGATAGGGGTTAATAAATTTATTATAGGTGGCAACGGTGTAGGGGGGGCAGATTAGGGGTTAATAAATTTATTATAGGTGGCGACGGTGTAGGGGGGGCAGGATAGGGGTTAATACATTTAATATAGGTTGCGGCGGGTTCAGGGAGCGGCGGTTTAGGGGTTAATACATTTATTATAGTTGCGGTGGGCTCCGGGAGCGGCGGTTTAGGGGTTAATATGTATAGAGTAGCTTGCGGTGGGCTCCGGGAGCGGCGGTTTAGGGGGTAATAACTTTATTTAGTTGCGGCGGTGTAGGGGGGGTCAGATTAGTGGTGTTTAGACTCGGGGTACATGTTAGGGTGTTAGGTGTAGACAGCTCCCATAGAAATCAATGGGATGTCTGTCAGCAGCGAACTTGTACTTTCGCTATGGTCAGACTCCCATTGATTCCTATAGGATCCGCCGCCTCCAGGGGTGGCGGATTGAAAACCAAGTACGCTGGGCCGTAAAAGTGCCGAGCGTACCTGCTAGTTTTTTGATAGCTAGCAAAAGTAGTGAGAATGTGCCGCACTTGTGTGCGGAACATCTGGAGTGACGTAAGAATCGATCTGTGTCGGACTGAGTCCGGCAGATCGAAGTTTACGTCACAAAATTCTACTTTTGCCGGTCTCAAGCCTTTGATAACTAAGGCGAATCAGCCTCGCCACAAATACGCTGCGGAATTCCAGCGTATTTGAGGTTGACGGCTTGATAACTAGGCCCCATTGACTCACCTGTTAATCATCATTGTAATAGTTTTTGCTTTATAAAGAAGCATGTAATGATTTCAAGGCTTAAATGTTGCTTTGTTTGTAGTACTTAGATGTAATAAAGTGGGTTTTTATATTGCTGCTGTGGAATAAACCTTTGCTGGTCTAAATAAAAAAGTGACACATTCATGCATAGTCACTTCTTATGGGAGTTATATTTAAAAAAATATAAAGACATAGCAGCTTCTTAGTGAATATTTAAGTGTCCAGTTTTTAGTATACTGGATAGCTAGTTGTAATACCTAACTGTTGTTACACTAAATGCACTTGACAACCATTTAGATTTCTAATTCCTATTGCTAAGATAGCCATATCTATAACAAAGTTACCTGTAAAATAAATATAAATCCTAAGATAGCTATAATATAATTATTATTTATATTGTAGCTATCTTAGGGTTTATTTTAAAGGTAAGTATTTAGTTTTAAATAGGATTCATTTAGTTAATAAGAGTTAATTTATTTAGATTTATTTAATTAATATTTAAGTTAGGGTTAGACTTAGGTTTAGGGGTTAATAATTTTATTACAGTGGCGGCGGCGTAGTGGGGGGCAGGATAGGGGATAATAAATTTATTATAGGTGGCGACGGTGTAGGGGGGGCAGATTAGGGGTTAATAAATTTATTATAGGTGGCGACGGTGTAGGGGGGGCAGGATAGGGGTTAATACATTTAATATAGGTTGCGGCGGGTTCAGGGAGCGGCGGTTTAGGGGTTAATACATTTATTATAGTTGCGGTGGGCTCCGGGAGCGGCGGTTTAGGGGTTAATATGTATAGAGTAGCTTGCGGTGGGCTCCAGGAGCGGCGGTTTAGGGGGTAATAACTTTATTTAGTTGCGGCGGTGTAGGGGGGGCAGATTAGGGGTGTTTAGACTCGGGGTACATGTTAGGGTGTTAGGTGTAGACAGCTCCCATAGGAATCAATGGGATGTCTGTCAGCAGCGAACTTGTACTTTCGCTATGGTCAGACTCCCATTGATTCCTATGGGATCTGCCACCTCCAGGGGTGGCGGTTTGAAAACCAGGTACGCTGGGCCGTAAAAGTGCCGAGCGTACCTGCTAGTTTTTTGATAACTAGCAAAAGTAGTGAGATTGTGCCGCACTTGTGTGCGGAACATCTGGAGTGACGTAAGAATCGATCTGTGTCGGACTGAGTCCGGCGGATCGATGCTTACGTCACAAAATTCTACTTTTGCCGGTCTCGAGCCTTTGATAACTAAGGCGAATCAGCCTCGCCACAAATACGCTGCGGAATTCCAACGTATTTGAGGTTGACGGCTTGATAACTAGGCCCCAATGTGTGATCGCTCTAACTGTAGCTTATTTAGTTTAGAATAAATTTTAGATGTTTTCTTATTTAGTTGTTAATATGGTGTGTACACACCTACAATTCTACCAGCCTACATGGTCACCATATTTTTAAAGAGGCAATGAATGTGCTAAAAAAAACATTTAAAAAAAAATCAGTGGTTTAAAGTCATTGCAGAAAAAACTGCTCAAAAGCTTTCCTTTAACCCCTGGAAAAAAATCCCCATGGCTGGCACATTCCACCAGCCCACATTTTTTAAGGAATGTAAACACTTTGAGAATACAACATTTTAACCCCTTAAGGACCAGCGACGTACCCTGTATGTCACTGGCCTTTTTTGGGGACTTGATTGTTTTATAGCGCGGTCTTGCCACCAGCGTTGAGACTTCTCTATTTCACAAAGCCTGCTGGAGGGAGGGCATTAATAGCGTGTTCTTGCTAGATTTGTGCTATTATGTCCTGAAAAAACCCTTAACGACCAGTGACATACAGGGTGCATTGTGGTCATTAAGGGGTTAAATAAAGTCTAGTAAAACACCTTTGCAATAAACTTTCATTATTTTGCACCATTTTCTGCAATTACACTTTGAAAACAAAGTTTTTTTTTTCCAATTCCAAGAATTGGAAGTGATCATGCACTATCTAATCCCAGTTGGCTTCAGTAAAGCTTATTCCTGGTGGGTCCTGCTGGCTATGGGTCCTGTGGTGGGTCCTACTGGCTGTGGCGTGCTGTGGGTCCTGTGGCTGTGAGCTGATTTGTTGGTGCAATGGGCCACTTGACTGGATTTGCCCCCCAGGCCTAAGGCTGCCAGCCCTCCCTGACTGTGACTGCCTTACTTATCAACTAACTATTTCCTGCTGAACTGCAGTGTAACATATATTAAACTTCCCCCCTGGAACCAAACACTATCTTTTTTGGTTCCATACATATTGATACATCTTTTCCCTTTTTGGGGAAATGGCAAAAGCTATCTCTTTTAATTATTGTAGGAATATGGATCCTGAGATGCAGTCTTTCATTGTGCTAAATATAGGGATGCACCGAAATGAAAATTCTGGACCGAAACCGATACCGAAAATTCAGGATGATATTGGCCGAAAACCGAAATTGTTTATTTCTTTTTTTTTTTTAATATTTTTGTTGAGGAAATAGGATACATACACTTTATATAATAAATGCAATAGAACCGTTAAACATTACAAATCTGATTATAGTTATGCATCAATATTGAAAATCCTCCTTTTTTAGTCCCCAAACACAGTGGTGCAGATCACTCTTGGATCTGTTCTGGAGCTTAAGAAAAACCAAAGGGGTTAATGTTCAGCATAAAACAAAAATAAAAGTTTAGATAGGAATTAACTGCATCACATGAAAGTATAAGCAAAATATGAAGAAACTACTAGTTTCTAATAAGTACAAAATGGATGCAGGAGTCAGGACTGGTTTCTATATTAGTACAGCTCTCACAAAGGCAAGCCACTATCATTTATAAACTTGTACAACTTGGTAAAGCGGATAAACGTGTTTTTTGTTTTCTCTTTTGATTTTTGTCTTTCTTTTTTTTGTTTTTTTTGTTTCTTTAGATGTCTTAGGCAGCTGTAAACATATACTCTTAATATGTTGTTATACTTCCCTCTCTTGGTCGTAAAAATACGGTACAAACCCTGATATGTAAAGCCCACAGCATCCAATCAAAAACCCCCCTCTAAAGTTAAGTTCTTGGTATTGCCTCTCTATGGAATATACTGGGCTTCCCATCCCCGGTCCCGGCCGCAGACCACGCACGGGCGGCCCACTTTACTATCTACTTTCTTTCAAGAACAGAGGCTAGGTGCATAATAAATTTCCCTTTTTCAAATGTAAGATTGTGTCCCCCTAGGAGCCCCCCCTAAACCCCGCAGGAAACATATAAAATTATAAAAGGGTATTGATGCTATGTCTGTGCCCCTTTTAAGATATCCGTGTGCGTGTAGTTCAAAAGCTTATCTACACTCTATTTAATGCAATAACAGGAGGGCTTGAAACTAGGCGCTCAAGGACATTATACATGTAGAGGAATACTAACTAATCTTTTAAACGTACAGGCTCTATATAAGAAGAGGACCTATTAAAACACGAACAAAAACAATTACCATACTTAAGATAACAGTGATGAAATATTTATAACAGTATCAAGCATTGGCTGGTTTTAGGAAGTCCCAGCAAGGATCCATGTTAGAGTGTTTATTTGAGTTCCCTTCCTCTGGCTTTAGTGGGTCCCGACAGTGTAGCTTTGAGAACAGTCTGTTAGAAACCATGCTGCCGAGATAGCGGAGTATATCCAGCGGCTTAGGTATAGCCGTTTCCAGTGAGACTGGGGTGTTATCTTTATATATCCCAAGGCGTAAGTCTCCCTTGTCTCCCTGTTCGCCGGGTGCTTCAGTGTCGTAACCGCTGAACTGTGGGTCTGTTTGAAGGGAAGTGCTGAACTTCTTTTTGCGACTGGAGGCCGTTGTGCCGTTAGCTCTGGCGCCATTTCTATGTTTAAATGAAGGAGCCGTGTTGAGTGGATTCTTGAAAGAGACAGGGCTCCTCTGCTCCTTATCTATCGTTTGAGGTTTGTCAGTTTGCTTGAGCAGCTGCTTTCGGGATGAAGACTGGAGCGGTGGCCCTGCGCCAACTTTAATTTCTCTTTTGTCTCGTGGAGGGGAAGCCGCGGGAGCGCTCTTATCCTCGGCTCCCGTATCCACAACTGCCACCGCTTTGTCTTCCACTCCACACTCTGAGTTGCTGAGCTTCATGCATGGTTGTGTCAAAAGGTCCCAGGGAGCTCTTTGCAATAGGTCCATGAAGCGTTGTTCCATTCGCTCCATAAAAGCATCAATGCGGGTTATGAATGTCTTTTCCATTACGGCAGCCATATTTGTTGCGCAGCGATAGTTAGTGTTCTTAGGTAGTCTAGTACTGGGGAGATTCTTTTAGTACCAAGAAGCTGAATAAGTATGAGAATTTTATGTTTCTTAATACCAGTCCTGACAAGTACCCTCTGTAAAACCAAGGGGGGTAGCGCTGCCTGTCCAGAGCCGCCTCTCCAGGCCTCTATTGTCCACTCTCGTGTTCCGGCGTCAAAAATACAGATATTAGTGCAGATTATTCCTGTTCACTCACAGAACCAGCATTACTGGATCTTTTGTTTATTGTATCTCTGTAAAAAGTACCCTCCACAGGCGGATTGTTGGGTGATCTACAGGAGCACTGAGAAGATGCGACCGTCCACAGTCGCTGTTAGGACACGCCCCCGTTTATTTCTTTTTTTAACTAAAGTGTGTGTGTGTGTGTGTAGCTGAGAGAGCTTGTAGGCGGGAAAGCTCCAACAAATGGACATGGTCACTTGTACAGTAGGGCGTGATCTGCAGTGAAACTGGAGCTCTATAAGGGAGAGCGTGGTTATAGCCAGACAACAAGACGAGGTGGACATGTGTTTTGCTTTTGGGTGTAGTTATCCGTGCGATGAGCGTGGCTGCACCTGATCGTCTCTCATCATATCTCCGCCTAGTTCCTGGTTCGGGTCTCACACTGACCCGTCAGATTATATGTCCAGAGCCCCAAATGGAGTCTATCTGTCACCTATCACCAGGACCACTGGACTTAGCTACAACCTTACGTGCAAGGTGGTTATAGAAAGTTACTGTGCTTTTATGTATACACTGTCTGGTGGGTGCTAATTTGTACCAACTGTGTGCGAGCTTGGGGCTTATGCTTATAAAGTGTGCACGCATATTTGCCTCAGGCGAATAGAATGTCTATGCACAAGAGGTTGATGTATGAGCACTGTATATAAGGCTTAAAGATATTCACTGTGTGTGCTTAGGGCTGTGTCTGATAATATCAAGTGTTTATAAACATGTTACTTATCCTCCTTTGATATTTGTATTCACTATTCAGAACTTTGGTTTCCTTCTCTCCTGGTTTCAAATATCATCATGTAATGGTACTTATGTGTGTGCTCTGTGTACCATGCCAGTGCTGTGCTGCTCACCTTATGCTAAGGATAGACATGTAACTCAATAGAACAGGGGAGGGCTGTACATTTTTAGCCATTTTGGTCCTCTTTGGGCCGAAATTGGAATTGCACATTTTCGGCGGCCCAAATTTTGGTGCATCGCTAGTATTATTCTTTATTTAGTTCTGTGTAACAAAATCAGATTTAACCGTTTTTGTTTTGTTACCAATTATCAAAATAAAGTATAGTCCTAGAAAACTATTATTATATGCAAAACAGTAATTCAAGTAATGAACTCAAACAGCAGCTCTAGGCTGGCATCAAATTTAAAATATGCTACACAATAATTTTGCCGAAAATAAAAGGCAAAAAAAACGAAAACCGAAATAACAAAAAATGCTATTTTCGGCCGAAACTTTCTGCGGCCGAAATTTCGGTGCATCCATAGCTAAATATTAGTCCACATAGTCATTTAGATATTCTGGTTTTCGGATACATCTCCCACTTCTAGTCTGGGTGTTTCTGGATCCCTGTGGTTGTTCTGACAGGACTCTGTTGTCATCCTGCAATCTTTCCGTGTCTGATATTTCACTGTTTATTTCTTCTTGTCCTTCTTCTTCAGTGTTATTTGTCATTAATGGCTGGTTTGTATTCTCAATGTGAGATTCCTCTTGGGTGCTAGTTTGGGTCCTTGCTGGAGGCCTGTAGCGTCCAGTGCCTCTCAGATGCCTCCTATTTCTCCTCAGGACCTGTCCTGACTCTGTCACCACTTCATATGACCTAATTCCTACAGGAGCTCTTAGGCAAGCCTTCCGCCACTCTTTTCCTTGGTTTGTTTGCGGTTGTACCCACACCTGTTCACCAACATTTAGAGGCCGCAGGTCTTTGGCTCCCTTGTTATATTGAGCAGCTTGCAATGATTGCTGCTTCCTGCACAGGATTTGGTGCCTGTCATTCATCACCTGATCCTGTATTAACAGACTCCCTCTCATTGGAAGTAACGATTTGGTCCTTCGACCCATCAGTCTTTGAGCAGGACTGCACTCCATGCCTTGTGTTGGTGTGTTGCGATGATCCAAAAATGCTAGATAAGGATCATTTTGAGAAGTCACAGCTTTTTGCAGTAGTCTTTTGGCTGTCTTTACTGCCGACTCTACTTTTCCATTGCTTTGAGGGTATCCTGGTGATGAGGTAATGTGGTCAAAGTCCCAACCCATACTGAAGCCTTTAAACTCCATTGAAATAAACTGTGGTCCATTATCAGAACATACCGTGTCTGGAATTCCATATCTGGCAAAATGGGCCTTTAATTTTCTTATTACTGCAGTAGATCTTGTATCCTGAAGATGGTCTATCTCCCAGAAATTAGAGTCATAGTCCACTGTTATTAAATACTCCTTTCCTTGGAATGTGAACAAATCAATGCCAAGCTTTTCCCACGGTCTCGTTGGGATCTCATGAGGAACAAATGTCTCTTTTTGTTGTTTAGTATCAAATGAACGGCATATGTCACATTGGTCGATATATTCTTTTAGCTGTGTATTCATTCCTGGCCAGTAAATACTTTCCCTGGCTCTGCGTAGACATCCTTCCACACCAAAATGTGAAGAATGTATTCGAGACATAATATCTGATCGGAGATCAGATGGAATAACTTCTCGCTCACCTTTGAATAGAACACCATCCTGTACACTCAATTCATCACGTATGTGGTAGAATGGTGAAGCCTCTAGGGGTACCTGTTCCTTAGCATGAGGCCAGCCACTCATCACAATTCGCTTTACTGCTTGTAAAGTCTTGTCTTTTTCTGTGCTCTGTTGTATAGCAACAAGTCTCCTGTTTGAGATGGGTAGATATTGGAGCATGTTTATAGTTTCAATCTGGTGCTCCACAGAACCCTCCATGGAACCTTCTTCTAAATAAGCCCTACTTAATGTGTCTGCCACCGCCAGAGACTTCCCCGGACAGTATCTGATACATGCATCATACATCTGGAGCCGTAACATCATACGCTGAAGACGTCTTGGTGCTTTAAGTAAGGGTTTTTTTATGATGCTTTCAAGGGGCTTATGGTCTGATTGTACAGCTACTGTCTGTCCAAATGTGAATTGGTGAAATTTTTCCATTCCAAATAGGACGGCTAATAGCTCCTTCTCTATTTGTGCATAACCTTGCTCTGTCTCTGTCATTGCTCTGCTTGCAAAAGCGATTGGTTGTTTACCTTGCATCAGTGCTGCTCCCAGACCTTTCTCTGATGCATCACATTGAAGTTCTAAAGGTTCGTCTGGGTTATAATATTTAAGCACTGGTGCACTGCTGATTTTTTATTTCATCTGCTGAAATGCCTCTTCCTGCACCTCTGTCTATTCCCACACTGTACCTTTCTGGGTTAGTTGTCGCAGTGGTTCACCTGCATTAGAGAGGTTTTCACAAAACCTAGAAAGATAGTTCACCATCCCCAAAAATCTCTGTACTCCTTTAACATCTGAGGGTCTGGGCATTTCCGTGATGGCTTTTACTTTATTTGGATCTGCTTGAAGTCCCTGGGCTGATAAAAAGTGACCAATATATGGCACTTCTGTTTTTCTTAGCTGAAATTTTTCTGGATTTAATTTGATGTGTCTTTCTCTACAACGATTTAGTAATTTCTTCAACTTTTGATCGTGGTCTTGAATAGCTTCCACATTGGTATCGCCTTCTCCTACAATCAGAATATCATCTGCAATGATCCTGATACCTGGTAGCCCTTCCAGTGCATGATTTAGTTTTCGCTGGAACACTTCTGGGGCTGGGCTAATACCCATAGGCATTCGAACCCAGCGGTATCGGCCAAAAGGAGTAGAGAAAGTGGTCAAATAGCTGGATTCTTCCTCTAATTCAATATGCCAAAATCCACTCTTGACATCGCATACTGAAAAAATCCTTGCTTTTGCTAGGTCAGGGAGAATATAATCAATTGTTGGCAAAGGATAGTGGCTTCTTTTCAAAGCCCTATTCAGAGGCTTAGGGTCAATGCAAATTCTTAACTTCCCTGATGGGTTTTTCACTACCACCATACTACTAATCCAGTCTGTACTTCTCTCTACAGGAGTTATAATGCCCTGTTTTTCTAAACTGGTAAGCTCCTCTCTAAGGGGTTTGAGTAATGACACAGGAACCTTTCTTTTTGGAAGTCTAACAGGCTGTACAAGAGCATCCACTTCCAATTTTAGTTTTCCTTCTAGACAGCCTACTCCTTGAAAAATATCTGCATACTCTTTATTGATGGCTGACCAGCCCCACACAGTGGCATCTGGGTGGTTGCCGTCTTGTTCAACGTTTAGGATATTTTGGTGTTGCACTGAGATCAGATCCATAGCTTGTATAGCTCTACTTCCTAGTATAGGATTACACACCTCTGTGTCAATTACAACAAACTCAGCCTGATATAACTTTTGGTTGCATGGGTTTCTTATTTTGAGCTTACATATCCCTATTGGTTTCAGTGTGCTCTTATTATACATCCTTAGCATTTTATCACAATGTAAAATTTTAGATTTGTCTTTCACCAACCTTGCTGGAATAACATTACAGTCTGCTCCACAATCCATTTGGAATCTAACAGCTTGTTGGTCAATTAGCATAGTAGCAAACAAAGCTGATGGAAATCTGCTTACTGTTTTATTAAATGTACAAATATGAAAAGCTGGTTCCAAGGTCAGACCCAGAATGTCTTCATATTCCTCTAAGTCTTCAGTCTCTCTATAGACAGCTTGTACTGTTGGCTTTCTTTGTTGTGCATTGGCACGGCACTGGCTAATAAAATTATTTGCTTTACTACACCCTTTACATTGCTTTCCAAATGCTGGGCATTTTTCTTTCAGTTTCTCGTGATGCTTTCCACAATAGATACACTGTATTGTCTTGTCTGGAGTCATTGTCATTCTGTTATGACCCTTCCTAAGGTTGTAACTTGTGTCCATCCTATGGACTGACACTGCACTGGTGCTGGAACTCTCAATGATCTTCGCCTTCTCTTTAGACAGCTCAGCAGCTCTACCTATTTGAATACATTTTTCCAGTGTTAAATCCACTTCTCTCAGTAGGCATTCCCTAAGTTTAGAGTCTCCTGTGCCACATACAATCCTGTCCCTGATTAATGATTCTCTTATATTACCAAAGTTGCAAGTGGCTGCCAGTGTACGCAGATCTGTGACATAAGCATCTATTCCTTCATCTTCCCTCTGACATCTTGAAAAAAAATTATATCTTTCCACAGTCTCATTTTGCTTTGGCTCACAATAATCATCAAATGCTTTAATTAGCAGAGCTAGTGTGGGAGCTGCTGCTTCTGGGAGAAGGGTGTCTTTTACCTCTCTGCCTTTTTCTCCAATTAAGTACAGAAACAACTTTACCTTCATCTCCTCTGGTTTGTCAGCCATGATTAGGTCTGTGTATAAAAGAATGTCTTCTTTCCATCTCTTCCATGCCTGAGACAGATTCCTTGCCTGAAAATCCAGCAGACCTGGTGGTTTTAAACCTTCCATATCCTCTTTTTGGTGTATTTCTCAAATAACATCCGCTGCCACCATGTATAAAGCTGCTGTTTATAAGAGAGGCTCTCAGACTCCAGTTGCAGTTTTAACAAATTTATTAAAAGAACATCTTATAACAGAATGCATAAACTTCAGCTCTTGTTACAGTTAATGTCTCTGTGACTGCCTTACTCATCAACTATTTCCTGCTGAACTGCAGTGTAACATATATTAAACTTCCCCCCTGGAACCAAACACTATCTTTTTTGGTTCCATACATATTGATACACATATCTGTCTGTAAATACATATATATTTATATACATATGAGTACATAAATACATATATATGTATGTATGTATATATATATATATATATATATATATATATATATATATATATATATATATACACACACACACACACACACACACACACACATATTTACATATTTAGACATGTATATGTATGTATCTCTACCCTTTTCAGCTATTTATTTCCTAACACCTCAAATCCAAAGGGCCAGAATACCCAAATGTTTAAACACTTGAAAGTGATGCAGCATAGCTGTAAAAAGCTGACTAGAAAATATCTCCTGAACATCTCTATGTAAAAAAGAAAGATATTTTACCTCAAAAGTTCCTCAGTAGCCACCTCCCATTGTAAAGGATTTCTAAGCAGCATATTAGTATGTACAGCTGAAAGGATGAGCCTTGTGCACTCTCTCATGTTATTTCCCTATTCAGTGTAACAATGAAATCTCATGAGAGTTAAGTCAAATCTCATGAGATCACAGTAAGATTTCATGACCTCAGCACTGCTGATGCTGATTGGCTGCTGTTCATTTCTTCATTATTTCTTTTTTTTTTACCTGCAGCTAGGAGCAGCTGAGTATAACTTTTTACACAGAACTTACTCTGCTGAGCTGAGGAGATTGTGAGGTAAAATATCTTCCTTTTTTACATAGAGATGCTCAGGTGATATTTTCCTGTCAGCTTTTTACAGTTATACTGCATCAGTTTCAAGTGATTTAGCATATGAGTATTATGTCCCTTTTAGCCTTTATAACTTTTGTGTGCAATATTTTTTTTTTAATCCTTTTTATGATATGGTGTTATTATGAGTGTAACTGTACTTTGTAACTACAGGTATACCTCCCCAGACATCCCAAGTCTCCCTGAAGTTCAGGGAGTCTCCCTGATTGTAATAGCGGCTCCCTGATGCCATCAAATGGAATGCAATCTCCCTGAAACTCCAAGTACCATGATCCAATGTGGCCCAAATCCGGAAAAGTGTTTCTTTAAGGAATGCCTTTAGTTGCTGGGTTGTTATAGAACCCTTAAAGCATCAGTAACAAAAAAGCCCCCACTGATTTTAATAAAATAAAACACAAATACTACCTTATTTACTGCATGTAATTAAACTTCGTATTCTAACATATTTAGGCATTCAACAAGCGTACGATCACTGAAAAATAGGTTTGTTGTATTTGGTTGTGCAATAAAGCTACTTTTTTATGTGCCTTTAGTGGGAAGCTACTTTAATGATAAGTCTCTATCTTATTTATGGTTTCAAGGTGTCCAATATATAACTGGGATGGAAAGGGGGTGTCGGCGCAGTAGCGGGTGAAGCCACCTCCCTGAAATGAGTTTTTGCAGGTTGGGATGTCTGCCTCCCTTTACAGCGCTTCGCTAATACAGCGCTTTGTGGAGCTGAAGTTCAACCTAAAAGTTTTTCAAACAGTGCTGTAATCATCGTGAGATTGCTAGAAAAGTGACTGGCGCCATTTTGTTACGCGCAGTTCACTCTGTTTACATCATTCCAGTGCAATCTGTGTCTCAGTGCTATAGTCTGGCAAATTGTACTACGGTAATTGTCACTATTTTACAGCTACAGTTTTGATTGAATACTAACTGAATACTGTGCTAGTGTTAAACTATAAGTAGCACTATTGCACCCCTAATATATGTTAGTTCAAACATGTTTTAAGTCTTTAAACACAATGGCAAGTAAAAAGAAAGCTTAAACTACCTTATTTCACTTTAAGGCGGTTTTCACTTTACAGAGGGGCTCCGGTCGCTAACCCACTGTATGAGCGGGGTATACCAGTATTTTTTATTTGTTTTGTGACACGTTTTTGTTTTGCAAAACAGTTAACTAGAGCTCTGAGGTCGCGGGATTAATCATTGTAGTGTAAATCATGATTGCGCTCACATGTTCTCATTTACTTTCAACTTGTAATACGAGCACAATTTAATTTGCGTGCAAACAAAAGCGAAAACCCGATATCGCTTGTGCGCAAATGATAGTGCTCAACTTATAATTTTGCCCAAAATGTATTATGTGTTTAATGTCACTTTGAGCACTTTACATAAATATAGGTTTGCAGAGTACAACAGGAGAGGGAATCAACCTCTGAAAAATTATATCTGCATTCATATTGTTATAGTAACTCTTTGCAAATGTAGTATACATGATAACATAGATGTTAATTTCATGTTGAATTAAAGGGACAGTCTACACCAGAAGTTTTATTGTTTTAAAAGATAGATAATCCCTTTATTACCCATTCCCCAGTTTTGCATAACCAACACAATTAAATTAATATACATGTTTACCTCTGTGATTACCTTTTATCTAAGCATCTTCTGACAGCCCCCTGATCACATGACTTTTTAGTTATTATCTATTGACTTGCATCTAAGCTAATTGGTACAGTGTCTGCAACAAGCCACGGGCGTGATCACAATGTTATCTATATGGCTCACATGAACTAGCACTCCTCTGTTATGAAAAACTAATAACAGAGCATGTGATAAGATGCTGTCTTTAATGGCTTAGAAACAGGCAGACATTTAGAGGTTTCAAAGTTATAAAGTATATTAATATATCAATGTTGGTTGTGCAAAGATGGGGAATGGGTGGCAAAGGCATTATCTATCTTTTTAAACAATAATAATTTTAGTGTTGACTGTCCCTTTAATATATTTTTTCTATTTCACAAAATGCTAGAAATTAAAATTACGTATTTTTGGGAATCGCTGACCTAGCGGCATGAAAGTGCTCACCCATTTGGATACTGCTCATAGAGAAGAGTTAGAAGTGACACAGACTCTCTGATTATAAATGTAGGCACTGGGGCTAATAGGGAAAACAGATAAGCAGAGACAGGAGACATTCTAGAGGTCAGGAGGTTGCTATTTGTGTCAGGTGTCACAACCAGGGATGAGACAGAAGTGTAGCAAGGTGCCATGCCAGAGGTCAGGAGGTTGCTATTTGTGTCAGGTGTCACAACCAGGGATGAGACAGAAGTGTAGCAAGGTGCCATGCCAGAGGTCAGGAGGTTGCTATTTGTGTCAGGTGTCACAACCAGGGATGAGACAGAAGTGTAGCAAGGTGCCATGCCAGAGGTCAGGAGGTTGCTATTTGTGTCAGGTGTCACAACCAGGGATGAGACAGAAGTGTAGCAAGGTGCCATGCCAGAGGTCAGGAGGTTGCTATTTGTGTCAGGTGTCACAACCAGGGATGGAACAGAAGTGGCAGGTGCCAAGTCAGAGATCAGGAAGCCTGTATAAATATCAGGTATCACAGGCAGGCATCAAAGAAAGAAACATAGTCCACTTATAAAGGCAAGGCAGCGACAGAACTGCCACACTATCCAAGCAACATGTGTAATTTATAGTACAATTGTATGCCAAGGTGCATGCACAGCATAGATGTTAGTGTGCCATGAAAATGAACCTCCCCATGAGAATACCCTTGTCCATCCTTAAAAGACAATGCACCATTATGCATGTTTGTATAAATGTAGGGTTGTAGATTAGTCAGCGGTATTTTTCTTTTTATTATTATTATTATCAGGTATTTGTAGAGCGCCAACAGGTTCCGCAGCACTATGAACATGGGTGGTATATAAAAAACGATTACAGGGATCAAATGAGTAGAGGGTCCTGCCGAGAGTTGCACTGTTGCAGCGGTATCAATATGGTGATTATGAATGTTGTTGCATGCCCACGAATCAGGTTTCTTAAGCAAGCCCCAGAGTGAGACAACGACCCCACTTGTACCTTGCAAATCTAAAAGATCCTAGTCCTTCAGCCACAACGTCTAGGATTTAATGAGAGATGAGGATTTATTCTGTGCAAGGTACATGTTTTAGCTGGATTGTTTTTATTTAGGCCTTACACTTTCTAGTTAACCAAATACTACACTTATATCTTTTAGAGCTAATGCTTTATTGTGCCTCACAATTTTCTGTTCTGTTAACAGAGTAGCTGGTTGTCTAGTTGGGAATAAGTTTGTTTTCCACAGTTTTACGAAGAGGTAGGGTAGATGAATGAATTGTAAAGGTGTTAACAAGATTAGAGATGACCCACCACTATTTTTCATAATTAATACTCTAATCTGGTGTCTATTTTTGAGTTTTGATAATTAAAATTCACAGTTTAAAATTACACATAACTTTTGAATAATAAACTGAGCATTGCCAGTATATTCAATCAATACTACACACAAACACACACCTCACATGCTCATACATATATTTATTTGCAAGTTCACTGTCAAACATTACAAAGCACAGATATTTTTAAATAAAAACGCCATATAAAAACGATAATTTAATAGCATAGTTTTTACTTTTTTTCCATTTAAATCCATTCAAAAAAATGTTCATCATCTCGTTGACAACTGATTTATCAAATGTTAATCATAAAAAATGCCTTCTATATCCTCCATGGGTCGATTTACCAAGCGGTCCATCGGCCCCAATGCTTCTAATTCAGGAATCAGGAATTAAGAAGCAGCTGTCTTAAGACCGCTGCTCCTGCACTCGTCCGCCAGCTCTTAGGCGGCGGACAGCAATCCGCCCGATCGTGTACGCCCGATTGGCCTCAAATCTGCATGGGGCGGCATTGCACAAGCAGTTTACCAGAACTGCTTGTGCAATGTTAAATGCCAACAGCGTATGCTGTCGGCATTCAGCGATGTCTGGCGGACTTTATCCACTACAGACATTGATAAATGTCGCTCAGTATGTCACATTAGCTGATAGAATTCTATCAGCCAATCGGAATTGAAGGGACGCCATCTTGGATGACGTCACTTAAAGGAACCGTCATTTAGTAAGAAGACTTCGATGGAAGAGGATGCTCCGTGCTGGATGTCTTGAAGATGGACCCGCTCCACGCCGGATGGATGAAGATAGAAGATGCCGTCTGGATGAGACTTCTGCCCGTCTGGAGGACCACTTCGCCCGGCTTGGATGAAGACTTCTCCCGGCTTCATTGAGGACTTCGGCCCGGTTGGGTGAAGACTTCTCCCGGTAAGGTGATCTTCAAGGGGTTAGTGTTAGGTTTTTTTAAGGGGGTATTGGGTGGGTTTTAGAGTAGGGTTGGTTGTGTGGGTGGTGGGTTTTAATGTTGGGGGGGGGGGGATTTGTACTTTTTTTTACAGGTAAAAGAGCTGATTACTTTGGGGCAATGCCCCGCAAAAGGCCCTTTTAAAGGCTATTTGTAATTTAGTGTAGGGTAGGGCTTTTTTTATTTTAGGGGAACTTTTTTATTTTGTCAGGGGGATTAGATTAGGTGTAATTAGTTTAAAAATCGTGTAATTTGTTTATTATTTTCTGTAATTTAGTGTTTGTTTGTTTTTGTACTTTAGATAATTGAATTTAATTGTATTTAATTGTATTTAATTTATTGAATTATAGTGTAGTGTTAGGTGTAATTGTAACTTAGGTTAGGTTTTATTTTACAGGTACTTTTGTATTTATTTTAACTAGGTAGTTATTAAATAGTTAATAACTATTTAATAACTATTCTACCTAGTTAAAATAAATACAAACTTGCCTGTAAAATAAAAATAAACCATAAGCAGGATGCAATGTAACTATTAGTTATATTGTAGCTAGCTTAGGGTTTATTTTATAGGTAAGTATTTATTTTTAAATAGGAACAATTTAGGTAATAATAGTAATTTTATTTAGATTTATTTAAATTATATTTGTTAGGGGGTGTTAGGGTTAGACTTAGATTTAGGGGTTAATAACTTTAATATAGTGGCGGCGACGTTGGGGGCGGCAGATTAGGGGTTAATAAATGTAGGTATGTTACGGCGATGTTAGGAACGGAAGATTAGAGGTTAATAAAATTTAACTAGTGTTTGCGAGGCAGGAGTGCAGCGGTTTAGGGGTTAATATATTTATTATAGTGGCGGCGATGTCCAGTTCTGCAGATTAGGGGTTAAAAATTGTATTATAGTGTTTGTGATGTGGGAGGGCCTCGGTTTAGGGGTTAATAGGTAGTTTATGGGTGTTAGTGCACTTTTTAGCACTTTAGTTAAGAGTTTTATGCTACGACGTTGTAGTGTAAAACTCTTAACTACTGACTTTTAAATGCAGTACCAGTCTTGACGGGAGAGGGTCTACCGCTCACTTTTTGTCAGACTCGTAATACCGGCGCTATGCAAGTCCCATTGAAAAAAGAGGATACGCAATTTACGTAAGTGGATTTGCAGTACACCTGTACCTGCAGGACTCGGCCAACGCTTCTTTTTAAGCCTAACGCACAACTCGTAATCTAGCCGATTATTAACACATAATCTGATGTTTTACTTTGTGAATGTAATGTATTTTTTAAAATATACAATCATTTCAAATCTGATGACTGCAACACACTCCAAAAAAGTTGGGACAGTCGACTGTTTACCACTGTGTAACATCACCTTTTCTTTCAATAACATTTATAAAGCATTTGGGTACTGAAGATACCAGGTGGTTAAGTTTAGCAAGCAGAATTTTCCCCATTCATCCATTATGCATGTCTTCAGCTGCAACTGTACTGGGCGTTTGTTGCCTTATTTTGTGCTTCATAATGCGCCACACATTCTCAATCGAAGGCTGATCAGGACTGAAGGCAGGCCATGCTAGCACCTGCACTCACTGCTTACACAACCATGCACTTGTAATCCAGGCAGAATGTAGTTTGGCGTTGTTCTGCTGGAAAATGCAGAGATGTCCCTGGAAAAGACGATGTCTGCATGGCAGCATATGTTGCTCCAAAATGTATACATATCTTTCTGCATTCATGGTGCCCTCACAGATGTGCAAGTTACCCATGCCATTGGCACTAACACATCCCATACCATGATAGGCACTGGCTTTTTTGACCTGATGGTGATAAAAGCTTGGATGGTCCTTTTCCTCTTTGGCTAGGAGAACAGGTTGATTGTTTTTTGTTTTTGTTTTTTTTTTTAAAAAACTATTTGAAATTTTGACTTGTCAGACCACAAAACACAATTCTACTGTGCTACTGTCCCTCTCAGATGAGACTGAGCCCAGAGAATTTGGTGGCACTTCTGGACAACGTTGTTGTATGGCTTCTGCTTTGCATAGTAAAGCCTTAACCTGCACCTCTGGATGCAGCGGCGAATGATGTTGCCTGACAAAGATTTACCAAAGTATTTCCAGGCCCCTGTCAGGATATCTATTAATGACTCATGACGGTTTTTGAGACAGTGACGTCTGTGGGATCAGAGATCACGCACATTCAGAAGTGGTTTTTGGCCTTGCCCTTTACGCACTGAAATTTGACCAGATTCTTTGAATCTTTTAATTATATTGTGCACTGTAGAAGGTGAAATGGCCAAACTTCTACAGATTTGTCTTTGGGGAATGTTGTTCTCAAAGTGTTGGATTATTCGCTGATGCATCTGTTGGCAGATTGACCCATCCTTGTTCTTGAAGGACTAGGCCTTTTTTGGAGGTTCCTTATATACTATGATTACACAATTGCCTCACCTGTTTTACATCACCTTCTTATTTCAATTTATATCGCCATTAGTCCTAAATTGTTTCTGTCCCAACTTTTTTGGAATGTGTTGTAGTCATCAGATTTGAAATGAGTGTATATTTTTAAAAATACATTAAATTCACAAAGTAAAACATCAAATAATGTGTTAATAATGTGTTTTCAATATAGTACAGGGTGAATTAAATATTAAAATTACTTGTTTTGTTTGTGTTTTTGCATTTTCCATACCGTCCCAACTTTTTTGGAATTGGGGTTGCAGTCAAATACCATTAAAAACATAAAACATTGTGTTTATTCATTTTTAATATTTAATATGTTTAACTGTGTAAATATTTTACATTCCAATGTCCTTCACATAGGGTATATGTTCTATGTATTTTTAAATATAAATTTCTTTATATATGCATATACTTTTACCTGTATATATTTACTTATATATATACTTTACATAATAATAATAATAATAATATATATATATATACATTAAATATATATGCAAATTTAAAAATAAATAGAACATTTTCGTGTTTGTAAAAAACATTGGAATGTACAATATTAAATGCTCAGTTCGAGTTAGCCCATGAGTATAGGTTTTTTCAGTTTCCGTGCTCTATTGAAGTCTATGGGGAGAATATGTTTAAAGCGGATGTAATATCTGTCCAACTCTTTGCGGGTGTTGGGCTTTTGCAAACTTTTTTACATTCAACTTGTAATATTAACGCTACCCGATGCTACTCGGTGCAAAAAGCTAGCTTTTTAACGCTTGAGTGGAAGCGCTAAACAGCTTGCCACTTGTAATCTAGCCTATTATTGGTTAAAGGGACAGTATACACCAATTTTCATAAAACTGCATGTAATATACATTACTATAAAGAAGAGTATGCACAGATACGGATCTAAACATCCAGTATAAAACCTTTTAAAAAATGTACTTAGAAGCTCCCAGTGTAGCACTGTTGATTAGGTTAGTCTGGGACACCCACTGAAAGGGGCTGGAAAAAACAGATGAGCAGATTCCCCCCCCCCCCCCCCCCCCTCCCCTCCCAGCATATGAAAAGACAGATAACACACACAGGAGCCAGCAGGAGTCTGTAAACACGTGTATACATCTGACACTGTGGGGCTTGGTTAGGAATCTGAAAATCAGCACAATTTTTTTACCAAAATAAGCAAAACTATACATTTTTACAAAAACAGTACAAGATGGGCTATATAAAAGGATCATCTACAAAACATTTCTGCAAATAAAAATCTAGTGTACAATGTCCCTTTAAGTGAAAAATTCCATCATTCAGATCTGTATGCTAAAAAAAGTGGGCTTGTTAAGGCTATTTAATGAGAATGATACCAACTGACAGCCAACAGAGGGAACAGGGGGAAACAAAAATACAAATGATTGGGAATGTTGTTAATTTGTCAAAACACATACTTACATCTGCCCAATTATCTGTACTTGGCTATGGTTTACATTTTTCACCAACGAGTAATTTTGACATTTTTAAAACACTACTGGATGTCAACAAATTAATAAGAAACATTACTTTGAAGAAATACTATCAAGGGGAACCTGACTCTTTAGTTACTAACATTGCACCTTCTACAACAGAAGCACCGTCCCCATTTAAAGCAACACAATTAACATTTAGTGAGGCATGCAACAGTTTGACACTTGAACATTTTTTGCAGAGAAGGTACACAAAACACCAAATCTAACACCGTTAACTCATTTAGTGGTTTTAGAAATCCATTAGAATTCTATCCCATTCAAAATATAGGACAGGTATTAGAAACTTTCTTTAAGAGGGTTGAATGTAATTTGTCCAAACTAAAGAGTAATGGTAATCAGGTTAAACCAAATTTAACAAGACAGGAGAAACTGGCCCTTAATGAATTAAGGAATATGGAGGACATACTTATTCGCTCAGCAGATAAAGGTGGTCCTATTGTGATCCTAAATAGAACAGATTATGTTCAAGAAGCTTACCACTAAACAATGCTGAAAACTATACCCTCCTCTCTGTTGACCCCACTAATATTTATAGGCGTGAACTACTGGGTATTCTGGATGATGGTTTGGAGGGTGGGCACTTTGATGTTAAAACTTTTGAGTTTCTCTGTGTTGACCACCCTATAGTTCCCATCTTCCACCATCTTCCTAAAATACACAAGTCCCTTAGTGAGGTGAGGGGATGCCCTATAGTTAGTGGGATTAGATCCCTGACCGAACATGTGTCACAATGGATAGACAGCATCTTACAACTACTTGTATTATCGCTTTACAGCTAACTGACACCAAACATGTAATAGATATATAAAATACTCAAATAGTGACTGCACCACCTAGTATAGTATATTGTGCTCCGGCACGGGATAGAGTCTGGCCCTAGACCCAATACAAATATAATCAAAATAGTCCCAGCCAAGGAGCCTTAGAATGATATGCAAATAATGTTTTTAATAAATGTATATCCTGTATATATTCCAAAAAGAAGGACAAAATTAGATGAGAGCTTACTCACATCCACACCTACCCCATCCACCAAACATATCCGTACCCCAAAAATATATTAAAAAAAAACTATATATCCTGTGAAACACACAAATGAAATCTAAACAATCCTAAGAAGAAAAATAAGCTATTAATCTAAATAAGATAACCCCCCCCCCCCCCCGGGCGTCCCCAGGGAGTGAAGACACACTCCACCAATCACACCAGAATGATTGTTAGTACAGCTTTAAATGTTGCCAAAGATAATTAGGCACAAAACTACACGATCTTTAATGTCCTTATAATGTATCAATAATACCCAGAAAATCAAAGTCCATGTTGCATAGATTGTATCCAAACGGAAAAAGTGAAAATAAATTTCTTGTGCAACAAACAGAGTATTATGAAATGCCTATAATAGTCCTGAGTTGTATCCAGCCTGAAACAGGAAAAACAAAGTTCTTGTGCAAAATTCAAAGTATTGTGAATTGCAAAGTAATTGTATGTACTAGCCCTTGTATCCCAGATCCTGTAGGCATAAATGTATTGGGCTTGATAAGTGAAGTTGACACATGTTGAAATGTCTTTTTTATTATTGTGTAGCAAGCACTATTGCAAATTAGCAGTAGTATACGTATGAAATTAGACTTCGAAAAGATAAACTACTGCTGATAGGTGTCCCTCTCAATGTACTGACAAGTGTATAGCCACAATCTTGTAATATAGGTTGCCGTGCTATAGCGAGGTATGCTCTTATGGTAATTCCAAACTCACACCCTTTAAGTTATATTCACTCATGGTATGGTTGTAATATAGCATATAAAATCGAAATGCTCCCAAACTGTGTCAGAACATAACAGTAAGTATTAGCATCAGAGTCTCTGTACAGGTAACCGTTATTCCAGTGAAGCTGAAGAGCTAATTGTATTACACGATATTACCTGTATCGTCTGTATGCTGGCGGATGTACCAATACCGTGAGACTTTTCCCCGGCGTGATCTTCGGTGTGGAAAGGGAATTACTGTTATCCCATCTCGCTCCTTCCAACAGGCCAACCATTAACGGGAATTAGCGTGCAATGTGGCTACAGCAGTACAGGTAAGTTCAGGTGGTTGTGTCTCTGCTGGTTCCGACGCGCGTTTTGGGGACTACTCCCCTTTGTCAAGGAATATCCAGCCAAAATTGTAACGTGGTATTTGAACACATTCATAAGATTGCCTATTGGTTATTCACTGCACACACCTCCAAAGCGTCACACTATACCTGTATTTACAATTTTAATATATACTTAAGATGGCATACGGATATGAATCACACTCACAAATATACCACACACACACACTTTATTAAATATAAGCATACTAAAAAAGATACAGAGAAAACAAAAAGAAATTATACACTTATTGCGTACCAAAAGAAATGTCCATATACGCTAAATCTGCTAAGACCTTCTCCGAATTTCAACAAAGTAATTCTAAAAAATAAGTAAGTATATGCAAATACCCAGGAAATATAAATACTAGCCCATAGAATTTTAAACGAAAAATATTGAATATAAAAATATTTAAATAATCAAACGGAACGCAGTGATTTTTACTGATCTATGTTCAATATAGTATTTGTACTAGACTCTAAAACTAGAATCTAACTAGAATAATGGCTAATATAATATAAATACCTGCAAATATATATACGTAAAAAACGCTATATATGAAAATAATTTTATATTTGAAAATCATTTTATATTAAATCCAATCAATATGAAATGTGGTGTATATGCTGACCATAGTTTAAATGTCGATAATGGATGATCCAATAGGCCTACCCACAATGTCGAATTGTGATGTATCGTAACTCACAATGTCAAATACACCTCTACACTGGATAGAGAGAAACTATAGATCCTGAATACTATCATCAATAATGATGAATAACCCATATGCAACCATTAGAGATTTCTACATATGATGAATTTAAGAGATGCACCTCATTTTGTCATATGTCCAAAAAAATTAAAACAAACAGCAAGCTTATGTATTGTATGTATCAAGTTACATGATGTGAAATAGAGTTAAATAAAGTTGCCCCAAGAAATATCCCTATTTAAACCTTTGGGTACCATAGTATCCAATTTTCTGATCCACTGAGCTTCTTTTCTGAATAATAATTGCTGTCTATCCCTACCTCTACATAGGGGCGGTACCCCATCAACAATTTGAAACCGCAATTGGCTTTTGTTGTGTCCAAATCTAGTGAAATGATGTGCTACTGGGGCATCCTCATCATTATTGCCTATCGCTGCCTTATGTTGGCGTATCCTATCTCTGGCCATTTGGGTGGTCTCGCCTACATAGGCAAGGCCACACGGACATTTAATGACGTATATCATGTACTTGGAAGCACATGAGAATTGACCACGAATAGGAATCCTTTTACCAGAAAGTGGATGAGTGATACTATCACCTTGTTGCATCGAATGGCATAGGGCACAGTTCATACAAGAAAATGAACCTTTTTTAACCATTTCAACTGATTTCTTTTGTGAACCCCAATCAGCATAAATCAATTTGTCTCTGAGGTTTCTATTTCTACTATATGAGAATAATGGGGTATCAGTGAATACTGTTCCCACTTGTGCATCATCTTTAAGTAGATGCCAATGATGAAGTATTGACCATTTAAGATCTCTGCTGTGAAACCCAAAGTGGCTCACAAACGGAACAGAAAATTTCTTGGGGTCTGGAATCTTTCTAGATAATAAACTAATCCTATCAATCTCCAGAACTTTGTTCATGTTCTGGTTCACAATTTCAATGGGATAGCCTCAGTTCAATAATTTTTTAGACATCTCCTCTAATCTCTTCAAACAGATTTCCGGGTCATCAACTATTCTTTTAGTTCTTAATAGTTGGCCCAATGGGAGATTCTTAATCAAAGAAGGTGGATGGAAGCTCTCATAAAGTAAGGTGTTGTTCCTATCTGTTTCTTTAGTGAATAAATCACTTCTCAAACGATGGTCCACAACAGATATCATTGTATCCAAAAAACTAACTTTAATTTTGCTTGCTTCCATAGTAAATTGTAATGATACATGCGCTGAGTTGAGCCTCTGAACAAAACTGGATAAATCCTCATCACTCCCTGTCCAAATGAAAAAAATATCGTCTATATAACGATACCAGCCTTGTACATGATCTTTATACCCTTGATCTTTGAATACTACATCGTCCTCGAATTTACCAACAAACAAGTTCGCATAAGTTGGGGCTACATTTGAGCCCATTGCCGTGCCTTTCTTCTGCACGAAAAAGGTGTCCTCAAATAGAAAAAAGTTCTCAAAGAGAATAATCTCAAATAGATCTTTAATCAGTCTTCTTTCACTAGGTGAGTATAAATTATCTTTATTTAAAAAATAGAATATACTCTCGATACCTAGATCATGGGGGATCGATGTATATAGGCTGGCTATATCCATAGTCACCAATTGACTATTATAGGGGACAGTCTTAGATGCAATTTTGCATAAAAAGTCTGTGGTATCCTGTAGATAAGAGTCCAAATACCCCAGCAATGGCCTAATCAATTGGTCTAAGATTATGGCAATAGGTTGGAAGATGGAATCCGTGCCTGCCACGATGGGCCGACCGGGCGGATCAAACAGCCTTTTATGTATTTTGGGCAATACATAGAAGACTGGTGTGATGGGTTTATCCTTAATCAGAAATTTAGCTTGTTTGGTCGTTATTAAGTCAGAAGCCAAGGCTTCCTCTACTACTCTCTGTATTTTGTTCGCAATTTTCATAGTAGGATCACCTGTAACTTTAATATAATTCTCTTGATCATGGAGTTGTCTTAAGAGTTCTGATTTATATTTTGTTTTGCTCATAATCACAAGAGCTCCGCCCTTGTTGGCAGGTTTCAAAATCAGATCATTATGATTTTGAATTTCCCCAAGAAGTTTTTTCTCCTGTCTGGACATATTGAACCTGGCTTTTACTTTAAAGTGTTTTCTCATTTTCTCATAGTCTTTCTTGACTAATGTTATGTAAGCTTCTACAGAGGCATTGGTATGAGGAGGATTAAAAGTACTTTTAGGTTTGATTTTTTCTAAATGAAACTGGAAGGGACCACTTGTTTCATTTTTATTCATTATCTTTTTATTTGCAAAAAAACTTTTTAGCCTGAGATTTCTAAAGAATCTATGTAGGTCACATTCAATTTAAAAAAAATCCGGGAGAGTAGTTGGAACAAAGGACAATCCTTTTTGTAAAAAAATTGTCATCCGAAATATCAGTATCTGAAATGTTAACCACTAAACTCTCAGTGGTTACCTCCTGTTCTGCCTCGTGGAAATTTGATAACTGCTGTCTCCTGTGTTGCCTATGTTTCCTCCTACCTCTCCTCTGCCTCTTCTTCTGTTCCTTGTGCCAATAGATATACTTGAAGGTGTAAAATGGAATTTTGGCTTATACTAATGGGCCACCATTGATGTGGTTGCGCTATACTCTTCCATCCTGCATAAAGAGGGTTTGGAAGCTGTGGCCTTTTTTCTGAAATACCATTCAGATTTCAATAATGATTTTCAAAAATACATTCTGAGGATTCTTGGGTTTCTGCTGACCCACAATTATTTTACGTTTGAGGGGGGGTGTTTATCTCCAGAGATGTGGGACAGCTATGGGGCAAAGTTTGCCCCCTCCTATGCCAAACTTTTCATGGGTTGGTGGGAGCTGTCCCACATCTATGGAGATAGTAACTCCCATAGACATTTGGTCCAATATTACAGACGCTATATTGATGACCTTCTCTTTATTTGGTTGGGCGGCGACTCAGAATTCTTGGAATTTATTGATTATATAAATAGTAATGCTATCTATTACAACAGAATACCATAGATTTTTTTAGATATCTCTTTGAAAGGAACAAAACAGGGAAAGATCATCAGTAAGATCTATAGGAAACCTACGGCTGGCAATGCACTGTTGCATGCCAACATCTGCCACCCTCGACATGTTCCATTTGCAGTTGCAAAGGGACAGTTTGTCAGGGTAAAACAAAATTGTACCCTGAATCAAAGTTGTCGTGAACAATCTATGGAACGTAGTAACAGATTGAAAAAAAGAGGCTATTCCAAACAGATTGTTCTGAAAGCAGAACAACAAGTACAGAGAATTAACAGAACTACTTTGTTACAGGAACGCTCCTCCTCTGACACAGCTTTCCAAGGTGTAACTTTTGTTACTGAATTTAGCTCTCAATACACTGAGATATGTAAAATTGTTAGAAAACATTTTAACTTTCTCTCGGCTGATGACAAATTAGAAAGGTGTGTCAGCAACGGTTTACGTTGTTCATACAAGAGCTAAAACTCTTGCAAATGTGCTGTCACCTTCATCACTGCCAGATCTAAATAAACCAACTAGTTCTTGGCTTATACACAAGGGCCTGTTTAAATGCAGACAGAAGTGTCTAGTTTGTGAGAATAACATGGTATCTAACATTTTTAAATCAGAAGTGACTGGAGATACTTTTCCGACTAACAGTTGTTTGAAGTGCACTTCAACCCATCACCTAGATTACGAGTTTTGCTATACGGTGCTAACGAGCAGTTTATGCTCAAAATTTTGCTCATTACCGCACTCCAATACCAGCGCTGCTTACGTTAGCGGTAAGCTGGTGTAACGTGCTCGTGCACGATTTTCCCATAGCAATCAACGGGGAGAGCCGGCTGAAAAAAAGTCTAACACCTGCCAAAAAGCAGCGTAAAGCTCCTTAACGCCGCCCCATTGATTCCTAAGGGGAAATAAAAGTTATGTTTACACCTAACATGAACCCCGAGTCTAAACACCCCTAATCTTACACTTATTAACCACTAATCTGCGGCCCCCGATATCGCCGCAACCTACATTATATTATTAACCCCTAAACTGCCGCTCCAGACACCGCTGCCACCTACATTATACTTATGAACCCCTAATCTGCTGCCCCCAACATCGCCGACACCTACATTATATTTATTAACCCCTAATCTGCCACCCCCTATGTCACCACCACCTACCTACATTTATTAACCCCTAATCTGTGCCCCCAATGTCGCCGCCACTATAATAAACATATTAACCCCTAAACAGCCGCACTCCCGCCTCACAAACATTAGTTAAATATTATTAACCCCTAATCTGCCGGCCCTAACATTAACGCCACCTACCTACATTTATTAACCCCTAATCTGCCGCCCCCAACGTCGCCGTCACTATATTAAAGTTATTAACCCCTAAACCTAAGTCTAACCGTAAACCTAACACCCCCTAACTTAAATTTAATTAAAAGAAATCTAAATAAAATTACTATAATTAACTAAATTATTCCTATTTAAAACTAAATACTTACCTGTAAAATAAACCCTAAGCTAGCTACAATATAACTAATAGTTAAATTGTATCTAGCTTAGGGTTTATTTTTATTTTACAGGCAAGTTTGTATTTATTTTAACTAGGTAGAATAGTTACTAAATAGTTATTAACTATTTAATAACTACCTAGCTAAAATAAATACAAATTGACCTGTAAAATAAAACCTAACCTAAGTTACAATTAAAACTAACACTACACTATAATTAAATACATTAACTAAATTAAATACAATTAAATACAATTAAATAAAATTATCTAAAGTACAAAAACAAACAAACACTAAATTACAGAAAATAATAAACAAATTACAAGATTTTTAAACTAATTACACCTAATCTAATCCCCCTAACAAAATAAAAAAGCCCCCCCAAAATAAAAAAGCCCTACCCTACACTAAATTACAAATAGCCCTTAAAAGGGCCTTTTGCGGGGCATTGCCCCAAAGTAAACAGCTCTCTTACCTGTAAAAAAAATTACAAATGCCCCCCAAAATTAAAACCCACCACCCACACAACCAATACTACTCTAAAACCCACCCAATACCCCCCTTAAAAAAACCTAACACTAACCTCTTGAAGATCACCTTACCGGGAGAAGTCTTCACCCAACCGGGCCGAAGTCTTCAACTAAGCCGGGAGAAGTCTTCATCCAAGCTGGGCGAAGTGGTCCTCCAGACGGGCAGAAGTCTTCATCCAGACAGCATCTTCTATCTTCATCCATCCGGCGCGGAGCGGGTCCATCTTGAAGACATCCGACGCGGAGCATCCTCTTCAATCGACGGCTAACACAGAATGAAGGTACCTTTAAGTGACGTCATCCAAGATGGTGTCCCTTCAATTCCGATTGGCTGATAGAATTCTATCAGCCAATCGGAATTAAGGTAGAAAAAATCCTATTTTATTTTCAGCAGCCTTAAATACGTTAGCAGGTGTTTTAACTGTAGCTATGATTACGCCTTCACAGGCAAAACATGTAAGCAGCAGATTTTCAGTCATTGCTACCTTTGTGACCTGTTTGTGATTGTGTATTCACTGACTTTTTAACTAAATAAAGTCGAGTTGTATTTGGAAAATAGCCTTCTGCATCCCTTCGTTTTCTTTGACTATATATATATATATATATATATATATTATATATATATATATATATATATATATATATATATATATATATATATATATATATATATATAGTCTATATCCAATAAGGGACTGCACTCGCTGGGTTTGGTTTAAGAAACGTTTATATCTTTATTGTGGTAACGTTTTGGAGTTCACAGAACCCTTCCTCAGACCAGATAACGGAAGGGGTCTGTGAACCCCGAAACGTTACCACAATAAAGATATAAACGTTTCTTAAACCAAACCCAGCGAGTGCAGTCCCTTATTGGATATAGACTGTGTACTTGATTGACTTTGCACCCTGGTGGATGACCACACAGCATTGGGAGTGCAGACACTGTTGTTTATATATATATATATATATATATATATATATATAGATTGATAGATAGATAGATAGATAGATAGATATAGATATATACAGTATATATATATATGTATATATACAGTGTATATATATATATATACAGTATACATATATATATATATAAATGTGTATATATATATATATATATATACTGTATGTGTATATATATATATATATATATATATATATATATATATATACAGTATATACATACATAAATACACACACAAAAGTGTAATTTATAACCGATGGCATTCTGTGTGCTTCTGTTTTTCTTCTGTAAATGCTGTTTGTTAAATCTTTATTCTCTAAATTGCAATAATCAATATTCACATATAATCTTTATTTATCATCTAAATTAGCATATGCAATTTGTCATTGGATCCATGTTTGCTTTGTGTATTTTCAAAACATATCAGCTTTAATTTAATTAATTCTCAGAAAAGATGATCCTTCTATACTGCGTGCAAACTCAATATATGGGGCATGCAAACAACTTATTTTACCAGTTTATGCTGGTAGTGAGGGGGCAGAAGCTGAGACAAGTCTGAGACATGTGGTATAAAGTACAGCACACAATCATATTATTCAATTAGTTAAATGTTTTGTTCATACAATTGTATTGTTATCAGACATGAACACTGAGGGTTACTCATTTCTGTTTTCTGAATAATTTAATAGAACACTTTATGTTTTTCAGTCTGGTAAGTCTGGTATACCACATTAAATAACTAAGGAGAAATAAAAAATAAAATTCCCTTACAAATCTTATAACTCAATAACCTATAACATAAATAATAAAATCTATGAGGTAAATCACAATCAAACGGCAAAAAATAAACAAGCAAAAAAGCTATAAAAACAAACAAAAACAATTATTACATTTCTCTCTACAATCAAAAGGGTTAAACCCCAGTTGTAAATCTAAAACCAGCCCTAGGGCTAACCTGACAGTTTTTGAGTTTTCCATGTTATAAGACATCACATACAAACATAGACGATTTATACATAATAGGCTTCAGGCTCGCAGGAAACAGGAGTTAAGAAGCAGCGGTCTTAAGACCACTGCTACTTAACTCGTCTGCTACCGCTACCTCTGAGGCGTCGGATAGCAATCAGCCCGATCGGATACGATCGGTTTATTGACACCCCTGCTAGCACCAGATTGGCCGCAAATGTGCAGGGGATGGCATTGCACAAGCATTTCTAGTGAAATGCTTCTGCAATGATAAATGCGGACAACGTATGCTGTCGGCATTTATCAATGCGGATCATGTCTGCTCATACTTTAATAAATCGGCTCCCAAGTCTATTACAGATGCAACTAAAATGTGTTAAAAAACAAGCTCTCTATAGAAAGTATCATTTATAGAAATGTGTGTTTAAGATATACAGAAAATTACATTTAATTGTTCATTTATTTCTTTTAACTCTCACATTTCTGCAATCAATATTTTAATGTTCAAAGGTTTGTGTTAGTGTTACGCTCTAACATAATGCGATACGCTTTTAAAGGCCACATAAGCAAGCTATGCTTATTTTTACTCAAGTGTGGTCTGTCTGGTTGTTTACATCAGTGAAACACTTCACTTAAAAATCACTAGATATTCAATTCCCTAGTAATTACCAAAACTGATGTAATTACAGAATGGCATAATATTAAAAAATATATACTATACATGTTATGTTATATATATTAATTATGTATAATATATTAATAGCTTTTAAGATATTGAACCAATTTACATAATATTTTAGAAATTTTAATTGATCTCTATTATAAAAAAAATAAATCAAAATTTTAGCCAAATTTGTTCATCCATTAAAAAGTTAAAAACCATTTGAAAAGGTTGTGTCTAACCTTGAAATATTATGTAAACTTAAACTAAATTTTCAAATAGAATTATAAGGACAAAAACACGTTTTACATGAGGGCCTAATTGAACAGGGAGAAAATTATAACTGCCTGCACATTCATTATTATTAGTAGTAGCAGTAGCAGCATTTTAACACTCATTGCTTTTTCTGACCAAATTCATAGACTAAAGTTCAATTTTTTTTTTATTATTTTTTTATATGAAGAGACATTTTTTGTAAATAATTGAAGTATTGCACTGGTGAGTGTGCTGTGCTTTAGAAAAGAATGTTTATACTGCATTACATTATTTATTGATTTTTAATATATCTTGCATTACAGCCAGCTGCCTATTTAGGTTTGTGCCGCCCTAGGCACCCCACCACCCAAGTTTTAGGCCTTTTTGGCCATTATATTTTTTTGGCCAGGCCCAAACACAGATTTCTTGAAACAATACTTCCCCGAACGCAATGCTAAGTGCTGAAAGCCAACAAAACTAAAGGAATAACCCTGTAGAAAGAAATTGAAGAGAGGGTTATGTGACCCCACTAGGAAGCAGGGCATGGGGTGAGAGAAAGGACAAGGGGGTGGGCTAAGCAAAGGGTTGATAAGGTGCTGACAGGAAGTAGCAACAACCATTTGAAAGAAAACAAGCACTGGTAGCAGGAGCAGCACGGTGGGAAAATTAGCACAACTGTCTTTGCTTACCTGTAATGGAGGCTTTACTGGCTGAGCTGATGAAGGTGGCCAGAGAGAAGGGAGCAGGCTGGATCAAGGAGCACTTGGGCGCAGCAGAGGAAGCAGCTGGAGGAGGAGAGGAGGAGAGACCAGGTCCTAGTGTGGCTGGGCCCAGGAGGAGTGGGAGGCCTACGAGGAGATCCAGACCGCCTGAGCGCTTGAGCCCTGAGGCGGTAAGAGGGAGGGCGTGCAGAGGAGCCGGTGGGGCCTCAGGAGGATCGCTAGAAGAGACTCAGCAAGAGGCGGGACCTGTGAGCACGGCCAGGCCCAGGGCAGGCTTGCGGCCTCGTACGGCTGATTCTGGAGAGAGGACGGCCCGGCAGGCGCAGTCAGGGCCTCAGCTGCGGAGGAGTGGCAGGAGATCCAGGGACCTGCAGGATGGAGAGCGGGCAGCATCGGGACCGGAGGCGACGGCCAGGCCGGGTTACAGGCTTGCGGCCTACACCAGCGCTTCCGGATGATGTCACGGCCCGGCGGTCGCAACCAGGCCTTAGGACTAGAGGGGAGAGCAGCGGAGGTCACCGGTCACAGTCGGGAGGAGCAGGTAAGAGTGGGAGGGGGGGGCTCCGGGGGCTTAAGCCTTGCGCTGGGAGTGACCGGGCCGGCCTGAGAGGATGGTGCCAGTAGGCAGTAGGGGGCAAAAGGTGGAACTGCCGGGCCAGGGGCAGACCAGGAAGTGTTAAGGGCTCCATGGGTGTAGCATCAAAGAGGGGGTTGGTCGGGCCGGCGGACGGGTTGGCGCGCTCATGGGTCTAGCTGGCGGCATGTAAGGCGCACTGATTGGGATAGCAGGCATCATAGTTGGTGAGGCTAGCAAGTGAATTTTAGAGGAGGGGGGGTAGTACAGCGTGCAGAAGGGCATAAGGTCTAACCTCAATACAGTCCAACTTTCTAATAAATGTCATTATCTAAGTTACAAATAATGAGCTGGAGCTTGTGCTGATCCGCTTCAACAAGCCCACATTCCCTATGTCTTATGAGGTAACAGTCTTCAGAGTGAGAGTAGTTCTGGGGTGGGGTTAGGTCAGGCCTAGCAGGCCACAGGCTGTCTTAATGTCTGCAACTTTACCCAACCCCAACTCTTGCGACCACATCAAGGTCCAGAAGGCCTCCTGGCACTGTGGGAACCAGATCCGATGTGCACTCCGTCGTGCTCCACAGCCCTAGGCCGCAGCCGCTGGAGAGAGCCAGAGCAGCAAAAGAATAGCAGGCCACCGACATCCAACGATCCTCTGCATCGCCTTCCACAGGGGAGCCGGCCGGTCTCCCCCATATGACCAGGTAAACGGCAGCCATCTGGGTGCATCTATCGCGGCAACCGTCCTGAGCCTCTGCCTGTTCTTGCGCGGTATCGACAACCGCTGCCTTCAAAGCTGTGTCTAGCATAGGAGGGCCCATTCCTTCTGGAGTTCCCAGGTTTTTGGCGTCTCTCGGCCTGGCTTCTCCAGGGCCAGCATACCGCTGCCTCTCTCCCAAGCCAAAAGCTCTGGTAAATGTATTTACATCCCGTGGCCGTAGGCCACATGTCAAATTGCTTGGAATTGTCCCCTCCACCATAGTAAGCCTGCAGGGTTGTGTCAGAGGGGTCTCAATCAGTTTCATAAGGCGATCAATCTGCGGTGTATTTGCCGCCCAGATTCAGCAAATAGAGCTAGTATTGTAGAATAAGAAACCTTCTCCATGCTTTAACATAGAGGTTAAGATAATTGCTTGCGGTCTCTTCGTGCCTGGTATCCCAGGGGAGGTGCTGAGTATCCTCTCAAGGAGGTAAAGTGTTAGAGATGTATCTCTAGGGAAAGAGATGATGTGAAAAAGTCTTGTAATATGGCGGCTTGCTACATGCGGCAGACAAACTGGAAGGCCTTTGTACTGTTTATTTTGTCAGCTATTATGTATTATTGTCTCATATCCTTTATTTTGTATTCCTAGACTCATTGAGAACCAGGTCTCGTAGTATAAGGATGTTCAAAGTGCCAAAAATATGAGATTTATTAAGCAGATGGCAGGGGCTCTGAAATGGCATTTCTTGCTGCTTCGGCTGCTGGCTCCGCCCCCCAGTCTTGAATTTTTTAAAGCGCAATCTTTTTACAGTTTTAGAAATGCAGCAAAGAGAAACTTCATTCTGTACAGTGGGTTTTTTAACTCTCTTTGAAGGTCTGCACCAAAGAATTATAATCGTCCCCTGCCAAGGGATTAAACACATGGTTAAAGTCATCTTTAGAGCAGGCATACACTACTGGAAGTTAGATGCATAGATTGGTGAACCAATGACAATAGACAAATGCGTGAAGCCACCAATCACCATCTAGCTCTCAGTAGTGCATTGTTGCTGCTGAGAATATATAAATATGCTTTTCAGCAAAGGATACAAAGTGAACGAAATACATTTCATAATAGAAGTGTAACTAAGTGTTTAAAATGACTTGCTCTATTTGAATCCTTAGCGTTTTTAATTTTGATATTCATACCCCTTTAAACAGATTAATTGACCATGTTTATAAATGTACTGCAATACTGATCAACTGTTTCTCCACAGTATACAAAGCTACAGTCACTGTGATAGACCTCAGGGATGACTATGATATATATGTAATGAAGATTGAGGACGTTATTAAAGAAGGTAACTGAATTTTCAGAAAGCCACTATATATAATCAGCGATAATTTATAGGGGAAAAAGTTTAATTTCTAATATGATATACTGTATAATTATGGACAGTGAGAAAGAATTGATAACTCCCACCTTGTTTTATCTCCAGGTACTGATGAGAACCCTCGGGGTAATACACATAATTTTATAAGTCATGCAAAATGCCGGAAGTCCTTGAAATTGGAGGTTGGCCAAAGTTATTTGGTATGGGGCACAACCACAGATCTTTGGGAACAGCCATCTAGGTAAGTGCATTGGCTTATACATTGCCATTTAAACAAATAAGCAATACATGTGTTTTTAAAGGAATAGTCTAGTCAAAATTAAACTATCATGATTAAGATAGAGCATGCAATTGTAAGCATCTTTCTAATTTGCTCCTACTATCAATGTTTCTTTGTTCTCTTGTTATCTTTATTTGAAAAAGCAAGAATGTAAGCATAGGAGCCATTTTTTGTTCAGCACCTGGGTAGCACTTTCTGATTATTATCTAAATGTAGCCACCAATCAGATAGCGCTACCTAGGTTCTGAACCAAAAATGGGCCGGCTACTAAGCTTACATTCAAATAAAGATACCTAGAGAACGAAGAAAAATTGATAATAGGAGTAAATTGGAAAGTTGCTTACAATTGCATGCTCTATCTGAATCATGAAAGTTTAATTTTGACTAGACTATTCCTTTAAGGAATGAGAGTGGTTTGTATTAGTGTTAGAATAAGTTATATTGCAGTTGCAGTTAATGTTATAGATATGGCTATCTTAGCAATAGGAATTAGAAATCTAAATGGTTGTCAAGTGCATTTAGTGTAACAACAGTTAGGTATTACAACTAGCTATCCAGTATACTAAAAACTGGACACTTAAATATTCACTAAGAAGCTGCTATGTCTTTATATTTTTTTAAATATAACTCCCATAAGAAGTGACTATGCATGAATGTGTCACTTTTTTATTTAGACCAGCAAAGGTTTATTCCACAGCAGCAATATAAAAACCCACTTTATTACATCTAAGTACTACAAACAAAGCAACATTTAAGCCTTGAAATCATTACATGCTTCTTTATAAAGCAAAAACTATTACAATGATGATTAACAGGTGAGTCAATGGGGCCTAGTTATCAAGCCGTCAACCTCAAATACGCTGGAATTCCGCAGCGTATTTGTGGCGAGGCTGATTCGCCTTAGTTATCAAAGGCTTGAGACCGGCAAAAGTAGAATTTTGTGACGTAAACTTCGATCTGCCGGACTCAGTCCGACACAGATCGATTCTTACGTCACTCCAGATGTTCCGCACACAAGTGCGGCACAATCTCACTACTTTTGCTAGTTATCAAAAAACTAGCAGGTACGCTCGGCACTTTTACGGCCCAGCGTACCTGGTTTTCAAACCGCCACCCCTGGAGGTGGCAGATCCCATAGGAATCAATGGGAGTCTGACCATAGCGAAAGTACAAGTTCGCTGCTGACAGACATCCCATTGATTCCTATGGGAGCTGTCTACACCTAACACCCTAACATGTACCCCGAGTCTAAACACCCCTAATCTGCCCCCCCCTACACCGCCGCAACTAAATAAAGTTATTACCCCCTAAACCGCCGCTCCTGGAGCCCACCGCAAGCTACTCTATACATATTAACCCCTAAACCGCCGCTCCCGGAGCCCACCGCAACTATAATAAATGTATTAACCCCTAAACCGCCGCTCCCTGAACCCGCCGCAACCTATATTAAATGTATTAACCCCTATCCTGCCCCCCCTACACCGTCGCCACCTATAATAAATTTATTAACCCCTAATCTGCCCCCCCTACACCGTCGCCACCTATAATAAATTTATTATCCCCTATCCTGCCCCCCACTACGCCGCCGCCACTGTAATAAAATTATTAACCCCTAAACCTAAGTCTAACCCTAACCCTAACGCCCCCCTAACTTAAATATTAATTAAATAAATCTAAATAAATTAACTCTTATTAACTAAATGAATCCTATTTAAAACTAAATACTTACCTTTAAAATAAACCCTAAGATAGCTACAATATAAATAATAATTATATTATAGCTATCTTAGGATTTATATTTATTTTACAGGTAACTTTCAATTTATTTTAACCATGTACAATAACTATTAAATAGTTATTAACTATTTAATAGCTTACCTAGCTAAAATAAAGAGAAATGTACCTGTGAAATAAATCCTAACCTAAGTTACAATTACACCTAACACTACACTATACTTTAATAAATTATTCCTATTTAAAAATAAATACTTACCTGTAAAATAAACCCTAAGATAGCTACAATATAATTAATAATTATATTATAGCTATCTTAGGATTTATTTTGAAAAAAGTTTTATTAGGTTTTTCATAACAGGTTATGCATAACAAATTTCGGCATGTACAATCAGATTACTTAGACATAAAGTAAACATTCAGCAAGATATTAATGGCATCAATCTCTTACCCATGTTGATTTGAGATCATTGTCTAGCTTAATATACCAATATGTAACATCTTATTTCGTAAAAGGATCTGAAATTTTTAAATACATGTTAAATATTAACAGGATCAACAGAATCGAGATCTACCCACAGGAGGGTAGTCTAAAGTCATCCGTCACCACTCGGCCGATTGATCGGATGGGCGGCTGGTCCCGGCTCTCTCTAAAGTGTGATACAGTGCATTGGTAGAATTCATTGATTCTCTATGTTTCTCTGTGTTCTAGCTTCGTGGTACATAATGAATGGCTCCCACTGTATGATAAATTTGTCTTTGGTGTGTAGGTTCTCAGCAGCTAAGCTAGCCATTTCATAATGGTGTATTATTTTTTTAGTGATGAAAGTGAAGTTAGGTGGGGTCGATTTCCAATATTGTGCTATGCAAACTCTAACCACCGTGCAAATGGTCATAACTAGTTTTTGGTGTTGTCTTAAGATATTGGGAATCGGGAAGTGTAGTAGGGCCTGTTCTGGGGTCAGTTGTATATGTTTATGGAAGAGATCGCTAAGAAATGTTGAGGTGTGTTCCCAAATTTCTTTCGCTCTGTCACATTCCCACCACATATGTATGTACGTCCCCCTTACATTACATCCTCTGTAGCAGAGATTCAGGGAAGGTCCTTCTGATCCACCGAACCTAGTAGGATATATATACCATTTAAATGCTACCTTGAGAAAATTCTCTTTCAACATAGCATTGTATGAGAAGGAGAGGCCTCTGTCTAAATTAGTTAGCCAAGTCTCCAAGGACCAGGTCTTATTAAGGTCTTGTTCCCATTTTAGAATTTGCGAGGGTTTCGTCTCTCTAGATTTACCGTTGAATATAAGATATAGTGTCGAGATTGTTCTGTGCACCGGGTCTTTAGCTAGGCATAGAGATTCGAAAGTTGTATTCAATGGTAGTTTGGAAAGTTCAGTTACTGCATGAGTTCTTGATTTTAATTGTAAGTAATGGTACCATATATTTTTGTCAGTTGGGTCAATATCTCTATATTGTTCAAAAGAGAGAAAACCTCCCTCAACATATACGTCTGCAATTCTATACAGTCCTTTGTTAGCCCATTTGGTCTGTATGTGGGAATCTATTGTGGTTTGTGGTAATACTAGAGGTGTAAGTTTTGATTTGTCTTGTAGTAAGGGGAATTTGGCGGTTAGTTTGTTCCAAAGGAAAATAGTGTGGGACAGCGCTACATATTTATTTAGTAAAGGATGGCTATTTTTTTTGGGAAACCAAAGTAGTCTATATATCTGGTCAGTGTTGGCTATCTGTGATTCTATCTGTTTCCACAGGGGTTGTTTCGTATTGCTAAACCAATGTATGGTTTGGGCCATCCGAGCTGAGTAATAGTAAGATACTAAATGTGGGAGGCCTAGCCCTCCATCCTTCCTGTGTGTACTCATGATTTTTTTGTTTATCCTAGGGTGTTTTCCCTGCCAAACAAAGCGCAGAATATCTCTTTGGAGTGCATTGAGCTCGGCTATGGGGATGGAAATTGGTAGGGACCTAAATAAATATAGTAGCTTTGGTAGTAAAGTCATTTTTGTGGATATGATTCTACCATAAAAAGAAATTTTAAGTTTCAACCATTTCGATATTAAATGTCTTATATGGGCAAACATTGGAAGATAGTTCGCTTGGTATAGCGAAAAAATGTCAGTTGTAAGATTAATACCTAGATATTTAAGCTTCTTATGGGCCCAAGTGAAGGAGAAGTTAATTTCTAATAGTTTTTTAGTGTGTCGGGGTAGATTTATTCCGAGAGCTTCGCATTTATCCCTATTTATTTTATAACCGGATAAAATACCATATTGTTGGAGCATCGAGTATAAGGGGGGGAGAGATAGGAGGGGTTTTGTTAGTGATAGTATGATATCATCCGCAAATAATGAAATCTTATATTCCTTGCCCCCTATTTGAAGTCCAGATATATTCGGGTCTTTTCTAATTTGAATGGCTAATGGTTCAATACAGAGGGCGAATAATAAAGGGGATAAGGGGCACCCTTGTCTCGTTCCGTTCCTAATTGGTATCGTTCTGGATTGATATCCTGACAGTTTTACAAAAGCTGACGGGTGAGAGTAGAGTGTGGTCAGGGCATCGAGGAAGGCACCCGAGATGCCTGTTTTCTCTAATACTGCGAACATATACTCCCAGTTAATTCTGTCGAACGCCTTCTCTGCATCCAAGGAGAGGAACAGAGAAGGCGTCTTTTCAGTAGTGGCAAAATTGATCAAGTCAATTATTTTACGAGTGTTGTCCGGTGCTTCCCTACCTCTGATAAAACCTACTTGGTCCGGATGGATTACTCTTTCAAGGATAGGGTTTAGTCTGTTTGCCAGAATTTTTGTAAATATCTTCAAATCTTGATTTATTAGCGATATAGGTCTGTAATTCTGGCAATGAAGCTTGTTTTTACCCGGCTTAGGGATGACTGCTATTCTAGCCGTTAGCATCTCATTGGGAATTTCCTTTTTTTGCATTATGGAGTTAAATACCTGGGCCAACAGAGGGGCTAGTTCATCTGAAAATAATTTGTAGAAAATTCCGGAGTAACCATCCGGACCAGGAGTCTTAGAAGTCTTTAAGTTTTTGATGGTATATTTTATCTCTGTCTCGGAGATCGGGGCGTTTAGACTAGATTTCTCTTCCTCAGTGATTGTTGGGAGGGGGTTTGCAGTTAAAAAAGTATCTAAGTTTGCGGATCTATCAACCCTACCTTGGTGTATAGGGAGATTGTAGAGATTGTGATAAAAGTCAGCAAAGGTGTTCGCAATTTGGAGGGGGTCATTGGTGTTCTTATGATCTGATAGTTGTATTTGGGGGACTGTAGTGCATCTAGTTATTTCCTTGAGTTTGTTGGCTAGCATTCTGTCGGGCTTATTTCCATATATGTAGTAATGTGAGTCAATCTGTTTAATAGATCTAGCTGCTTCTTTGTTAAGTAATTGATTTATTTCTTCATTTATGTTTTTCAGTTCTAGTCTCTTTTGTTTAGTGGTATTAGCTGTACATTGGGATCTTAACTCATTAGCCCTAGCTTGTAGTTGTGTCATTTTGTTTTTATGTATTCTGTTTCTGTGATTTGATTCAGTGATCAGGTTGCCTCTTACATAGGCTTTGAGCGCTCCCCAGACAAAAATGGGGTTAGGTGTACTATCTATATTTAGCCTAATGAATTCTATAATGTGTTCCCTTGTTTTCTGAGAGACTAAAGCGTCCTGTAATAGGTTAGCGTTAAGGGTCCAGGATTTGGTCCTGGCGGGGTTGATGAGTCCTGCTAACGTGGTTTCTACAATAGAATGGTCTGACCAAGGGCAGTTATTTATTTTAGCGCTTGTTAGCAGAGGGACCAAGATTTGGCTGAGAAAAATGTAGTCTAGTCTGGATTGGGTGAGGTGCATTGGGGAAAAATAGGTGTAGTCCCTGGCCCTATTATGAAGAGCCCTCCAACTGTCTATTAGATTGTGATCTAAGGTAAAATCTTTCAGGATGTGTGTGGTTGAGCTAGGGGGTCTGGCCTTTAGGGATTTAGTAGAAGTTCTGTCTAGATCTTGGTCCAGAGCTAAGTTAAAGTCGCCCCCCATGATAATCTTATGTTTTTTCCATTGGGTCAATAATTTGCTTAATTTAGTAATAAAGGGGCCCTGGCGCTCATTTGGGGCATAAACATTGACGATCAGAACAGGAGAATTGTGAATTAAGCCTCTAACCAACAAAAAACGACCTTCTTTATCTCTAATAATTTCTTCCTCTTTGAAATTTAGGGAAGAATGAATTAAAATGGTGACCCCGCATTTCTTTTTCCCGCTTATTGCGTGATATTGTGTTGGGAAAACTTTATCCCAATACTTGGGAGTGAAATCTTTGGTGAAGTGAGTCTCCTGTAATAATACTATGTGGGCGTGTAGTGCTTTATATGTAGTAATAGCTTTCTTTCTTTTCATGTCGGAGTTAAGCCCTCTGACATTATGGGAGAGGATTTTTATAGACATATTGGGGTGAAAGGTGTATTAGCATCTATTGAATCCCTAGGAAGGATTTGCAAGTGGGTAGAAAACTGCAAGCTGTTTAAGGATTTGGGTGTGATCCAACATATTGAGTATTTCTGAGAGTGAGAGAGCCGGGACCTACCTGACGGCCAAACCATGGAGGGGTACCGATTTCCATCCCACATCGTGGGAAGCACAAATATACATGAGGTGATATATTTGAAGGGATCAGAATCATCTGATGACATGCCTGAACGAACAAAACACAAATTATAATGAGCAAAATTAAACTTAAACTTTACAATGGTTTCCCTTGTCAGGGAGTAACATTTTAATGAGGCGGGTGAAGGGCACTTTAGCAGGTGCCTAGGATAAGCCTTCCTATGAGAGGGTTAGGGAAGATTAGGGGGGGATGGGAGGGAAGAGTGAGTGTTGGATGTCAGTGGTAGTGTGGTGTGGCTGGAAATACAAGTTATGTGTCTTATGTCGTGTCCAGAAGTGTTAGGAAAAGAGGGGGTTAGGGATGCGTAAATGTGAAATGTGCGAGAGAGAGGGCAAGAGAGATAATGTATAGGGGGAGTGGTGTATGTCTGGGTTTAATAATAGGGGGGGATAAGGAGAGGAGAGAAGGAGAAAAGAAATAGTGCAAACAGACTTATAAATGATACTAGTAACAGTTTTGGTGTACAGAACATTCTATAGCTGTACTATGAGTTATATCAACTATATTAACATCATTAATTTCAACTACAATAACTATAACAATAATAATAATAATAATAACCCCTGAGTGAGGTCAAAAAATAACCAGGTCTGCAAAAATAACAATACACAAAAAAAAGAAAAACAAAAATGTGATGTGCAGACTTGACTAGTACAAAGTTCTCGGACCTGCAGGCCGTTTTAGCTGTTATTTTATGTTATTAAGGTCTATTAGCCTCAGGGCTGCTAGCAATTAACCAAAGCTTCAGAAACTTAAGAATTAGGATCCTCCTAGACCTTCAGTTTTGTCAGGTCGGGGAGGATTCCTCTTCAGAGGGTGACTCGTCTTCTGAATGGGTATTTGAGACAGTCTTATTTTTCCTATGCTTTTTCGTTTGGCCTACTGGGGTCCACTCCCTTTGAATGTGTTTTTTCTGGGGGTTCTTGTTGAGGGGTGTTTGAGGGGGATCAAAGGGGATCTCCAATCTTCGGAGAGTCGATAGTCCCTCATTCAAGTCCGAGCAAGCATAATAGATATTATTATATGAAAAGGCCAATTTGAAGGGAAACAGCCATCGGTATTTGACTTGGGCCCTCGAGAGGGCTTGTGTAATAGGTTTAAGATCCCTTCTCTTCCGTAATGTGATTGGTGCTACGTCTGCATAAATTTGGATGGGGTGGCCCTCAAAATTTATTGTTGGCAATTGTCTGGCCGCTTTGAGGATTAGTTCTTTCACATGGTAGTAGTGAAGTTTGAGGACTATGTCTCTTGCAGAGGACTGTTGGGGTTTGGTAAGGGCTCTGTGTACCCTGTCCATTAAGAGCTTATCTGGTTCTATATCTGGGGCCAGTTGATGAAATAGAGAGGTCACGGTCTCATCCAGATTTTTATATGTTTCCGGTAGATCTCTGATTCTTAGGTTGGATCTGCGGGATCTGTTTTCAAGGTCTTCTATTTGATCCTCTAGTTTATTTATATATTCTGCATGTTCTGAAATAGATTTTTGTATGTGAGGTATTTCATCTGCTATTGCATCTGTTTTTTCCTCCAGTTCAGCAGTGCGGGTACCAATTTCCTTGATATCCTGTCTGAGATCCGACAAAGCTGATTTAAGCTCTTCCTGGAACACGGATTTAATTTGAGAAAGCAACTCTTTGTTCTGAATTTCTGATGGGAGAGGTGCTGCCATTTCTACTAGGCTGGTATTCAATGAGTCTCCTTGGGTAGGGGGGCTTTTATTCCCCTGTTTGTGTTTCAGTTGGGACTTTAATAGGCATTCTTTAACTGTTTGTGTTTTATTCTTCATCATGTGATGCAGTAGGGGTCCAGAGGAAGGGAAAACAAAAAGAGTATGTAAGTAAGTAGTGACACTTTGGTTTAGTATTCGACTCAGGGGTTAAATGATGTGGGAGATGTTACTGTGTCAAAGTTTAAAGCATGACTCTAGGTCTGTGCTTGCTAAAGGAAGGAAAGAGCAAGTTGAACCCCTTCACCCTCACCTCATTTCAATCACTGTGTATGCATTGTAACAGTTGTGGGTGAATCATAAAACTTGCGAGGCAGGGTGTGTATGGTCTAGTAGTAATAGGCCCGTTGTAGTTCCTTAGTCTGGTGACTACTTGTCCGTCCCTGAAAACACTCCTAAAGTGGATCCCAAAGTGCAGTCTCTAGTTCTGCCCCCTTAGGCTTAGGAGGTATTTGTGTTGTTTCTTGCAGGGATAATTTAGTAAGGAACTGACCGGCTCAGTAGGTGCCTCAGCACATTGATATAGATCTAGATGGTGTGCATAGCAGTCAGCGACCAAAACGAAAAAGACACCTTTGGTGTAGTTAGAAAGTCTGTAGAGTGATTAATCTTTTCTCTGCTAATGTATGTAGGTTATGTAGGAAACAACTATCCCCCTTGTTGTTCGGCCATAAGCCGTTTTAGTGGATGGGGGTCCGACCAGCCACGTGGTTATTGAGGCCTGGTTAGTATAGTAGTAAATTTCTATAAGGGTCTGGCCTATATTTCACCCATCGGAGGCCCAGAATGGTAGGCAGGGTTCTTGTGTGTATAGCTTGTGTATATTGCTTACCCTGTTTTCTTCGGTTGTTAGTCTCTTAGGTGTGTAGGATCTGGAAGGCCCGTAGGCCTAAAAGTGCTGCGGCCAAGATGGCGGAGTTTCGCGCCACTGCACTTAGCTGGTTCTCTATGGGAAACGATCTGTCCCTGTTGCTTGGGGTGTCCACTCTGATGTTCGGCGTGGTCGGGTCCTCAGAAAGTCTCACGACAAGGGGTTGTGGTAAGGGGTTTCCCCCGATGTCAGCGAACGGGTCTGTGCAGCTCAGTACCTGCGGGTACATGCAGTGAGCTGAGTCGCTTGTCTCCTCTTTCCTTCAGTCTGTTGCCGGCCTGTGTAGCCCTCCGGAGCGGAGCCCCGACCCTCCGGAGTGGTGTGGCAGTGGTGCTGGAAGGGAGTATGTGGTCCGTTTTAGGGCTTGCCAAAACCTCCTCTAGTCGCAAGCCGCTGTGACAGTGCTTGTTATCGGAGCCGTTAGCTTTGATGAAAAGTGCAGGAGAAGTTGCTCCCGAGATTAATCAGCTTTTAGCCAGCTACTTAAGTTGTTCTATATGATAAAAAAATAAAAATAAACTAAAGTATTTACAAGAAATATATGCTTAAGTTCGGGAGCTCTGCACACACACGTCCTCACAGCTCAGCAGTCAGCCCCGCCTCCAGCTATCTTAGGATTTATATTTATTTTACAGGTAACTTTGTATTTATTTTAGCTAGTTAGAATAGTTATTAAATAGTTATTAACTATTTAATAACTACCTAGCTAAAAGAAATACAAAATTACCTGTAAAATAAATCCTAACCTAAGTTACAATTAAACCTAATACTACACTATCATTAAATTAACTAAATAAACTACCTACAAATAACTACAATTAAATACAATTACATAAACTAACTAAAGTACAAAAAATAAAAAAAGCTAAGTTACAAAAAATAAAAAAGTAAGTTACAAACATGTTAAAAATATTACAACAATTTTAAGCTACTTACACCTAATCTAAGCCCCCTAATAAAATAACAAACCCCCCCAAAATAAAAAAAATCCCTACCCTATTCTAAATTAAATAAATTTCAAAGCTCTTTTACCTTACCAGCCCTTAAAAGGGCCATTTGTGGGGGCATGCCCCAAAAAGTTCAGCTCTTTTGCCTGTAAAAGAAAAATACAACCCCCCCCAACATTAAAACCCACCACCCACATACCCCTAATCTAACCCAAACCCCCTTCACAAAAACCTAACACTAATCCCCTGAAGATCATCCTACCTTGAGTCGTCTTCACTCAGCCGAGCCACCGATGGAACTGAAGAGGACATCCGGAGCGGAAGAAGTTAATCCTCCAAGCGGCGCTGAAGAAATCTTCCATCCGATGAAGTCATCATCCAGGCGGCGCTGAAGAAGTCTTCGATCCGGCCGATGTCATCTTCAAAGAGGCGCTGAAGAGGTCTTCTATCCGGGCGAAGTCATCTTCCAAGCCGGGTCTTGAATCTTCCTTCCGCCGACGCGGAACCACCTTCTTCACCGACGGACTATGACGAATGACGGCTCCTTTAAGGGACGTCATCCAAGATGGCGTCCCCTCAATTCCGATTGGCTGATAGGATTCTATCAGCCAATCGGAATTAAGGTAGGAAAAATGTTCCGATCAGCCAATAGAATGCGAGCTCAATCTGATTGGCTGATTGGATCAGCCAATCGGATTGAACTTGAATCTGATTGGCTGATTCCATCAGCCAATCAGATTTTCCTACCTTAATTCCGATTGGCTGATAGAATCCTATCAGCCAATCGGAATTGAGGGGACGCCATCTTGGATGACGTCCCTTAAAGGAGCCGTCATTCGTCGTAGTCCGTCGGTGAAGAAGGTGGTTCCGCGTCGGCGGAAGGAAGATTCAAGACCCGGCTTGGAAGATGACTTCGCCCGGATAGAAGACCTCTTCAGCGCCTCTTTGAAGATGACATCGGCCGGATCGAAGACTTCTTCAGCGCCGCCTGGATGATGACTTCATCGGATGGAAGATTTCTTCAGCGCCGCTTGGAGGATTAACTTCTTCCGCTCCGGATGTCCTCTTCAGTTCCATTGGTGGCTCGGCTGAGTGAAGACGACTCAAGGTAGGATGATCTTCAGGGGATTAGTGTTAGGTTTTTGTAAGGGGGGTTTGGGTTAGATTAGGGGTATGTGGGTGGTGGGTTTTAATGTTGGGGGGGTTGTATTTTTCTTTTACAGGCAAAAGAGCTGAACTTTTTGGGGCATGCCCCCACAAATGGCCCTTTTAAGGGCTGGTAAGGTAAAAGAGCTTTGAAATTTATTTAATTTAGAATAGGGTAGGGATTTTTTTTATTTTGGGGGTGTTTGTTATTTTATTAGGGGGCTTAGATTAGGTGTAAGTAGCTTAAAATTGTTGTAATATTTTTAACATGTTTGTAACTTACTTTTTTATTTTTTGTAACTTAGCTTTTTTTATTTTTTGTACTTTAGTTAGTTTATGTAATTGTATTTAATTGTAGTTATTTGTAGGTAGTTTATTTAGTTAATTTAATGATAGTGTAGTATTAGGTTTAATTGTAACTTAGGTTAGGATTTATTTTACAGGTAATTTTGTATTTCTTTTAGCTAGGTAGTTATTAAATAGTTAATAACTATTTAATAACTATTCTAACTAGCTAAAATAAATACAAAGTTACCTGTAAAATAAATATAAATCCTAAGATAGCTATAATATAATTATTAATTATATTGTAGCTATCTTAGGGTTTATTTTACAGGTAAGTATTTATTTTTAAATAGGAATAATTTATTAAAGTATAGTGTAGTGTTAGGTGTAATTGTAACTTAGGTTAGGATTTATTTCACAGGTACATTTCTCTTTATTTTAGCTAGGTAAGCTATTAAATAGTTAATAACTATTTAATAGTTATTGTACATGGTTAAAATAAATTGAAAGTTACCTGTAAAATAAATATAAATCCTAAGATAGCTATAATATAATTATTAATTATATTGTAGCTATCTTAGGGTTTATTTTAAAGGTAAGTATTTAGTTTTAAATAGGATTCCTTTAGTTAATAAGAGTTAATTTATTTAGATTTATTTAATTAATATTTAAGTTAGGGGGGCGTTAGGGTTAGGGTTAGACTTAGGTTTAGAGGTTAATCATTTTATTACAGTGGCGGCGGCGTAGTGGGGGGCAGGATAGGGGTTAATAAATTTATTATAGGTGGCGACGGTGTAGGGGGGCAGATTAGGGGTTAATAAATTTATTATAGGTGGCGACGGTGTAGGGGGGGCAGGATAGGGGTTAATAGGTTTAATATAGGTTGCGGCGGGTTCATGGAGCGGCGGTTTAGGGGTTAAACTATTTATTTAGTTGCGGAGAGGTGCGGGATCAGCAGGATAGGGGTTAATAATTTTATAATAGAGGGCGACGGTATAGGGGGGGCAGGATAGGGGTTACTAGGTATAATGTAGGTGGCAGCGGTGTCCGGGAGCGGCGGTTTAGGGGTTAATACATTTATAAGACTTGCGGCAGGGTCTAGGAGCGGCGGTTTAGGGGTTAATACATTTATAAGAGTTGCGGCAGGGTCTAGGAGCGGCGGTTTAGGGGTTAATACATTTATAAGAGTTGCGGCGGGGTCTAGGAGCGGCGGTTTAGGGGTTAGTAACTTTATTTAGTTGCGGGAGGCTCCGGGGCGCCGGTATAGGGGGTAGAACAGTGCAGTTTAGTGTGAGTGCTTAGTGACAGGCTAGCAATAAAGCTGGGAAAAAGCCAAAGGGCAGCGAGATCGGATGAGTGATAACTCTCACAGTCCGCTTCTCATCGCCCCGCGGCTTTTTGACAGCTTTATTTGATAACTTAGGCGTATTTTTTAAGGTCCGCGGCGGCGAAGGTAGGCGAGCTTAGGCGGACGTATTGGGCCGGCGAAGCCAGAAAAGTAGACGGCTTGATAACTACCCCCCAGAGATGTAAAATTGCAAAACAATTTTTAAAAACATTATACTGCCACCTAGTGGACACAAACCAATTACATCCTTCTTTTTTTCTTTTCATTTCTTTTTACCTGTGCTCTCCCATGATTAGAGAATGTTATTCCTCAATTTTTCTACAGATTAGTTTTAACCTCTCCATATTAAAATAACATCAATACAGAAGTCCAATTTCAAGAATATGAAATCATTGTAAAGATTTTTATAAGAAAACTGACATTTTTAATTTTATATTTAAAGGGATAAGAAACCCCAAACATGCGTTTTGTGATTTGGACAGCATAAGATTTAAATAAAATTCTAATTCACTCCAATTATCAATTTTTTATTAATTCTGATGATATTTTGTGTGAAGAGATACCTAAGTAGGCATCTGGAGCACTGCATGACAAGAAATAGTCCTGGCATCTAGTGCAAATGTATAACTGCTGCCATATAGTGCTCAAAAAATGGGCCAGCTCCTAAACTTACATGCCAACTTTCAACAAAAGATACCAAGAAAAGGAAGAAAAATTGATAATAGAAGTCAATCAGAAAGTTGTTTCAAATTGCATGCTCTATCTGAATCATAAAAGAAAAATTAGGCTGCAGAGGTCCTAGGACATTATGTTAAAGCAAAAATAGTCCTATTGGACTTAAATCTATCCTCACCTCCTACCTGATCTATTATCTGCCATCTTAGCTTGCGCGCATTATGCCTACCTCAATGAAATGACACGAAACCGGAGCTTGTCCCACACATTTTTTTTGTGCTCATTAACCTTTTTCCTGTCTTTCCTGTTATTTCTCCTATAAAGATTAGAGAACAGGAACTCTTAATAAAATAAATAACATATAAACTACAGTCCCACAGAGAAAAAATATTTTTTGTTACATCTAAAAGAGTGTTTTGTTAAAATGTTGTATTTGTTTTCTTTTTTCTTTTTATATAATGGATATTCCTGTATTGATGATGTGTTGTGTTGTATAATGTATTTAAACACCCACAGACTGAATTGAAATGTTGAATTAAATTAGGTCAATTATAACTAGCACAAAATTGTAGTGACGGCTGGTGATTTTCAAGTTTAGCGGGGCATAAAACCTCCCCCCTGATAACTCTATAAACTCCTTTATTAGAACTGAAAATGAAATGAAAAACCGTTTCTGTCAACCCGATCTTAATCATGTTGTATGTTACACAAGTGCATTATGCACCTTTTATACACCTTAGAGGAGGGGTTTACTTAATTGCACAGGTAGTTAACTCTTTATCTTACATCACATATCCATAAACAGCACCCCTGATGTTTATGCAAAATAAAAACAACAAACATATGCATATATCTCTCTATTCCTAAATAGACATAGTGCAAACTCATGAATATATGTAAGAATATATAATAACAAAAATTGTCCCAGTTAAATGCAAAGCAATCAGAAGTATGGAGACCAATTAATTTCTTTACTCATGCCTATAGGATGTAATGCATCCAATTTAAAGAGCAAGTGCTGCTGCCTTCTGTTGGATGATTATAGGAGAAGGTGGCTTACAGAGCCCTACAGCTTGCACTTGATATGGGGCATTGCTGATGCTGAGCACCTATGTTCTAAAACTCTATAAACTCCACCCCTTTGGCCCTTAGCCAGACAAAAAGAGAGGGTGGGAGAGAGTGTACAATAAACAAGACCTCTTATAATGTAGCATTTATTCACAGGGGAGTAACTATTAAACATCAATGTTCGTTTCTCTCACTCTTTCCTCCCCCTTTTATTTCTCTATAATCCCCATTTGTCTCTCACTGTCCTTTCCTATCTTGCAATCTCTATCATCTCACAATCCATGCTTTTATAGCTGTACATATTCTGACAATGTACAATGCAGGGAGGTCTTTCTCAAAAACTGATCATAAATTTTGTAAAAAAAATAGGAAAACTAGCACTTCCCTGTATGTTTACTAACTGCTTCCTTTTCTCACTGCTACCCAGCATGTTTACTAGTTGTTTCACATGGTCTCCTGATACTGTTCCATCTGTCCTCCACAAAAATACTGGGCAATCTGTGACTGAGCATGGTGATCTGTGGTGGTCACATAATACCCTTAATCCTACAATGCATATTTCTCTTACTTGGTGTATCCAGTCCACGGATTCATCCTTACTTGTGGGATATTCTCAATCCCTACAGGAAGTGGCAAAGAGAGCACACAGCAAAGCTGTCCATATAGCTCCCCTCAGGCTCCGCCCCCCCAGTCATTCTCTTTGCCGCTCTAACAAGTAGCATCTCCACGGGAGGGTAAAGAGTATGTGGTGTTAGATTTGTAGTTTTTATTTCTTCAATCAAGAGTTTATTTTAAAATAGTGCCGGTTTGTACTATTTACTCTGAGGCAGAAAGTGATGAAGATTTCTGCTGAGAGGAAAAAGATTTTAGCATGTTGTAACTAAAATCCATTGCTGTTCCCACGCAGGACTGTTGAGTACCGGAGAACTTCAGTTGGGGAGAACAGTTTGCAGGCTTAACTGCTTAAGGTATGCTCAGTCATTTTTTTCTAACAAGACCTGGTAATGCTAGAAGACTGACAGAAATCCCCATGTGGGAAGGTAAGCCATTTTCTGAGACTCAGTATAGAAGGATAGCTTTGGTTAAGGGCTTAAATACTGGTAGACACTGTTATGGGCTAAATCGATTACTTTATTAGTGTAATCTCATATTTGTTCAAGTGTTTTAGAAGTTTGGAACACTTTATGGGGTTTTATTACGCCTGGCATATTGTAAGACACCTATCTGTCTCAGGAAGGCCCCACAACTCCGGAATGAAGAGGGAGGGGGCCTCATTTTCGCGCCTCAGTTGCGCAGTTGTTTTGCAAGGCAGCTTCATGCAGCTTCATGTGTAGAGTCCAGAGAGTGAGGACTCCAGGGAGGCTTATTTTCGTCTACAAATAATCCCAAAGGAAGGTAGGGCCACAGCAAAGACTGTGGCACCGTGCTGTAGTGTGTTAAACCGGTAGCCTGCTTCAATTTGCTCCGGTTTGGGCAATAAGGGGTTAATTGATTTGAAAATTTGTGTGCAATCATTTCAAAGCATTAGGATCATGTGGTGAAAATTTCATAAAGATCGGATGTTTTTTGGTGATTTGGTAAAAAAGTGTGTGCTTTTTATTATTTAAAGGCACAGTAACGTTTTTTCAAAAAGTATTTTTTTACTGTATTGTAGTGCTATCTAAGTCTGTCAAACATGTCTGAGTCTTCAGATAGACCTTGTTCTTTATGTTTAAAAGCCATGGCGGTACCCCCATTGCATTTGTGTTTGAAGTGTGCTAAAACATCTAAGCATTTTAAAGACCATGCAGTGACACTTAAAAATGTAGCCCAAGATGATTCTTTAACGGAAGGTAACGAGGATAGTCCTTCTTCCTCTCCCCATGTGTCGACACCAGTTACGCCCGCGCAAGCGATGCCTAGTACCTCTAGCGCATTGGCCCCTAATACCGTACAACAATTAGCAGCAGTAATGGATAATTCCCTTGCAGCATTTTTATCCAAACTGCCAGTTTTTCCAAAAAAGCGCGATAGCTCAGTTTTAAATACAGAGGATGAGCAATCAGAAGCTTTGGATGATTTATCTGTAGTACCCTCACAACACTCTGATGTGGCAGTGAGGGGCGGACTGTCTGAGGGAGAAATTTCTGACACAGGAAAAGTTTCTCAGCGGGCAGAGTCAGATTCCTTAGCGTTTAAATTTAAGCTGGAACACCTCCGCGTCTTGCTTAAGGAGGTTTTAGCTACACTGGATGATTGTGACCCCATGGTGGTCCCAGAAAATTTTTGTAAAATGGACAGGTTTTTAGAGGTCCCTGTATACACTGAGGCATTTCCGATCCCAAAGAGGGTGGCGGATATTGTGACTAGGGAGTGGGAGAGACCAGGTGTACCCTTTGTTCCCCCTCCTATCTTTAAGAAAATGTTCCCCATAAACGACCCCAGGCGGGACGCGTGGCAGACGGTCCCTAAGGTAGAGGGAGCTGTTTCAACACTTGCTAAGCGTACAACTATACCAATAGAGGACAGTTGTGCTTTCAAAGATCCTATGGATAAAACATTGGAAGGTTTGCTGAAGAAAATTTTTGTTCAGCAAGGTTTTCTTCTTCAACCAATTGCCTTCATTATTCCGGTAACTACTGCAGCGGCTTTTTGGTTTGAGGCTCTGGAGGAGTCGCTCCAGAGGGAGACTTCATACGACGAGGTCATGGATAGAATTAATGCTTTAAAGCTGGCTAATTCTTTTATCACTGATGCCGCTTTCCAATTAGCTAAGTTAGCGGCGAAAAACTCAGGTTTTGCCATCATGGCGCGAAGAGTACTTTGGCTCAAATCGTGGTCGGCGGATGTGTCGTCCAAAATGAAACTGTTAAATATTCCTTTCAAGGGGAAAACCCTATTCAGCCCAGAGCTGAAAGAAATTATTTCGGATATCACTGGGGGAAAGGGCGATGCCCTTCCACAAGATAGGCCGTTTAAGGCCAAAAACAAGGCTAATTTTCGTTCCTTTCGCAACTTCAGGAGCGGACCTGCTGCAACCTCTGCTGCCGCAAAGCAAGATAACGCTTCACAGCCCAAAGCAACATGGAAACCCTTGCAGGGCTGGAATAAGGGTAAACAGGCCAAGAAGCCTGCTCCTGCTACCAAGACAGCATGAAGGGGTAGCCCCCGATCCGGGATCGGATCTAGTAGGGGGTAGACTCTCTCTCTTTGCTCAGGCTTGGGCAAGAGATGTTCCAGATCCCTGGGCATTAGAAATGGTTCCTCAGGGGTATCTTCTAGAATTCAAGGACTCTCCCCCAAGGGGAAGGTTCCACATTTCTCGTTTGTCTTCAGACCAAACAAAGAAACAGGCGTTCTTACGCTGTGTAGAAGATCTTCTAAAAATGGGAGTGATACACCCAGTTCCAATTGTAGAACAAGGACTGGGCTTTTACTCAAACCTGTCCGTAGTTCCCAAAAAGGAAGGAACTTTCAGGCCAATCCTGGATCTAAAAATTCTAAACAAATTCCTCAGAGTTCCATCTTTCAAAATAGAAACCATTCGGACAATCTTGCCGATGATCCAGGAAGGTCAATATATGACTACCGTGGATCTAAAGGATGCGTACCTACATATTCCTATCCACAAAGATCACCATCAGTTCCTAAGGATCGCCTTTCTGGACAAACATTACCAGTTTGTTTCCCTTCCTTTCGGGTTGGCCACCGCTCCCAGAATTTTCACAAAGGTACTAGGGTCCCTTCTAGCGGTACTAAGACCGCGGGGCATTCCAGTAGCACCTTACCTAGACGACATCTTAATACAGGTGTCGTCTTTTCACAGAGCCAAGGCTCATACGGACATTGTTCTGGCCTTTCTAAGGGCTCACGGTTGGAAGGTGAACGTAGAAAAAAGTTCTCTGTCCCCGCTCACAAGGGTTCCCTTCCTGGGAACACTAATAGACTCGGTAGAAATGAAAATCTTTCTGACAGAGGTCAGGAAGTCAAAACTGTTGAATACTTGCCGAGTTCTTCATTCCATTCCGTGGCCTTCCGTCACTCAGTGCATGGAGGTAATAGGTTTGATGGTCGTGGCAATGGACGTGGTCCCTTTTGCCCGAATTCATCTAAGACCACTGCAACTGTGCATGCTCAAACAGTGGAATGGGGATTATGCAGATTTATCTCCTCAAATACAAATGGACCAGGGCACCAAAGGCTCTCTTCTCTGGTGGTTGTCTCAGGATCACCTGTCTCAGGGAATGAGTTTCCGCAGACCGGAGTGGATCATTGTCACGACCGACGCCAGTCTGTTAGGCTCGGGTGCGGTCTGGAACTCCCTGAAAGCTCAGGGTCTATGGTCTCGGGAAGAATCCCTTCTCCCGATAAACATTTTGGAACTGAGAGCGATATTCAATACGCTCCAGGCATGGCCTCAACTAGCGGAGGCAAAGTTCATCAGATTTCAGTCGGGCAACATCACGACTGTAGCGTACATCAATCATCAGGGAGGAACAAAGAGTTCCCTAGCGATGAAGGAGGTATCCAAGATCATCAAATGGGCGGAGAATCACTCCTGCCATCTATCTGCTATTCACATCTCAGGGGTAGACAACTGGGAGGCGGATTTTCTGAGTCGTCAGACTTTCCATCCGGGGGAGTGGGAACTCCACCCGGAGGTTTTTGCTCAGCAGACCCAGCTATGGGGCATTCCAGAGTTGGATCTGGTGGCGTCCCGTCAGAACACCAAACTTCCCCTTTACGGATCAAGGTCCAGGGATCCCAAGGCGGCTTTGATAGATGCCTTAGTAGCGCCTTGGTCATTCAGTCTAGCTTATGTCTTTCCACCGTTTCCTCTTCTCCCTCGGCTAGTAGCCAGAATCAAACAGGAGAAGGCTTCGGTAATTCTGATAGCGCCTGCGTGGCCACGCAGGACTTGGTATGCAGACCTAGTGGACATGTCATCGGACCCACCATGGAAACTGCCATCAAGGCAGGATCTTCTAATTCAAGGTCCTTTCAAGCATCCAAATCTAGTTTCTCTGCAACTGACTGCTTGGACATTGAACGCTTAATTCTAGCTAAGCATGGGTTCTCGGAATCAGTTATAGATACTCTGATACAGGCCAGAAAGCCTGTCACCAGGAAAATTTACCATAAGATATGGCGGAAATATCTTAGTTGGTGTGAATCCAAGGGGTGAATCCAAGGGTTACTCGTGGAGTAAGGTTAGGATTCCAAGGATATTGTCTTTTCTCCAAGAAGGATTGGAGAAAGGTTTGTCAGCTAGTTCCTTAAAGGGACAGATATCTGCTCTGTCTATCCTGTTGCATAAGCTTCTGGCAGCTGTACCAGACGTTCAGGTGTTTGCACAGGCCCTAGTTAGAATTAAGCCTGTTTACAAACCTGTGGCTCCTCCATGGAGTCTAAATTTAGTTCTTTCAGTTCTTCAAGGGGTTCCATTTGAACCTTTGCATTCCATAGATATTAAGTTGTTATCTTGGAAAGTTTTGTTTTTAGTAGCTATTTCTTCTGCTCAAAGAGTTTCTAAATTGTCTGCTTTGCAGTGTAATTCACCCTATCTGGTGTTCCATGCAGATAAGGTTGTTTTACGTACCAAACCTGGTTTTCTTCCAAAAGTGGTTTCTAATAAGAATATTAACCAGGAAATCATTGTTCCTTCTCTGTGTCCTAATCCAGTTTCTAAGAAGGAACGACTATTACACAATCTTGATGTGGTTCGTGCTTTAAAATTCTACTTAAAAGCAACTAAAGATTTCAGACAAACATCATCCTTGTTTGTTGTCTATTCTGGTAAAAGGAGAGGTCAGAAAGCGACTGCTACCTCTCTTTCCTTCTGGCTGAAAAGCATCATCCAATTGGCTTACGAGACTGCTGGACAGCAGCCTCCTGAACGTATTACAGCTCATTCCACTAGAGCTGTGGCTTCCACATGGGCTTTCAAGAATGAGGCTTCTGTTGAACAGATTTGTAGGGCGGCGACTTGGTCTTCACTGCATACATTTGCCAAATTTTACAAATTCGATACTTTTGCTTCTTCGGAGGCTATTTTTGGGAGAAAGGTTTTGCAAGCAGTGGTGCCTTCCGTTTAGGTTACCTGACTTGTTCCCTCCCTTCATCCGTGTCCTAAAGCTTTGGTATTGGTATCCCACAAGTAAGGATGAATCCGTGGACTGGATACACCAGGTAAGAGAAAACAGAATTTATGCTTACCTGATAAATTACTTTCTCTTACGGTGTATCCAGTCCACGGCCCGCCCTGACAATTAAGTCAGGTTCAAATTAAATTTTTTAAAGAAACTACAGTCACCACTGCACCCTATGGTTCTCCTTTTTCTCCTAACCGTCGGTCGAATGACTGGGGGGGGCGGAGCCTGAGGGGAGCTATATGGACAGCTTTGCTGTGTGCTCTCTTTGCCACTTCCTGTAGGGATTGAGAATATCCCACAAGTAAGGATGAATTCGTGGACTGGATACACCGTAAAAGAAAGTAATTTATCAGGTAAGCATAAATTCTGTTTTTTCACAACTGAGCAGTCATTTTACCACTTGGCTGTCAGTAAAATACAAATAATTGTAGCTGTTTTCGCTGAGAGTAACAAGTAAACATAAGTGATTTGACCCCCTTGACTATCCCTCGCATCTTTCTGCTCCATAATTATAATATGTTGAGGCATAGGACACCTTTTGCATTTAGCTAACACTCTTTGGTGCCAATTTATCAAGCTCTGTATGGAGCTTGATGCCCCTGTTTCTGTGCGAGCCTTCAGACTTGCCAGAAACAGAAGTTATGAAGCAGCAGTCTAAAGACCGTTGCTCCATAACTTGTCCGCCTGCTCTGAGGCCACTGACAGAAATCAACCCGATCGAATACGTTTGGGTTGATTGACACCCCCTGCTAGCGGCCGATTGGCCGTGAATCTGCAGAGGGCGGCATTGCACCAGCAGTTCACCAGAACTGCTGGTGCAATGATAAATGTCAACGGCGTATGCTGTTGGCATTTATCGATGTGCAGCGGACATGATACGCTAGATCGTATCATGTCCACTCGCGCTATGTTAAATATACCCCATAGACATTAAAAAAAAGAATGAAAATGTAAGTGTTCAGTATTTTTATGAAGGTTTTGCTGGACAGCCTTCTAAAATATTAGAAGTCTGGTTGAATACTGAACACTGGCAACCCTATCTCCTGCTAGCACTGCCTACTTAAAGAAAAAATAGCACTGTGGGACATCATGTGTTAGAATGACTATAATTCCCAGAATTCCCCAGTAAAAGTGGGATTTCCCACCCTAGCTATAACAGGAGGTTACATAAACAAGTGTTAGTGCTGTTTCATGAAGTCTTTTAAATGATTAATTTGTATTAAAATATATAAAAAATATGGGATGGAAAAACATTTAAAACAAAGAGCGTGGCCTCCACTGTTTGATGGTATTTTCTTTTATAAAATAAAACATTCAGCTTTCTTCCAGCAGCAGGATGTTAGAGCATTTCCCACAACTTTAGAATTGTATTCAGATATACAGTAAAATGATATTTCTCTTGTAAGGTGAATCAAGTCCACGGATCATCCATTACTTGTGGGATATTCTCATTCCCAACAGGAAGTTGCAAGAGGACACCCACAGCAGAGCTGTTATATAGCTCCTCCCCTAACTGCCATATCCAGTCATTCTCTTGCAACTCTCAACAAGCATGGAGGTAGTAAGAGAGAGTGGTGAAATATAGTTAGTTTATTTTCTTCAATCAAAAGATTGTTATTTTTAAATGGTACCGGAGTTGTACTATTTTATCCCAGGCAGTAAATAGAAGAAGAATCTGCCTGAGTTTTCTATGATCTTAGCAGGTTGTAACTAAGATCCATTGCTGTTCTCACATATGTCTGAGGAGAGAGGTAACTTCAGCGGGAGAATGGCGTGCAGTTTACTCTGCTATGAGGTACCTGAGCCTTCAGGGAGTTCCAGACTGCACCCCAACCTAGAAGGCTGGCATCTGTTGTTACAATTGTCCAATCTGGCCTGCGAAAGGTCATACCTTTGGACAGATAGACCCGAGATAGCCACCAGAGAAGAGAATCCCTGGTCTCTTGATCCAGATTTAGTAGAGGGGACAAGTCTGTGTAATCCCCGTTCCACTGACTGAGCATGCATAGTTGCAGCGGTCTGAGATGTAAGCGTGCAAACGACACTATGTCCATTGCCGCTACCATTAAGCCGATTACTTCCATACACTGAGCCACCGAAGGGCGCGGAATGGAATGAAGAACACGGCAGGAATTTTATAGCTTTGATAACCTGGACTCCGTCAGGTAAATTTTCATTTCTACAGAATCTATCAGAGTCCCTAGTTAGGAAACTCTTGTGAGTGGGGATAGAGAACTCTTTTCCTCGTTCACTTTCCACCCATGCGACCTCAGAAATGCCAGAACTATGTCCGTATGAGACTTGGCAATTTGGAAGTTTGACGCCTATATCAGGATGTCGTCTAAATAAGGGGCCACTGCTATGCCCCGCGGCCTTAGGACCGCCAGAAGCGACCCTAGAACCTTAGTAAAGATTCTTGGGGCTGTAGCTAATCCAAAGGGAAGAGCTACAAAGTGGTAATGCCTGTCTAGAAAGGCAAACCTGAGAAACCGATGATGATCTTTGTGTATCGGAATGTGAAGATAAGCATCCTTTAGATCCACTGTAGTCATATATTGACCTTCCTGGATCATAGGTAGGATGGTACGAATAGTTTCCATCTTGAATGATGGAACTCTGAGGAATTTGTTTAAGATCTTTAGATCCAAAATTGGTCTGAAGGTTCCCTCTTTTTTGGGAACCACAAACAGATTTGAGTAAAAACCCTGTCCCTGTTCCTCCTTTGGAACTGGATGGATCACTCCCATAACTAGGAGGTCTCGTACACAGTGTAAGAATGCCTCTCTCTTTATCTGGTTTGCAGATAATTGTGAAAGGTGAAATCTCCCTTTTGAGGGGGAAGCTTTGAAGTCCAGAAGATATCCCTGGGATATAATTTCCAATGCCCAGGGATCCTGGACATCTCTTGCCCACGCCTGGGCGAAGAGTGAAAGTCTGCCCCCTACTAGATCCGTTACTGGATAGGGGGCCATTCCTTCATGCTGTCTTAGAGGCAGCAGCAGGCTTTTTGGCCTGCTTACCTTTGTTCCAGGTCTGGTTTGGTCTCCAGACCGTCTTGGACTGAGCAAAAGTTCCCTCTTGTTTTGCATTAGAGGAAGTTGATGCCGCACCTGCCTTGAAGTTTCGAAAGGCACGAAAATTAGACTGTTTGGCCCTTGATTTGGACCTGTCCTGAGGAAGGGCATGACCTTTTCCTCCAGTGATATCAGCAATAATCTCCTTCAAACCAGGCCCGAATAGGGTCTGCCCATTGAACGGAATGTTAAGCAGCTTAGATTTTGAAGTCACGTCAGCTGACCATGATTTAAGCCATAGCGCCCTGCGCACCTGTATAGCAAAACCAGAATTCTTAGCCGTTAGTTTAGTCAAATGAACAATGGCATCAGAAACAAAAGAATTGGCTAGCTTAAGTGCTCTAAGTTTGCCAAGTATGTCATCCAATGGAGTCTCTACCTGTAAAGCCTCTTCCAGAGACTCAAACCAGAACGCCGCAGCAGCAGTGACAGGAGCAATGCATGCAAGGGGCTGTAGGATAAAACCTTGTTGAATAAACATTTTCTTAAGGTAACCTTCTAATTTTTTATCCATTGGATCTGAAAAAGCACAACTGTCCTCGACAGGGATAGTAGTACGCTTTGCTAGAGTAGAAACTGCTCCCTCCACCTTAGGGACTGTCTGCCATAAGTCCCGTGTGGTGGCGTCTATTGGAAACATTTTTCTAAAAATAGGAGGGGGAGAGAACGGCACACCTGGTCTATCCCATTCCTTAGTAATAATTTCTGTAAACCTTTTAGGTATTGGAAAAACATCAGTACACACCGGCACTGCATAGTATTTATCCAGTCTACACAATTTCTCTGGCACTGCAATTGTATCACAGTCATTCAGAGCAGCTAAAACCTCCCTGAGCAATACGCGGAGGTGTTCAAGCTTAAATTTAAATGTAGAAATATCAGAATCAGGTATCTTTCCTGAGTCAGAAACATCACCCACAGACTGAAGCTCGCCTTCCTCAGCTTCTGCATATTGTGAGGCAGTATCATACATGGTTCTTAAAGCATCAGTATGCTCTGTATTTCGTCTAACCCCAGAGCTATCTCGCTTACCTCTAAATTCAGGTAGTCTGGCTAATATCGCTGACAGTGTATTATCCATGACTGCCGCCATGTCTTGTAAAGTAATCACTATGGGCGCCCTAAATGTACTTGAGTCCCTTGAGCGGGAGTCAAAGGATCTGACACATGGGGAGAGTTAGTCGGCATAACTTCCCCCTCGTCAGATTCCTCTGGTGATAAATTTTTTAAAGACAGAATATGATCTTTATTGCTTAAAGTGAAATCAGTACATTTGGTACACATTCTAAGAGGGGGTTCCACCATGGCTTTTAAACATAATGAACAAGGAGTTTCCTCTATGTCAGACATGTTTGTACAGACTAGCAATGAGACTAGTATGCTTGGAAAACACTTTAAATCAAGTTAACAAGCAAATATAAAAAACGATACTGTGCCTTTAAGTGAAACAAATTTCTTCTGTTATGTGTGATCAGTCCACGGGTCATCATTACTTCTGGGATATAACTCCTCCCCAACAGGAAATGCAAGAGGATTCACCCAGCAGAGCTGCATATAGCTCCTCCCCTCTACGTCACTCCCAGTCATTCTCTTGCACCCAACAACTAGATAGGATGTGTGAGAGGACTATGGTGATTATACTTAGTTTTTATAACTTCAATCAAAAGTTTGTTATTTTACAATAGCACCGGAGCGTGTTATTACCTCTCTGGCAGAGTTTGAAGAAGAATCTACCAGAGTTTTTACTATGATTTTAACCGGAGTAGTTAAGATCATATTGCTGTTTCTCGGCCATCTGAGGGAGGTAAAAGCTTCAGATCAGGGGACAGCGGGCAGTTGAATCTGCATTGAGGTATGTAGCAGTTTTTATTTTCTGAATGGAATTGATGAGAAAATCCTGCCATACCGTTATAATGACATGTATGTATACTCTACACTTCAGTATTCTGGGGATGGTATTTCACCGGAATTACTCTTTTAAAAGTACATTAAACCTTTTAATAGGTATTTTTCATGTTAAACGTTTTTGCTGGAATGTAGAATCGTTTGCATTTCTGAGGTACTGAGTGAATAAATATTTGGGCATTATTTTTCCACTTGGCAGTTGCTTGTTTTAATTATGACAGTTTCGTTTCTCTCTCACTGCTGTGTGTGAGGGGGAGGGGCCGTTTTTGGCGCTCTTTGCTACGCATCAAAAATTTCCAGTCAGTTACTCTTGTATTTTCTGCATGATCCGGTTCATCTCTAACAGAACTCAGGGGTCTTCAAACTTCTTTGGAGGGAGGTAGATTCTCTCAGCAGAGCTGTGAGACTTATATAGTGACTGTGATTAAAAACGTTGCTCTGTAATTTTTGTGTTTCAAATTTAATTAGTGTTACTTTACTAATGGGAACAAACCTTTGCTAAAAGTTGTGTTGTTTTAAAGATTGATGCTATAACTGTTTTTCAGTTCATTATTTCAACTGTCATTTAATCGTTTAGTGCTTCTTTGAGGCACAGTACGTTTTTGTTAATAAGATTGTAACCAAGTTGCATGTTTATTGCTAGTGTGTTAAACATGTCTGATTCAGAGGAAGATACCTGTGTCATTTGTTCCAATGCCAAGGTGGAGCCCAATAGAAATTTATGTACTAACTGTATTGATGCTACTTTAAATAAAAGCCAATCTGTACAAATTGAACAAATTTCACCAAACAGCGAGGGGAGCCTTTCGGAATTTCAAAGCAGGAGCAGCATCAACTTCCACTGCACCAAAACAGGAAGGAGCTGTTGCTCGTTACAGACAAGGCTGGAAACCTAACCAGTCCTGGAACAAGGGCAAGCAGGCCAGGAAACCTGCTGCTGCCCCAAAGACAGCATGAACCGAGGGCCCCCGATCCGGGACCGGATCTAGTGGGGGGCAGACTCTCTCTCTTCGCCCAGGCTTGGGCAAGAGATGTCCAGGATCCCTGGGCGCTAGAGATCATATCTCAGGGATACCTTCTAGACTTCAAATTCTCTCCCCCAAGAGGGAGATTTCATCTGTCAAGGTTATCAACCAACCAGATAAAGAAAGACGCGTTTCTACGCTGTGTACAAGATCTGTTATTAATGGGAGTGATCCATCCGGTTCCGCGGTCGGAACAAGGACAAGGGTTTTACTCAAACCTGTTTGTGGTTCCCAAAAAAGAGGGAACTTTCAGGCCAATCTTGGATTTAAAGATCCTAAACAAATTCCTAAGAGTTCCATCGTTCAAAATGGAAACTATTCGGACAATCTTACCCATGATCCAAAAGGGTCAGTACATGACCACAGTGGATTTAAAGGATGCTTACCTTCACATACCGATTCACAAAGATCATTACCGGTATCTAAGGTTTGCCTTCTTAGACAGGCATTACCAGTTTGTAGCTCTTCCATTCGGACTGGCTACGGCTCCAAGAATCTTCACAAAGGTTCTGGGTGCCCTTCTGTCGGTACTAAGACCGCGAGGAATTTCGGTAGCTCCGTACCTAGACGACATTCTGATACAAGCTTCAAGCTTTCAAACTGCCAAGTCTCATACAGAGTTAGTTCTGGCATTTCTAAGGTCGCATGGATGGAAAGTGAACGAAAAGAAGAGTTCTCTTTTTCCTCTCACAAGAGTTCCATTCTTGGGGACTCTTATAGATTCTGTAGAAATGAAGATTTACCTGACAGAAAACAGGTTAACAAAGCTTCTAAATGCATGCCGTGTCCTCCATTCCATTCAACTCCCGTCAGTAGCTCAATGCATGGAGGTGATCGGCTTAATGGTAGCAGCAATGGACATAGTTCCCTTTGCACGCCTACATCTCAGACCGCTGCAATTGTGCATGCTGAGTCAGTGGAATGGGGATTACTCAGACTTGTCCCCTACTCTGAATCTGGATCAAGAGACCAGAAACTCTCTTCTATGGTGGCTTTCTCGGCCACATCTGTCCAGGGGGATGCCGTTCAGCAGGCCGGACTGGACAATTGTAACAACAGACGCCAGCCTTCTAGGTTGGGGCGCTGTCTGGAATTCTCTGAAGGCTCAGGGACAATGGAATCAGGAGGAAAGTCTCCTGCCAATAAACATTCTGGAATTGAGAGCAGTTCTCCATGCCCTTCTGGCTTGGCCCCAGTTAAAAACTCGGGGGTTCATCAGGTTTCAGTCGGACAACATCACGACTGTAGCTTACATCAACCATCAAGGAGGGACAAGAAGCTCCCTAGCAATGATGGAAGTATCAAAAATAATTCGCTGGGCAGAGTCTCACTCTTGCCACCTGTCAGCAATCCACATCCCGGGAGTGGAGAACTGGGAGGCGGATTTCTTGAGTCGCCAGACTTTTCATCCGGGGGAGTGGGAACTTCATCCGGAGGTCTTTGCCCAAATACTTCGACGTTGGGGCAAACCAGAGGTAGATCTCATGGCGTCTCGCCAGAATGCCAAACTTCCTCGCTACGGGTCCAGATCCAGGGATCCGGGAGCGGTTCTGATAGATGCTTTGACAGCACCTTGGAACTTCGGGATGGCTTATGTGTTTCCACCCTTCCCGCTGCTTCCTCGATTGATTGCCAAAATCAAACAGGAAAGAGCATCAGTGATTCTAATAGCGCCTGCGTGGCCGCGCAGGACTTGGTATGCAGATCTAGTGGACATGTCATCCTGTCCGCCTTGGTCTCTACCTCTAAGACAGGACCTTCTGATACAGGGTCCATTCAAACATCAAAATCTAACTTCTCTGAAGCTGACTGCTTGGAAATTGAACGCTTGATCTTATCAAAACGTGGTTTTTCTGAGTCGGTTATTAATACCCTGATACAGGCTAGGAAACCTGTTACCAGAAGGATTTACCATAAGATATGGCGTAAATACCTATATTGGTGCGAATCCAAAGGTTACTCCTGGAGTAAGGTTAGGATTCCTAGGATACTGTCCTTTCTACAAGAAGGTTTAGAAAAGGGTTTATCGGCTAGCTCATTAAAGGGACAGATTTCAGCTCTGTCCATCTTGTTACACAGGCGTCTGTCAGAAAATCCAGACGTCCAGGCCTTTTGTCAGGCTTTAGCTAGGATCAAGCCTGTGTTTAAAACTGTTGCTCCACCATGGAGTTTAAACTTAGTTCTTAATGTTTTACAGGGAGTTCCGTTTGAACCCCTTCATTCCATTGATATAAAATTGTTATCTTGGAAAGTTCTGTTTTTAATGGCTATTTCCTCGGCTCGAAGAGTCTCTGAGTTATCAGCCTTACATTGTGATTCTCCTTATCTGATTTTTCACTCAGACAAGGTAGTTCTGCGTACTAAACCTGGGTTCTTACCTAAGGTAGTCACTAACAGGAATATCAATCAAGAGATTGTTGTTCCATCCTTGTGTCCAAATCCTTCTTCAAAGAAGGAACGTCTTCTACACAATCTGGATGTAGTTCGTGCCCTCAAGTTCTACTTGCAGGCAACTAAAGATTTTCGCCAAACTTCTTCCCTGTTTGTCGTTTATTCTGGACAGAGGAGAGGTCAAAAAGCTTCTGCTACCTGTCTCTCTTTTTGGCTTCGTAGCATAATACGTTTAGCCTATGAGACTGCTGGACAGCAGCCTCCTGAAAGAATTACAGCTCATTCCACTAGAGCTGTGGCTTCCACTTGGGCCTTTAAGAATGAGGCCTCTGTTGAACAGATTTGCAAGGCTGCAACTTGGTCTTCGCTTCATACTTTTTCCAAATTTTACAAATTTGACACTTTTGCTTCTTCGGAGGCTATTTTTGGGAGAAAGGTTCTTCAGGCAGTGGTTCCTTCTGTATAATGAGCCTGCCTATCCCTCCCGTCATCCGTGTACTTTTGCTTTGGTATTGGTATCCCAGAAGTAATGATGACCCGTGGACTGATCACACATAACAGAAGAAAACATAATTTATGCTTACCTGATAAATTCCTTTCTTCTGTTGTGTGATCAGTCCACGGCCCGCCCTGTTTTAAGGCAGGTAAATATCTTCTAAATTATACTCCAGTCACCACTTCACCCTTGGTTTTTCCTTTCTCGTTGATTCTTGGTCGAATGACTGGGAGTGACGTAGAGGGGAGGAGCTATATGCAGCTCTGCTGGGTGAATCCTCTTGCATTTCCTGTTGGGGAGGAGTTATATCCCAGAAGTAATGATGACCCGTGGACTGATCACACAACAGAAGAAAGGAATTTATCAGGTAAGCATAAATTATGTTTTTGTCAAAATTTGAAAAACTGATGATCAGCAGCATTTCATGGGGCTCCTTCAGTGAATTACCATTTATATCAAATATCTCCTCTCAATTCTGACATTTCGCACTATAAGTTGTTAAGTCGGTTTAGGAGAAGAAAGAGAGCTGAATGATACCTCAATGTATCCGTTATTTTCTGTTGGGATTGCACAGATAGAATCTGGATGGTAGGCCGCAACTTCATTACATACATTCACTACCCCCCTCGAGTTCTTAAATCACTCGAGTAAAGCAGTAGTAATCTGCTACGATTTCACAAGCCAGAATATCACACAAAGCTGACAACATGGAGGACTTTCATGCTGTATTACAAGTTAAACTGCAAGCCTTGGATCGGCTAATTGAATACAGATTTACAGATCTGAAAATCCTTTGCCAAGAGTTAAATCCGGTAACCTCACCTCTTACTATACATAGAGACATTATGAAGGAGGACACAGCTTGGATTGAGGAATCTGCGGATTGGATCCACGGACTGGACCGTCTCTATATGCAGTGTCGCAAGACCCTCACTTAAAGCCTCAGTTTCAAGTACCTGCTGAGCAGCACGCAAATCTATCACTGTCGTCCTTGGGACTCCCGGGAGGGGATGCGGCCGGTCCCCGCCGGGGTCGGGAGGGCTTCACACTTACCAGGCACTCAGAAGTGTGGAAGATCAAGGCTAGCAGCACACGGGGGAGCGACAGCTTGGAGGATCTGCTGAATGAGCAGCTGCGGTTTAGGTCCGCCATGTCTAACACCGGGGACTATACAGCCAGAAGTATACAATCACGAGATGTGTGCTACCCATTTCTTAATTGTCATGCAAGAGTAGGTGTGGGATAGTTCTGGACGTTTGGTAATGATTACCATGCTCTCTTGTACCTGATTAGATCTCCTAGCTTGCCTAAGGGTTCGGTCACAATTACAGGAGGAGAGCTATCAGGTCTATGGAGTCTCATCTCTTCAAACATAACCATGCTGCCCCTTTTTTTTTAATTTTATTTTTTTTATTATTATTGCTGACTTTTACGCTATGTATCACCAAATACCTTAATAAAAAAACTTTGATTTAAAAAAAAAAAAAAAATTTTTTTTTTGAAAAACTGTGAAAAAAGTCAGTAAATCAAACGAAATTTTTACAGTGTATGTAATAAGCTAACAGAGCATTGCACCCACTTGCAAATGGATGATTAACCCCTTAGTTCAAAAAACGGATAAAAAAAACGATATAGACGTTTTTTAACAGTCACAACAAACTGCCACAGCTCTGCTGTGGCCCTACCTTCCCCAATAAACGACACTGAGCCCTTTAGAGATGTCCTATAGCATTCAGGGGACTTCTGGGGAAAGCTGGATGTCTCAGTCTGTAATTTTAACTGTGCAAAAAAGCGCTAAAATAGGCCCCTCCCACTCATACTACAACAGTGGAAAGCCTCAGGAAACTGTTTCTAGGCAAAAATAAAGCCAGCCATGTGGAAAAAACTAGGCCCCAATAAAGTTTTATCACCAAAGCATATATAAAAACGATTAAACATGCCAGCAAATGTTTTATATTGCATTTTTATAAGGGTATTACCCCTGAGAGTAAGCATGATACCAGTCGCTATTAAATCACTGTATTCAGGCTTAACTTACATTAATCCGGTATCAGCAGCATTTTCTAGCATTTCCAATTCTAGAAAAAATTGTAAATCGTGGACTCAGGAGGAGACACTCCTTCCAATAAATATTCTGGAACTGAGAGCGATATTCAATACTCTTCAGGCTTGGCCTCAGCTAGCAACAATGAGGTTCATCAGATTTCAGTCGGACAACATCACGACTGTGGCTTACATCAACCATCAAGGGGGAACAAGGAGTTCCCTAGCGATGTTAGAAGTCTCAAAGATAATTCGCTGGGCAGAGATTCACTCTGGCCACCTATCAGCTATCCATATCCCAGGTGTAGAGAACTGGGAGGCGGATTTTCTAAGTCGTCAGACTTTTCATCCGGGGGAGTGGGAACTCCATCCGGAGGTGTTTGCACAATTGATTCATCGTTGGGGCAAACCAGAACTGGATCTCATGGCGTCTCGCCAGAACGCCAAGCTTCCTTGTTACGGATCCAGGTCCAGGGATCCCAAGGCGACGCTGATAGATGCTCTAGCAGAGCCCTGGTCTTTCAACCTGGCTTTTGTGTTTCCACCGTTTCCTCTGCTCCCTCAACTGATTGCCAAGATCAAGCAGGAGAGAGCATCAGTGATTTTGATAGCGCCTGTGTAGCCACGCAGGACCTGGTATGCAGATCTAGTGGACATGTCATCCTTTCCCCCATGGACTCTGCCTCTGAGACAGGACCTTCTACTTCAGGGTCCTTTCCACCATCCAAATCTAATTTCTCTGAGACTGACTGCATAGAGATTGAACGCTTGATTTTATCAAAGCGTGGCTTCTCCGAGTCAGTCATTGATACCTTAATACAGGCACGAAAGCCTGTCACCAGGAAAATTTATCATAAGATATGGTGTAAATATCTTTATTGATGTGAATCCAAGGGTTACTCATAGAGTAAGGTCAGGATTCCCAGGATATTATCCTTTCTCCAAGAAGGTTTGGAAAAAGGATTGTCAGCTAGTTCCTTAAAGGGACAGATTTCTGCTCTGTATATTCCTTTGCACAAGCGTCTGGCAGATGTTCCAGACGTTCAGGCATTTTGTCAGGCTTTAGTTAAAATCAAGCCTGTGTTTAAACCTGTTGCTCCGCCATGGAGCTTAAATTTGGTTCTTAAGGTTCTTCAAGGAGTTCCGTTTGAACCTCTTCATTCCATAGATATCAAACTTTTATCTTGGAAAGTTCTTTTTTTGGTATCTATTTCCTCGGCTCGTAGGGTCTCCGAGTTATCTGCCTTACAATGTGATTCTCCTTATCTGATTTTCAATTCGGATAAGGTAGTCCTGCGTACCAAACCTGGGTTTTTACCTAAGGTGGTATCTAACAAGATTATCAATCAAGAGATTGTTGTTCCATCCTTGTGTCCTAATCCTTCTTCAAAGAAGGAACGTCTATTACACAATCTGGACGTGGTTCATGCTTTAAAGTTTTACTTACAAGCTACTAAGGATTTTCGTCAAACATCTGCTTTGTTTGTGGTCTACTCTGGTCAGAGGAGAGGTCAAAAGGCTTCCGCAACCTCTCTTTCTTTTTGGCTAAGAAGCATAATCCGCTTAGCCTATGAGACTGCTGGACAGCAGCCTCCTGAAAGGATTACAGCTCATTCTACTAGAGCTGTGGCTTCCACTTGGGCCTTTAAAAATGAGGCTTCTGTTGAACAGATTTGCAAGGCGGCAACTTGGTCTTCGCTTCATACCTTTTCAAAATTCTACAAATTTGATACTTTTACTTCTTCGGAGGCTATTTTTGGGAGAAAGGTGTTGCAGGCAGTGGTGCCTTCCATTTAAGTACCTGCCTTGTCCCTCCCTTCATCCGTGTACTTTAGCTTTGGTATTGGTATCCCACAAGTAATGGATGATCCGTGGACTGGATACACCTTACAAGAGAAAACACAATTTATTCTTACCTGATAAATTTATTTCTCTTGTGGTGTATCCAGTCCACGGCCCGCCCTGTCATTTTAAGGCAGGTAATTTTTAAATTTAAACTACAGTCACCACTGCACCCTATGGTTTCTCCTTTCTCGGCTTGTTTTCGGTCGAATGACTGGATATGGCAGTTAGGGGAGGAGCTATATAACAGCTCTGCTGTGGGTGTCCTCTTGCAACTTCCTGTTGGGAATGAGAATATCCCACAAGTAATGGATGATCGTGGACTGGATACACCACAAGAGAAATAAATTTATCAGGTAAGCACAAATTGTGTTTTTGTGAAACTTTTTATATAGTTAAAGGGACAGTCTAGTCAAAATTAAACATTCATGATTCAAATAGGGCATGCAGTTTTAAACAACTTTCCAATTTACTTTTATTATTAAATTTGCTTTATTCTCAATGGTATTCTTTGTTGAAAGCCTTGGTAGGTTCATATGCTAATGTCTAAGGCTTTGAAGGCCGCCTCTTATCCCTGGGCATTTTGACAGTTTTTCACAGCTTGAGGGTGTTAGTTCATGTGTGCCATATAGATAACATTGTGCTCACACACGTGGAGTTACATAGGAATCTGCACTGATTGGCTAAAATGCATGTCTGTCAAAAGAACTAAAATAAGGGGCAGTCTGCAGAGACTTAGATACAAGGTAATCACAGAGGTAAAAAGTATATTAATATAACCGTGTTGGTTATGCAAAATTGGGGAATGGGTAATAAAGGGATTATCTATCTTTTTAAGCAATAACTATTCTGGAGCAGACTGGCCCTTTAATGTTATGTTAATGTTTTATTTCTGCCCTTTTACAGCTACTCCTACATCATTGGTAAAGAGACATGGATTGAGCGGTGGCCAAATGAGAAAGAATGTCAGACTGCTGAGTACCAACAGGCTTGTGAGGACATTACAGTTGTAGCTGAAAACCTAGAGCTTGGGGGCTGTCCTAACTGAATCTTATACTGTGAATGGTAGTCCTGTTTTATACACTAGTAAATGCAATATGCCCTTCAACCTCTATGTTCCTTTCGTCAGTATTAGAAGAGGGGAAGGAATGAAAAGGAGAGAAAGACAAAGCGGCATAATCTCAAAATGCATTGTGGGGGATTAGTATTATTTTTTTCTTAAAAAGTGAAATTATTTTTAGGAATGTTTTTTATACGATCTGTATAATGTTTATGTAATAAACTGGAAGTTATTACATTGTTCAAATAAAATAATAAACTGAACTTACAGAGTTTATATCTTCTAAATTATGGTAGTTGATCAGAATGTGAGCCAAGACAATGCCGCTGCAATGTTGTGGTTCAAGTTTTCAAGTATAATGAGATGTTACCACCCATGACAATAAAACAACAAAAACAAAAAAATAACAGTGTTGTGACAAATCTACTGTGAGTAAAAAAATACAAAAGAAAATCAAATTACTATAAAAACAGACTAAAAATTTGTGTTGCAATATTACACACAGTGCACAAAATATGAAATTATCAAACCGATATAAACTTAAATTGTATTTAATGAGTCATTTTATTCAGTTCATCAAAATCTTCAATCCTCAAAAAGTAAAATAGAAAGAAAGGATCATAGCGCAATTATGTTTACAATTTATCAAATCTTTTTTTTTTTTTTTTAAAACAAGCTTTATTAAAATTTATTCCGATACAATACATAAACAGAGTATCAAACAGAAACATACATTTTGAAGGTATTTGTACCCATACGGGATGTAGTTAATGATTCATTTAGTTTAATATAAAGTTCCGTTCAAGGTGGTGGTGCGGGGGTAGTCCCGTCGGAGTCCAATGAGGTCCCTGCCCGTCCCGATATGCATAGTAGGCGACGACTTAGGGAACAAAATTATTAAACTCTGAGAGGTAAAGCTTGACTTTTTAACAGTATTTTTAAACAAACGAATGTATATTTATGCCTTTATAAACAGAAAGTTCGAATTAAAACAGTATACACACACTGGGCATTAGGAATAAGAAAGACATATTATGTATGGGAGGGGGGGGAGGGAAGGGGTTATGTTAGTAGATAAGGAGAGGGAAATGGGGGTAGAGAGAGGGGGAGAAAAAAAAAAAAAAGGGTTTCACATAATGGATTCGACCATGCTCACTTATGATTTAGTTTTGTGCTTAGAAATCTATAATGACTTTAGCTAAATAGGGGAGGGGTTCCAGACAGCGAGCATCCGGTCATACATTACCATCTGGTTGCTCTTAAAGTAGTGCAACTTTTCCAGTGTTAGTAACTCATTTACGGCTGAGCACCACTCTGAAAGAGTGGGCACCTCTTTTGATTTCCATAGTCTGGGAATAAGCCTCTTCGCTCCTGTGAGCATAATCAAGAGAAGGGCCCGTCCCTGCCTGTCTAAAGTGTCGGGTAAGTGCAGGAACAGAATGGTCTCCGGTGTGACTAGTATATGTGCGTTTAACTTGTTAAAAATCTCCTCAATAACGGTCGTCCAGTAATTCGTTAATCTAGGACAGGCCCACCATATGTGTATAAGTGTGCCTATTTCACCGCAACCCCTCCAGCATGCAGCAGAGGCTGCCGGAAAGATTTGGTGCAGTTTAGAAGGTGTGTAATACCATCTGGTAAGTAATTTGAGTTGTATTTCCTGAACTACTGCTGAGACGGAAGAGCTCTTAACCATTCTGAATGATTTAACCCCTTAATGACCGCAGCACTTTTCCATTTTCTGTCCGTTTGGGACCAAGGCTATTTTTACATTTTTGCGGTGTTTGTGTTTAGCTGTAATTTTCCTCTTACTCATTTACTGTACCCACACATATTATATACCGTTTTTCTCGCCATTAAATGGACTTTCAAAAGATACCATTATTTTCATCATATCTTATAATTTACTATAAAAAAATTATAAAATATGAGGAAAAATTGAAAAAAAAAACACTTTTTTTAACTTTGACCCCCAAAATCTGTTACATATCTACAACCACCAAAAAACACCTATGCTAAATAGTTTCTAAATTTTGTCCTGAGTTTAGAAATACCCAATGTTTACATCTTCTTTGCTTTTTTTGTAAGTTATAGGGCCATAAATACAAGTAGCACTTTGCTATTTGCAAACCACTTTTTTTTCAAAATTAGCGCTAGTTACATTGGAACACTGATATCTTTCAGGAATCCCTGAATATCCATTGACATGTATATATTTTTTTTTAGTAGACAACCCAAAGTATTGATCTAGGCCAATTTTGGTATATTTCATGCCACCATTTCACCGCCAAATGCGATCAAATAAAAAAAATCGTTCACTTTTTCACAATTTTTTTCACAAACTTTAGGTTTCTCACTGAAATTATTTACAAATAGTTTGTGCAATTATGGCACAAATGGTTGTAAATTCTTCTCTGTGATCCCCTTTGTTCAGAAATAGCAGACTTATATGGCTTTGGTGTTGCTTTTTGGTAATTAGAATGCCACTAAATGCCACTGCGCACCACACGTGTATTATGCCCAGCAGTGAAGGGGTTAATTAGGGAGCATGCAAGGAGCTTGTAGGGTTAATTTTAGCTTTAGTGTAGTGTAGTAGACAACCCCAAGTATTGATCTAGGCCCATTTTGGTATATTTCATGCCACCATTTCACCGCCAAATGCGATCAAATTAAAAAAAACGTAAAATATTTCACAATTTTAGGTTTCTCACTGAAATCATTTACAAACAGCTTGTGCAGTTATGGCACAAATGGTTGTAAATGCTTCTCTGGGATCCCCTTTGTTCAGAAATAGCAGACATATATGGCTTTGGCGTTGCTTTTTGGTATTTAGAAGGCCGCTAAATGCCGCTGCGCATCACACGTGTATTATGGCTAGCAGTGAAGGGGTTAATTAGGTAGCTTGTAGGGAGCTTGCAGGGTTAATATTAGATTTAGTGTAGAGCTCAGCCTCCCACCTAAAACATCAGACCCCCTGATCCCTCCCAAACAGCTCTCTTCCCTCCCCCACCCCACAATTGTCCCCGCCATCTTAAGTACTGGCAGAAAGTCTGCCAGTACTAAAATAAAAGCTATATATATTTTTTTTTAATAATTTTTTTAAGCATAGTTACATATGCTGCTGTGTACTATCCCCCCTTAGCCCCCAACCTCACTGATCCCCCCCCCAAACAGCTCTATCCCCTCCCACTCTAACTTAATGGGCGCCATCTTGGGTACTGGCAGCTGTCTGCCAGTACCCAGTTTAGAAGAAAAAAAATGGTTTGTTTTTTTAATTTTTTGAAATTTTCTGTAGTGTAGCTTCCCCACACACAAACCAACCCCCCCACCCCTCCACAATCGTTTTTTGTGCTTTTGCACAAACATGATTAGCCAGGTTTTATTAAATACTTTTCCGTAGTGTAGCGGTTCCCACCCGCTCCCGCCCCGTGCACGCGCCCGCCCGCCACCCTCCGTGCACGCGCGCGCGCCCGTGCGCGCCCCTGGCGGTCACGCCCCCGATCCCGCCCCCCGTGACATCACGCGGCACACCGATGGCCGCCCACCCGCCTCCCAATTCGGCTCCCACCCACCAACGATACCGGCCATCGATGTCCGGTGCAGAGAGGGCCACAGAGTGGCTCTCTCTGCATCGGATGGCCATGTGAGGTTATTGCAGGATGCCTCCATATCGAGGCATCACTGCAATAACCGGAAAGCAGCTGGAAGCGAGCAGGATCGCTTCCAGCTGCTTTCCACACCGAGGACGTGCAGGGTACGTCCTCAGGCGTTAACTGCCTTTTTTTTGAGGACGTACCCTGCACGTCCTCGGTCATTAAGGGGTTAAGCCATTCCTCTTCTTTTTTTTTTTTTTTTTTTTTTTTTTTTATATTGTAATTTTTATTAGGTTTTTCATATGAGATAAAGAAGTACAACATGAGTACGACCAAAGTGTACTATTTCAGTAATAATGACAAAAGAAATGGATACATAAAAGAACACAGTATGTACATTAATAGATCAACTGAACATCTGTAACCTCAGTATCTAAAATAAGGGTATGACAAAATTGTTCACTTATGTCAGAAGTAGTTGAAGAAAGGGAGAATGGGAAAGGGAAAGAAGAGGAGAGAGAGAGAGAGAGAAAAAAAAAAAAAAAAGGGGGGGGGGGAGGGGATCATCCTTAAAAGAGAGGAGAGAGGGGGTGGAGGGGGGGGGGGATTCATCCATGGGAGAGGGGAGGGGGAGGGGGAAGAATAGGGTCTAAGGCCAAGGAACCTGACCTGTCATGGGCGCCAAGTAAACCTAGACAGGTGTGGGATGTTGTACCGACATTATTGAGTGAGGGTATAATAGGCTAAGTCTTAAAGCTAGGGAGCCAAGTCGTGTCAAATCTATCTTTCCATTCTGCCCAAATCAGTTCAAAAAGGTCAACTTTATCCTTGGAGTAATAGATAGGTTTTTCCATGGTGTAGATGTAGGCCATGGTTTGGGTGATGTCAGACCAGGATGGAGGGCTAGTTCTTTTCCAAGCTTTAGCTATGTTGAGTTTGATAGCTGAAAATAAATATATGCTCAGGGAAGCATAGTGTCTAGAGAGTTTACAGGTACCTATGTGTAGTAAGGCGACTTCTGGCGTATTGGGAAGGGAGATGCCCATAGTCCTAAGAGTTGAGAAACACTTATTCCAAATGGGCTTCAGTTTGGAGCAAGTCCACCAGATGTGTGTCATGTCCCCTACTCTGCCGCAATCTCTCCAACAGGCAGGAGACGTACCAGGGAAAATTGTGGCTAATCTAGCAGGCACAAAGTACCACTGTGTGAGGAGTTTGATATAGTTCTCATGCATAGTGACACAGTGGAGAGTTTTGTTTGTGAGGAGTAACGTACGGTGCCACTCTTTGGCAGGAGCACAGAACTCGAGTTTTTGTTCCCATTTAGTGACATGAGTGGCTTTATCTGCGGGGGATGCGCCCTCCATAATGGAATAGTGGAAAGATAGTGGCTTACCCAGTCTCAATCCCTGTTGCCATCTGGCTTCCCAGATGGTTAGTGGTCTGGAGAGGGATGATTTAAAGCCCCAGCTAGTCAGAAAGCTGAGGACTCTTGTGTATTCAAAGCGCATATAGCGCGGGGGGGGGTGCTGAATCGCCAATGTGGGCAAGGGATATAAACGAATCTCGGGAAGATGAGGACCATAGGTCAGCCACCTTTGTAACACCAAGTCTCAGCCACGTTGAGGGATGGGAGTCTGGGAGGCCAGATAATAGGCCAGTTAATGAAGTGATAGGGGAAGGGTGGGGGGCCACCTGGGAATAATGTCTCAGGAGTTCCCAGGAGGCTAGGCATTCTCGAACCACCTGATTCTCAATGCCTAAGGTTTTTCGACAATGTGGAGGGGTCCAGATCAGGTCCCTCAGGGTGAGGTCGAAGGGTAGGGAGGCCTGTTCAATTGACCTCCATTTGCTATCAGAATCTTTTATACCCCATTGGGTAATATGTGTGAGCATGGCGGCCTCATAGTATCTGAGTATGGACGGGGAGGCCACTCCACCATGCATTCTAGGGAATTGCAGGAGTCTGTGGGCCACCCGTGGGGGTTTGTTTTGCCATATATACTTGGTACAGGCGCCTTGAAACTGAGTGAGTAGGGCTCTAGGTACTCTAATAGGGAGGCAGCGCATGATGTATGTTAATTTTGGAAGAAAGCTCATCTTAAGGGCTGTTATCCGACCTAGCCAAGATATGGAACGGAAATTCCACTTATTGGACAAGGTGTGTAATTCTGTCAAAAGGGGCTTATAATTATTTAAGATGAGGTTGGGGATGGAGTTGGAGAGTTTAACTCCTAAGTGGGAGACATACGTGTTGTTGATAACAAATTTGTATGTGTCTCGTAGCGAATTAGTGACAGATTCCGGGAAACCCTGAGTGTAAAGTTCGGTTTTGGATTGATTTAGCTTATAAAAGGACAGGCTACTGAATGATTCTAGTGTAGATAAAAGTTTAGGAATCTCACTGAGGGGGTTTGCGGAGAGTATGGTGGTGTCATCTGCGAACAGAGCCACTTTGTGGACCGTTCCATGCAAGATAACTCCAGATATCTCTTTATCAGCTCTAATGGCAGCAGCGAGCGGTTCAATGGCCAGCGCAAACAGGATGGGCGATAGGGGGCAACCCTGTCGGGTGCCATTTGAAATAGGGAAGGGGGGGGAATGGAATCCTAGGCCCTTAACTGAGGCCGTAGGGGCCGAATATAAGGCTTGTATTGCTTGAATGATGGAGGTCGGGAAGCGAAAGATCTTTAGGACTTCCCATAGGAAGTCCCATCTGACCCGGTCGAATGCTTTCTCAGCATCGAGAGAAAGCACTGCAATTGGTTTGTTGAGTCTTTTGGCTTCTAGAAGAATATTAAGGAGCCTTCTTGTATTGTCGGGCCCTTCTCTTCCAGGGATGAAGCCAACCTGGTCAGGGTTAATAAGTGAGGGGAGGAGTCTCGCGAGTCTATTCGCGAAGATTTTTGCATAAATTTTAACATCAGTATTAATCAAAGATATGGGCCTATAGCTAGTGCAAAGTGTTGGGTCCTTGTTGGGCTTGAGAATTGTGGTGATGGAGGCCTCTAGGAACTCTTTTTTAAATTGTCCTTCGTCTCTAGCCAGGTTGAAGAATTTGGTCAGGACGGGGGCAATCTCCCGGAGGTATGTTTTATAAAATATTGCGGTAAAGCCGTCTGGTCCAGGGGCTTTTAGGGATTTCAGATTTTTAATAATAGATTTAATCTCTTGGGACGTGACCGGGCCATCTAAACTATCGACGGAAGCTTCATCTAGTGTGGGTAATCCTAGGGAGCGCAGGAAAGGGCCTATAGCCTCTGATGGGGCTGGGTGGAATGAGGTATCCTTTTGGATGTTATATAGTGTTGAGTAATACTTGTTAAACTGCTGTCCTATCTGTGACGGAAGTTTGTAGGATTGAGCGTCTTGTTTAATTTCATGAATGCGAGAGTTGCTAGTGCGGTGTCTTAATTTATTCGCTAAGATTGTGTCAGCTTTATTACCTTTGGTGTAGAAAAGTTGCTTCAGTTTGAGCAAATTATTTTGGGTTTTGGTGTATTCTAGTTTGCATATATGTCTCCTGACATTTCTGATCTCCTCTATGATTTGTATGTTATCTGCTGTATAACTTTGGGATTCCAGATCCCGAAGTTTACGATGGGCTTGAGACATAGTAAGGCCTGCCTGTTTCCTCAGATGGGCTTGTTTTTGTATAAAGAAGCCTCTAGTGGTAGCCTTAAAGGCTCCCCACAGAGTATCCGCCCGGATTCCGGGCGTGTCGTTAGTTCGTAGGGTGAAGTTTATCTCTTTCCTAAGCTCCTCTCTAAGGGGGATGTCGGAGAGAAGAGTGTGAGGCAGTCTCCAGTTGGGTCTGGGCCTAATGGTGTTCTGTGACTCTATGTCCATTAAAACCATATCATGGTCTGACCACGGGCACGCACAAATCATTGTGCGAAGAATAATGTCTAAGGAGTCTGGGTGGCAAAACATGTAGTCTAATCTAGAATGTGTGGAGTGGGGTATAGAATAGTGAGTATAATCTCTGTCCAGAGGATGCAGAGATCTCCAAACATCAAAAAAATTAAATTGTGACATAAGCTCTCGGAATCTGCGACTAACAGTCTCTGGGCAAGAGGGACTTTTTTTAGAAGGTTTTGTTTGTCTGTCAAGGCCGCCATCCCACACCATATTCAGGTCTCCCGCCACTATCACTCTGCCCTGTCTCACTAGGTCAACTTTATGTAAGATTTTCTTCAGATATCTGGGTTGGAGGGTATTAGGTAAATATACAGATACTAAGGTATAGGTGACATGGTCAAGGTTGCATATCAGGATAAGGAATCTTGCTTGTGGATCTCTGAATTCATAAATCGGTTCAAAGGCCACTCTTTTGTTAATGAGGATAGCGACACCTCTGGCTTTTTTAGAGTAAGAGGCTGTCTTTACTGCGGGATAATTCCGGAATGACGGGCCAGGGGAGACATTACCTAAAAGGTGTGTTTCCTGAAGAAAGGCGACATCCGCCTTATGAAATTTTAGTGTTCTAACAAGCAAACTGCGTTTACCAAAAGTGTTTAGACCCCTAACATTCAGTGTCAGAAACCTAAGGGGTGTCATTTGTGCACTCTAAACTCGTAAGGATAGGGTAGGTGGGGGAATCGGTAGAGGAGATGAGGAATATGAAAGGGAAGGTAAAAGAAAGGGAACTGGTGGAAGTAGTCCACCTAAGTGGGACGCAAGCGTGGGTTCCAAAGTCTGGGGGGGGAGCTAAACCAAATCAACAAAATGGGCTATTGAACGTATAGCCCCGCTCTCTAAGAGAATGCAGGGAGGCTAGCCACCTGCCCGGACCGCCACAACATGTATGGAAGTTTTCCATGTGGGCGCTGGTCAATTTCAAATCTGGCGGTCTAACCAGAGGCCAGCCAACCTGCATTGTTCTGAACAAGTTAACACAAACATTTGCATACAGGTAATAAGTGTTAGCAAAAACTGATTAGCATATGAGCCTGAGTCCAGTGGGGTATCAGGTAGGTGAGGCTTGAGGCCTCAGGATGTGGTCAGGTGGATTAGGTTTTTGGCGTTTGGGTCTCTGCTCTTTAACAGACCAAATTGGGGCTGAGACACGAAGCTTGGATTGGGTAGCTGTCTGAGGTTCAGCCGCAGGTTGTAGTCCCCAGTTAGCTAGAAGTGTTCTGCCTAACGAAGGAGAGGAGACAACATGAGATTGATTGTCCTTTGTCACTATTAATTTAGTGGGGAATCCCCATCTATATTTGATGTTGGCCTTCCTAAGTTGTGTAGTGATAGGAGCATACAATTTGCGCTGTTGTAGCGTATGCGATGAAAGATCGGGCAGGAGTTGTATATCTTTGAAGTCATCGGGTAGGCTGGGTTTGCTATAAGATGCCTGCATCAAGCGATCTTTGAATTTTAAGTTATGAAAGTAGACCACCACATCTCTCGGTTTGTCAGAAGACATTGATCTCGGCCTCAGGGCCCTGTGTGCTCGCTCCATGTTGTGGCTGTCGCCCTCCAGGGGGCCAAGCAAAGCAGTAAATAGGTTTATGAGAAACTCCTGAAGGTTCCCCGGCAGGACTGACTCGGGTATACCTCTAAATCGTATGTTATTTCTTCTGGCCCTATCTTCTACATCTGCCAGCTTTAATTCGAGTTGGGAGATCTGTTCTGCAAGGTTTTCAGCATACGCGAGGATGTTGGAATTGTCTGTGGCTAGGTCATCATGTTGTCTCTCTAAGGTGTCGATCCTGTCACCCATCTCCCCGATATCCTTCCTGAGTTCAGCTGAGCTCCTCTGAATTTCAGCTGTAATGGATTTGGTTTGGGCTGCTAGCATCTTTTGTAGTGTGCTCTCTGTAATGTAGTGATTTGAGTGGGCTCCTGAGTGGGAGCTTGACTGGGAGTCCTCGTCTTGTGATTCTGGGTCACTCATTTCCTTCCGCAAAGGGAGAGAGTCTTTAGGGGGTTGAGAGAAATGGTCGAGCACCGTTTTCTTGAGTGCAGCGGGAGTTCTAGGGTTTCTTTTAGATGCGTGAGGCATGGCTAGTATTTCTTTAGGGAGTAGTTGTTGATTTGAATGATGGACCACCTTGACCACCTTGACCACTGTGGAACCTGAGAGAAAAGTTGCTAACACATAGGAACTGACTAGGAAGAGTTACAATCACTAAGGATTAGTGTTTCAACATTGTAATACATAGGTGAGATAGAGAGAGCGGGGCCAGGTATAACCCATAGGAGTTATTTACACTTAATACATGACAGAGGTTGTCTAAGCAAGCTATTTAGAATAAATTAGCTTAGTAACCTCCAAGAGGAGATGAAGAGGGGGGGGGAAGGGGGAAGGCCCCAGGATCCCCCCACGCACCTCAAGGAGTGGGATACGACCAAAAGGAAGGGAGAGGGGTATGGGAGGTGACCAATCCAGACAAGCTGGATCGGAGCGGGTGAGGTGCGATAGGGGAGCCAAAAGAAACAGACCCTATCCCCCGCCCCCCCCCTGTATCCGTGTGCCTAGGTCAGTGGTTATAAATCTAATCAACTAATAACAGTACAGTGGCAACACAACGTTTTATGCAAAGACAAACAAAATCAGATAATAAAATATCTAACCTGTAAATTGCAGATAGCAGGTTTACTGCTGTAGGTAGGACCTATAGGAAAAAGTAGTGGTTAAACAGACAGTTAAATAGAATAACACTCCACTTTGAGCTAAGAGCTCAAAGACACACAGGCTGGCACAGCAGCAATAGTTTTGCACAATAGTGGGACAGGTTGTTGCAGCAGAATGGATGCTAAAGTCTCACTGAGGATATGTTGTTTAAAAGTATCTTCTGAGAAATAAATAAACAATGGTAGTAGGGTCAGATAGGTGGACTATCTGAATATACGGTAAATACCAATCCAATATAGCTTTTGATAGAATAACTCCCTATGAGACAGAGTCCTCAGAGTGATTTAATGTCTTACATATGGGGTATGCTGGTAAAGTTCTTATTCAAAGTAGGTAGGGTGTGAATGTCCCAAAGGGGTCTGAGATGACCATAGAACAACTGAGATAATAATGAACAGGGGAGTGTTCCTGGCCCCCTGCAGGTGTTGATCTCTCTGTTAACTTTTTCTTTTCTTTTGGGGTTTATTCTCTTTTTTCCCTCCCCTTACTTTATTCAGTCAATATGTTTGAGGAGTTATCTTGGGGAGAGGTACAGTAACAGGAATATTTTAATGCCACTCGCTGTCATGTACAAGGACTAAGCGTGCAAGGCCTCTAGAGTGTCTCTCTGCTGCAGACTGAGGTGAGGTTTCTGAGCTAGTGCCCCTGGAAACTGTGCGATATGTCAAAGGGGAGGTGTGCAATAGTACCGGTCAAGGGCATGCGTTTACTTTGCTTTGTATTGAGAAGTTAGGTCTTACCCTTGCTGTCCAGATGATGCAACTCTCTGCTACTGGATATCACATTGAAAGCAAAATGGCGTGTTTTCGCGCCACTACAGGTGTGGCGCACTCAGAGATTTCAAGGCGCTTCTTACCCTCTTGTCCAGGGCAGCTTCCTTGACCAGTGGGCAGCAACACCTCCACAGATCCGGTGTAAGGGGAGAATACCCGAGGTGTGCGATCTCTCAGATGGCCTGCAGCTGAATGTGGCCGGTTGCGTGCTGCTGCACCGGAGCGGAGCCCCGACCCTCCGGGCAGCAGAAGTGGGAGGCTTAGGTCTTTTCTATCTCCAGCGGGGGTGTAGAGTTCTTAGTAGTCCGGTCCCAGATCCGTGTGGTACGCTGGCTTTTCAAGAGGCCTTTGGGCGGCCTGTCGGAACTTCTCGTCACCGCTGACACGCTTCTTATGGAGCGGTAGTAGACGCCGTATACTACGGCAGAGTCTGGATCTTAGTCCCCGCTTCAGGGATTCACGGGCACCTCAGAGCGGAGCCCCGACCCTCTGAGGTTGCAGCTGTGGAGGCGATTAGGTAGCGGGAGGGCTTCGCTATAAGATGGCCGGTCTCCGGCTTCTCAGCTTCAGTGTGGGCTAAAAGTGCCAAAGTTCAAAGTCTAGCACACTTCAGAGAATGCTCACCCTTCTTAGGCTATACCAGGAGTGAGTTTAGTATAGAGTTTGGTGAGGTTTGAGCAGTTATATAAACTTTATATTGGAAGGTTTGTAGGAGCTCCTCACTAATGCTGCTATCTTGCTCGGCGGTTAACTCCGCCCCCATCCATTCCTCTTCTTCTATTGCATTATTGAGGTCCCTGTTCCATGCACTGGTGTATTTCAGTAGTTGCGTATCTGGTGGAGTCAGTAGCATTTTATATGTTTTTGAGATTAGTCTTTTTGGTGGGGTAGGTGCCGTGCATAGGGCTTCAAATGGAGTGAGTTCCCTTAGGAAGTCACGTTTATTTTTATGGTGCATTAGGAAATTGGATAGTTGGTGGTATCTCTGCCAGGAGGAATAAAATGTACCCAAATTGTTCTGTCATCTCGTGTTGTGGTCGCAGTCTTCCCCCGACTAGTGCAAAGTGTATGGTACTGACTCTCAAGCTATGCGTATTACACTTACGTTTGCTCAATTCGTAATAAGGTATATCAGGGTTTTCCAGAATTGGAATTAGTGGTGAGGTGATGCTTGATATGTGTGTGCTGGTAGAAATTAGTTTGTTCCATTCCGAGAGGGTTTCTGTTATTACGTGGTATTTATACAGAATTTTGGGGCGCTTTGGTATAGAAGTCCAGGCTAGGGAAGCAACATTGTTGGAATGAAGGATCTGACCATCAATCCTAACCCATTGTGTGACCATTCAGTTAGCCTCTGTAGTAGTATGGCCCTTCTGTATAATGCCAAGTCAGGAAAGCCCAAGCCCCCTCTGTCTCTGGGAAGATAGAGTGTCTTTTTGGGTATTCTTGGTCTCACACCAGTCCAAATGAACTGTTCCAAGGTTCTCTGGAGGTTAGAGAGGAAGTCCGTAGGCAAGTGGATAGGGACCGTTTGCATGACATATAAAATGCGTGGTAAAATATTCATTTTAATTAGGCCTATCTTTCCCAGCCAAGATAAAGATTTATTCCTCCAAGAGGATAAATCATTCATTATTTCTTTCCTGAGGGTGAGGTAGTTATTTTTATAAAAATCCGATGCATTTGCCGACAAATAAATACCTAGGTATTTCAATTTGGTGGCTGCCAGGGGAACTTTGTAATGCAATGCCGAGAACTGAGTATGTTCGGAGGGTGAGTTGATATTAAGGAGTTCGGATTTTGAAAGGTTTAGGTGGAAATTAGAAAGTTTTCCATACATATTGTGTGACCATTCACACATATTGTGTGACCATTCAGTTAGCCTCTGTAGTAGTATGGCCCTTCTGCATAATGCCAAGTCAGGAAAGCCCAAGACCCCTCTGTCTCTGGGAAGATAGAGTGTCTTTTTGGGTATTCTGGGTCTCACACCAGTCCAAATGAACTGTTCCAAGGTTCTCTGGAGGTTAGAGAGGAAGTCCATAGGCAAGTGGATAGGGACCGTTTGCATGACATATAAAATGCTTAGTAAAATATTCATTTTAATTAGGCCTATCTTTCCCAGCCAAGATAAAGATTTATTCCTCCAAGAGGATAAATCATTAATCATTTCTTTCCTGAGGGTGAGGTAGTTATTTTTATAAAAATCCGATGCATTTGCCGACAAATAAATACCTAGGTATTTCAATTTGGTGGCTGCCAGGGGAACTTTGTAATGCAATGCCAAGAACTGAGTATGTTCGGAGGGTGAGTTGATATTAAGGAGTTCGGATTTTGAAAGGTTTAGGTGGAAATTAGAAAGTTTTCCATAATCTTTTAGTTCTGTGAGTAACTCTGGAATTGACGATTCGATGTTAGTGAGAGTGTAGAGAACATCATCGGCGTATAACGCCTGTTTGTGTTCAGTGTCACCGATACGGATTCCCCTAATGTTAGGGTTAAGACGTATCTTTTGTGCTAGGGCTTCGATTGAGAGGGCGAAAAGTAATGGGGATAACGGGCATCCCTGTCGGGTCCTGTTTGATATTGAAAAGGTATCTGACAGGGTTCCGTTGACTCTAATCCGGGCATTGGGAGCTGAGTAAAGGACAAAGACCATATTAAGGAAGGGGTCTCCGAAATTCATGCCCTTCATGACCTGACGAAGAAAGAGCCAATCGACCCGGTCGAAGGCCTTCTCCGCGTCCGTCGAGAAGAGCGCCAGAGGCACTCCCTCAACTTGCGCAAAATTTATTATCTGAATCACTTTTGTGGTGTTATCTCGTGCCTCCCTGCCGGGCACGAAACCCACTTGAGACGAGATTCGCGAGATATTTGTTAAGACGGTTTGCTAATATTTTGGCGAGAATTTTGATGTCCAAATTTAATAGGGAAATGGGTCTGAAATTTGCTGGGCTATTGGGGAGCTTTCCTGGTTTAGGTAAGACAGTGATGTGCGCCTCTAGCATAGTGCCAGAGAACGCTGGCTGTTCTATCAGGTTATTAAAAAGTTGAAGCATCAGAGGCCCTAGTGTATCGATAAATGACTTGTAGTACTTTAAGGAAAACCCGTCTGGGCCTGGACTTTTTCCGCTAGGAAAATCCTTAATGGCCTGCAAGAGTTCCTCTATAGTGATATGTGAGTCTAAACTATTTCTTTGTTCTAAATCTAATTGTGGTAATGTTAGCGCTGCTAGATATTGGTCTATCAAGAGTTTCCTGTCAGATGTACCTTCGTGAGGAGCTAGTGGGTCGGATGCCCTGCCTATGTTATATAATGTCTGATAGAAGGAATGGAAGGAGTTTGCTATTTGTTTGCTGCCTTTAATCACAGAGCCATCTGAGTTTTGTACTAGATGTACGTGTGTTTTTAGTTGTTTTCTATGTACAGCCCTGGCCAATAGCTTTCCGGGTTTGCTGCCTCCCTCGTAATATTGCTGTTTCACATTTAGGGTTTTAGGATGGTAGGCCTCTAGTAGGTGTGCTTTAAGGTCCTCTCTGGCTGTGTCTAGGGCTTCTTTGGTTTCTGTGTCTGATATGTTTCTATTGTGCGTCTCTTCTAATTGTGTTATAATGTTCAGTAATTGGGCCTGCTTTAGTCTGTGTTGTTTGATGAGACGTGCCTTATGTTTAAGGAAATCTCCTTGTATGACGCATTTGTGTGCCTCCCAGACATTTATAAATGAAGTGTGTGAGGGGTTGTTATGTGATAAATAGTCTTCCAAAGACTTTTGAATTTCTAGTTTAATGATAGGGTCATTCAGTAGAAAATCGTCTAGTCGCCAGATGTATGTCGTGGGGGGGAGGTCGGGCCAATGGACCGAACATGTGACTGGTGCATGATCCGACCAGGTTATAGGTCCAATGGAGCAGTTGGTGACCATGTCCAATCCATTCGAGTCCATGTAAAAGTAGTCTATGCGGGAATATTTGTTGTGTTGTGGAGAAAAGTATGTGTAGTCCTTATTTGCTGGGCGTAGTGTGCGACATATGTCATGGAGTTGAAGATTTAGAATTGTGTTTTTAACTGATTTAATTACTTTGGGTGAGGTACTGGCAGTGCCGTTTAAGTTGTCCATTAAGGTGTCCATGGTTAAGTTAAAGTCGCCAGACAGGAAGACCGGGCCCTTTGAGATTTTAGACATAAATATATGTTGATCATTATTTGGGCTATATAATGTAGCTAATGTTATTGGGTGCTCGTATAGTAGACCCGTGACGATCAAGTATCTGCCTTCCGGATCTCTCTCTATGTGTGAAATTTTCAAGGGTACTGAGTGATGAATTAATATACCTATGCCTCCTTTTTTAGATTGCCCCGAGGCAAATAGGGCTGTGGAGTATTGTGAATTAAACCATTTCGGTTCTTTTCCCTTGCAAAAATGTGTTTCTTGGAAAAACAGCACATGACTATACAAGCTTTTTAGAGCCCTAAAGGCTATATACCTTTTACCTGGGTTGCTCAAGCCCTTGGCGTTAATTGTAGTCAGCGTCAGGCCATGCGAGCCGAATTTGCTCAGTCTTCGATTCATTCTGGGGAGAAGAAGAAAAAAAGGGGGGGGGAGGACTGGAAGAGACGGGATTTGAAGGAGTTGAAAGGTTATATAGGGTTAGAAGAGAGGATGAGGGAATAGGAAGTTAATGGAGAGGTTGTTAGACCCGGTGCGTGTTCGCAGTCCAAACAATATACAAGGTAAAACAAGGATAGATTACAGTATTCAATTATATAGTAACTAGAATAAAACAGTAAGATTAAGAGAAGGTTTTTGAACGGGGTAGTAACCCTCAAGCTGGTACAAGAATACATGATAAACTTTAAACTCCAAATAGTGGTGGTATGAATTAATTGGGGAGAGTTTCATACTGGTCAATGTAGGGTGTCTAGTAGGGGTGGGAATTTTGAGGGAAATGTGGTGTAAAAGAGGGAGGATGGGGGAGGGGGGAAGAGTGGGGAGGAATGGGGGGGGTCTAGGAGGGGGGGTAGGGGGGAAGGGAAGAAAGAAAATGGAAACAAAGGAGGGGGAAGGAAGGGGTGTGTGGTAATGAGGGGAGTGAAAAGGTGAAGAAGGGGGGAGGAGGGGGAAAGGGTTGGAGGATAGGAGAAAGGGAGGAAGAGAGGAAGGGATATGAGATGGGAGGGAGTGGGTGGGGAGGGTAAAGGGAGGGGGAGGGGAAAAGGAGGAAAGGGTAGGGGAAAGGAGATAGGGGATAGGAGAAAGGAGAGGAAGGCGAGAAGGAAGAGGGGGGGAAAGGAAGGGGGGAGGGTGGGAGAAAGAAGGGGAAGAGGAGGAAGAGGGGGTGAGAGAAATGGTAAGAGAAGAAGTAGACTTGTACAAGGTTATATCTAATTGAAATAATGAGCCTCGTGTCCCAACATGGAAGCTGGTAACTAGAACAATATTAGGACAGCCGTGTAAGAAATATATATGGAAATACATAAAACTTGACCGCGGGCTAGGTAAATATAGTTTACATTTTGGTTCATCGTAAATAAGATAAAGTAAAGGTACATGGTTGCTAGTGTAAACATCATGAAGACTAACTGTGTAACCTGGAAAATTCAATAAAACAGTGTGTTTAGTGGGGGTTAGCATACTAAACTGCAAGTAATTAAGAGGGCATGTGCCCTTAATTTTTGCCCCTTGTGAACCTGTTACTTCATCGAAGTGTAGTGAGTCTTTCGGTCCTGCGACCAAGTCCACCTTCCCAGCAGTTTGCAAATATGGGGAGATGTGCAACTGTGTACAATAGATAAGCTTACTTAGCTGATTACCTAACCATTGTGAAAAGGATACGGCTCGAAATAATCCGAGCAAAGAGTCATGGATTCCATCTAGTTAAGAAGGTATCATTCAGCAACTGCAGATTCATGGGACTGAAGAGGTGTTTTCAGGGGTGGATCCCCGTTGTGGCTGGTCGTTATCAATTGAAAGGCCCGAGTAAAAGGCCTGCACATCTGAACCTGGGTGGAATATAAAGGATTTATTCTGGTGTGTGGCCACTAAGGAAACTGGGAAGCCCCAGCGGTACTGGATTTTATGGGCCCTTAGTTTGGCTGTAATGTGACCCATTTCCCTTCTTTTCTGGAGAGTTGTAGGTGATACGTCTGAGAAAATTTGTAATTCCTCGCCTGCATGGTGAACTGGATGTTTGAGTCGTGCGCATCTGAGGATTTCTTCCTTGTCTTTATAATTTAGAAAGCGGACTATGATGTCTCTGGGGGGGCCTTGGGTGGAGGTTTGGCCCTGAGTGCTCTGTGTGCACGCTCTAGGATTATGTCTGGGGAGGATGGAGAGTCCTTCAGAGTGCGGAACAGACTTTGGAGGTAGCCATCTATGGCAGGAGGGTGGAGGGCTTCTGAGATTCGTCTGAAACGTAAATTGTTCCGTTGGCCTCTGTTGTCTAGGTCTTCGATTTTGTCAGATAGCTGTCGTATTACCTCTGAGTTGCTTTGGATTTCGGTGTTCATTAATATTACTGAAGCTGAGTGTTCTCGTTGTTTGGTTTCTACCTGAGAGACTCTGTTATATAAGACTGAGATGTCTTTCCTTAATTCGTTAAAGAGGTTGCGCATTTCTTGGACAGCATCTTTAATGTCCTCCTTGGAGGATAGATGTCTTAGATCCTCTTTTGTGATTGTATGTTGTACTTATATTTCTGTGCCTTGTTGTTGTACATTGTGAGCACGTAGTCCAGCCTCCATAATGTCAGGTGGAGATGGGGTAGACGAATCTACTTGCTTCAGGTATTTGTTGAGTGTGCCTGCAGGAGTATTTTTGTCTGCCTTTCGTTGCTTTTTGCCAGGCATCCCTCAATTCTCCCTCCGGTGTGTAATTAGAGAGTTAAAAGAATTGTCCCTGTGGGGAGCTCATCGCTCTCTTAGTATATATATGTGAAAATGTATGCTTACTAAGAGGGGTGTGATTGTTCAAGGCTGGGGGCTACAGCTGTATTAGACCAATATGTCTGGATTGTGAGGGAATATGTCACTTATTGTATCCTGCACCGTTGCAAGCATGCAATTTTTATTGTAGATGTAACTGTAAATGCAGCTCATATAGATGTTCTTACAGCTGCTTGAGATGATAGCTGCAGATCTCTGCGATCTTCCCAGGATCAGTCCACAGAGGCAGGCCCAACTTGTGAGCAATGTTTAAAGGTCAGATCAAACCCTCAAAAAGGCTGCCCCATGTATGTTCAGGTGGATATTAATACAGACTGACCCACGAGTCTGTGTTCCTCCGCACCCCTTTCCCCACAGTGTTATTCAAGAGTTTCTCGCCTTCCTTACTCGTGGTCAAAATAAAAGTACTTAAATTGCGGTTTTATCACTGCAACCTGTGTGTGCAAATGAGCCGGGTTTCCTGAGTCTCTTTATTTGTTTCGTCAAGTGCTAATTGCAGCCCGGTGTGCTGGTCTGTGTAACCCGTGTGTGACCCAAGTTGGTGTGTGGCGCACTTAGGCCCTGTTGCTTCCGCAGTATCGTGGTAGTGTATTTTGGCGACTGGCTTACCCTGATTGTTGCCAGATGATCTACACGTCCCCGGTCCAGACCGCCAGTGAGCAATAGGCGACCCCCTTCTTCTGTGTGGTAGCGGGTTCAATGAGGTGAGTCGAGGTGACCGCTCCATTATTCAGAGCTCTCAGTCACTGCTGCATATGCTTTTTTGGAAGATGTTCCTTTTGAGGTTACTGCAGGTCCCTTTTTTTTTTTTTTTTTTTGCACACCAGGAGGCAGATGACACTTCAGTGCTATCACAGAATTATAAAATAAAAGAAGAGGAGTATTATTATATCATAATTATGCTATGTTCAGCTTGAGGGTTGAAGTTCTCTCCTTCAATACAATATAGAGAATGGTGTGCACAACAGCACACCACACCCTTTAGGGTGCGCCTCCCAATTGACAATATAGTGTAGATAATACAAAAAGTATAAATTCAGCTATAATACTACTATATGGTGACAGTGTGATCCAACAGTGGCATGTGGTAAAACAACAATCACAATATACTTAACAGTCTATAGTAATATGTGAATGTCCATCAAATAAAAAGTCCCAAACAAAAAGCGGCAGCACTCTGTCAAAGGATGGTCGTCCTGATGGTCAGAATCTGAGAAAAGAAAAAAACAGAGGCGCCACCATGGCCCAGTACCACCAAAGTACCATTTGTTTTGTTTTGGTGGTACTGGGCCATGGTGGTGCCTCTGTTTTTTTCTTTTCTCCTTCAATACAGCCATCTGCCAGCGTGGCTTGGCTCCGCCCCCTATCAAATCTTTTTTACACACTCTTCTGAGCTACCTTTAGCTCAAAGTATAAAGCTCAATAGATAATCCTCTCAGGAATCCGGATCTTTTCATAAAACATTTATAAAAAAGGTTTAGAATTAAATCTATCAGGGAACATACAGCCATTATTTTGGGGTGAATACCGGTAATGGGACTATACAAACTCTGTCCTCAATGGGAACATACAATACAATAGCCGTTACAATCACTACTCTGACTCTGACTTTGGATTAGGTCTCTAGTAGCTTTACACATTTGGTTCCTGCAATTTTTCACATTCTTGGTTTAATGGGGGCTATTGGTGATCAACATTTTTCAAAACTTACCACAGATTTTCAGCCTGCTGCAGGTCCCAGGTGAATCAGGTTTTCCTCTAGAATTGTTCTTTTAAAAATTATTCAGACCTCATAATTCTGCCACCACCATGCTTTGCCCTAGAATGATTATTGGTGTTAGCTTTGCATCATTGATAGACCTAGATTACATGTAGAGCACACTCGATAGCTCTGGGTGCTTTATATTCCACTCAGCCTCATGCAAAGAATATCTCACAGGGCTCCATTTAAGAAGCTTTGCTTTGGAGCGCCTTCAGATTGCTGCTTCTTAAACTATAAGGCAACTCTTAACTGGCATTTTTCAATCGCCTTAGAATTGTCCAACCAGAGTGATTAATAGTACCTGCTGGATTGCGCTCGAGTGATGTTAATGCACTACACTGCTACATTTTTTTGTACTTCACTTGTAATTGGGGCCCTTTTTGTAATGTTGGTGGGATATTTCCTTATCAGACCAATCAAGGCCAGTATTCTTCTTATCCTAGGCATCAAGTGGAAAGATAAGGAAAAATCCCAGAACTAAGTAAAAAAGTTTGAAGGAATGAGGAAGTACAGGAACAGTTGACATCACAATCTGCAAGGGTTAATGAGGAGAAGGTTGCAGGCCTGAGTAGGATTCAGAAGTAAGCAGACAGTACTATGCCCCTGAGAAACACAAAAATAAAAGAAATGCTCACCAGGCAGTGCAGGGTTCAGTGAGACGAGACATTCCAATATCAATATCAAAGGGTTAAGCAAAGGAGTGGTCACTAGGCAATGCAGGATTCAGTAACAAGCAGGCAGTCCAATCTTTCGGAATATCAAAAGGGTTAAACAGTAGAATGGTCAATAGGCAATGTAGGTTTCAGTAAAAAGCAGGCAGTCCAATCTTTCTGAGTATCAAAAGGGTTAAACAGTAGAATGATCAATAGGCAATGCAGGATTCAGTAACAAACAGGCAGTTCAATCTTTCTGAGTATCAAAAGGGTTAAACAGTAGAATGAAAAATAGGCAATGCAGGATTCAGTAACAAGCAGGCAGTCCAATCTTTCTGAGTATCAAAAGGGTTAAACAGTAGAATGGTCAATAGGCAATGTAGGTTTCAGTAAACAGCAGGCAGTCAAATTTGTCTGAGTATCAAAAGGGTTAAAGTGAAAGTCAGCCCACGGCAGAATGCTGTTTTGCTAAGTGGTGACGTTTTCACCTCTTAGCAAACAGCGTGCGGGAAATTCGGCTCCACGGGGGGCCAAGCCTGATTTCCCGCATGGCTATTGACTAAGAGGTGAAAACATTGCCTCTCAAGCAAAACAGCATTCTGTCATGTGCTGCCTGAGCAGCTCAATCCAGTGAATGCTTGGAACAAATAAAGAAGCTTTCTGCATGAAGTATTTATACTTCATGAATGAAAGTCCCCTTTATTTATTCCAATAGTCAATCCTAGCATTTCAGAAACACTAGGATTGACTTTTACTTTAAGCAGTAGAATGGTCAATAGGCAATGCAGGGTTCAGTATCAAGCAGGCAGTCCAGTAAAGCACAATAGTAAAGAGCAAAAAATTGTACCCAGGAGTTCACAGAGTTAAACCTATACTAGAGCACTTACAGACTGAAGGAGATTACCTTTTATAGGGGCAGGCTCACGCCCAGGTGGAGGCATAGGTGTACAGGAAATGAGCAAAGCAGCAATCACGGCGTGCAGTGATGATGTCACCGCTGTGCGACACACAACAACCAGATGCTACCATGGCAACGGCCAGGAGGAGCAGGGTGGCGATATGACACTTGTATTAAATGCTGGAAGGTTCATGCAGCTGTGCCCCCTGCTCTCGCAAAACCAATAGCTCAAGAGAAGGGCTTGTCAATCTGGTTGGTTTTAAGACCACAATTACCTCATTATCATTTCATGCCCACTAGCACAAGCCTGAAATGCTCAGGCCCCAAAACTGCATTGCAGTTTCTTAAATAGGGCCCATATTGTTTTGTTCTAAAGGCTAGAGAACCTTATTAAACCATACAACCTTTTTCTACATGTTTCTGTGTCTCCTAAATGCTATAACTGTCCAAAAAGGGAGGTTTCTCCCATTTCAGCTGCTGATCTTTCCAGCTCCATCAGAGTTAACATTGGCCTTTGTTACTTTCCTGACTAATACCCTCCTTACCTAGCCACTGAGTTTTGGTAAACATCTTCTATAGGTAAAGTTGTGGTTGCGCTATATTCTTTAAATGAAAATTGTGGGAGATTTTTAAAAATGTAGATTTTTTTTTTTTTTAAAAAACAACCTTGTTTGGTGCTTCTCCAAAACTTTATTCCATAATTGTCTTATACTATGGCCAGGAAATGTTGACAAGCCCAGCTCTCACAGGATTGCTTTCTCAAGAGCAAGGCACTTGTAGGTAGGGTTGTCTGCCCCACCGTATGATAATTCTGGGTCATGCTCACTAACAAACTCTATGGCTTCCAAGAAACAGGTGTATTAATTTGAGATTAGATCAAACTTTAATTGCAGATACAAAGAAAGGGGGGGTATGGGATCGCGCTACAAATAGCTAGAGAGTTCCTAATATAAATAGTATTTTTGTAATAACAGTAATTACCGTATTTATAGGAGTGAATTAAGTGCCAATGGATAAATATATTTCCCCTATGATCTTTACTTGGGTGCATAATAAAAACCAAATAACAAATAAACTTATAGATGTATATTATAACAACTAACTCCAACTCCGGCATCAAATAAAAAAGCTCTTAGACAATAAGCTTAAAATTCTAATCATAGTAGACTAAAGTAGTATCTACTGATAGAATACAATAACAAGATAAAATGGAGTGGCTGCCTTTGCTATGGTTCCGTGATAGTTCACCTTATAGCACGTTTGGAACCGCTAAAACACGTAATGTAGTAAAATAGTCTTTTAAGACACTTTCACAGATTTAATGACCCAGTTCGTATTTTCACACAGTGATACAGATACCTTCAGTTAAGATCACTTGTTTAGGCTGAGTCTCCTGTCTTTCGTTTCAGCGTGTGTGATGAAATGCTGCGATAGTGTCTCCGTGTGTGTGATAGAACGCTGCAACAGTGAATCCAATCTCACTGTAAGAGAAAGAAGTTCCGGTTCCAGTTGGGAGTTCAGATTGAACCTGCTGGTATGGCTGATCCGTAATTTGTCCGTTTATAGATGCTTGACACAGTCTCTAAAGTTAGAGTTTAGCAATATGTGGGTAAGTGGAAGTAGGTCCTGGGACAGGGATTATACATATGGAAACTACTCGATATGGGATATAGTTCGATGTACCTGTCCTATCTACTCCACTACACCCACCAGTGAATTTAGTCCAAGTCGTTCAGAGTAAGCTCGTCTACATACTATTTATATTAGGAACTCTCTAGCTATTCGTAGCGCGATCCCATACCCCCCCCCCTTTCTTTGTATCTCTAACTGTTTGGAGTGTATTTTTGAGGTTAATACACTCTGTTTTGGGATTTGCATTGGAGAAATTGGGTGTTGCATCTAATATCATATCCCCTAAGCCATATACTCTTTTTAACCTCTGATATTCTACATCCACTCAAATTTATTTTATTGTTTATAAAAACAATTTTTAATAATTTTTTATGTTTTTATATATATATATATATATATATATATTTTTTTTCATATAATCCTTTTGAGGTCACAGAATTGATATACTAAATTAACTTTATAGAATCAATATTAATTATATATAGATAGTACACCCTATTGAATCATTTTCATAATCTTAAATCACGAAATTGACTTTTTAGATTTTTTAGAATTAATTGTATATAATATACATCACTTGAAGTATCGATTTGCACAATTATTGTAATTATTTCATGTATTAATTTTTTATTCACATAACTCACATCCAATTTTTTAACAATGGATATATTCACACACAGGGATATAATTCTTAGGGATATTGCAACCAACAATAATCCAGAAACGGTTATTAATATTGAATCTGATAATATGGATGATATACATATAAATTTAGAAAACATGTTGTCCAAAGAAATTAAACATTTGGAAATTAAATATATACAGAATTATATAGACCAGAAGAGGTACCAAGAGGTCTAAGACTGAAAAAAGATTGTACATTCACATTACCAGATTCACTACTAATAGAATGGTTTGAAGTATTAGAGACAGCCTCTACAAATCTCATGAAAATTATCATTAAAGCAAGAAATCTTCATTTAACAGATGTAAAAAAAGAGATATAAACAATTAAAAATAATATCTATACAGTAGAATTGAGTGAGGAATACAAACAAGTACAAACAGAAATGATTAAAAGAATTTCAGAAACTAAAGGGAATATTATCTTTCAAAAGAAATCGAAATTTAAAAGAGATGTAGCTGATTATAAAAAAGAGGAGGACAATTTTAGAGGTGAAGGTCTCAATGAAGAAGACCTAGAACATATAGGTAATGAAGATATAAGTGATAATTCCACTATAGAATACCCAAGAAAAGAATTAATGCACATTTTCAGTAAGAAAAAATCCACTAATAAGAATCAGTCTGATCATTATAGTAAGCCACAAGATCAACATTACAGTAAGGTACAAGACAATTATAAGGGTAGACACCATTATCACTATAGGAATGAAAATTATAATGGATATTATAAAACAAGGAAAGGATATGACTATATCAACTATGATAGAGGAAATACCAATAATGAAACATCAAAAAACCAAGTTCCTTTATATAAAGGAATCAATAAATATAGTGACAATAGGAATCAAAGGATAAATCAAGATAATAATTATGAATATCCAAGGGACCCAAGATCACAACAAAATTATAATTCAAATGATTATCAATACAAACAACAAAGTAGGGAATACAATTCGGAAAAGTATGATAGAGAATATCACCACTATCCACAATATAGACACCAGAATAAACATGAAAATAGGCAAAATGAAAGATATTTTGAGAACACACATAGAGAAAATCCACACAACTGGAATAGAGACCATTCAAATAGGGATCACTTAAATTGGAGAATACCTATTCAAAACAGGTTTACACCATTACAGGATTTGGAAAGCCCCATTAGACATCCTAATCAGAGGGGGTTTAAAGAGACAACACAAAATCGGGGACCTCAAAAGATTCCCTAGATACAGAAAGACCACAAAGAAATCTACAGGGAAAAAGAAGATTAGAGGTAGAAGAGGGGGAAGAACCTCTAAACAAATCCCTAAAGAGATAAAAAAAGAAAAGGAAAGCACAGTGGGTATCTTCAATCTTAGGCCTAGATTTAGAGTTCGGCGGTAAAAGGGCTGTTAACGCTCCGCAGGTTTTTTTCTGGCCGCACCATAAATTTAACTCTGGTATCGAGAGTTCAAACAAATGCTGCGTTAGGCTCCAAAAAAGGAGCGTAGAGCATTTTTACCGCAAATGCAACTCTCGATACCAGAGTTGCATACGGACGCGGCCGGCCTCAAAAACGTGCTCGTGCACGATTCTCCCATAGGAAACAATGGGGCTGTTTGAGCTGAAAAAAAACCTAACACCTGCAAAAAAGCAGCGTTCAGCTCCTAACGCAGCCCCATTGTTTCCTATGGGGAAACACTTCCTACGTCTGCACCTAACACTCTAACATGTACCCCGAGTCTAAACACCCCTAACCTTACACTTATTAACCCCTAATCTGCCGCCCCCGCTATCGCTGACCCCTGCATTACACTTTTAACCCCTAATCTGCCGCTCCGTAAACCGCCGCCACCTACGTTATCCATATGTACCCCTAATCTGCTGCCCCTAACACCGCCGACCCCTATGTTATATTTATTAACCCCTAATCTGCCCCCCACAACGTCGCCGACACCTACCTACACTTATTAACCCCTAATCTGCCGAGCGGACCTGAGCGCTACTATAATAAATGTATTAACCCCTAATCCGCCTCACTAACCCTATAATAAATAGTATTAACCCCTAATCTGCCCTCCCTAACATCGCCGACACCTACCTTCAATTATTAACCCCTAATCTGCCGACCGGAGCTCACCGCTATTCTAATAAATGTATTAACCCCTAAAGCTAAGTCTAACCCTAACACTAACACCCCCCTAAGTTAAATATAATTTTTATCTAACGAAATAAATTAACTCATATTAAATAAATGATTCCTATTTAAAGCTAAATACTTACCTGTAAAATAAATCCTAATATAGCTACAATATAAATTACATTTATATTATAGCTATTTTAGGATTAATATTTATTTTACAGGCAACTTTGTAATTATTTTAACCAGGTACAATAGCTATTAAATAGTTAAGAACTATTTAATAGTTACCTAGTTAAAATAATTACAAATTTACCTGTAAAATAAATCCTAACCTAAGATATAATTAAACCTAACACTACCCTATCAATAAAATAATTAAATAAACTACCTACAATTACCTACAATTAACCTAACACTACACTATCAATAAATTAAATAAACACAATTGCTACAAATAAATACAATTAAATAAACTATCTAAAGTACAAAAAATAAAAAAGAACTAAGTTACAGAAAATAAAAAAATATTTACAAACATAAGAAAAATATTACAACAATTTTAAACTAATTACACCTACTCTAAGCCCCCTAATAAAATAACAAAGACCCCCAAAATAAAAAATTCCCTACCCTATTCTAAAATACAAAAATTACAAGCTCTTTTACCTTACCAGCCCTGAACAGGGCCCTTTGCGGGGCATGCCCCAAGAATTTCAGCTCTTTTGCCTGTAAAAAAAAACATACAATACCCCCCCCCAACATTACAACCCACCACCCACATACCCCTAATCTAACCCAAACCCCCCTTAAATAAACCTAACACTAAGCCCCTGAAGATCTTCCTACCTTGTCTTCACCTCACCAGGTATCACCGATCCGTCCTGGCTCCAAGATCTTCATCCAACCCAAGCGGGGGTTGGCGATCCATAATCCGGTGCTCCAAAGTCTTCCTCCTATCCGGCAAGAAGAGGACATCCGGACCGGCAAACATCTTCTCCAAGCGGCATCTTCTATGTTCTTCCATCCGATGACGACCGGCTCCATCTTGAAGACCTCCAGCGCGGATCCATCCTCTTCTTCCGACGACTAGACGACGAATGACGGTTCCTTTAAGGGACGTCATCCAAGATGGCGTCCCTCGAATTCCGATTGGCTGATAGGATTCTATCAGCCAATCGGAATTAAGGTAGGAATTTTCTGATTGGCTGATGGAATCAGCCAATCAGAATCAAGTTCAATCCGATTGGCCGATCCCATCAGCCAATCAGATTGAGCTCGCATTCTATTGGCTGATCGGAACAGCCAATAGAATGCGAGCTCAATCTGATTGGCTGATTGGATCAGCCAATCGGATTGAACTTGATTCTGATTGGCTGATTCCATCAGCCAATCAGAAAATTCCTACCTTAATTCCGATTGGCTGATAGAATCCTATCAGCCAATCGGAATTCGAGGGACGCCATCTTGGATGACGTCCCTTAAAGGAACCGTCATTCGTCGTCTAGTCGTCGGAAGAAGAGGATGGATCCGCGCTGGAGGTCTTCAAGATGGAGCCGGTCGTCATCGGATGGAAGAAGATCGAAGATGCCGCTTGGAGAAGATGTTTGCCGGTCCGGATGTCCTCTTCTTGCCGGATAGGAGGAAGACTTTGGAGCACCGGATTATGGATCGCCAACCCCCGCTTGGGTTGGATGAAGATCTTGGAGCCAGGACGGATCGGTGATACCTGGTGAGGTGAAGACAAGGTAGGAAGATCTTCAGGGGCTTAGTGTTAGGTTTATTTAAGGGGGGTTTGGGTTAGATTAGGGGTATGTGGGTGGTGGGTTGTAATGTTGGTGGGGGGGTATTGTATGTTTTTTTTTACAGGCAAAAGAGCTGAAATTCTTGGGGCATGCCCCGCAAAGGGCCCTGTTCAGGGCTGGTAAGGTAAAAGAGCTTGTAATTTTTGTATTTTAGAATAGGGTAGGGAATTTTTTATTTTGGGGGTCTTTGTTATTTTATTAGGGGGCTTAGAGTAGGTGTAATTAGTTTAAAATTGTTGTAATATTTTTCTTATGTTTGTAAATATTTTTTTATTTTCTGTAACTTAGTTCTTTTTTATTTTTTGTACTTTAGATAGTTTATTTAATTGTATTTATTTGTAGCAATTGTGTTTAATTAATTTATTGATAGTGTAGTGTTAGGTTAATTGTAGGTAATTGTAGGTAGTTTATTTAATTATTTTATTGATAGGGTAGTGTTAGGTTTAATTATAACTTAGGTTAGGATTTATTTTACAGGTAAATTTGTAATTATTTTAACTAGGTAACTATTAAATAGTTCTTAACTATTTAATAGCTATTGTACCTGGTTAAAATAATTACAAAGTTGCCCGTAAAATAAATATTAATCCTAAAATAGCTATAATATAAATGTAATTTATATTGTAGCTATATTATGATTTATTTTACAGGTAAGTATTTAGCTTTAAATAGGAATAAGTTATTTAATAAGAGTTAATTTATTTCGTTAGATGTAAATTATATTTAAGTTAGGGGGGTGTTAGTGTTAGGGTTAGACTTAGCTTTAGGGGTTAATACATTTATTAGAATAGCGGTGAGCTCCGGTCGGCAGATTAGGGGTTAATAATTGAAGGTAGGTGTCGGCGATGTTAGGGAGGGCAGATTAGGGGTTAATACTATTTATGATAGGGTTAGTGAGGCGGGTTAGGGGTTAATAACTTTATTATAGTAGCGCTCAGGTCCGCTCGGCAGATTAGGGGTTAATAAGTGTAGGTAGGTGTCGGCGACGTTGTGGGGGGCAGATTAGGGGTTAATAAATATAACATAGGGGTCGGCGATGTTAGGGGCAGCAGATTAGGGGTACATAGGGATAACGTAGGTGGCGGCGATTTGCGGTCGGAAGATTAGGGGTTAATTATTTTAAGTAGCTTGCGGCGACGTTGTGGGGGGCAAGTTAGGGGTTAATAAATATAATATAGGGGTCGGCGGGGTTAGGGGCAGCAGATTAGGGGTACATAAGTATAACGTAGGTGGCGGTCGGCAGATTAGGGGTTAAAAATTTTAATCGAGTGGCGGCGATGTGGGGGGACCTCGGTTTAGGGGTACATAGGTAGTTTATGGGTGTTAGTGTACTTTAGGGTACAGTAGTTAAGAGCTTTATAAACCGGCGTTAGCCAGAAAGCTCTTAACTCCTGCTATTTTCAGGCGGCTGGAATCTTGTTGTTAGAGCTCTAACGCTCACTGCAGAAACGACTCTAAATACCAGCGTTAGAAAGATCCCATTGAAAAGATAGGCTACGCAAATGGCGTAGGGGGATCTGCGGTATGGAAAAGTCGCGGCTGAAAAGTGAGCGTTAGACCCTTTAATCACTGACTCCAAATACCAGCGGGCGGCCAAAACCAGCGTTAGGAGCCTCTAACGCTGGTTTTGACGGCTACCGCCGAACTCTAAATCTAGGCCTAAGTAAGGTGAGTTTAAGTAAAGAACAAGAGAGAGTCTTAGAAAAAGGTTTAACCTTCGCTCCATCATATAGACTCAATAAATTCGAAACCTTGATCATTATAAATCAGTATATAAGGAAGATAACCTTGAAAAGATATTTTTTAAAAAACCCTATTAAAGAAAAAACCATACACAATAGTTACATTCACACCAATTTAAGAGCGAAATCTACTTTTTTCCCTATACAGGAAAAAAGCGAGCATATAAAACTATTTGAAGAAAACATTAAAAAAGATCTTGAAGATTTAGATCAAAGTAAACCAATAAAAAAGAATCTCAATAAAAAAGAAACTGAAACATTAAAAGAATTACAGAATAATACAGAAATAGTGGGGAAACTGGCGGATATAGGTGGGGGGATAGTGGTAATGGATAAAAGCTACTATCTGGAAGAAGCAAATAGAATATTACAAGACAAAATAACTTATACTAAACTTAAACAATATCCCGTAAAACAACAGTTTAAAGCACTAGAAAATATATTCATGGATGCAAAAGAAAAAGGTATCCTTAATGAAACAGAGTTCAATTTTCTAAATATACAACATCCTAAGACCCCCACCTTCTATTTTTTACCAAAGATTCATAAAAGTTTAAAAAAAAAACCCGGACGCCCTATAATTTCTGGGATAGGTTCTCTTACATCGAACCTATCCCAATATGTAGATTCATTTTTGAAAAAATACGTCACCTCCTTACCAGCTTACTTGCGAGATTCTACTCATTTCCTTAACAAAATTAAAGATTTAAAATGGCAAGAAAATTATATTCTAACAACTTGCGATGTCAATTCGCTATACACCAATATTTCTCACCAAATAGGAAAGGAAGCGATAAAAACATATCTAGATAGTGACAAAGAATTACCTATACAACAAAATAAATTCATTTTGGAATGCATAAATTTCATATTACAGAATAATAGCTTTCTATTCAATAAAGAAATATACTTACAGATAATAGGAACTGCAATGGGCACAAGGTTCGCCCCCAGCTATGCAAACTTATTTATGGGGCACTTTGAAGAACAACATTTATATAATGGCCCGTGGGGGGTGTACCTTGTGCTCTATTGCAGATTCATAGATGACATCTTCTTTGTATGGCAAGGAGATGTGGAACTACTGGATGTATTCCTAGAAGATCTAAATAGCAATAAAATGGGCATATCATTTACTCATGAGTATAGTCGTAGTAAACTTAATTTCCTTGACATAGAAATTTAAATTATAGGAAATAAGATACACACTAAAACTTATTTTAAGACAATAGATGCTAACAACTATATACATTCCGAAAGTTGTCATTTGGAACAATTGAAAGCAAACATCCCAAAAGGGCAATACATGAGGATTAAAAATAATTGCTCTACAAATGAAAGCTACCATAAAAAATCTGAAATATTAACTACAAGATTTATAAATAAAGGTTATGATTGTAATAAAATAGAAAAAGTACAAAAAGAGGTGGCAAAAATTGATAGAAATATACTATTGACAAAAGAGAGAAGGATAGATACAAAAACTTTGATGTCTGATAACCTATTTATTCCATTTATTACAGAGTATAGCTCTGAACATCTAGCTGTAAAAAAGATACTGAAAAAGCATTGGTATTTGATCAAACAAGATCATATACTAGGTAGAAAGGTAAAAAGCCAACCAGATATTATTTTTGAAAAAGCGAGAAATTTGAAAGCATACTGTCTCCCAGCGAATACAAGGAAAGACAAAAAACAAATATCAGAGATTTATATGGAGAAAAATTGAATGGTTTCTACCCCTGCAATACATGCAAATCATATAAATTTAGTCATAAAATTAAAGAAATTCAATCTCTCAAGACTGTTTTTTTTTTTTTTTTTAATAACTTTATTTTCACAAAACTCACCCAGAGAGGGACATTACAATTCACCACAGTAATCAGAGTACAATAGCGCTTTTTTGTTTTTACAGAGTTAAACTTACAGTTAGTGAAGGTGAAGAAATCATACAAGTAGTGCATAGAAGCCTCTCCGAGCTTGCCTTTCCTTTTTATAATAAAACCAGTATTAATACTAATAAGGAAAGATGGGGTAAGGGTGGGAGGAAGAGGGATGGAGGGGGGGGGTTGCGGGAAGAAAGAGGGATGGCTTAGGGTAGGGGTGTGGGAAAAAACTATAACTCAGTCAACTTGTTAAAGAACCAATCCCTACGTTACTTTAGTTAAACCTTACACAGATTTGCAAAAAACAGGGGGGGAGGAATATGTAGGAGTTTAATTTAGTGAGCTCATTCTGAGCTCACGCTCATTTCCCGGTTAACTTTTCTGGTAGAGAGAGGTGGGCAAAGGGTATTGGAGGATGGGTGAGGAAAGGGGGGGGGGCTATGGGGGGGTGATAGGGAAGGTGGGGCCAGGGGGGAACAGGGTAGGGAGTTGGGAGTGTGAAGGGAGGAGAGGAGGGGGGAAGGGAGAGGAAACAAGGGAGAACAAACAATTATTTAGTTGACAGCCTAGTTTCCCAGTAGACGGCAACTGCTATCTTAAATGAAGCCATTTAAACATTCCTACGTACATGTTGTGCTGCCATTCCTTGAAGTTATGAGCCGAAGCCCGTACTAGGTATAAGCCCCGATCAACTAGGCCTGGTATCTACTAATCGATCATTTCGGATATAAGCTTGGTCAAACATTTCCAAGTGTTAAAGAAAAGAAAAAGGAAAAAACATCATCATGTAACAAACAATTAACAGTTCTATTGCAATATTAAATCCCATGCCATGAATTATGAATTCTATACCCCGTACAGGTAAAAAGAAAAAGAAAAAGAGGGGGGGGGGGCGCCAGCGGGGGCGCCAGCAGCCAGCAGCCAGCTTGTAGGTGTGTCACATCCATATCTTTAGGCACAGTCCCAGGTCTGCAACATTGTTAGGGATAGGTGAAAGTCATTATGTGTTATATAGGAAGTCAGCTATTTTTCTTCTGTCAGGAGCCATCGGCCCTTCAGTTGTTCAGTCATAAAGTAGGTGCTATTGCGAAAGGGTGTCAGGAGGTGTTGTCTAACGTCTGGAGCGAGTTGCAGCAAGTAAGGTTCCCATTTGGACATGAAGTGTTTTACTCTCATCTCCACATCTCCCTTAACATCGGCTTGTTCAATAAGAAACTGGGTGTGTACTAGCCTTGTGAGGTGGGCTATGTGTGGGGGTTTGGAAAGGATCCACTGTTTAAGTATTAGTTTCCTGGATAACAGTATAATTGCATTTGTGAAGCGAACTTGAGGTGGAAAAGGGGGGTGGCCCCGCAGAAAGAAAACCTCATGTCTTGTCAGTTTAGTTTTGTCGCCAGTGATCTTGGAAAGCCAGAACTGCACTTTTTCCCAGAATTGTAAGATTTTGGGGCACTCCCAAAAGAGGTGCACCACGCCCGGATCCGGGAAAGAGCACTTGGGGCATGTGGTGTCTGCACCAGGCACCCATTTGGCTCTTAAGGTTGGTGTAATATAGCTGTGGTGCATAAGCCTAAGGTGTGATTCTCTGGCATCTGAGGCCAGAGTGGCTCTTACGACCCGTTCATAACTATTCATCAGTGTATCTGTGTCTATCTCCTCATGCAGAGTGGTCGACCATTTGTCACTAAGGTGTTGCACAACGTCCACAGCCGTCCATTGCATAACTAGGTCATAAATATAAGAGATGGAATGAGTTCCCTGTTTAGTCAGGGAGCAAAGGCTATCTACATGTGTGTGGTTCCTAATGTCCAATCCCTCTGTCTGGAGCTTACGTACGTAGTGGGTACATTGAAGATATGGGAAGATGCTGTGTGGAGGGAGGTTGTGTTTTTCCCGAAGCGTGGCTAGTGGATACACTTCTCCAGAGAGGGGGTCTATAACCTGTGATACTGAGGTCAAGCCCCTCTCCCCCCATGTTCTGAACACCTGTGTGGTCATACCCGGGAGAAAAGTTGGGTTCCCCTGCAATGGGAGGCACCTGGTGATAGTGTGAGAAAGTCCCCACCACCCACACAATCTCGTCCATGCCCTTAGGGGGTCTCTGAACAATATGCTATCTTTGATATGGGCTGGCAATGAGCGAAGTTCTGCATGTGGCAGGAAGGCTCGGGCCAGCGGGCTTACAAGTTGGGCCTCCAGTTGCTTATCACCGAACACTGCCGTGCCCTCCAACCACTCAAAGATCAATTTGGCCAACGTGGCCCAGTTGTACCATTCTACATTGGGCAACCTAAGCCCACCCCTGGAGACCGGCATAGCCAGTTTGAGTCGGCTAATCCTTTGTTTTTTGCCGTTCCACGCAAATCTGGTAAACATTGTGTTTATAGCTTGCGTGTCTTTTCGCGTAAGGAGAAGAGGCAGTAGTTGGAGTGGGTATAGCAGCTTTGGCATTGCTATCATCTTTATTAGGTTGGTCCTTCCTGATAGTGATAGCGGTAGCTTAGACCAGCCGGTCAGAAGGGCATGGACCTGAGCGAGTACTGGGGGGATGTTGAGTTTGTAAATCAGGTTAGGATTCGTGTGTAGGTATATGCCCAGGTATTTAAACGCGTCAGTTGTTATTTTAAGCGGTGGGTGTGGTGTGTCCGGGGCCGCGGTATTTTTCAGGTATATTAGTTCGGATTTGTCAAGATTGACCTTGTACCCGTACACTTTACCAAATTGAAGTAGTAGGTCCAAGAGTTTGGGAATCTCAGTTTTCGGATTCTGGACATAAAGCAGAAGGTCATCTGCGTATAGGGACAGATGCACAGAATGCGAGCCCACACTCACCCCCATCAAGGTCTCTCTAATGCATATGGCCAACGGTTCCACCGCCAGGTTGAAGAGGAGAGGCGAGAGCGGGCAGCCCTGGCGGGTGCCCCTCTCCAGCGTAAAGGGTTGCGAGATCTCTCCATTGACTATCACTGACGTGTGTGGGGTTTGGTAGAGCGTTCGAATGAGATTATGGAAATCTCCAGTGATTCCAAATTTCTCTAGGGTTGTCAGCAAGTGATCCCACTCGACTCTGTCGAATGCCTTCTCCGCGTCTATAGCGAGGAGACAGGCGTCCGGCAGCGAGCTAAAGTAACCTCCCCCTCTGGCTTGCCAGTAATGCAAAATAATTGCAAAGGTTTTACGAATGTTCGTGACCGACGAGCGGTGTTTCATGAACCCGGTTTGGTCTGTGTGAATGACCTCCCCTAACACCCCAGCCAGCCTATCCGCCAGAATGGCCGTGAACAACTTGTAGTCGTTCTTCAGCAGGGATATCGGTCTGTATGAAGCGGCCAGGGTGGGGTCCTTATCTGGCTTCGGGATCAGGGATATATATGCGTCTGCAAAGTCAGTCGTCGGTCGAGCTGCGCCAGTGAGATACGCGGTAAATGACTGGGACAGTGGGAGGCTAATTTCATCTTGTAGTATTTTGTAATATTCTATGGGAATTCTATCGGGGCCCGGGGCTTTCCCATCTTGGCCCTTTTAATGGCCCTTTGGACTTCTAAGGCTGATATGTGTGCATTTAGGGAAGCCAGTCTCTCCTGTGGAAGTGTAGGGGTCCGTATGTGACTCCAAAAAGTTTCCTTATCCCTAAGTGTTGTAGGGCGCTTGGTGTATAGGTCTGTGTAGAACCGAACAAATTCGTCCGATATGTTTTTAGTGCCAGTCTGAATAGTCCCATCCACCCGTAGAGCAGAAATTACAGATCGAGGTGTGGTTAGTTTGACAGCATTAGCCAGTAGTTTACCTGTCTTACTCCCAAATCTATAAAAGCGTCCCTGTCTGTGATGTTGAAAGAGTAAATCCTGTCTATATAGTGTGTCCTCTCTAATTTTCTTGCATTCATAATATTTTAGTCTGGTCTGGGTAGATGGGCGCGCTAGGTAATCGTTATATGCAGTTGCAACTGCTGCGTCTGTATCCATGTCAGCTCTTTTACGCTTAGAGTTGTAATATGCTGTGTAGCTAGTTATGTGTCCCCTCATCACTGCCTTTGAGGCGTTCCAAAAGAGTGCCGGGGTGTCATGATGTTGTGCTTTAAATCCCGCATATTCTAGCCATCCCGCCTTCAGGTGTTTTCTAAAATCTAGATTGTGGTAAAGGTATGTGGGAAAGCGCCAGGTCCCTCGAGAGGGGGTACCTGGACTGTGTTGCAGCTCCAGCCAGATAGGGGCATGGTCTGAGATTAAAATGTCCATTATGTGAGTGTGCTTAACCTGGGTGTTTAATTGTGGAGAGCACAAGAAGTAGTCAATCCAAGACAGAGAATTGTGTGTTTTGGAAAGGCAAGTGAAATCCCTGTGAGTCGGATGTCGGAGTCTCCATAAGTCTACCAGGTCTAGCGCCGCTTTAAATGCTGTAATTGTGACTGTGTCTGCCCTGTGACGTCTAAGTTGCTGTCTGTTGTGGTCAGTGTTAGCGTCTTCGGCTCTACGGTCTAGCGGGGTAGCTTGAATTAGATTGTAGTCGCCACCCACCAAGAGAGGCTTGTCTGCATGCGGTAACAAAGCTGCCTGTAAAGTATGCCAGAACTGAGGAAAGGGTCGGTTGGGCCCATAAACATTGCATAGAGTGTAAGACTTCCCAGCAAAGTGAAGTGCTGCTATTATGTATCTGCCACCAGGGTCAATGCAGAGTGTGGATATTTGGGCCGCTAGGCCTTTTTTGACTAGAATTGCCACCCCACGTTTGCGGAATTGCCACCCCACGTTTGCGTCCCTCAGTTGGAGTATAGTATATCTGACCCACCCATCTGACCTTCAGTTTCTCGTGTTCAGCATCTGTGAGGTGTGTCTCTTGTAACAGAGCTACATCTGTGTGCAGACGTTTGAGGTGTTGTAATATAATACTCCTTTTAGCTGGGGACGTAATGCCCCCAACGTTCCACGACACTATCTTTAGGCTTTGTGTCATAGTTTGTGTGGTGTGGGGAAAAGTGGATAGTGGTAAACATAGGTGGGTCCGGGGTGGTCTCGGTCTCTGTCATGTGCGTCAAAGAGATATGTCAAGTCATTTGTGTATGCAGATAACAACTTACAGTTCTGATACTCCAAGAAGGCAACCCCAAACAGTGAGGAACCGGTCACTGGCCGCACGCCCCTCCATGAACCCCCCCCAGGACCTATAAAAGGGAGCAGAACAGGGTGAGACAACCACAATTGGAAAAATGCAGAACATAAATATAAACATGTATGTGAACTTATATATGAACAGAGAGCAATAAAGGCAAAAACAATGTTAAACATGCAAACAGTCAGAGGCTCAGGAGAGTGCTGGATATGAGGGTCTCCCCCCACAAGCCCCCCTGAACTGGCAAACCTGGGGGCCAAAGAGCTGTGCGCCCTCACCATGGTAGCCAGGATCAGGAGAGACGAAAGAGCAAAATACAGCAGCCCCGGCCACCGAGTGACCCCAAATGTTCCAGTATGGGTGTCAACACACCCAGGATGATGAGTGTGGTGGACAGTCTGTTGCGACCCAGCTACCCGGGTCATGGAGGTAAAGTTTCTACATTCTAGAGAAGACTGCAGATGAAGTGCTGAGAGTTCAGGCCCAGTCCACTGGGCCATGAGATAGCCAGGACAGGCCATCTGGAGCTGTAGTCTTAAAGATGCAAAGAGTCAAACAGTAGATGGGTGGTGCCATTCAGCTCTGGACATCCGTGTCCTCAGCGTCCAGATATTCCTGTAGCTGCTGAGGAGTGAGGAAAAGTTTAGGACCCCTGGGTGTATTGAGCCGCAGTTTGGCTGGATATAAAAGTGAGGCCTGACGGCCCTGCGAGTGTAGTTTGGAGCACAAAGGTGCAAACTCCTTCCTCTTTCTTGCGACCTCTGCAGAAAAGTCCTGGAAAATAAGCAGTTTTTGCCCCTCAAAAGTGAGGTCAGGTTTAGCTCTGTACGCCTTGAGAAGCGCCAGCTTTTCTTGATAGCGAAGAAGTTTGAATATGACTTGCCTGGGGCGTTGGTTGGCTCTTGCAGGTAAGGACTCTGGCCCAATTCTGTGTGCCCTTTCTACATCCAGGGGCAAGGTGTCTGGGTCAAGCTGCAGTAGTTTGGGTAGCGTCAGGGCTGTGAATTCAAGCAGGTCCTTATTTTTTATCGATTCAGGGACACCTATCACTCTCAGGTTATTACGGCGAGACCGATTCCCAAGGTCATCAAGTTTTTCTTGTAAAGTGAAGTTCTGGCGCTCCAATCTTTGAACAGTGACTGAGGTGGAATGTTGACTATCCTCTACATCTGAGATTCTCTGCTCTGCATGCTGTAGGCGAGTGGAGTATTGCCTGATTTCTGAAGTGAGGTTGTCCATCCCTGCTTGTAGGGATTCCATTTTGGGGAGAAAAAATGCTTTTAAATCTTGAAGCATAGTGTGAGAAGTGTCTTGGATTGTCACGTCCCTGTCTGAGTGCCCAGGTGTTTCTATCTGAGGCTCCGCTGCCGCTTTCTGCTTTCTCTCTGCTGGTCTTTGCCTTCCCAACATAATGGGTGTAGCCTGGGTAGCAGAAACTTTAAAGTATTTATCTACTTTCATGTGTGCCAGCTTAGTTATGGGAAGATTTTGTCTGCTGCAGATATTGTACAGTCAGTAGTTCTCACACAGGTGCGTAGGGAGAAAAAGGCTGGGCTCCCCTTTTGAGCTGTTCTGATATGATGGAACGAAATACCCAGAGCTAGTGTGGCAGTGGATGTAGGCCCAAATGGGCCAAGCAGGATGTGGAGAGGGAGCTGTGCAGGCCCACCTGTGAAATCTGGCCTGCACTGTACGGGGGTGATGCCTCAAGCAGGGTGTTATTTGCAGATGAAGTGAGCTTCCCCTATGTCTCCACAGAAATATCTTTTCTTGTTACCCCTTAGAGCGGGGGAGAGAGAGATCTCTGTGGCACCTTCAGCCCCTTTTCAATGGAGGCCAGCCAGAAGTGACATAACAGTAGGGCTATTAGGAGAAGTTGCAGGGCATCTGTCTCTCTTCCCCTGCTGCGTAATGATTGTCAGTGGTGTGGGATATGTAGGGGGGGGTCCAGGCGGCCAGTGAATCACCCCTTATATTTAGTGTGGGCCTCAGGGGTGCCAGGTAAGTGCGGTATAGCTAGGCCTCTGCCCGCCCGCCCTCCAAACCCAAAGTAGAGCAAAAAGTCACTGGGCTCACCCAATCCTGCCGGACGGCTTTTTCTGTGGGCTGCGGTCCCTTCCTCAACCCTGCCGGTCAGTGGAAGTCCATTTGGATTCTGAGGCAGTCCTGTCACTGCGCGCCAAGATGGCGCCGGCCTCCTTGTCTCCTTGTAGCTTTCTCGCGCCTCGGGAGCAAGGGCTTGCTGTAATCGCCCTACACGCTGAGCGTTCAGTTGGGGCCGGTTTAGGGGCAATTACCCAACAAGAATTATGCGTGGGGAGGAGGTCAAGCAGCACTTATATCGGTCTTTTGAGCTTGCAGATGCCGGAGCTCTGTGATGGTGCTGCTACTCCTAGGTCCCGCCCACCGGAAGTCTCTCTCAACACTGGTTTTAAAACAAAAATAAACCAATTAATTACTTTAGATGTTCTGATAAAAACATTATCTATTGCATCAAATGCTCATGTGATCTATTTTACTTTAGTCAAACAAGCAGAATGTTAAGAGACAGAATCCGAGAGCATATTTTAAAAATAGAACATGAATCTACGGAGACTAAGTTATATGCACATTTTAAAGAAGTCCATTCAGAGAACTTGAAAGATTTTAAATACTGGGGCATAAAACAGTTAAATCTAGGGTTAAGGGGAGGAGACGTGAATAAACTTCTTTTAAAAAAAGAAGCGGAATTAATCTACAAATTTAAATCTCTTCACCCACATGGTCTGAATGCAGAGCTTGATCTTAGTATGTTATTTTAGATTAAGTATAAAAATGAAAATACTTAATATATAAATATTTTCAAAAACATAAGATAGACTAATGAGTAGTATAATACTGTTAGAGAAGAAGCTACCAGCAAGGATTTTATACTAAAATTGATATACTAAAATAGGTATACTAAAATAGGTCCACTAATATTTTTATGAAAATAAGGCTAGAATATCTCTATCAAATCTATCATTATCAATTCCCATGAAAGTATATTTTGAGATATGTATATATCATATGGTCTAAAAATAAAAAATAACGAGCAATGAGGTTTGGTTTTTTAAGTATGAAGAGTTTTTTATATGAATTTTTTATATGATATATTTATATATATATATACAGGTAGCCCTCAGTTTACGCCGGGGTTAGGTTCCAGAAGGAATGGTTGTAAATCGAAACCGTTGTAAATTGAAACCCAGTTTATAATGTAAGTCAATGGGAAGTGAGGGAGTTAGGTTCCAAACCACTCTCAAAATTGTCAAAAGTAACACCTAATACATTATATTTAAAGCTTTGAAATGAAGACTTTAAATGCTAAACAGCATTATATACCTAATAAAATAATCACACAACACAGAATATATAATTAAACTAAGTTAAATGAACAAAAATTTTTGCTATTTTGCTAAACAGCATTATAAACCTAATAAAATAATCACACAACACAGACTTCACTGCAAACAGTTCTTTCTATGCATTCCAATCTGGACTGATTTATAGACAGGAAGATCTTGTTCCTTTGAAATCTGCTCGATAGCTCAGGTCTGGTTAAACTGATTAATTTCAGCTTGCTTGGCTTTGCTGCAACACAAGTGGACAGCTCCACCTACTGGCTATTTTAATAAATGCACTGCTTCTCAATGCTTTTCAATAGCAGTCACATGACTGGAAAAAAAGGTTGTTATTCTGAAACGGTGTAAATTGAACCGTTGTAAAACGAGGGCCACCTGCATATATATTATATCTATAATAGTTCTAAATCTATAAACTCTATCCTTCTATAAAATAATCATGCCACATATATGTAAGTGTACATGTTTCCCTTATGAATTGAAAGGGCACGCTGATAATCCACATAACAAATAATAAAAAACAAGTAAATGGTTTTAATAATGTTTCCCTTGTTTTAATAATGTTTTAATAATGTTTTATTATCAGCATTTAGAAATATACAGATAATAACAAATGGAATTTCAAGACACAAATATATCCGTCATTAAGGACTAATTATCTAATATGTATAGATAATTGACTATGCCCTATAGGTTAAATTCTAATCCAATAGACATCAGGCATTTGCTATTTAAAGTCAACAAAGGAGAGAGTAAGCATCTTGATAAAGGACCCTGGCGGCTGAAACACATAGACGAGCTTACTCTGAACGACTTGGACTAAATTCACTGGTGGGTGTAGTGGAGTAGATAGGACAGGTACATCGAACTACATCCCATATCGAGTAGTTTCCATATGTATAATCCCTGTCCCAGGACCTACTTCCACTTACCCACATATTGCTAAACTCTAACTTTAGAGACTGTGTCAAGCATTTATAAACAGACAAATTATGGATCATCCATACCAGCGGGTTCAATCTGAACTCCCAACCGGAACCAGAACTTCTTTCTCTTACAGCGAGATTGGATTCACTGTTGCAGCGTTCTATCACACACACGGAGACACTATCGCAGCGTTTCATCACACACGCTGAAACGAAAGACAGGAGACTCAGCCTAAACAAGTGATCTTAACTGAAGGTATTTGTATCACTGTGTGAAAATACGAACTGGGTCATTAAATCTGTGAAAGTGTCTTAAAAGACTATTTTACTACATTAAGTGTTTTAGCGGTTCGAAACGTGCTATAAGGTGAACTATCACGGAACCGTAGCAGAGGCAGCCACTCCATTTTATCTTGTTATTGTATTCTGTCAGTAGATACTACTTTAGTCTACTATGATTAGAATTTTAAGCTTATTGTCTAAGTGCTTTTTTATTTGATGCCGGCATCTCATTTTTATTGTATTAATAGATCCAATAAATTGTTAATTATTTTTTTGATACATTGTAAATTGTAAATTATTTTTGATACATTACCAATTTTTTACACCAAATTAGATACGGTTCTTGTTTATATAATTATTTAGAGTTGTATGTTCCAAATATATATCTAATAAAATATTTGGAATATTTGGAGTTATATGTTATAATATACATCTATAAGTTTATTTGTTATTTGGTTTTTATTATACACCCAAGTAAAGATCATAGGGGAAATATATTTATCCATTGGCACTTAATTCACTCCTATAAATACGGTAATTACCGTTATTACAAACATACTATTTATTTTAGGAACTCTCTAGCTATTCGTAGCGCGATCCCATACCCCCCCTTTCTTTGTATCTCTAACTGGTGGAGTGTATTTTTGAGGTTAATACACTCTTTTTTGGGATTTGCATTGGAGAGATTGGGTGTTGCATCTAATATCATATCCCCTAAGCCATACAAACTTTAATTGCACACAGGAGGACTCCATTTAACTAATTATGGTCTCTATCACAATCGATCAGTGACTTGCCCCTGAAAAGGCTTTTTGCTTCCTTGAGTGATCACAATACTATATCATTTAATTTGTTAAAACCCCACTGCCACAAATGCAATGGCGGCTGGTGAATTTTTAGGATGGGGGTGCACAAGACCCTGCCCCTATTAGAAAGCCACGCCCTTTTAACAAGCCACACCCATTTTAAAAGCCACACCCCTTTGTGAAAGTCACGCCCCTCAAATGGCCCCACCCATTTGAACCAGCAGTGTTTTTGGTCATCGTCGTCTTGAAATATCCAGCCCGGCCTGGTTGTAACTTCAGCTGAAGTTTGTGACTGATTCCTCAACATTATTCTCAAGTTTCTGCTGATATTGAGTGGAATCCATGAGACCCTCAACAATATTCCCAGTAGTACAGGTCTTTGGAGGTGGTCTGTGGGCTGTTTTTGACCGTTCTCACCATCCTTTGCCTTTCCCTCTGGCCCTCTCCGATATTTTACTTGCCCTGCCACTTCTGGCCTTAACAAGAACTGTGCCTGTGGTCTTCCATATCCTCACCATGTATTGCTCACTGTTTTCCTCACAGTGGACACAGACATCTTAAATCTATGAATGCATACTCTTCAGTATAGCCATGTTCACGTGCGACAGTGCACAAATGGAGGAGCCTACACTACCTGCCCATGTCTAGTCTTAAAATATACATGCTCAGTTAAGTTATATAACATATATATATATATATATATATATATATATATATATATATATATATATATATATATATATATATATATTAACCAAATGATTAATTAAAGCTGCAAAATAATAAGAATATTGAATGTACATTTATGAAAACATATATATTCCTGGATTTAAAGAACCTTCCACTTTATAGAGAAATACAACCACATTTCAATTACTGTTGCCCCAGTCCCCAGTGTTCGATATTAGGCAATGCAGCCAAAGGCCGTGGCAACATGAAGATAAATACACCAACATTTTACTTTCGTACAAAAGAATATTATTTCTATTACACTAGTGCTTAATAATTTACTTCAAAGGTAAACATTAAAACAATGTTTATAACTCAAGTACAAGTTTTGTAAATTAAGTCAATCCGCCTGTCTTTTTTTGAGGCAAATAAATCAATAACATTTTCGTTGAATTTAGGAATGTCATTTATCAAATGTTTTTCAATTGTCAGCATGGCTAGAGTGGTCAGTCTTTCCTCAGTCATGGTGCTCCTTAGAAATGTCTTAACTCGTTTTAAAGTTGAGAAACATCTCTCAGCCTCAGCAGTTGTCACGGGAATAGTTGAAATAATTTGCAACAGTTTGTAGGTCTCCGAGAAAGTACTGTCCAAGTTATTTTCTATTACAAACTGTAGAAGACTAATGGCACCATTCACATTTCTGAAATCTGGTCTTCTGTAAATTACTCCTAGTTCAGTTTTCAGGCATTCTTTCTGTAATGTGTGATAACCAGCTGATGTTTGGTCAAGAAGCTGATTTGGAAAAATGTTCTCGTAATCCGCAAATTTTTCCACTTGGAGGAGAGAAACAGCCGAGTAGTGAGTTATAAAAGAAAATCTATCTTTTACTTGATTCGTGATAACATCGCATATCTCTTTAGCTGCCACAGTGTCATAAATTAATTCTGCTTTTCCTAAATAGGCAGAAAAAGAACGAGAAAATACAATTTGAACCACAACTGCAGCTTAGGAATTATCTATATATGTAGTTAGGCAGATATCAATAACATATATGTAACAAGGGCACAACTGTTGTTTGATATGGAATATGATATCTGTCTGTCAGTTAATGTAGGGTTAAATCTGAAACTGCAGCTAAGCAACAAGTGTGAAAATGCTAAGTGCAGTTCCATGAACCAAAAGCAAAGACAAAGTGCAAACAAAGAAAGTTGTATCAGTAAATTAATAATAAGGAATCTTAGCAAAGTAAGATTTATGTCAGTTTGAATAACAGATGTGTGATCACTTCTAGCGGTAAACTTAAACTGAAATACTCAGCAGGTTCTGTCATATATTAACAGTGTCTTAGTAAGATTGTCGTATTTACTTAGTTTGAATTTGCAATTATGGTAGACTTTTCAGGGAAGGCTTTTGAAATGACATCTTTGGCATTATTAGAAGTTCAGTTTAGATTGAGGAAAACGATGTTCACAAAAGGTAAGGATTAAAGTTGGAATCTTACCGAGTTGATAGTTAGATAATCTGTTAGTAGAAAACTTCACTGAGAATAAGGAGGTCCGGTACCGGTAATTCCTTGTAGTAAGCTTTGTATTAGCTGGTATGAGTTCCGGTGGCGTGTGACGTCACAGCCGGCTCGGCTTGAGCAGAGATCCTGTGTCAGGTGCAGCAGCTGCTGAGGAGTGTGAGTCCTGAGTAGATTGGTAGCAGCACAAGACAGAATTCTAAGCAACTAACAATAGGTTAGTTGAAGCTATATACCATGTACGTGGGAGGGGTTAAGTAGATAGGTGCAAGGATGATAGCAATAAAGGTTACTTAAAGAGTTAGGATAATACATAATCATGACAGGACCCCCCCCCCAAGGATCAACACCGGGGATCAGGTCGAGGACGTTCTGGATGACGGCGGTGAAACCGAGCCAAGAGGCGTGGAGCAGAGAAGTTGGAAGAGGGCTCCCAAGAGTTCTCAGAATCCGGATAACCCTTCCAATTGACCAAATACTGTACACGACCTCTTACTGTACGGGAGTCTAATATCTTCTGAACCTCATATTCATTTTGAGGAATTGGAATGGAAGGCAGATGAATGTCACGGACATCATGGTCACGTAGAGGCCGGTAGGGTTTGAGTAAACTTATGTGAAAGGTAGGATGTGTCTTCATTGAAGCAGGTAAGGTAAGAGTGACAGCATTGGAGTTCACAATGCGAAGGATGGGAAAGGGTCCAATATAAGCTGATGATAACTTCTTCGTTGGAAATGGCAACCTGTAGATTGCGTGTAGACAACCATACGTAATCTCCTACCTAATAGTTAGGGGACGGAATCCTTTTTCTATCATAATATCTTTTGTAGCGATCCTTTGCCAAGCGTAAATGTTGTTCTGTCATTGAGAAAGAGTCGGCAATGGTGTTTATCATCTCATTAACCACAGGACAAGAGTTTGTAGATGTGACATCCCAATGAAAGGTAGGATGGAATCCGTAGTTAATAAAAAAAGGAGTAGATTTTGTAGAGGTATGGAAGGAGTTATTGAATGCAAACTCGGCAAAGGGTAGTAACTCTACCCAGTTATCTTGTCTGGCGGTTATGAAACATCTTAAGTATTGTTCTATCCATTGGTTTGTTCTTTCAGTTTGGCCGTTAGTTTGGGGATGGAAAGATGTACTTAATCTCCTCGAAACACCTAAAGCTTGACATAGTTGTTTCCAGAATTTGGAAGTAAACTGAGTACCTCTATCAGAGGTTATAGTCTCAGGTATACCATGTAATTTGAAGACATGACTTATTAGAAGTTTCACAGTTTCAGCTGAAGTAGGTAATTTATGGAAAGGAATAAAATGAGCCATTTTACTAAAAAGATCCACCACTACCAGAATAGTGTTGTTTCTACTGGAGAGTGGCAAATCGACGATGAAATCCAAGGCTATATCAGTCCATGGACGGTTCGGAGTAGGCAGTGGAATAAGTTCCCCAGTGGGTGAGGTGTTGGGTGTTTTGGAGACAGTGCAAATTTTACAAGTCTTTACAAATTCTAAGACATCATGTGATAGGGTAGGCCACCAGAAGTATCTCTTTACTAATTCTTGTGTTTTGGTGATTCCTGGATGACCTACCAGAGCCAAGTCATGGAAAGAGCTTAATACAGTTTGACGGAGAGAATAAGGTACATAGATTTGTTCTTGATGGTACAACAAACCATCAGGTCGCAGGGAAAGCTCATTAATGGGTTTGGTAGCATCCAGGTTTTGTTCTTTTATGAAGTCTTGTGTTTGATCCGTTGTCAGAGCTAAAATTTTCTCAGCAGGTATGAGAGAATCTTCTTCTGGAGTAGTTAATGGATTTTCTAAGTGTCGTGAAAGGGCATCGGCCTTTTTGTGTTTTTGTGCTGGTCTGTAAGTAACGAGAAAGTTGAATCTAGATAAGAATAAATTCCAGCGTACCTGTCGTGCGCTAAGAGTTCTGTTGGTTTTTAAGTATTCTAAATTTTTGTGATCAGTGTAAATTAATACCGGCAACTGTGTACCCTCGAGTAAGTGTCTCCAGTGTTCCAAGGAGGCCTTAATAGCCAGTAACTCCTTGTCTCCGATGGCATAGTTCATCTCAGGGGGACTGAGAATTCTGGAATAGAATGCAACAGGGTGTAGAGGGTCCATCGGAGTTAATCTCTGAGAGAGAATTGCACCAAGTGCATAATTAGATGCATCTACCTCCAGTATATATTGTAAGTCAGGATTTGGATATTTCAGAATGGGAGCAGTAGTAAATGCCTTTTTAAGGAAATCAAAAACTTGCTGTGTAGTATCATTCCAAGTAAATCGTCCAACATTTTTAGTGAGATTAGTAAGAGGTCTAGTTAAGTGTGCAAAGTTCTTTATGAATTTCCTATAAAAATTAGCAAACCCCATAAAACGTTGTACATCTCTTTTTGTTTTTGGAGTTGGCCATTCTAGAATGGCGGTAACCTTGTTGTTTTCCATGTGAATACCATCTGGGGAAATTTCATAGCCGAGAAATTTAATATGTTGAGTGTGGAAGATGCATTTTTCCAATTTAACATATAATGAATTCTCCCTAAGTCATGATAACATGATCTTAACATGTTTTATGTGTTCTTCGATAGTGGGGGAATAGATAAGGATGTCATCTAAATATATAATTACAAAAAGGTCTAACAAATCTTTGAAGATATCGTTTATGAAATACTGGAAAGTTGCAGGGGCGTTACAGAGACCAAACGGCATAACCGTGTACTCATAGAGGCCATATCTAGTACGGAACGCAGTCAACCATTCATGTCCTGACTTTATCCGTACCAAATTGTATGCACCCCTAAGATCTAATTTCGTATAGTAAGTGGCACCTCTTAATCTATCTATGAGTTGGGGAATTAATGGTAATGGGTACCTATTCTTTATGGTACGTTTATTTAGTTCCCTATAGTCTATTATAGGTCTAAGGGAATGGTCCTTGTTGGTCACAAAGAATATACCTGCTGCTGCAGGTGATGTAGAGGGACGTATAAAACCTTTCTGAAGGTTTTCCTTTAAGTAAGTTTTAAGATGAATTAGTTCAGGTTCTGAGAGAGGGAATATATGACCGTATGGGATATCTACTCCTGGTAGTAGATCTATGGGACAATCATAAACCCTATGAGGGGGCAAAGTTTCTGATTCCTTTTTATCAAAAACATCTGAAAAAGACCAATATTCTCTGGGCACAGTATCAGGGTTCATAACTAGTAAATTATCATGGTATAAACAGGTATCAGTACAGTACTGGGATTTAAAGAGAACAGTGGATGATGACCATGTTATATCTGGGTCATGTTTCTTTAGCCATTGAATACCTAGAATAAGAGGAAAGTGGGGTGATGGAATAACGTCAAAAGAGACAAATTCAGTATGATGTGTCTGTGTAGTGACTCTCAAGGGTATTGTGTGGTGATGTATGGGTCCTGACGTTATTTCGTTACCATCTACAAAACGGAGGACACTAGGGTTTAACTTTTTGACAAGTGGTATTTTATTTTTTTGCACAAAGTGTTGGTCAATATAGTTGTGACTAGCCCCAGAGTCAAGGATTGCTTGAGATTCTATTCGGTGGTGTTCCCACTGTAACAGAATTGGTAGAGAACAATGATTAGTAAGCATTTGTTTGGCTGATAAACAAGTTTGTATTATCTGTGGCTTACCATTCTTACGTAGAAGTTGGGTACAATCTCTCACGGAATGATCCAACCCCCCGCAATACATGCAGAGATCATTAGCTTTGCGTCTCAATTTTTCTTGTTGGGTTAATGGGCCTCTGATAAATCCAAGCTCCATGGGGACAGTAGTGGACTTAGTTGAAGCTTTGTTGTGTAAGGGTAGTACAGTAGCTTGAGATAGCTTTAAAGGGGTGTCTGTGTGTTGTCTTTCAGAACGTCTTTCTCTTAAGCGTCTGTCCAGTGTGATGCTTAGGTCAATCAGTTGATCTAAAGTGTCAGGTAGGGGTTGTCTTGCAAGTTCATCCTTTAAAGGATCAGAGAGCCGTAAGCGAAACTGATTCCGCAGGGAGAGATCGTTCCACAACGTATCAGATGACCATTTTTTAAAATCTGTTATATACTCCTCAACTGGTCTCTTAGACTGGCGCAGAGAGCGCATAGCGGTTTCTGCTGATAATTGTTTGTAGGGGTCGTCATATAGCTGACCCATAGCCTTAAAGAATTGATCTAGGGAGTATAAGATGGGGTCATTATTCTCAAAAAATAAGTTTGCCCAAATTCGGGGTTCTCCCTTTAAGTAGGAGATAGTGGTAAGGACCTTTAAATTTTCAGTGGAATAGGTCTTAGGTTTTAGTTGAAAATACAGGTAACAAGAGTTTTTGAATTCTCTAAATTCATGTCTATGACCAGAAAAATACTGAGGGGGGGATGGTTGGGGCTCATGTGTACTGAATGTTAGTTTTAAAGATTCAGTCTTTTCGTCAATATATTTTTTAAGGGTGGTATTTTCAAGCTGTAAAGCAGTCATGCCTTTAGTTAAATTGTCTACTGTTTGTGTCAATGCTTCCACATGGGATAACAAAGCTGCTGGATCCATTATTAGGGCTTAGAATTAATGTCATAAATTAATTCTGCTTTTCCTAAATAGGCAGAAAAAGAACGAGAAAATACAATTTGAACCACAACTGCAGCTTAGGAATTATCTATATATGTAGTTAGGCAGATATCAATAACATATATGTAACAAGGGCGCAACTGTTGTTTGATATGGAATATGATATCTGTCTGTCAGTTAATCTAGGGTTAAATCTGAAACTGCAGCTAAGCAACAAGTGTGAAAATGCTAAGTGCAGTTCCATGAACCAAAAGCAAAGACAAAGTGCAAACAAAGAAAGTTGTATCAGTAAATTAATAATAAGGAATCTTAGCAAAGTAAGATTTATGTCAGTTTGAATAACAGATGTGTGATCACTTCTAGCGGTAAACTTAAACTGAAATACTCAGCAGGTTCTGTCATATATTAACAGTGTCTTAGTAAGATTGTCGTATTTACTTAGTTTGAATTTGCAATTATGGTAGACTTTTCAGGGAAGGCTTTTGAAATGACATCTTTGGCATTATTAGAAGTTCAGTTTAGATTGAGGAAAACGATGTTCACAAAAGGTAAGGATTAAAGTTGGAATCTTACCGAGTTGATAGTTAGATAATCTGTTAGTAGAAAACTTCACTGAGAATAAGGAGGTCCGGTACCGGTAATTCCTTGTAGTAAGCTTTGTATTAGCTGGTATGAGTTCCGGTGGCGTGTGACGTCACAGCCGGCTCGGCTTGAGCAGAGATCCTGTGTCAGGTGCAGCAGCTGCTGAGGAGTGTGAGTCCTGAGTAGATTGGTAGCAGCACAAGACAGAATTCTAAGCAACTAACAATAGGTTAGTTGAAGCTATATACCATGTACGTGGGAGGGGTTAAGTAGATAGGTGCAAGGATGATAGCAATAAAGGTTACTTAAAGAGTTAGGATAATACATAATCATGACACACAGTCTGAGCAATGTGAATATTTTCTCTCTTCCTTTTTCTAGATGTTTCCTCTGTTTCTGATATCGTCATGGTCACTGTGTCCATTCTATTCCTTTCATTGTCTGCTGGAAAGTGTTAATATGTTTTCGAATAAGTGCCGCATCTGTTTGTGTTTTCTGAAGTTGGTTGTATAACACATCTACATGTGGCATAATATTGTGAAAAACTGTAAGCCAAAACACGAATACCGAGTCTTGTAACATACGACGAATAGCTCCTGCTTGATTTATAGCTATTTCTTTTTTCGATGTTGACTCTATTTTTTCCATGCATTCAATTAACTGTTCCCTGTTTTCAAAAACTGTATTGACGGTTCGACTCTTGAAATTCCACCTGGTGGCTGAACCATGAGGTATCCTTCTTCTAACAGTTTCATCTAGAATAGCTATCCTTTGCGGCGAGTTACTAAAAAAGTTAGTAATGTCACTTAGGTTTGAAAAAAATACTCAAACTTGTTGATTTTGACTGCTTGCTTGGCTGACAATTAAATTGAGCTGATGTGCGTAGCAATGCACAAAATGTGCATTCTTGTAGGTACGTTTAATTATAGCCTGAACACCTGCATGCTGACCACTCATCACGCTTGCACCATTGTAACTCTGCGATATCAGTTTCTCTGGGTTGTCTTGAACTTTTTCCAAAGTAGCTTGAATACACGTAGCTAAAGATTCGGCATCATGTCCAGCTGGATTAGTGAATTCCCAGAATCTCTCAACCGGTTGTCCGTTACCTATAATGTATCTAAAAACAACAACCAATTGGAAGGCAGATGAAACATCAGTAGTTTCATCTGCTATCACTGCTACAAAACTTGCATTTGAGATTTCCTTCTTTATTTGGTTCTGGCAAACAGTAAGCATACAGTCTAATAAATCGTTTTGAATTTCTTTTGACGTTCCTTTAAAAACAGTGGCACTAGCGAGATGTTCTTTTAGAGATGCATCCAGCTCTGCTGAGAAGTTTATAAGACCTCTGAAAATGCCTGGATTTAATGAATCATCGCGTTCGTCATGTCCTCGAAGTGCAAGCTCAAATGCGCCGCAAAATAAAATACAATTAACTATTTTGGAAAGAACATAGCGATTTAAACGATATGCACTGTCAAGTTGTTGCCGAATATCAATCCTTCCTAGCAAATTAAACTCTAATGTGGAGTTTAAATGTGATTGGGAGTAATTATGTTTATTTGTTTTTTGACTTAAATGTGATAAATCGGCGACACCATAACTCACCCAACTTGAATCCCCACTTTGTTTTGCAAACAGGAGACAATAAAAACAAAAGAGCCTGTTAGATAATTCACAACCACAAATCCATGGATATTTATCATATACCTCGGGTTTGAATTCTCTTTTGTAATCTCTAGTTTTACGTTTTGTCACCTGGGTAAGGTTAAGCATAGGTGTTGGCCTGAGCATTTTAATTTCAATTTTTCTTTAAATGGGCAACGTTGAAAAATGTAATTGCTTTAGCTCAGACACACTAATTTTACTAAGTGCCATCTTAACTGTTAGTTTACACGCAAAGAACAGTCCTTTGCTCTTATCTAATATATAACTTGTAGGTAGGTAGCTCTGCAGCTGTTAGAAAATATACAACTTAATAGTTTAATAGTTTTGTGGTTGTTATGTAATATATAACTTGCAGGTAGGTAGCTCTGCTGCTCTGCAGCTGTTAGAAAATATACAACTCAACTTGAAGTAATAGTTTTATAGTTTGGCGGTTGTTATCTAATATATAACTGGTAGGTAGGTAGCTCTGCAGCTGTTAGAAAATATACAACTCAACTTGAAGTAATAGTTTAATAGTTTGCCGGTTGTTATCTAATATATAACTTGTAGGTAGCAGGTAGGTAGCTCTGCAGCTGTTAGAAAATATACAACTCAACTTGAAGTAATAGTTTAATAGTTTGGCGGTTGTTATGTAATATATAACTTGTAGGTAGCAGGTAGGTAGCTCTGCAGCTGTTAGAAAATATACAACTCAACTTGAAGTAATAGTTTAATAGTTTGGCGGTTGTTATCTAATATATAACTTGTAGGTAGGTAGCTCTGCAGCTGTTAGAAAATATACAACTCAACTTGAAGTAATAGTTTAATAGTTTGGCGGTTGTTATGTAATATATAACTTGTAGGTAGCAGGTAGGTAGCTCTGCAGCTGTTAGAAAATATACAACTCAACTTGAAGTAATAGTTTAATAGTTTGGCGGTTGTTATCTAATATATAACTTGTAGGTAGGTAGCTCTGCAGCTGTTAGAAAATATACAACTCAACTAGAAGTAATAGTTTAATAGTTTGGCGGTTGTTATGTAATATATAACTTGTAGGTAGCAGGTAGGTAGCTCTGCAGCTGTTAGAAAATATACAACTCAACTTGAAGTAATAGTTTAATAGTTTGGCGGTTGTTATCTAATATATAACTTGTAGGTAGGTAGCTCTGCAGCTGTTAGAAAATATACAACTCAACTTGAAGTAATAGTTTAATAGTTTGGCGGTTGTTATGTAATATATAACTTGTAGGTAGCAGGTAGGTAGCTCTGCAGCTGTTAGAAAATATACAACTCAACTTGAAGTAATAGTTAAATAGTTTGGCGGTTGTTATCTAATATATAACTTGTAGGTAGGTAGCTCTGCAGCTGTTAGAAAATATACAACTCAACTTGAAGTAATAGTTTAATAGTTTGGCGGTTGTTATCTAATATATAACTTGTAGGTAGGTAGCTCTGCAGCTGTTAGAAAATATACAACTCAATTTGAAGTAATAGTTTAATAGTTTGGCCGTTGTTATCTAATATATAACTTGTAGGTAGGTAGCTCTGCAGCTGTTAGAAAATATACAACTCAACTTGAAGTAATAGTTTTATAGTTTGGCGGTTGTTATCTAATATATAACTTGTAGGTACTAGGTAGGTAGCTTTGCAGCTGTTAGAAAATATACAACTCAACTAGAAGTAATAGTTTAATAGTTTGGCGGTTGTTATGTAATATATAACTTGTGGTAGCAGGTAGGTAGCTCTGCAGCTGTTAGAAAATATACAACTCAACTTGAAGTAATAGTTTAATAGTTTGGCGGTTGTTATCTAATATATAACTTGTAGGTAGCAGGTAGGTAGCTCTGCAGCTGTTAGAAAATATACAACTCAACTATAAGTAATAGTTTAATAGTTTGGCAGTTGTTATCTAATATATAACTTGTAGGTAGGTAGCTCTGCAGCTGTTAGAAAATATACAACTCAACTAGAAGTAATAGTTTAATAGTTTGGCGGTTGTTATCTAATATATAACTTGTAGGTAGGTAGCTCTGCTGCTCTGCAGCTATTAGAAAATATCAACTAGAACTAAATTGTTAAAGAACTCCCTAAAAGTCCAGTATACTCCTAAACTTGCTAATCTCAGACTCAGGGGGGTAGTTATCAAGCCGTCAACCTCAAATACGCTGGAATTCAGCAGCTTATTTGTAGCAAGGCTGATTCGCCTTAGTTATCAAGCCCTAGATACCGGCAAAAGTAGAATTTAGTGACGTAAGCTTCGATCCGCCGGACTCAGTCCGACACAGATCGATTCTTACGTCACTCCAGATGTTCCGCACACAAGTGCGGCACAATCAAAAAACTAGCAGGTACGCTCGCCACTTTTCCGGCCCAGCATACCTGGTTTTCAATCCGCCACCCTGGAGGCGGCGGATCCCATAGGAATCAATGGGAGTCTGACCATAGCGAATGTTCATGTTCGCTGCTGCCAGACATCCCATTGATTCCTATGGGAGCTGTCTACACCTAACACCCTAACATGTACCCCAAGTCTAAACACCCCTAATCTGCCCCCCTACACTGCCGCAACTAAATAAATGTATTACCCCCTAAACCGCCGCTCCAGGAGCCCACTGCCACTCTAATAAACTGATTAACCCCTAAACCGCCGCTCCCGGAGCCCACTGCAAGCTATAATAAATATGTTAACCCCTAAACCGCCGCTCCCGGTCCCCGCCGCCACCTACATGATACCTATTAACCCCTATCCTGCCCCCCCTATACCGTCGCCCTCTATAATAAAGTTATTAACCCCTATCCTGCCGATCCCGGACCTTGCCGCAACTAAATAAATAGTTTAACCCCTAAACCGCTGCTCCCGGACCCCACCGCAACCTATATTAAACTTATTAACCCCTAATCTGCCCCCCCTACACCGTTGCCACCTATAATAAGTTTATTAACCCCTATCCTGTCCCCCTACACCGCCGCCACTGTAATTAAATTATAAACCCCTAAACCTAAGTCTAACACTAACCCTAAAACCCCCCTAACTTAAATATTAATTAAATAAATCTAAATAATATTTATCTTATTAAATAAATTAATCCTATTTAAAACTAAATACTTACCTATAAAATGAACCCTAATATAGCTACAATATAAATAATAATTATATTGTAGCTATCTTAGGATTTATTTTTATTTTACAGGCATCTTTCAATTTATTTTAACTAGGTACAATAGCTATTAAATAGTTATTAACTATTTAATAGCTACCTAGATAAAATAAAGAGAAATTTACCTGTAAAATAATAACTAACCTAAGTTACAATTACACCTAACACTACACTATACTTTAATAAATTATTCCTATTTAAAACTAAATACTTACCTGTAAAATAAACCCTAAGATAGCTGCAATGTAATTAATAATTGCATTGTAGCTATTTTAGGATTTATATTTATTTTACAGGTAACTTTGTATTTATTTTAGCTAGCTAGAATAGTTATTAAATAGTTATTAACTATTTAATAGCTACCTAGCTAAAATAAATACAAAATTACCTGTAAAATAAATCCTAACCTAAGTTACAATTAAACCTAACACTACACTATCATTACATTAATTAAATAAATTAGTTACAAATAACTACTACTATTAAATTAAATTAAATAAACTAACTAAAGTACAAAAAATAAAAAAAGCTAAGTTACAAAAAATAAAAAATAAAAGTTACAAACATTTAAAACATATTACAACAATTTTAAGCTACTTACACCTAATCTAAGCCCCCAAAATAAAAAAATGCCCTACCCTATTCTAAATTTAAAAAGTTCAAAGCTCTTTTACCTTACCAGCCCTTAAAAGGGCCTTTTGCGGGACATGCCCCAAAGAATTCAGCTCTTTTGCCTGTAAGAGAAAAATACAACCCCCCCAACATTAAAACCCACCACCCACATACCCCTAATCTAACCCAAACCCCCCTTAAATAAGCCTAACATTACCCCCCTGAAGATCATCCTACCTTTAGTCGTCTTCAGCCAGCTGACCCACCGATGGAACCGAAGAGGAGATCCAGAGCTGAAGAAGTCATCATCCAAGGGGCGCTGAAGAAATCTTCCATCCGATGAAGTCATCATCCAGGCAGCGCTGAAGAAGTCTTCCATCCGATAGAAGTCTTCATCCATGCAGCGTCTTCAATCTTCATCCATCCGGAGCGGAGCCATCTTCAGACGAGCCGACGCGGAGCCATCCTCTTCTTCCCGACGACTACCGATGAATGGATATTCCTTTAAGGGATGTCATTCAAGATGGCGTCCCTTCAAGGTAGGAAAAATCTGATTGGCTGAATGAATAAGAAGATGGCTCCGCTCCGCTCTGGATGGATGAATATTGAAGACGCCGCATGGATGAAGACTTCTATCGGATGGAAGACTTCTTCAGCACTGCCTGGATGATGACTTCATCGGATGGAAGATTTCTTCAGCGCCTCTTGGATGATGACTTCTTCTGCTCCGGATCTTCTCTTCGGTTCCATCGGTGGTCGGCTGGCTGAAGACGACTAAAGGTAGGATGATCTTCAGGGAGGTAGTGTTAGGTTTATTAAGGGGGGTTTGGGTTAGATTAGGGGTAGGTGGGTGGTGGGTTTTAATGTTGGGGGGGTTGTATTTTTCTTTTACAGGCAAAAGAGCTGAATTCTTTGGGGCATGCCCCGCAAAAGGCCCTTTTAAGGGCTGGTAAGGTAAAAGAGCTTGAACTTTTTTAATTTAGAATAGGGTAGGGCATTTTTTTTATTTTGGGGGGCTTTGTTATTTTATTAGGGGGCTTAGATTAGGTGTAAGTATCTTAAAATTGTTGTAATATGTTTTAAATGTTTGTAACTTATTTTTTTTATTTTTTGTAACAGCTTTTTTTATTTTTTGTACTTTAGTTAGTTTATTTAATTTAATTTAATTGTAGTTATTTGTAGCTAATTTATTTAATTAATGTAATGATAGTGTAGTGTTACTTAGGTTAGGATTTATTTTACAGGTAATTTTGTATTTCTTTTAGCTAGGTAGTTATTAAATAGTTAATAACTATTTAATAACTATTTAATAACTATGCTAACTAGCTAAAATAAATACCAAGTTACCTGTAAAATAAATATTTATTAATTACATTGTAGCTATCTTAGGGTTTATTTTACAGGTAAGTATTTAGTTTTAAATAGGATTAATTTATTTAATAAGAGAAATATTATTTAGATTTATTTAATTAATATTTAAGTTAGGGGGGTTTTAGGTTTAGTGTTAGACAGGTTTAGGGGTTAATAATTTTATTACAGTGACGGCGGTGTAGGGGGGGGCAGGATAGGGGTTAATACAGTTATTATAGGTGGCGACGGTGTAGGGGGGGCAGATTAGGGGTTAATAAGTTTAATATAGGTTGCAGCGGGGTCCGGGAGCGGCGGTTTAGGGGTTAAACTATTTATTTAGTTGCGGCGAGGTCCGGGATCGTCAGGATAGGGGTTAATAACTTTATTATAGGTGGCGACGGTATAGGGGGGGCAGGATAGGGGTTACTAGGTAGAACGTAGGTGGCGGCGGTGTCCGGGAGCGGTGGTTTAGGGGTTAATACATTTATAAGAGTTGAGGCGGGGTCTAGGAGCGGCGGTTTAGGGATTACTAACTTTATTGAGTTGCGGGAGGCTCCGGGGGCGCCGGTATAGGGGGTAGAACAGTGTAGTTTAGTGTGGGTGCTTAGTGACAGGCTAGCAATAAAGCTGGGAAAAAGCCGAAGAGCAGCGAGATCGGATGAGTGATAACTCTCACAGTCCGCTGCTCATCGTCCCGTACTTGGTGCGCGGCTTTTTGACAGCTTTATTGATAACTTAGGCGAAATTTTGCAGGTCCGCGGCGGCAATGGTAGGCGAGCTTAGACGGGTGTATTGAACCGGCGAAGGCAGGTAAAGTAGACGGCTTGATAACTAGGCCCCTCAGACTCTATCTGTTGTTTAAATTACAAGTAGAAAAATATTTTTTATTTTTTTTAAACACTAGTAGTTCAAGTTCAAGACTCAACTCAAGTTACTCTATATAAAAAGCAATCTCAGACTCAGACTGTATCTGTTGTTTAAATTACAAGTAGAAAAATAAAAATATATATTTTTTTAAACACTAGTAGTTCAAGTTCAAGACTCATCTCAAGTTACTCTATATAAAAAGCAATCTCAGACTCAGACTGTATCTGTTGTTTAAATTACAAGTAGAAAAAAAAAATATATTTTTTTTAAACACTAGTAGTTCAAGACTCAACTCAGTTACTCTATATAAAACACTGCAGGCCTGCGGCAAAAATCATTAAAATATCTGCCCACAAACTGTCAAACAACTTACTGAACTAATATATATATATTAGTATCTTCTGATAATAGAATACAGTTTACACTAATCTAAAGTTCTAAACTCTATAGCTAAGCTAAGCCTGTAATAATGGCTATTAGCCTATTTGCACACAGCAGTCTGAGTCTACTCTGCAGCAGCAAATATTGACTGTTGATGTTGTCAGTCTGACTGTCTCAGAGAGAGAGTCTCTCTGTATACAGAAGAAGCCAGCAGGCAGCAAACTAAAGTAGTTTTTAGAAGTTTTCTCAAGAGTTTGAATAATTTTTGCACAGAGCTCTATGCAAAAGCCTCCTCTCAGCTCAACGGCTATCTCCACAAAGTTTTTTGCGCCATTGAGCCGGGAGGAGCCTCGTGGGGACCATCACGTGAGCCAGGGAGCCTATCAGACACTGGATCAAGAGGCTGGGGGAGGAGACAGAGCACAGGCTGAAATGACTGCACACTTCAGCCTGTGCGATTATGCCTCTATAGGCATGAGGCTGGGGAGGAGCTACACCTGCACAGTGAATACATTGAGATCACTGTGCAGGCATATAGAGCTCCTTACCGCACGTGCAAGTGGGGGGTGGAGACTGGAGTCAATACTATGACTCAGCCTCTCAGGCAGCAGCAGGCAGTGCTACGAGCGCCGTGGTGGTGTGGTGTGACGTCACAGACGTCAGCACACACTGAGTAATCCACCCGGTCCTAGCTCCTGCCTGCTCCTGCCTGAAAATTCAGTGACTGACACAGTTGTAAATTGTACTTACATATACGGCAGCAGCATGCTGCAAGTGCATAGTGACACTGTACACAGTCAACACATTGGGGAAAATAATAAATTATTTATAACATAAAATAATAAAATAAAAAAATATAAATAACATTATTAATACATTTTTGTTTTCTCATTTTTTTTTTTTTTTTGGCTCATTTTTTTTCTCCCTCCTCTGTCCCCTGGGGGTTCACATGCGACAGTGCACAAATGGAGGAGCCTCCACTGCAAAAATTAGTTTTCAAAAGGAAAAGATCCAGAAAAGGATTTTTCATATGTTCACTACCATTTTTCAAAGTAGGAACTGGGAGATTTCATGAAACTGGCTGATAATATAGCACACTCACACCTTACATTACAAGCAAGCATTGTAATTAACCTTCTTATTCACTACCATCATCAAAAGTTGCAAAACCTTTTTATATACACACTTTCTGAGCATGTGCAAGAGTTTAGTGTTTACACGTATATGCATTTTGTGATTGGTTGGTGACTGTCACATGATGCAGAGAAAAAAGGAAAATTGAACTTACTTTTAAATTTCTATACACATATTAACACATAATTTTATATGTATATAAGCATACGTTTACTGGGAACACACAGTTCCCATAGACCACAATGTAAAGGCCATTTTCTACATTTTTCTTTTTATAAAAAACTATAATGCACTCTATTTTGAGGGCATTTGGGGCACTTTTAGAAAATGTTCTGAGCACTAATTGTTACCGCGAGCTTGAGGTAGTAATAACCAGCCACTTTTAATGGCTGGTTCATTATCACGCACCCTAAAATTGGTAAATTTGCCTATTTGCATTCACCCAATAATTTAGCACTCCACTTGTAATCTAGCCCTAAGTGTTTTAGCATTGTCTTTTTATTGATTGTTGATTATTCATTTCTGCTGTATTTAATGGTCCTTTAAGGTTACATGAAAGCTCTATTAATGTAACCCCTTTGTTCTCTATGCAAAGAAAATACATCCTCAACACTCATTAACCGTATGAATGCCATAGGTATCTTGACATGATAGGCATACTTCTATAGTCACTTCAGGACCCACAACATCTATAAATGGCATTTTTTGAAAACAAAAATTAATACTTGATTGTAAATCACACTTGCACTTGTCATGATTGTCACTAACAGTACTAGCCTCTTTTTAATCGTGTTTTAAAAGGGGATTGCTTAGTCATGTTACATATACAAATGTGTTAATTCAAAAAGGCAAAACTAGGTTTGAAAAAGTGTTGAAAAGTGACTAAAAATAGTATTGTAATCCCCAAGAAGTTTTTGTCCCCATAGGAGAAATAGAACTTTTATCAAGGATCTGAAAATCTGTTTGTGAGTACGGGGAAAGAGCTGAAAACACTATTGTGACTGCTCTGAATCAAAAAGTCAGCTGATTGATTGTGATCAAGTCCTATGTGACGTCTAATGGCAATTGGTTGCAACAAGGTGCTTTAGGGCTTTCATAGTAATACTTATGCAAGCCAAAAAAACCTTAAATTAACTTCTATGTGTTAGTTATGTTAGGTATGTTCTGTAGTATTACATAATGTGGACACATTCAAGGGGGTTATTACTTAAGCAAGTCTCTGTAAATGTGCCAAAATCTGTTCTACATCACCTACACACTACAGTAAAATACCAGCTGCATTATGGCCCTACATTTATTATGTAGAACATTTATTAATATTTTTTTACTGTGTGTACTATGCAGATAATTTCATCAAAACTGTTGTATAAAATATTTTTTTTCCTCAAGTAACTTGTACTCAGGGATCAACATATTAAAAAGAAAACTTTTCTAGTTTAAAATTCCTTACATAGTTGAGGGTGTCGATAATCTCAGATTTTCTGCTGGTAAAGAGTTTAGCCATAGATTTATTGCATTTTCAACCCTTCAATTGTTAACTTTTTAGGTCTAAACCACAATTTAATTGCTTTTTCTCTTAAAGGGATATGAAACCCAGAAATATCCCTTTGTGATTAAGACAGAGCAAACTATTTCAAAAATGTTTCCAATTTACTTCTATTATTAAATTTGCTTCGTTCTATTGATATTCTATGTTGAAGAGATACCTAGGTAGGCATCTGGAGCATTACATGGCAGGAAAGAGTGCTGCCCTCTAGTGCTCTTGCAAATTGATAAAATTCTTGCAAAACTGCTGCCATATAGTGCTCTAGAAATGGGCCGGCTCCTAAGTATACGTCCCTGTTTTTCAACAAAAGATACCAAGACAAAGAAGAGAAATTGATAATAAAAGTAAATTAGAAAGTTCTTTAAAATCACATGCTCTATCTGAATTATTAAAGAAAAATGTTGGGTTTCATATCCCTTTAAAAGACCAGTAAATACAGTAGATTTGCCTAATTAACCATTGCATGATAACAAGACAATGCAATAGCACTTAGACCCTGCTATTCAATTATTCCCTAACTTGAAGAGAAATTGTAGTTCAGACTTCACAATGGCTGAACTCACTGAATTTTCAAAGAAAAAGGTCAGAACTCTCCAGCACGGCGAGATCTCTCTCATATATGTATGTGTTGGAGAGACAAGCACAGTGCAATACAACACCGCATAATATGAGAGTTTTGTTACACTTACACTTTGTGCATTGTTTTTTATATTACTATACATTTCAGATTAGGTCCTTTCAGTATTATGGCATTTAAGCTGTAGCAAGTTTGGGGGCTTTTTTATTTTATTAGTGGGATTAGATTAGGTGTAATTAGTTTAAAATTCTTGCAATTATTTTATTTTTTCTGTAATTTAGTGTGTTTTTTTCCGTACTTTATTTAATTTAATTGTAGTTAATTTAGGAAATTATTTCAACTAGTGTTAGGCGTAAATGTAATTTAGGTTAGGATTTATTATACAGGTAAATTTGTCTTTATTTTAACTAGGTAGTTATTAAATAGTTAATAACTATTTAATAACTATTTTACCTAGTTAAAATAAATACAAAGTTGCCTGTAAAATAAAAATAAAACCTAAGCTAGATACAATGTAATGTACTATTAGTTATATTGTAGCTATCTTAGGGTTTATTTTATCGGTAAGTATTTAGTTTTAAATAGGAATAATTTATTTAATTGTAGTAATTTTATTTAGTTTTATTTAAATTATATTTAAGTTAGGGGGGTATTAGGGTTAGACTTAGGTTTAGGGGTTAATACATTTAATATATAGGGGTTAATAAATGTAGGTAGGTGTCGGCGATGTTAGGGACGGCAGATTAAGGGTTAATAAAATGTAACTAGTGTTTGCGAGGCGGGAGTCCGGTGGTTTAGGGGTTAATATATTTATTAAAGTGGTGGCGATGTCCGGTTGGCAGATTAGGGGTTAAAAAATGTATGTAAGTGTTTGTGATGTGTGGGGGGCCTCGGTTTAGGGGTCAATAGGTAGTTTACGGGTGTTAGTGTACTTTGTAGCACTTTAGTTAAGAGTTTTTTGTTACGGCATTAGCCCATAAAACTCTTAACTACTGACTTTTAAATGCGGTAGGAGAGGCTGTACCACTCACTTCTTCCAAGACTCGTAATACCGTCGTTATGAAAATCCCATTGAAAAGATAGGATATGCAATTGACGTAAGGGGATTTGCGGTATGCTCGAGTTGCGGAAGAAAAAGAGAGCGGTGCACCTGTACCTGCCAGACTCATAATACCAGCGGATGTTAAAAAGCAGCGTTGGGACCTCTCAACGCTGCTTTTTAACCCTAACGCAAGACTCGTAATCTAGCCTAATGTCTGGATTAAATGTTTTGAGATAATGAACATTTCCCTTCCTTTTAATTGGATAATTAATTCCTCCCACATTCTAAGACAGTATATTTCATTTATCTTTCATTAACCCCTTAGTGACCAGACCACTTCCATTTTCTGACCGTTTGGGACCAGGGCTATTTTTACATTTCTGCAGTGTTTGTGTTTAGCTGTAATTTTCCTCTTACTCATTTACTGTACCCACACATATTATGTACTGATTTTCTCGCCATTAAATGGACTTTACCATTATTTTCATCATCCTATATAATAAAAGGACAAGTGTGTTTGTCCGAAGCTGTCATACGCAGTAGAGACTGCGCGCAAGGACAAACACACCTGGCCTTCCAACTGACCTCCTCCTGGCATCTGGCGTTGTGTGTGGTGGAGTGGGCATGGCCGGCCGGATGCAGAGTGGATATGGCCGGTCGGGTGTGACGTGGGCGTGGCTGGGCATGGCAAGATGCGGCCAGATGCCGACTGCAGTCAGTGAGACTGAGAGCTCTAAAAAGGGGGGATAGAGAGAGCAGCAGAAGAGGGGGGAGAGAGCACAAAAGAGAGGGGGAGAGAGCACAAAAGAGAGGGGGAGAGAGCACAAAAGAGAGGAGGAGAGAGCACAAAAGAGAGGGGGAGAGAGCACAAAAGAGAGGGGGAGAGAGCACAAAAGAGAGGGGGGAGAGTGCACAAAAGAGAGGGGGAGAGAGCACAAAAGAGAGGAGGGAGAGAGCACAAAAAAGAGGGGGAGAGAGCACAAAAGAGAGGAGGAGAAAGCACAAAAGAGAGGGGGGAGAGAGCACAAAAGAGAGGGGGGGGAAAGCACAAAAGAGAGGGGGGAGAGAGCACAAAAGAGAGGGGGGAGAGAGCACAAAAGAGAAGGGGAGAGAGCACAAAAGAGAGGGGGAGAGAGCACAAAAGAGAGGGGGGAGAGAGCACAAAAGAGAGGGCAGAGAGAGCACAAAAGAGAGGGGGAGAGAGCACAAAAGAGAGGGGGAGAGAGCACAAAAGAGAGGGGGAAGAGAGCACAAAAGAGAGGGGGAGAGCACAAAAGAGAGGGGGAGAGAGCACAAAAGAGAGGGGGAGAGAGCACAAAAGAGAGGGGGAGAGAGCACAAAAGGGAAGGGGAGAGAGCACAAAAGAGAGGAGGGAGAGAGCACAAAAGAGAGGGGGAAGAGAGCACAAAAGAGAGGGGGAGAGAGCACAAAAAAGAGGGGGAGAGAGCACAAAAGAGAGGAGGAGAAAGCACAAAAGAGAGGGGGGAGAGAGCACAAAAGAGAGGGGGGAGAAAGCACAAAAGAGAGGGGGAGAGAGCACAAAAGAGAGGGGGAGAGAGCACAAAAGAGAAGGGGAGAGAGCACAAAAGAGAGGGGGGAGAGAGCACAAAAGAGAGGGGGAAGAGAGCACAAAATAGAGGGGGGGGGGAGAGCACAAAAGAGAGGGGGGAGAGCACAAAAGAGAGGAGGAGAAAGCACAAAAGAGAGGGGGGAGAGAGCACAAAAGAGAGGGGGGAGAAAGCACAAAAGAGAGGGGGGAGAGAGCACAAAAGAGAGGGGGGAGAGAGCACAAAAGAGAAGGGGAGAGAGCACAAAAGAGAGGGGGAGAGAGCACAAAAGAGAGGGGGGAGAGAGCACAAAAGAGAGGGCAGAGAGAGCACAAAAGAGAGGGGGAGAGAGCACAAAAGAGAGGGGGAAGAGAGCACAAAAGAGAGAGGGAGAGCACAAAAGAGAGGGGGGAGAGAGCACAAAAGAGAGGGGGAGAGAGCACAAAAGGGAATGGGAGAGAGCACAAAAGAGAGGAGGGGGAGAGCACAAAAGAGAGGGGGAAGAGAGCACAAAAGAGAGGCGGGAGAGAGCACAAAAGAGAGGGGAGAGAGAGCACAAAAGAGGGGGGAGAGAGCACAAAAGAGAGGAGGGAGAGCACAAAATAGAGGGGGGAGAGAGCACAAAAGAGAGGGGGAGAGCACAAAAGAGGGGGGGAGAGAGCACAAAAGAGAGGGGGGAGAGAGCACAAAAGAGAGGGGGAGAGAGCACGAAAAAGAGGGGGAGAGAGCACAAAAAAGAGGGGGGAGAGAGCACAAAAGAGAGGGGGAGAGAGCACAAAAGAGAGGGGGAGAGAGCACAAAAGAGAGGGGGAGAGAGCACAAAAGAGAGGGGGAGAGAGCACAAAAGAGAGGGGGAGAAAGCACAAAAGAGAGGGGGAGAGAGCACAAAAGAGAGGGGGAGAGAGCACAAAAGAGTAGGGGGAGAGAGCACAAAAGAGTCGGGGGAGAGAGCACAAAAGAGAGGGGGGAGAGAGCACAAAAGAGAGGGGGAGAGCACAAGAGAGAGGGGGGAGGGAGCACAATAGAGAGGGGAAGAGAGCGCAAAAGAGAGGGGGAGAGTGCACAAAAGAGAGGGAGAGAGACAGCAAAAGAGAGGAGAGAGAGAGCAAATGAGAGGAGAGAGAGAGCAAACAAGAGGAGAGAGAGAGAGCAAACGAGAGGGGAGAGAGCAAACGAGAGGGGGGAAGAGAGAGAGCAAAAGAGGGAGAGAGAGCAAAAGAGAGGGGGGAGAGAGAGAGCGAAAGAGAGGGGGGAGAGAGCAAAAGAGAGGGGGGAGAGCACAAAGAGTAGGGAGAGAGCACAAAAGAGTAGGGGGAGAGAGCACAAAAGAGAGGGGGGAGAGAGCACAAAAGAGAGGGGGGAGAGCACAAGAGAGAGGGGGGAGAAAGCACAATATAGAGGGGGAGAGAGCGCAAAAGAGAGGGGGAGAGTGCGCAAAATAGAGGAAGAGAGACAGCAAAAGAGAGGAGAGAGAGAGCAAATGAGAGGAGAGAGAGAGCAAACGGGAGGAGAGAGAGCAAACGAGAGGGGGAAGAGAGAGAGCGAAAGAGAGGGGGAGAGAGAGAGCAAAAGAGAGGGGAGAGAGAGAGAGCAAAAGAGAGGGGAGAAAGAGAGAGCCAAAGAGAGGGGAGAAAGAGAGAGAAAAAGAGAGGGGGGATAGAGAGAGAGCAAGGGGTGGGACCGCTGTACTGCAAAAAATGGCCCGTGTACACGGGCTTTAGGACTAGTATCTTATAATTTACTATAATTTTTTTATAAAATATGATTAAAAAAAGGAAAAAAACACTTTTTCTAAATTTGACCACCAAAATCTGATACACATCTACAACCACCAAAAAACACCCATGCTAAATAGTTTCTAAATTTTGTCCTGAGTTTAGAAATACCCAATGTTTACATGTTCTTTTCTTTTTTTGCAAGTTATAGGGCAATAAGTACAAGTAGCACTTTGCTATTTCCAAACCATTTTTTTTTTTTTAAATAAGCGATAGTTACGTTGTAACACTGATATCTGTAAGGAATCCCTGATTATCCCTTGAAATGTATATAATTTTTTTAGTAGACAACCCAAAGTATTGATCTAGGCCCATTTTGGTATATTTCATGCCACTATTTCACCGCCAAATGCGATCAAATAAAAAAAAATCGGTTACGTTTTCACAAACTTTTTCACAAACTTTAGGTTTCACACTGAAATGATTTACAAACAGCTTGTGCAATTATGGCACAAATGGTTGTAATGCTTCTCTGTGATCCCCTTTGTTCAGAAATAGCAGCCATATATGGCTTTGGCATTGCTTTTTGGTAATTAGAAAGCTGCTAAATGTCGCTGCGCACCACACATATATTATGCCTAGCAGTGAAGGGGTTAATTAGGGAGCTTGTAGAGAGCTTGTATGGTTAATTTTAGCTTTAGTGTAGTGTAGTAGACAACCCCAATTATTAAACTAGGCCATTTTGGTATATTTCATGCCATCATTTCACCGCCAAATGCGATCAAATAAAATTTTTTTTTTACTTTTTCACAATTTTGTTTCTCACTGAAATTATTTACAAACAGTTAGTTTACAAATAAACTCATTAACTCCTAAACCGCTGACCCCCACATCACCAACACTAAACTAAACCTATTAACCCCTAAACCACCGGCCCCCCACATCGCCAACACTATAATAAAGTATTAACCCCTAATCCACCGGCCACTCACATTGCAACTAATAAAAAAAAAAACTATTAACCCCTAAACCACTAGCCCCCAGCCCCCAACATCGCAAAACACTAAATTAAACTATTAACCCCTAAGCCTAACACCCCCTAACTTTAAATTTTATTTACAATATAACTATCTTAAAATAAATAAAAACTTACCTGTAAAATAAAAAAAAAACTAAGATCAAACTATAAAATAACCTAATATAACTATTCTAATAAAAAAAAATAAACTACAAATAAAAAAAACTAAATTACAAGATTAAATAAACCTAACACTACGAAAAAATAAAAAAAAAAAGCTAAAACTCCCAAAAAATAAAAAAACACTAAGGGCTAGATTACGAGTTGTGTGTTAGGTTAAAAAAGCAGCGTTAAGAGGTCCTAACGCTGCTTTTTAATGCCCGCTGGTATTACGAGTCTTGAAGATACAGACTCACCGCTCACTTTTTTGGCCAGACTTAGAAATACCGCAAATCCACTTACGTAAATTGCGTATCCTCTTTTTTCAATGGGACTTGCATAGCGCCGGTATTATGAGTCTGCCAAAAAGTGAGTGGTAGATCCTCTCCTGTCAAGACTGGTACCGCATTTTAAAGTCAGTAGTTAAAGGGACACTCAGGTTAAATTAAATTTTCATGATTTAGATACAGCATGTAATTTTAAACAACTTTCCAATTTACTCCCATTAAAAAAATGTTCACAGTCTTTTATATTTACACTTTTTGAGTCACCAGATCCTACTGAGCATGTGCAAGAATTCACAGACTATACGTATATACATTTGTGATTGGCTGATTGCTATCACATGGTACAAGGGGAGTGGAAATGTATATAACTTTGAAATTTGTTATAAAAAAAACAAACTACTACTCATTTGAAGTTCAGACAATCGGCTAGATTTAGAGTTTGGTGTTAGCCGTCAAAACCAGCGTTAGAGGCTCCTAACGCTGGTTTTGGGCTACCACTGGTATTAAGAGTCAGTCAGGAAAGGGTCTAAGGCTCACTTTGCAGCCGCGACTTTTCCATACCGCAGATCCCCTTACGTCAATTGCGTATCCTATCTTTTCAATGGGATCTTTCTAACGCCGGTATTTAGAGTCGTGGCTGAAGTGAGCGTTAGAAATCTAACAACAAAACTCCAGCCGCAGCAAAAAGCCAGGAGTTAAGAGCTTTCTGGGCTAACGCTGGTTCAAAAAGCTCTTAACTACTGTGCTCTAAAGTACACTAATACCCATAAACTACCTATGTACCCCTAAACCGAGGTCCCCCCACATCGCCGCCACTCTATTAATTTTTTTTAACCCCTAATCTGCCGACCGCACACCGACGCAACCTACGTTATCCCTATGTACCCCTAATCTGCTGCCCCTAACACCTCCGACCCCTATATTATATTTATTAACCCCTAATCTGCCGCCCCCAACGTCGCCTCCACCTACCTACAATTATTAACCCCTAATCTGCCGACCGGACCTCACCGCTACTCTAATAAATGTATTAACCCCTAAAGCTAAGTCTAACCGTAACACTAACTCCCTCTTAAGTTAAATATAATTTAAATCTAACGAAATAAATTAACTCTTATTAAATAAATTATTCCTATTTAAAACTAAATACTTACCTGTAAAATAAATCCTAATATAGCTACAATATAAATTATAATTATATTGTAGCTATTTTAGGATTAATATTTATTTTACAGGCAACTTTGTATTTATTTTAACCAGGTACAATAGCTATTAAATAGTTAAGAACTATTTAATAGTTACCTAGTTAAAATAATTACAAAATTACCTGTAAAATAAATCCTAACCTAAGTTACAATTAAACCTAACACTACACTATCAATAAATTAATTAAATAAAATACCTACAATTATCTACAATTAAACCTAACACTACACTATCAATAAATTAATTAAATAAAATACCTACAATTATCTACAATTAAACCTAACACTACACTATCAATAAATTAATTAAATACAATACCTACAAATAAATACAATTAAATAAACTAACTAAAGTACAAAAAATAAAAAAAGAACTAAGTTACAAAAAATAAAAAAATATTTACAAACATTATAAAAATATTACAACAATTTTAAGCTAATTACACCTACTCTAAGCTCCCTAATAAAATAACAAAGCCCCCCAAAATAAAAAAAATACCCTACCCTATTCTAAAATACAAATAGAAAAGCTATTTTACCTTACCAGCCCTTAAAAGGGCCTTTTGCGGGGCATGCCCCAAAGAATTCAGCTCTTTTGCCTGTAAAAAAAAACATACAATACCCCCCCTAACATTACAACCCACCACCCACATACCCCTAATCTAACCCAAACCCCCCTTAAATAAACCTAACACTAAGCCCCTGAAGATCTTCCTACCTTATCTTCACCACGCCGGGTATCACCGATTGGTCCAGGCTCCGAAGTCTTCATCCAAGCCCAAGCGGGGGCTGAAGACGTCCATTCTCCGGCTGAAGTCTTGATCCAAGCCGCGGCTGAAGAGGTCCATCATCGGGGCTGAAGTCTTCATCCTATCCGGGCAGAAGAGGAGATCCGGACCGGTAGACATCTTCATCCAAGCGGCATCTTCTATCTTCTTCCATCCGTCTACGAGCGGCTCCATCTTCAAGACCTCCGGCGCGGATCCATCCTCTTCTTCCGACGTCCTAACACAGAATGACGGTTCCTTTAGGGGACGTCATCCAAGATGGCGTCCATCGAATTCCGATTGGCTGATAGGATTCTATCAGCCAATCAGAATTAAGGTAGGAAAATTCTGATTGGCTGATGGAATCAGTCAATCAGATTCAAGTTCAATCCGATTGGCTGATCCAATCAGCCAATCAGATTGAGCTTGCATTCTATTGGCTGTTGTCCCTTAAAGGAACCGTCATTCTGTGTTAGGACGTCGGAAGAAGAGGATGGATCCGCACCGGAGGTCTTGAAGATGGAGCCGCTCGGCGACGGATGGAAGAAGATGCCGCTTGGATGAAGATGTCTACCGGTCCGGATCTCCTCTTCTGCCCAGATAGGATGAAGACTTCAGCCCCGATGATGGACCTCTTCAACCGCCGCTTTGATTAAGACTTCAGCTGGAGGATGGACGTCTTCAGCCCCCGCTTGCGCTTGGACGAAGACTTCGGAGCCTGGACCGATCGGTGATACCTGGCGTGGTGAAGATAAGGTAGGAAGATCTTCAGGGGCTTAGTGTTAGGTAAGGTAAAATAGCTTTTCTATTTGTATTTTAGAATAGGGTAGGGCATTTTTTTTATTTTGGGGGCTTTGTTATTTTATTAGGGGGCTTAGAATAGGTGTAATTAGCTTAAATTTGTTGTAATATTTTTATAATGTTTGTAAATATTTTTTAATTTTTTGTAACTTAGTTCTTTTTTTATTTTTTTTACTTTAGTTAGTTTATTTAATTATATTTATTTGTAGGTATTGTATTTAATTAATTTATTGATAGTGTAGTGTTAGGTTTAATTGTAACTTAGGTTAGGATTTATTTTACAGGTAGTTTTGTAATTATTTTAACTAGGTAACTATTAAATAGTTCTTAACTATTTAATAGCTATTGTACCTGGTTAAAATAAATACAAAGTTGCCTGTAAAATAAATATTAATCCTAAAATAGATACAATATAATTATAATTTATATTGTAGCTTTATTAGGATTTATTTTACAGGTAAGTATTTAGCTTTAAATAGGAATAATTTATTTAATAAGAGTTAATTTATTTTGTTAGATTTAAATTATATTTAATTTAGGGGGGTGTTAGTGTTAGGGTTAGACTTAGCTTTGGGGTTAATACATTTATTAGAGTAGCGGTGAGGTCCGGTCGGCAGATTAGGGGTTAATAAGTGCAGGTAGGTGGAGGCGACGTTGGGGGCGGCAGATTAGGGGTTAATAAATATAATATAGGGGTCGGCGGTGTTAGGGGCAGTAGATTAGGGGTACATAGGGATAATGTAGGTTGCGGCGGTGTACGGAGCGGCAGATTAGGGGTTAAAAAAAATATGCAGGTGTCAGCGATAGCGGGGGCGGCAGATTAGAGGTTAATAAGTGTAAGGTTAGGGGTATTTAGACTCGGGGTACATGTTAGGGTGTTAGGTGTAAACTTAGAGAGTGTTTCCCCATAGGAAACAATGGGGCTGCGTTAGGAGCTGAACGCTGCTTTTTTGCAGGTGTTAGGTTTTTTTTCAGCTCAAACTGCCCCATTGTGTCCTATGGGGGAATCGTGCACGAGCACGTTTTTGAAGCTGGCCGCGTCCGTAAGCACCGCTGGTATTGAGAGTTTCAGTGGCGGTAAATTATGCTCTACGCTCCCTTTTTGGAGCCTAACGCAGCCCTTCTGTGAACTCTAAATACCAGCGGTATTTAAAAGGTGCGGGGAAAAAAAAGCCAGCGTTAGCTACGCGGGTCATTACCGACAAAACTCTAAATCTAGCCGTAAGTGTTTTTACACTGTCTTGTTATCTTGCATTTGTTGATTATGCAAATCTAATATGTTGACTGGTCCTTTAAGAGTTTTACTCTACAACGCCGTAGCATAAAACTCTTAACTAAAGTGCTAAAAAGTACACTAACACCCATAAACTATCTATTAACCCCTAAACCGAGGCCCTCCCGCATCGCAAACACTAAAAAAACGTTTTAACCCCTAATCTGCTGAACCAGACATAGTCGCCACTATAATATATATATTAACCCCTAAACCGCCGCACTCCCGCCTCACAAACATTAGTTAAATATTATTAACCCCTAATCTGCCGTCCCTAACATCGCTGACCCCTACCTACATTTATTAACCCCTAATCCGTCGCCGCCACTATACTAAAGTTATTAACCCCTAAATCTAAGTCTAACCCTAACTCTAACCTCCCTAACTTAAATATAATTTAAATAAATATAAATAAAAATTACTATAATTAACTAAATTATTCCTATTTAAAACTAAATACCTATAAATAAACCCTAAGATAGTTACAATATAACTAATAATTACTTTGTAGCTATCTTATGGTTTATTTTTATTTTACGGGCAAGTTTGTATTTATTTTAACTAAGTAGAATAGTTATTAAATAGTTATTAACTATTTAATAACTATCTAGCTAAAATAAATACAAAAGTACCTGTAAAATAAAACCTAGCCTAAGTTACAATTACACCTAACACTACACTATAATTAAATTATTTCCATAAATGAAATACAATTAAATACAATTAAATTAAATTATCTAAAGTACAAAAAAAAACACTTAATTACAGAAAATAATAAACAAATTACAAGATTTTTAAACCAATTACACCTAATCTAATCCCCCTAACAAAATAAAAAAGCCCCCCAAAATAAAAAGCCCTACCCTACACTAAATTACAAATAGCCCTTAAAAGGGCCTTTTGCGGGGCATTGCCCCAAAGTAATCAGCTCTTTTACTGGTAAATTTTTTTACAAATTCCCCCCAACATTAAAACCCACCACCCACACAACCAACCCTACTCTAAAACCCACCCAATGCCCCCTTAAAAAAACCTAACACTAACCCCTTGAAGATCACCTTACCGGGAGAAGTCTTCATCCAACCGGGCCGAAGTCCTCAACAAAGCCGGGAGAAGTCTTCATCCAAGCCGGGCTAAGTGGTCCTCCAGACGGGCAGAAGTCTTCATCCAGAAGGCATCTTCTATCTTCATTCATCCGGCGCTGAGCGGGTCCATCTTCAAGACATCCGACGTGGAGCATCCTCTTCATCCAACAGCTCTTCTGGAATGAAGGTTCCTTTAAATGACGTCACCCAAGATGGCGTCCCTTCAATTCCGATTGGCTGATAGAATTCTATCAGCCAATCGGAATTAAGGTATAAAAAACCTATTGGCTGATGCAATCAGCCAATAGGATTGAGCTCACATTCTATTGGCTGATTGGAACAGCCAATAGAATGCCAGCTCAATCCTATTTGCTGATTGCATTTGTATCAGCTCTTTTGCAATCATCTTTTTTACTGCATATACTGCATATATATATATATATATATATATATATATATATATATATATATATATATATATATATTCTGTATATATATATATATATATATATATATATATATATATATATATATATACTTAGAAAGTCATGGGCCGTACCTAGGGTCAGGACCTAGAGGGGAGCAGAGAGAACTGCTCCTAGTGGTAATATAAGATTATGTGCTCTGTAGGTGGCACTGTGAAAATAGTATATATTAATGTATATATTGACAAATAGCCTAAATTTTCCCCTCTCCCCTCCTTCCCCTTTGGAGACCTCTTTCCTTCCTTTAATCTTTTCCTTTAACTTGTCTGAAGACTGTTGGCTCTCCCAAGAATGAACTCCCTAAACATTACTAGCCAACATGCATGCAGGAAGGATACAGTTTTTTTCACAGATACAATGCTAGTCACAAACTTCAGATACAGACCAGGTGAGAACAACCATAATAAACAAAATTATTTTCCGTTTGACAATAACTTAAGCTAGATCTCAGAAAGGTTATACACTAGACATGTGCGTTGCTAAAAAATTTGTCTTGTTTCATTTTGATTAGTTAAATAAATAATTTAATTTCAGCAAATTAGTTTAGTTAAGTTTTTTAAAAAAAATTGTTTCGGCAAATTAGTTAAGTTAATCATTTTTTCAGATCCATTTGTTTTTTTCTGATCTATTCTTTATTCATATGCATTATTCTATTCTGAAGTTTAGAACAGAATAATGCATGTGAATAAAGAATGGATCCAAAAAAACGAAAGGATCTAAAAAAAAGATTTTATTTAACATAACTAATTTGCCAGCGATTTATCTAAAACCGCCGCCGCCACCCACATCGCCGACACTAAATAAAGCTATTAACCCCTAAACCGTCACCCCCCCACATCGCCAACACTACTTAAGCCTATTAACACCTAAACCGCACCCCCACACACACCGCCGACATTAACTAAATCACTAATAAAGCGATTAACCCCTAAACCTCTGTTCCCAGAATCACCGATACTAACTACATCTATTAAACCTTAAACTACACCCCTCACATCGCCCACACTATCTAAACCTATTAACCCCTAAACCGCACCTCCCCCCACATATCCAACACGTACTAAACCTATTAACCCCTAGACTGCCATTCCCAAACATTGCAGACACTAACCAAACCTGTTAACCACTAAACTGCCGTTCCCAAACATAGCCAACACTAACTAAACTTATTAACCCCTAAACCGCCGTTCCCAAACATAGCCAATACTAACTAAACCTATTAACCCCTTATCAGGATTAATTCAAGTTTAGAATACCTATGGAAAAGGATTGTTTCCTGAATTAGGTTTAAGGATCTCAACTGCAGAAATAAACTGTTGGCATTCTAAAATAATTCATGATGTGTATGTAAGTATCCCTGCATACAGGTATAGAATAAGGATAGGCTTCAGTTCTGAGACAAAACTACTCTGTATCAGCAGGGAAACAAACAATTCTTCTGAGGGTTATTGGAATAGCAACTAAACAGGTGGTTAAGTGTAATTGTGATTACCAGCCCAATAAACTCATGAGCGAATTTACTACAACTGAAAAGTAACAAATACTTCTACTTAAGCTAAAACATAGCACAACTCAGTAACAAGGTTTAAGTACGAGGAAACTATTATGTAGAATCAGAGGTGAAACATATACGTTAACTTGTATCATATAGAAATAGCAACTAGTAAAATAAATTATGCGCATACAGAAGTTACCAGCATATCGACTTAGACTTGTAGAGAGTGGTCATAAAGGTAACATAGGAAACCAGGTGAATAAGTATGTTACCGGAGAGCTGGGGATGAGCTGGCTGTAATCAACGTTCAACCAGGTAATTGTGAGCTCTGTCAGAAGAGAATCCGGGCAGGATAGCTGGATTGTTGGTGTGTGACGTCACCGCGATGATCAGTTCAGATGCGTGGAACAAACAGCTGAAAACTTGCTGGAGGCTGCTTGAGGCTTAGCGTATCTAAGATGGAAGGAGGTTGGTTCGTCCTGCTATTTGGGAGAAATACCAAGCAATGAACTGAAGGCAGATACGGTATTTATAAGGAGGCTAAGTGGGCGTAGTATACCTTAAAGGTATAGTGTGCGTACCTGTTCACAATTAAAAGATATGAAAATAGTATATGAAATAGGACTTAAATAAGGAGTCATGACACCCCTAAACCGCTGGCCCCCACATCGCAACAACCTAAATTAAACTATCACCTAGATAACGAGTTTTGCGTTCATATTTTAACGCTGAAAAAACATTTTTTTTCAGCGTTAAAACACGAACGCAGCCATTACGAGTCTTGTCGGTATAGCTGTACTGCAAGCCTTTTAGCCTGTAATGCAATGTCAGTCCTGCACTCAAAAAAATGACGTTTTTTTCATGGGATTCCGATAGCGCTGCCATTATGAGTTTTGCGGTGAGGCTAAAAAAATTACAAGATCCATACCGCCATCTGAGACCAGTAGTTATGTGTTTTACACAACAAAAATGTTTCACAAAACTCATAACTAAACTGTTCCAAAGTACACTAACACCCATAAACTACCTATTAACCCCTAAACCGAGGCCCTCCCATATCGCAAATACTATATTAAAGTTATTTATTACCCCTAATCTGCCGCTCCCGACATCTCCTCCACTAATACAATGTATTAACCCCTATTCCGCAGCTCCCCGACATCGTCGCTACTTTACTAAAGTTATTAACCCCTATTCCCCCACACCTGATTTGAACAGCCAATAGGAATGAGATCTGCTTAAATCCTATTGGCTGATTTGAACAGTCAATAGGATTTTAGCAGCCCTAATTCCTATTGGCTAATTTAAAATTTTCAGCTAATAGGAATGCAATGGTACCCCCAATTTAAAATGGGTACCTTGCATTTGAATCCTCAGTGTGCAGCAGATGATCACATGAAGAGGACCTCCACGTCAGATCGCTGGACCTCCTCCTGGACATCCACCTTGGACCTCTGCCTAGACCTTCGCCTTGGACCTTCACCTGGACCTCCGCCTCTGCGCATTGACTGCTCCGCCTCCGCAGGGATGAAGAACATGCCAGTCCCTTGATGGATGAAGATGGAGCCACTTGGATGAAGATGGAGCTGCCTGGATGAAGATCGTTCAAGCCAGACTTCAGCAACTGTGTGTACCTAGAGAGGGGTTAGTGTTAGGTTTTTTTAAGGATTTTTTGGGTGTTTTTATTTTTTAGATTAGGGTTTGGGCTTGTCTTAAAAGAGCTGAATGCCCTTTTAAGGGCAAGAAAAAGAGCAGAATGCCCTTTTAAGGGTAATGCCCATACAAATGCAATTGGTAGATTAGGGGTTTTTTGTTAGTTTTTTTTATTTTGTGGGTTTGGGGGAGTGGGGGTTTGTAATGTTAGGGGGGGGTTTGGTTTTATTTTTTAGAAAAAGAGCTGATTTCTTTAGGGCAATGCCCTACAAAAGGCCCTTATAAGGGCTATTGGCAGTTTATTATAGATTAGGGTTCTTTTATTTTGGGGTGTTTTTTTTTTTTTAAACGGGGTATTAGAATAGGAATAATTTTGTTATTTTGTTTAAAAAAAAATTCTTTTTGTTTTTTTTTTTTACAATAGCCACTTTTTTTATTGTTAATGGGCAGCAAAAGAGCTGAATGCCCTATTAAGGGCAATGCCCATACAAATGTCCTTTTCAGGGCAATGGGTAGATTAGGTTTAACTTTATTTTTATTTTGTGGGTTTGGGGGGTGGGGGTTTGTATACTGTTAGGGGGTGTTTTATTTTTATTTCATAGGTTAGTTTGTATTTATTTTAACTAGGTAGTTAGTAAATAGTTATATTGTAGCTAGCTTAGGTTTTATTTTTATTTCACAGGTAAGTTTGTATTTATTTTTAAATAGGTAGTTAGTTAATAATTGTAACTTTAATTTAGGTCTATTTTAATTATGTCAAAGTTAGGGGGTGATAGGTTTAGGGGTTAATATTGTTTAATTTAGGTTGTTGGAATGCGGGGGCCGGTGGTTTAGGGATTAATAGCTTTAGTTAGTGTTGACGATGTGGGTGTATGGCGGTTTAGGTGTTAATAGGTTTAGTTAGTGTCGGCGATGTTTGGGAACTGCAGTTTAGGGGTCAATAGGTCTAGTTTGTGTTGGTGATGTTCGGAACTGTGGTTTAGGGGTTAATAGGTTTAGTTAGTGTTGGCAATGTCGGGGAACGGCGGTTTAGTGGTTAATAGCTTTATTTAGTGTTTTAGTTAGTGTCAGTGATGTCAGGGAACTCCGGTTTAGGGGTTAGTAGGTTTAGTTTGTGTTGTCAATGTTGTGGTGGTAATTAGTACCAGAATATTAAACCAAAGGGGTTGTCCACTTTTTAAAATGATTTTATTGGAAGACAAATAATATAGGTATGAAGATTAACAATTATCTATAAACTACAAAATACAAAACAAGTCTCAAGAAATACCAAGAGCTACAACATCCAGTCCAAATTATACAGGGCAACTTTACCTTAAACCAACCCAGATTTAGCAATACTGCTAAAATAATCATAGGAATATACTTAGCAACATTCTCCAGTGTGTCCACCATCAGCCATCTTTTCAGCAGGAACAAGATAAGAAGAGAGAAAGATAGAGAGTGTTCCAGTTTTTTATACCCCAATTCAATAGGGAGTGGTTTATCAAATGCCATTCAAAGGCTATTGGGAGTGTCCTACTTAGACAGACACTAGACCAAAGAACTACTTGTATATTCAATTTTAAAACCAGCTATGTGAATTTCCAGGTATAAAATCTGTGAGCTATATTTTAATATTCCAGTGATAAAATGTCACCACAAATGTCAGGGAACTGCGGTTTAGGGGTTAATATTTTTATTTTGTGATTTATTTACTGTCGGCGATGTTGGGTAACTGCGGTTTCGATAGAATAATAAAAAAAATCTGAATATGAATAATGGATATGAAAATTTGGAAACTGATTTATTCAGTTTCTATTATACACTATTATTTTCTACATGTATATCTATGCTAGATAAAGCTAGTTATTCAGACAATTACCCTGATAATCTATAACCATGTCTACACTTATAAATAACTGTCCTGGATAACAGGCTGCCTGGCTATGGAAATCGACGTTTAACCTTGTAATATTTATTATACAAAATATATTAGAATGTATGGCTTAATTGAGCAGAAGAGGGTTAATACTTAATCATCATAGCTTTTAAAGATGTACCATTTACCCATAAAGGTCCCAATAATTTTTTTCTGATACTCTGTGTTAGGAACCTCATAGAAACATGTAGGTCATATACAATCTCCTAAGTAACTGAATTTATAAGATCAGTCCAATCTGGTGGGAAATCAACACATGTTGTTATTGTGTATATTTTGAGGAATGTCAAGATTAACCCCAACTGCTATGGGTTAAAGTTTTTACACAAAAGCAGGCAATATCCCTTGTTGTAACTGTCCCAAGAAAATTACAGGAGACACATCGCTAAAATAGTGTGAGCTAGGCTGTTTTGCACCTGTTTACTGCAGTGCCTTAGAGCAGAGCTTTCCAAACTTTTCATGTTGGCGACACACTTTTAGACCTACATCATTTCGCGACACAGTAATCCAGTTGTTCTAGCAAAAAGGAGGTTAAACGAACTTGTTTTAAGAGATACGACACATACATAAAATATATAATAACGAAATGTATTTACAAGTAACAGTAAGTATGTGCAAGAAGAACACCAATAGCTACTTACTATTTTAATAAGATGTATGAGGTTGATGGGATGAACACAATTTCTGAATATTTGGTGGAATATTAAATAAAGACGCATTTCATCATCAAGCATTTTTTAAGCTTCCACTTCCTATCCATATATCAAGAGCAGGAGCAGCAATGCACTACTGGGAGCTAGTTGCAAAAATACACTGACTTCTGACTTCAGCTCAGCGTTTAAGCTGCCGCCCTCAGAGCTTGGTGAGTCTGATTGACTACTGCCCACGCTGCAAACACACTGCTGTCCCACTCACTGACTACATATGCAGTCACGAGCCAATTAAGGAGACTACACGTGCAGTCACGAGCCAATTAAGGAGACTACACGTGCAGTCAGGAGCCAATGTGCCGCCAAAGCCGCCAATGGCAATAGTTTCAGTTCCCACTGAGCTGTGCCAATAGGCTAAGATGATCTGTGACTCACTAGGTATCAATCACGTGTCAACCATGTGATATGCATAGCAGGCAGGCGGAAAGTCAGAAACCAAAAAAAAAAAAAATTAAAAAAATTAAATTTAAATAAATTAGTGCTGAAGCAGGGACACACCTACACACTGCTGCCGACACACTAATGTGTCCCGACACACAGTTTGGAAAGCACTGCCTTAGAGTATAAGGATAAACACAGGGTGACTCTTAAAGGTAGCTTTTTCCAAGTCATTTTTTAAACACAAGGAAGCGAAAAGCATCAATTCAAGTACTTATCTAAGAAAGATGACAAAAAGTTCCAGCAGAACAGTGTAGGAAGTCCAGCGCACAGTAAGTTTATGCAAAGTCACCGTGACCTGCTTCCAAGGTCAAAACGGATGAATTCAAAACGACAAAAGGTGACAGCATAAAGTATTTATTTAGAGACAAAAGGAAAAAAGACAGCAACGTTTCGGGACTTCTGTCCCTTTGTCAAGCTAGTGTGTACAATGAATTCAAACACCTTATATACCAATAAACCACCAGGTGGCGCTAAAAACACACACACACATATATATATATATATATATATATATATATATATATATATATATATATATATATATATATAGACAGGTAAAAATTAACCTTTCATATACCAAATTAATTCATTTTTTATATAAATATCCTGAATTAATTCAACATCATTATGTACAAAGTTTACTCAGAAAGAGGAATTTTATGTAGTAATATTAAATGTTAAATTCCATTTTTAAAGTGCAATGTCAGGATCCTGACATTGCACTTTAAAAATGGAATTTAACATTTAATATTACTACATAAATTTCCTCTTTCTGAGTAAACTTTGTACATAATGATGTTGAATTAATTCAGGATATTTATATAAAAAATGAATTAATTTGGTATATGAAAGGTTAATTTTTACCTGTCTATATATATAAATATATGTGTTTTTAGCGCCACCTGGTGCTTTATTGGTATATATGGTGTTTGAATTCATTGTACACACTAGCTTGACAAAGGGACAGAAGTCCCGAAACGTTGCTGTCTTTTTTCCTGCTGTCTCTAAATAAATACTTTATGCTTTCACCTTTTGTCGTTTTGAAAAAGTTCCAGCAGATCAGCTTGCTCTGGTTGTCGCCCTTTTGTAACCAGCGATCTTAATCCAGAAATGCCCCAGTAAGAAGCCATCTTGAAATAGGCAACTGCCTGAGATATAATTGACTCCTATCCCATGGGTGTGTGAGCAGAAGCCTCACTTAGAAGCTGCTCTCGATGCAAGCAATCACAGCGGGGTCCGGAGCATTTCAGCTTGTCAATGTATGGCTTGTATACACAGATCCTTTCCTAGGAGTGGATGATTTCTCCTATAAGCCGCTTAGTGGAGCCAGTCTAAGAACACTTCTGTGCTAGCTATGTTAGCTGTGTGCAAGGTATAGCTGGATCCTCTTTGGTCTGTCAGCCAAACTGTACAAAGTGTGTGGGGGTGGCCCCAGCATGGAGCTTCTGTTCTGGATGGATCGCTGGCTTGAAACCATAGTCTGGATGACAAGCTGAGTCAGGCTGTGTCAAAATGTATCGGGCTATGTATCGGGCTGTGGCCCAAGTGACTTGGCCCAGGTGGCTGCAAATGGTCTCTAATTACGACAGGCTTACGTGGGGATGTTCTTTACTCTGCGTAAGGAACGCCCAGTGAGGGGATTAGACAGTCCCTTGCCTATGACTTGGGTCAATCGTGGGAAGACGGTGGCGTGTTGCTCATACCAGAGATACGGTTTTCACGTGCCTACTCCAACTCCTCTTACATCGGAAGTCTCTCGGCAGAAAGTGTGTTTAATGTTAGATATTAAATATGGGATTTCTAAGTACCTAACAATAGGAGGTAACCCAGATTTCCCAGAAGGCATGAATACCAAAATATTTAGAAATTGGAAACAAAAGGGTCTCTCACGTTTATGCCAAATTTTAAACCAGAATGACATGCTTATTAAACCTTTTTCAGATATAAAGCTACAATTTAAGGCAGATAATAGAGAATTCTATGCATATCTCCAACTCAGACATTATGTAAATAATTTACTCACACAATTTGGTACAAAATAGAATTGGAGAAATATAGATCAGTGGTTAAAACAGGTTAAAAATTGATTATTATCAACCTCTCCCTGGTATAAGTTGTTAATTTCATTAAAAGGTCATTTAAATTTGTATTACATAGCTAATAAATGGAATATAACATTAGGAGATACAGCAGTTAATGCTGAAAAGGTAAAAAAAAATCAATAATGGAAGTAGAAAAAACTATACCAGGGGCGTATTATGGCCTATATTCCATAGCTAATAAATGGAATATAGCATAAGGAGATACAGCAATTAATGCTGAAAAGGTAAAAAAATCAATAATGGAAGTAGAAAAAACTACACCAGGAGCGTTTTATGGCTTAAGCCAAAAAGGCCGGTGCCTAGGCAGCAGATTTGGGAGGGGCAGCACATCTGCCCTATCCTCTCTCTAAAAGCCAGCACACAGCAGAGTGAGCTGAAAAGAGCAGGCTTTTACAGCAAAGACAAGGCACGTGCGCTGATTAAGGTCGCTCTTCACAGGCAGTGCTCCTTTAAATCGTTGCTTCATTTAGAGGCACCGGCATTTTTGCAGTGGAAGCTTTCTTGGTGAGAATCTTGCCTGGGGATATACTTACAAGGTGAGGCTGGAGGAGAAGACCTTGTGCCGATATGGTGCCTCACCTTGTCAGCTGTGGTGGGTCTGCGAGCGCAGTGCTTATTGCAGGGCTTAGTAACTAACAGACAGACTGGATACGTCTGTGCACTGCATAGATTAGATTGTGATGTCTAATCATAAAATCTCAGCGCTAATGTATGTTAGCTACTGATAGCTAGCTTTCTCTGCATTCATGAACCCACAGAGTAAATAGTAAACGAACACTTAAAAAGTTTCTTTACTTGAATGATGATAATTACTGTATGTTGCATGTGAAGGGCAGTGATTGTTTCAAAGTGTATTCTCCTTTCCCTCCCTTCCTCTCTCCCTTCTTTCCCTTTCTTCCTCCCTTCCTCAGCTGATTCCCTCAACTCCCTACCTTCTTTCTTTCCCTCCCTCCCTTCTATCACTCAACTCCCTCCCTTGCTCCCTTCTTTCACTCCTTTCTTTCCCTCCCTTCTTTCCCTCCCCCTTTTCTCCTCTCACTCCCCACTTTTCTTCTCTCTCTATCTCTCTCTCTCTCTCTCTCTTTCCCCTCCCTACCTTCTTTCCTTTCCCTTCCTTTTCTCCCCTCCCCTTAAAATGGTATGAGATGCATACAATTCAACCCACCATGCAAGTGTTTTGCTAGCCCATTTTCTTTTGAATTGTTATGAAAAAAAAAATGTATATATATATATATATATATATATTTATTTTTCTACACTGACCCAAAAAAATATTAAGGCGAAAAAATGCCTAAATCTTGGGGTGGGGGCAGTAAAATTTTGAGTGCCTAGGGCAGCACAAAAACTAAATACGCCACTGACCTACACTCTCCACTACAGAGAATCCCAGAGGGCAGTCTATTTTTTAAAAGTGAAGTCCATCTATCCCTATCCATCTATCCCTCTATTCCAGTCTCTATTCCTCTATCCCTATTCCTCTGTCCCTATTCCTCTATCCCTATCCCTCTAGCCTTATCCCTCTATCCCTGTTCCTATTCCTTTGTCCCTCTGTTCCTATCCCTCTGTCCCTGACCCTCTGTCCCTGTCCCTCTGTCCCTTTGTCCCTGTCCCTATACCTCTTCCTCTATCCCTATTCCTCTGTCCCTATCCCTCTATTCCTCTGTTCCTATCCCTCTATCCCTGTCCCTATCCCTCTGTCCCTGTCCCTCTATCCCTTTGTCCCTGTCCCTCTATCCCTGTGTCCCCATCCCTCTGTCCCTGTCCCTATCCCTCTGTCCCTGTCCCTCTGTCCCTGTCCCTATCCCTTCCCTATCCCTCTGTCCCTATCCCTCTGTCCCTATCCCTCTAACCCTGTCCTTCTGACCCAGCCCCTCTGTCCCTTATCCCTCTGTCCCTATCCTTCTGTCCCTCTGTCCCTTTCCTTCTATCCCTATCCCTCTGATCCTGTCCCTATACCTCTGTCCCTATTCTTCTGTCCCTATCCCTTTGTCCCTGTCCCTATCCCTCTGCCCCTGATCTCCCCTCAAACAGCTCTCTAACCCTCCCCCCTCTATTGCCGCTATCTTAGGTACTAGCAGCTGTCTGCCATTACCTATAAACCCCTTTTTTAATTCTTTTTTTATTTTATTTTTTTCTGTAGTGTAGTGGTCCCACCACCTCCCCCCCCCCCCGCAATCGTCATTTATCCCCCACACCCAAACCCCTTTTCTGTAGTGTAGCTGCCCCATCCCTCCTTGTCCTTTTTTTCTGTAGTAGGGCACTCACTCCCTCCCCTCCCCCTTCGCTGCTGAGCCACACACCTGCCACCAGCCCACACCTCCCACCGGCACCAGCAGAAGATCGCTATAGACGGTGACACACACAGTGTCACCGTCTGTAATGATCAGGCATTTGGCCTCATATGGAGGCAGAGCAGCGATCACGCTCCGGCTCCATATGCGGCAGATGGAGCTCCTGAAGCTGTCTCGCTCGGCAGGCTGTGTGCGCAACTGACGACAGCGACGGACGTGTTACAAACACAATAATGTTATAGATTACACACCGGAAAAAGGTTATTTATGGAAGAATAAGGAATTTGATAAATGTTATAAATGTCAGCTTACAGCAGCAAATCTAGTACATTTATTATGGCTTTGTCCAAAAAATTATCGTTTTTGGAGGAAAATAGATTTCTGGTTAAATAAATATTTAGAAAAGGTGCAATTTACCTTAAAAAAGATACGTAGATAAACAGACTCAAGGAGTAGAATATAAAGTGGTAAATGTGGCAATTCTAGCAGCCAGAAACCTGATCATGAGGAAGTGGAAAGAAAAAAATGAACCAAAACTGCCTGAATGGATACATTTTATTAAAAACCAGTTAATTATAGAACAATTTGATACACCTATGAACGATGAAAAGAAATACAGAAATGTTTTCAGAAATAGGCCTTCTTCATTAAAGCCCAAACAGAAAGGGACAAAAACCAATTATTTTATCCTTTTAGGAACAGTGATTTAGTACTTTTAGGCTTATGGTAAAGACCTAGGTAATATTGAGTAGAGAAAGGGTCTAGGGGTGTATTTTTATTTTTTATTTTTTTATTATTATGTTATAAAATAAAGTTGCATTATAATTATAGTATCACATATCTGCATGCCTGTTATGCAATAAAACAATTGTAACACTTTAAGGAGCATGTAGTTTAGTGTTAGGTATAATGTAGTTTATTATTTTTTGAAACTTAGATTGTTTTTTATTTTGTGTAATTTTTTGTGTGTGTAACTTTGTGGGGTTAGTTTAGAGGGGGGTTTAGTTTAGAGGGGGGTTCAGGTGTTAGAGTAGGGGTAGATTTTGTTTGGGTTTTTTCCGTTTAGTTTTTTTACTTTTTTTAAGTTAGATTTTTTAAGCAATTTTGTAATATATATGCATTAGCAAAAATTCTTCTAATAAAAGCTATATCGTTTTCAAAAGTGTATTTAAGGGCTCCATGTACTAAGCAGTCAGCGAGCTACCCGCAACAAATCTCGCGTCAAAATTCGCAAACTGATATGTACAAAGCCGTCAATTATGTTAAAACTCGCATCTTTTAAATTGCGAGCGTACTTATCCGCCAAACCTCGCTACCGCTCCATTTTTCACTGTAATTAGACACATTTGACCACCAACTCGCCAAAAACGAATGTACTAAAAAATCTATTTGTCCGCTCGCTACAATTTCCGCTCCCACCTCGTTATTTTTGCCTCGCCACCTTTTAGGTGGCGGGCAAGGTACAAAACAATAGGAAAGTCAATCTAGACGCCAGTCTAGACATATATAAAAGGCAGTAATATCAGCATTGTACTTACAGCATAACTGGCGTCTAATTTGTCTCTCATTTCCATGTACATAAATTGCGCCCAATTTGTCGACTGTAATTAAAGAGTAATCTATTTAAATTTGTATAGTTGTCAATCTTTATAATTATTTTTATATTAATATTTATATATTATCAGATCCAGATGAAGCCATATCCAAATTGTAAATAAATATTACAAAAATAACGCTCTGTTATCACTCTTCAAAAAATTTTGAACAATAATAAAGTTGTTTAGATAAGTTGAACTTTTATAGGAGCAAAATTCTATTCCCGCGACTACTATGATGTTCGTGACACCTTGCATGTCACGTGTTAATAATTGGCCAGACAATTCAACTGAAAGTTAAGTACATCAGCTTAGTCGCGGCGAGCGAGGCGTCAAATTTATCAACAATCCGCAACTGCTCGCGGCGGGCTAGACTTGTCTATTTATTGGGGGAATATTAGTACATAGCGACAGCGGACACCATTTCGTCCGCGGCGAGTAACGGCGAGTTTATCCGCGTCTACAATGACGGATGAATTGACTGCTTAGTACATGGAGCCCTAAGTATGTACCGTGCATCAGCATTTTAAACACAGCACTTCCTCAGAGCGCATAGGTGTTTGTACCATCTGGTTATGACTCAATATGTTAATCGCTGACATGATACAAGCCCCACTGGTGCTCTGTGCAGCTGCATTATTTAAAATGTGGGTGCAGTGACAATATCTAGTTATGCTTCTCATGCACGTGCAGAGAAAAATGTTAACACTAAAACAGTGATAGCTTTTTCTAAAAGCATTTTTGCTAATACATGTATATTGCAAGTTTGTTTCTATTCAAAGATGTAATAAATCTATGTGCATTTAAATTTTGACTGGAATGTCCCTCTAAGTTAGATTTTTTTAAGTTAGAACTTGTGGTGGATTCAAGTCAGCATAGGGGGTTTATAGTTAGCACTTGCGGTGGGTTTATGGCGGCATAGGGGGTAAATAGAACTTGTGGTGGGTATGTGGTGGTGCAGGGGTTAATAGATAGAACTTGCGGTTGGTGGTTTAGATGTTAATAGTTAGCGATTTGCAGTGGGTATGTGGAGTTTTAGATGTTTATTAGTTTAGTGATAGTGTTCGATTGTGGGGTACTTCAGATTAGGAGTATTAGGAGTAGCGGTTAGGCAGACGGCAGTAATATTCCAGGGAACGTTTACTATACATCACCAATGTGGTTGGTGATGCTTGGTATTGCTTAAGCCAGCATCAACACCAATGGTGTGTATAATAAATGCCTCACAGCAATGCGGCTATGTTAGAAACTTGGAATATTCCAACAAGCTTGCTCCACATAGTGGCGGATCGATTGAAATATTTTGCCGCCTCGTAGCACTTTTCAACATCGGAGTCTTAGAGAGAACAATGGAAAATTAACATTTTATTACTTAACTATCCAGCACCCCACTGGGAGTGTAATTTCTTCTGCTGGCTGTGTTTACATAGGATTATCAATAGCTTAGTATAGAAACTCTCAGGCTAAATCAGCTATTTTAAATGATGAGAGGTAAAGGAGCTACTTGTAAACTATTTAATACATTGGACCATATAGTGGGATAATTCCCTGCATTAGGTCTGTTAGTAGAAATATTGTGTTATTCAAGTATTTATTTGTATGCGTGTAAATATATGTGTGTATGTATATATATACGTTTGTGTTATGTTATGTCAAACTTTAATTCAGGATTAATTATTCAATATTTAGTCAGTGTGGATCACAACTGCAGGATCATACAATTTCCAATAAATGTTCCTTATATATGAGTCTTGTATATAGGGAGTTTCGTAATTAGGATTACTGTTTCTTTAAGAGAGTGAAAACATAAGCACTGTATCTGTTTTCACTACAATGTATCAGAAACTATAGGTAAGAATGCAGGGTGACCGTATGAGATTTCAGTAACAAAAAACTAAAGTCCTGAGACGCTATGCTTAACTTTGAGGCAGAGAGAAACATGCAAGCATTTTATGTTAACGTTACCTGTAGTCTCAGTTGTAGTTGTAGGAGTGTAAACAGACTTGCAGGAAAAAGTTACGGTGTGGAAACAAGACTGCTATTTCTGTGGTACATAGTAACAGACCTCTGCATCAGCAAGTGCTACCGGAGCCTCGTAATGTCATCAAAGTGGGCGGAGTTATGGCCGCAGTGGAAAACCCGGTGTTAATGTTAGTGTCTGGTTACCAAGTGCAACCTGTAGCAAGCAGTGCCTTAGTGTAGGTTAACTGCAGCGGAGATGAGGATAGATGTCGAAGTAAGTACTGTGATTGATCCAAATAGAAATATGAACCCTTGTAGTAAATCCAGGGAGCAGATGCACTGTCTGCAGGGAGGCAGACGAATTGCACAAACTGCTATTTGTAATCCAACAAGAAAGAAGTCATTTATAACAAGATTTCCAAATAAAAAGTCTTCTTTGATATTGTTTAATATACAGGTGGCCCTCGGTTTACAACGGTTCAATTTACACCGTTTCAGAATAACAACCTTTTTTTCCAGTCATGTGACTGCTATTGAAAAGCATTGAGAAGCAGTGCATTTATTAAATAGCCAGTAGGTGGAGCTGTCCGCTTGTGTTGCAGCAAAGCCAAGCAAGCTGAAGCTGAAATTAATCAGTTTAACCAGACCTGAGCTATCGAGCAGATTTCACAGGAACAATATCTTCCTGTCTATAAATCAGTCCAGATTGGAATGCATAGAAAGAACTGTTTGCAGAAAAATGCAAGTGAAGTCTGTGTTGTGTGATTATTTTATTAGGTTTATAATGCTGTTTAGCAAATGTTTTTGTTCATTGAACTTAGTTTAATTATATATTCTGTGTTGTGTGATTATTTTATTAGGTTTATAATGCTGTTTAGCATTTAAAGTCTTCATTTCAAAGCTTTAATAATGTATTAGGTGTTACTTATGACAATTTTGAGAGGGGCCTGGAACCTAACTCCCTCACTTCCCAATGACTTACATTATAAACTGGGTTTCAATTTACAATGGTTTCGATTTACAACCATTCCTTCTGGAACCTAACCCCGGCGTAAACTGAGGGCTACCTGTATTGTTGGAAAGCAATGAAGATTATCAGAGCTGGCTTGTGTGCTGAGGACAACCACAGTGTACTACTAAGGTGTTCTCAAACAAATTACTAAGCACCTGCTTGCAGGTGAGTAGGAAATATAAAGTGTGGTCTTAAAGGAACAGGAACTCAGTACAGGTATACCCCGTTCATACAGTGGGTTAGGAACCGGAGCCCCGCGATAAAGTGAAAACTGCCTTAAAGTGAAACAAGGTGGTTTTAGCTTTCTTTTCACTTGCCAGTGTGTTTAAAAACTTGAAAACAAGTTTGAACTAATATATATTAGGGTGCAATAGTGCTATGCTTAGTTTAACTCTAGCACAGCAAAGTATTCAATAAATACTGTACCTGTAAAATAGTGACAATTTCTGTAGTAAAATTTCCCATACACTAACACTAACGCCTAGATTTAGAGTTTGGCGTTAGCCGTCAAAACCAGCGTTAGGGACTCCTAACGCTGGTTTTTACCGCCCGCTGGTATTTAGAGTCAGTCAGGAAAGGGTCTAACGCTCACTTTCCAGCCGCGACTTTTCCATACCGCAGATCCCCCTACGCCATTTGCGTATCCTATCTTTTCAATGGGATCTTTCTAACGCCGGTATTTAGAGTCGTGGCTGAAGTGAGCGTTAGAAATCTAACGACAAAACTCCAGCCGCAGAAAAAAGCCAGGAGTTAAGAGCTTTCTGGGCTAACGCCGGTTCATAAAGCTCTTAACTACTGTGCTTTAAAGTACACTAACACCCATAAACTACCTATGTACCCCTAAACCGAGGTCCCCCCACATCGCCGCCACTCTATTAATTTTTTTTAACCCCTAATCTGCCCACCGCACACCGCCGCGACCTACATTATCCCATGTACCCCTAATCTGCTGCCCCTAACACCGCCGACCCCTATATTATATTTATTAACCCCTAATCTGCCGCCCCCAACGTCGCCTCCACCTACCTAAAATTATTAACCCCTAATCTGCCGACCGGACCTCACGGCTACTCTAATAAATGTATTAATCCCTAACGCTAAGTCTAACCCTAACACCCCTTTAAGTTAAATATAATTTAAATCTAACGAAATAAATTAACTCTTATTAAATAAATTATTCCTAAGCTAAATACTTACCTGTAAAATAAATCCTAATATAGCTACAATATAAATTATAATTATATTGTAGCTATTTTAGGATTTATATTTATTTTACATGCAACTTTGTATTTATTTTAACCAGGTACAATAGCTATTAAGTAGTTAATAACTATTTAATAGCTACCTAGTTAAAATAATTACAAAATTACCTGTAAAATAAATCCTAACCTAAGTTACAATTAAACCTAACACTACACTATCAATAAATTAATTAAATACAATACCTACAAATAAATACAATTAAATAAACTAACTAAAATACAAAAAATAAAAAAGAACTAAATATTTACAAACATTAGAAAAATAGTACAACAATTTTAAGATAATTACACCTACTCTAAGCCCCCCTAATCAGCCATCAGCCAATCAGAATTTTCCTACCTTAATCCTATCAGCCAATCGGAATTCGAGGGACGCCATCTTGGATGACGTCCCTTAAAGGAACCTTCATTCGTCGTCTAGTCGTCGGAAGAAGAGGATGGATCCGCGCCGGAGGTCCTGAAGATGGAGCCGCTCGTCGTTGGATGGAAGAACATAGAAGATGCCGCTTGGATGAAGATGTTTGCCAGTCCGGATCTCCTCTTCTGCCCGGATAGGATGAAGACTTCTGCCCGAAGATGGACTTCTTCAGCCGCCGCTTGGATCAAGACTTCAGCCAGAGGATGGATGTCTTCAGCCCCCACTTGGGCTTGGATCAAGACATCGGAGCCTGGACCGATCGGTGATACCCGGTGTGGTGAAGATAAGGTAGGAAGATCTTCAGGGGCTTAGTGTTAGGTTTATTTAAGGGGGGTTTGGGTTAGATTAGGGGTATGTGGGTGGTGGGTTGTTATGTTGGGGGGGGGTATTGTATATTTTTTTTTCCAGGCAAAAGAGCTGAATTCTTTGGGGCATGCCCCGCAAAAGGCCCTTTTAAGGGCTGGTAAGGTAAAAGAGCTTTTCTATTTTTATTTTAGAATAGGGTAGGGCATTTTTTTTATTTTGGGGGGCTTTGTTATTTTATTAGGGGGCTTAGAGTAGGTGTAATTAGCTTAAAATTGTTGTAATATTTTTCTAATGTTTGTAAATATTTTTTAATTTTTTTAGTTCTTTTTTATTTTTTGTACTTTAGTTAGTTTATTTAATTGTATTTATTTGTAGGTATTGTATTTAATTAATTTATTGATAGTGTAGTGTTAGGTTTAATTGTAACTTAGGTTAGGATTTATTTTACAGGTAATTTTGTAATTATTTTAACTAGGTAGCTATTAAATAGTTATTAACTATTTAATAGCTATTGTACCTAGTTAAAATAAATACAAAGTTGCCTGTAAAATAAATATTAATCCTAAAATAGCTACAATATAATTATTATTTATATTGTAGCTATATTAGGATTTATTTTACAGGTAAGTATTTAGCTTTAAATAGGAATAATTTATTTAATAAGAGTTAATTTATTTCGTTAGAATAAAATTATATTTAATTTAGGGGGGTGTTAGGGTTTGAGTTAGCTTTAGGGGTTAATACATTTATTATAGTAGTGGTGAGGTCCGGTTGGCAGATTAGGGGTTAATACTTGAAGTTAGGTGTCGGTGATGTTAGGGAGGGCAGATTAGGGGTTAATACTATTTATTATAGGGATATTGAGGCGGGAGTGAGGCGGATTAGGGTTTAATAACTTTATTATAGTAGCGGCGAGGTCCGGTCGGCAGATTAGGGGTTAATAAGTCTAGGTAGGTGTCGGCGACGTTGAGGGGGGCAGATTAGGGGTTAATAAATATAATATAGGGGTCGGTGGTGTTAGGGGCAGCAGATTAGGGGTACATAGGGATAACGTAGGTGGCGGCGGTGTACGGAGCGGAAGATTAGGGGTTAATAATAATATGCAGGTGTCAGCGATAGCGGGGGCGGCAGATTAGGGGTTAATAAGTGTAAGGTTAGGGGTGTTTAGATTCGGGGTTCATGTTAGAGTGTTAGGTGCAGACATAGGAAGTGTTTTCCTATAGGAAACAATGGGGCTGCGTTAGGAGCTGAACGCTGCTTTTTTGCAGGTGTTAGATTTTTTTTTCAGCTCAAACAGCCCCATTGTTTCCTATGGGGAAATCGTGCACGAGCACGTTTTTTAAGCTGGCCGCGTCCGTAAGCACCGCTGGTATTGAGAGTTGCAGTGGCGGTAAATTATGCTCTATGCTCCCTTTTTTGAGCCTAACGCAGCCCTTCTGTGAACTCTAAATACCAGCGGTATTTAAAAGGTGCGTGGGGAAAAAAGCCTGCGTTAGCTACGCGGGTCGTTACCGACAAAACTCTAAATCTAGCCGTAAGATTGCACTGTAATTGCTGTAAAGGGGATGAACTGCGCATAACAAAATGGCGCCAGTCACTTTTCTCGCAATCTCACTAAGATTACAGCACTGTTTCAAAATCCTTGGAGGTGGAACTACAGCTCCACAAAGCGCTGTATTAGCGAAGCGCTGTAAAAGTGAAGCGCTGTAAGGTGAGGTATACCTGTATACAATAAAAGGTGAAAACATTACAGTTTGTGTATATATGTAAGTGTGTTGTGTTGTAAACTTACATTTCAATACAAAACCATAGTTTATATCTAACTCCACTTCCTAAACAGAGGTTTAGCGCACCTTCAGCTTAGTGCTTGAGTGATAGCCGACATGAGTTTTTTTCAGCACTCCCCATAGAAGTCTATTGTGTGAGGGTTTATAGCACCCAAGCTATCCTACATCAAGATAATAGCATATCCTATTCTTTCCCTCAAGTGATAAAACAATATGAATTAAAAAATAAAAGCACTATTGATTTAACTTGACCACTGTCAGCACACAATAGCGATAATATTTTTGTGCTCCATTTGTAATCTAGCACATAGTCATAGTCTAGCCATTCCTTAGCATGATACATCTGGAGATAGGCAGATACATACAGACGCCATTTCTGATGGGCTCACCGCTTGCGTTTTCAGGAGGATTGACTCATTGACCCTGGGTGAGCAATTTTAACCTTTTGCAAGGGTTAAACACATAGTGCAAAGTGATATTCATTTAAAAATACAAACCAAATGCTTTAGAAAAACATATCAAATTATGTATTAGATATGGACTATATGGATTAGATAAGGACTGTAATTGACTCTTAAATGATTTAATTAAAGAGAGCATTTATTTTTATACTATGGCTCTTTAACTGAAATCCTAACAATCTTACACGTGGATTATTTACACTCAGCCATCTATAGGTTTTCTTTATAATCTGTGAGTCAGAAGTGTTTTTTTAGCTTGCACTAAACACTAAACAAATACTAGATAGAAAGATTCAAAGCAAGGATTTATGTTTTAAAATGATGTTAATTGTTTAAATATTGAACAAATAAGTGTAAAGTTTTAGTTTCATTATAGTATTGGAAGCCAGAATGTTGTAATTACATTAATCTAGGTTAAATAAGACATCTTTTCTTATCTCTCCTGCTGGGGCCAAATAAGGATGGTTATAAGTGAGCTGAAAAGTAAAAATTGCCCAGGGTTAAGTGTCAGTTTTAAGACCCTGCTGTTTTCTTCCAGTAAATCCAACCCTTTAGGACTTACTTGGTGTTTTGTAACATTCCATTAGCCTTGAGCTATTAAATACTCATCTCTTCTTCTTTGAATTGCAGGTAAACATTGAGCAACAATAGGTGGTCATCTCATTATGGAAATAACTATTCCATGCTAACAAATACTAGATAACATGACCTTTAAAGAGGTGCAGTTTGGTGTGGAACACTATCCTATCACTTATGCCCAACATTAACGTGTTGTAATCACACAGTGTTTACCGTCCATTTAAGGGCATTTTTCACCTTGTATACTGGGTATCTCATTAAAGGGACAGTGTACACCAATTTTCATATAACTGCATGTAATAGACACTACTAGAGATGACTAAATAATAATTCTAGCGGAGCTCTAGAGAGTGCACGTGCCCTTAGCCATTTGGCAGCAGTGTTTGAAACAATGTTTATAGCAATGTTATACATAGTTGCAACCACTGCTGCTACAGAATGTCTGTGGCATTATTTGGCAGCAGTATATATAACTATTAATAGCATTGATACAAAAATTGTTGCAAACACTGCTGTCAGATGGCTAAGGACACATGTGCGCTCCTGAGCTCACCTATGATTACTCTTTAACAAAGGATACCAAGAGAACTAAGTAAAGTTGGAGTTTACTGATATGCTTTATGTTAAGGAGAGACCATTATTTTACAGTATAATGCTCAGTAAAATAAACGGATGAGTTCTCTCCATGCAGCTAGTTTTTGAAAATCGTGTCCATAGAGAGGCCAAAAGGCAAGATTTCTGTCCCGTTTCATTACATTTTTTTGTTCTCGATATCCAGTGGACATTCCATGGAAATTTAGAACTATTTGCTTAACTACTGGACGATACTCAGGAACAAATATATTTTGCTGGACAGCCAGTGGAAATTCCATGGAAATTGACTACTGTACACCTGGGAACATAAAAAAGGACATCTGTTAAAAAAAAACAAAAAACAACAATAAAAATACAACCCCCCTCCCCTAAGTACTGAGACGAGTCCCAATTTGTAAAATGTTCATTTTTTACATATATTTTAATGCACAGTCAGTAGAAATTGCATGGGAATTCCACTTTTGTTAAACTCTTTTTTTTTTTTAACAAAAAAAAGCAAAACTGTAATACATACTAAAATGCCACATATTAGATAAAACACATAAATTAAATTACTGTACCTTTAAAGCGTAAAAATGTTTTTTTCTTGTAATTTAACAGAGAAAAATATCTTATTAAAAATTGTATTCAGAACAGTTAGAATATGCAGGATTTTAACCCCTTAATGACCACAGAACTTTTCCATTTTCTGTCCGTTTGGGACCAAGGCTATTTTTACATTTTTGCGGTGTTTGTGTTTAGCTGTAATTTTCTTCTTGCTCATTTACTGTACCCACACATATTATATACCATTTTTCTCGCCATTAAATGTACATTCAAAAGATACCATTATTTTCATCATATCTTATAATTTACTATAAAAGAAATTATAAAATATGAGGAAAATTTTTGAAAAAAAACACTTTTTTCTATTTTTGACCCCCAAAATCTGTTACACATCTAATACCACCAAAAAACACCCATGCTAAATAGTTTCTAAATTTTGTCCTGAGTTTAGAAATACCCAATGTTTACATGTTCTTTGCTTTTTTTGCAAGTTATAGGGCAATAAATACAAGTAATAATGTAGGGAGTGGTATACACAAATGCACACCACACCCTTTAGGGTGCGCCTCCCAATTACCAAAATTAGTGTAAGGTAAATAATATAGAACCTAGACAGATAACAATATACTAGAATATTAAAGCAATGAATACAAACAGTTACACAAGATAGAACACCAAAACAGTGAACTATACAGTAGGTATAGGTATGTTAGTGTCCATTCATCAAACAAGTCCCACTATCTGGCGGCAGCACTCTGTCAAAGGATGGTCGTCCTGGTGGTTAGAAACTGCAAATAGAAGAACACAGAGGCGCCACAATGGCCCAGTACCACCAAAACAGAGAGATAAGTATATAGATGGCACTATATATACTCACAAACATAGAGCACCCAGATGGTGCTAATGGGGCAGGCTGAAACTTCACAGTAGTCCAGCTCACTGATAGACCTCCAAACAGATCCAGTCGATGTTCCTTGAGGGCCTAGGCCCTAGATCCTATGCCTAGAAAAGAGAGAGGCAAACCAACATGGCCTAGTATTGTTTGAGCCCAGGGAGAATATAACCCTAATGGGTATACTCACAGGAAACAAAGCACCTCCAGGTGCAGTAACAGCAAGCTGGAACCACAAGTCGCCCAGTAGACAAACCACAGCAAGTGATCCTCAGCTTCCAGTAGTAAAAAAACGTTTTGTGGGAGAGTGGTATATCAAACCCCACAACAGGTTAATGGGTCAAAATACCACACAAGCAAGTGTATATAAAAGTAAAAATCTTTAATAACACAGCGACGCGTTTCTCAGCCGCCTATGGGCTGTTTCATCAGGCTATAATAAAACATTAAAATATACACTTGCTATATACCAAATTAAAAAACCTAAAAATTATCTAATTGGACAGTCAATTGAAATTTCAGCCAATGTGTGATCATTCTCAATCAATTACTATGGCAACAATTTAATTAGTATTCGGGTGGATAGGTATAGCCAGGTGTGCACCTAATTAGCAAACTGACACACCACCTAGCTTCCAGCCCCTGTTACTATTTGTTACCATAGTGACCACATAACAGTACATATACATTAAAAGTTTATATAATACACATGACACATCTACATTTGATTAGCACAAAGGAATATTAACAAGTACCCGAAAGTTCATTTTAAACCTATCTCCAGAATTATGCTTGTGAGAGGGTAATGTGTAGCCAGACACCCTAAAAGATAGTCTGGAGCACATATATGATCTATATGTGCCTTACCAGTCTAGTATTGATAGTATCACTAGCCCCATATGAGAACCTTTGTTGGATTCAAAATGTGAGAGCGTATTAAGTCTATGTATAGGAATAATGATCATCGTATAGTGAGCCGTGTGTAAACAGAGAGCTTCCATTATGAAATTCTACGTGTCTTAACATGAATGCCTTCTTAACATGAATACCTTCTTGAAATCGGTAGATCTTGTAAATGTAATTATTTCCATAACGATCTTTTGTGCTGCAAGGCATCTGTTTGCCCGATTGCTAAATCCTACTTGATGTTGTGGATGACCCGAGACGCCTTCAATTGCGTCTCACTCTCTAACTGTGTCATGTGACCATGTTTGGAAATATCGGAGCTTCCTCCAATCGTTCTAATTACTCTAAAAGGAGTGTACACCCGCTCCAATGAAAATGCATGTTGTGGGAGGGATAAGCACCTGATCAGATCCTATTCCTTTTAAACTAACATGCGTGTTAGCCCCAGAGATGGGAGCGCAAATGAGAGACCTCTTCAGCACAATCATACGGCACACCTCCCATTTGATCGGCTCCTATTGGTCAGTGGGCATGTATGGCGTGCATGCCTGCCCTAGAGAGCCCTCGCAGTAAGCAAAGACTGTATTGGTCCTGACCTCAAAAAAGTGCCCATATCGTGTTGAACACACAAAGGAAATGTGTCTTGTAACTATATAAAAAAATAAAAAGATTTATTGCTAATGGGATCCTAACAAATAGGACGATATGTCATTGTGTATTGTATCGTGCAGACGATAGAGGCGGGGGGGGGGAAAGGGGACTATTTGTTAATTGGACCGGTAATATAGGATACTACTGTATCTCGTTATAGTGTACCATACTGTGCGGTCCCACTATAATCATATAATAGTGATAGTGAATGCATGGGGGAGAGTAATAATAAAACTTTTTGTTTTGTGTATTTCTTAGTGAGAGAGTGTTATAAAGTAGTGTATAAGATACTAATGTGTCAACAATGTGCTAGTGACCCAATAGTGTGTGACCAGTGTGGTCCAGTTGTCCTTACAATCATAAATATTAGACATTCTGTGGCCTCTAAACTCATATTTTTATCTATATATATATATATATATATATATATATATATATATATATATATATATATATATATATATATATATATATATATATATATATATATATATATATATACCCCAACCTAAATAAGTTAAAATTAGTGAACTATGATAATCTAATACTGTAGGTAGTGCAGTGCCAATAAGTGACATATTTGTTAATAAAGTATAGATAGTGCCTCAGAAAATACTTATAGTAAAGTCACTATAAACTATTAATGGAAACGATAGTATATAATACTTATAATAAGTGAGTATAGGTGGTGTGTGAATATAACTAACATTGTGCCTAAGAAATAAACAGAAAAAGAAATAGATTGAATGACTGGTGATAAGACCTCATAAGATGCTTGTGGTGGTCTGGCTATATAAATAAATAAATAAATGTATAAGTGTATAATACAATAAAATATGTTAGAAGTGTGAGAATTAACTAACATATATGTACAGGGAATTGACAATTTGTGAGTCAATATTTATCTAGCCTTGAGTGATGGCAGTTATTACATTACCGAGCATACAACATACCGGTAGCAATAGAAACAGATCTCACAATCCATCATTAGAGGAGAACACTTGTGGAAAAAAAGGGGGGGGGGGAGTGGGGTATGATATACCCATCCCCTATCACCATAGATTGTTCGGTCATCAGAATGCCGCCATATCAAGGTTCTCATTGAGACCATCTGGCTGTAAAGTTTGTAATTTTTTTATCCAGAAGGTCTCTCTTTTTCTGAGAGTAAGGAAGGAGTTAGGGAATGATCTAGAAATCGCCTCAATAGGTAAAATGCTCATAGGGTTCTTTTGTTTTTTATGATAAATTAAACAATGTCTAGATACACTGTGAGACTTGGAATGCTTTTTGATGTTATAGGCATGTTCCCCCCATCTTTTTTTGATCTTGCGACAGGTACGTCCAACATATTGGACCCCACATTTACAATTCAGGAGGTATATGACGAAAGATGTTTCACATGTCAAAAATCCTTTAATATTAAATGACTCCCCAGTGGTATGTGATGTAAAAGTGGTAGCCTTGTGGGATATGAAGCTGCACATCCCACAGCGTTTCCTACAACATTTGGATATTTTGTTTTTGGGAGTGACAGAACTTCCGGGGATTACATCCCCCCATGGGTTGGTAAGACTACCGTTAATGGAGGTGTACTTGTCCCTGACAACCTTGCTGGGAGCTAGCACATTTTTTAGAGTAGGTGCTCTCCTAAACACCACTTTAGGCTTGGTTCCTATAATTTTCTTGAGCGTGGGGTCGTTTCTTAGAACTGACCAATGTTTGTTCAGAATTTTAGTAATCTGGTGATGATTAGAGTTATATTTGGTAATGAATAAAGGCGGATTGCATTCTTTGAATGCTTCTTGATGTATGTGTTTCTTAGTGAAATAACCTGACCTATCCTCATTCCTCACCCTGAGAGTTTCGCGATTTATTAAGTCCTGTGGATAACCTTTCTCAAGAAACCTTTCGCCAATTAATGTGGCTTGTGAATCGTAATCCTCCAAAGTGGAACAATTTCTTCTGATTCTCCTAAATTGTCCGTACGGGACATTGTTCTTCCAACACTTATAGTGATTGCTCTCATAATGGAGAAAGCTGTTGCAATCAACAGTTTTGAAGAAAGTTCTTGAGGAGACCTTACCATCTGGTGTCTTCCCCAGAACAAGATCTAAAAATTCAATTTCTTCTTTTTTTATATTATGGGTAAAAGAAATCCCAAAAGTGTTATCGTTCAAATGATCTATAAATCCCCTAATATCCTCTTCTGACCCCTTGAAAATGAATAGCAGATCATCAATGTAACGGCCATAGAACACCAGGTTCGCTCCATAATGGGTGTCATAGATGTAAGCTTGTTCGAAGCAACCCATAAATAGGTTTGCGAAGCTAGGAGCGAACCTGGTGCCCATGGCCGTCCCCTTGATTTGGAGATAATATCTACTTTGATATAAAAAGTAGTTGTGCTTGAGAATGAAGTTGATCAGTTGAATAATAAAGTCTATTTGTTGTACAGGCATGTACATATCTTGTTCCAGAAAGGACCTCACTGCTCTAGTCCCTATTTCATGTTCAATGTTTGAGTAGAGGGCTCCTACATCACAGGTCACCCACCAACAATGTTCGTTAAGGCTGACTTCTTCTAATTTGATCAATAGATCAGTAGAATCCCTAATATAGGAAGGAAGAGTAATCACAAATTTTTGCAAAAATTGATCTATATAAGCTGATAGTGAGTCAGTGAGGCTCCCTATACCTGCAATGATAGGCCTGCCTTGAGGTTTTACAGGGTCCTTGTGGACTTTAGGCAGGTGATAGTAAAAAGCAGTGCAGGGATATTTAGGGAGACAATAGTCTCTTTCATTTTTGGACATGATACCCATATTGACACCCTTCTGTAGAATGTTGTTTAATTGTTCATAGAAGCTGGGGGTAGGGTCACCACAGAGGATATTATAATATTCTTTGTTATTTAATATTCGATTCGCCTCCAGTAGGTAGTCTTGCATATCTTGTAAGACTATGCCGCCCCCCTTGTCCGCCTGTCTGATCACCAGGTCGGATCTATTCATGAGCCTGGCGAGAGCTTTTCTTTCATTTGGATTAAGGTTATTTTTATACCTTAACTTTTTTTGTTTTTTTGCCAATTTGTCTAGGTCTTCCAACACCAGGTTAGCAAATATTTCAATATGGTTACCATTATTCCTAGGTGGAATGAAGGTAGATTTGGGCCTAAGGTTAGTATGAATATACTCATCAAATAGATCCTCCATAAGTGTGGAGGATCTATTTGATGAGTATATTCATACTAACCTTAGGCCCAAATCTACCTTCATTCCACCTAGGAATAATGGTAACCATATTGAAATATTTGCTAACCTGGTGTTGGAAGACCTAGACAAATTGGCAAAAAAACAAAAAAAGTTAAGGTATAAAAATAACCTTAATCCAAATGAAAGAAAAGCTCTCGCCAGGCTCATGAATAGATCCGACCTGGTGATCAGACAGGCGGACAAGGGGGGTGGCATAGTCTTACAAGATATGCAAGACTACCTACTGGAGGCGAATCGAATATTAAATAACAAAGAATATTATAATATCCTCTGTGGTGACCCTACCCCCAGCTTCTATGAACAATTAAACAACATTCTACAGAAGGGTGTCAATATGGGTATCATGTCCAAAAATGAAAGAGACTATTGTCTCCCTAAATATCCCTGCACTGCTTTTTACTATCACCTGCCTAAAGTCCCACAAGGACCCTGTAAAACCTCAAGGCAGGCCTATCATTGCAGGTATAGGGAGCCTCACTGACTCACTATCAGCTTATATAGATCAATTTTTGCAAAAATTTGTGATTACTCTTCCTTCCTATATTAGGGATTCTACTGATCTATTGATCAAATTAGAAGAAGTCAGCCTTAACGAACATTGTTGGTGGGTGACCTGTGACGTAGGAGCCCTCTACTCAAACATTGAACATGAAATAGGGACTAGAGCAGTGAGGTCCTTTCTGGAACAAGATATGTACATGCCTGTACAACAAATAGACTTTATTATTCAACTGATCAACTTCATTCTCAAGCACAACTACTTTTTATATCAAAGTAGATATTATCTCCAAATCAAGGGGACGGCCATGGGCACCAGGTTCGCTCTTAGCTTCGCAAACCTATTTATGGGTTGCTTCGAACAAGCTTACATCTATGACACCCATTATGGAGCGAACCTGGTGTTCTATGGCCGTTACATTGATGATCTGCTATTCATTTTCAAGGGGTCAGAAGAGGATATTAGGGGATTTATAGATCATTTGAACGATAACACTTTTGGGATTTCTTTTACCCATAATATAAAAAAAGAAGAAATTGAATTTTTAGATCTTGTTCTGGGGAAGACACCAGATGGTAAGGTCTCCTCAAGAACTTTCTTCAAAACTGTTGATTGCAACAGCTTTCTCCATTATGAGAGCAATCACTATAAGTGTTGGAAGAACAATGTCCCGTACGGACAATTTAGGAGAATCAGAAGAAATTGTTCCACTTTGGAGGATTACGATTCACAAGCCACATTAATTGGCGAAAGGTTTCTTGAGAAAGGTTATCCACAGGACTTAATAAATCGCGAAACTCTCAGGGTGAGGAATGAGGATAGGTCAGGTTATTTCACTAAGAAACACATACATCAAGAAGCATTCAAAGAATGCAATCCGCCTTTATTCATTACCAAATATAACTCTAATCATCACCAGATTACTAAAATTCTGAACAAACATTGGTCAGTTCTAAGAAACGACCCCACGCTCAAGAAAATTATAGGAACCAAGCCTAAAGTGGTGTTTAGGAGAGCACCTACTCTAAAAAATGTGCTAGCTCCCAGCAAGGTTGTCAGGGACAAGTACACCTCCATTAACGGTAGTCTTACCAACCCATGGGGGGATGTAATCCCCGGAAGTTCTGTCACTCCCAAAAACAAAATATCCAAATGTTGTAGGAAACGCTGTGGGATGTGCAGCTTCATATCCCACAAGGCTACCACTTTTACATCACATACCACTGGGGAGTCATTTAATATTAAAGGATTTTTGACATGTGAAACATCTTTCGTCATATACCTCCTGAATTGTAAATGTGGGGTCCAATATGTTGGACGTACCTGTCGCAAGATCAAAAAAAGATGGGGGGAACATGCCTATAACATCAAAAAGCATTCTAAGTCTCACAGTGTATCTAGACATTGTTTAATTTATCATAAAAAACAAAAGAACCCTATGAGCATTTTACCTATTGAGGCGATTTCTAGATCATTCCCTAACTCCTTCCTTACTCTCAGAAAAAGAGAGACCTTCTGGATAAAAAAAAAAAAAAAAAAAAAAAAATTACAAACTTTACAGCCAGATGGTCTCAATGAGAACCTTGATATGGCGGCATTCTGATGACCGAACAATCTATGGTGATAGGGGATGGGTATATCATACCCCACTCCCCCCCCCCTTTTTTTCCACAAGTGTTCTCCTCTAATGATGGATTGTGAGATCTGTTTCTATTGCTACCGGTATGTTGTATGCTCGGTAATGTAATAACTGCCATCACTCAAGGCTAGATAAATATTGACTCACAAATTGTCAATTCCCTGTACATATATGTTAGTTAATTCTCACACTTCTAACATATTTTATTGTATTATACACTTATACATTTATTTATTTATATAGCCAGACCACCACAAGCATCTTATGAGGTCTTATCACCAGTCATTCAATCTATTTCTTTTTCTGTTTATTTCTTAGGCACAATGTTAGTTATATTCACACACCACCTATACTCACTTATTATAAGTATTATATACTATCGTTTCCATTAATAGTTTATAGTGACTTTACTATAAGTATTTTCTGAGGCACTATCTATACTTTATTAACAAATATGTCACTTATTGGCACTGCACTACCTACAGTATTAGATTATCATAGTTCACTAATTTTAACTTATTTAGGTTGGGGTATATATATATATATATATATAGATAAAAATATGAGTTTAGAGGCCACAGAATGTCTAATATTTATGATTGTAAGGACAACTGGACCACACTGGTCACACACTATTGGGTCACTAGCACATTGTTGACACATTAGTATCTTATACACTACTTTATAACACTCTCTCACTAAGAAATACACAAAACAAAAAGTTGTATTATTACTCTCCCCCATGCATTCACTATCACTATTATATGATTATAGTGGGACCGCACAGTATGGTACACTATAACGAGATACAGTAGTATCCTATATTACCGGTCCAATTAACAAATAGTCCCCTTTCCCCCCCCCCCCGCCTCTATCGTCTGCACGATACAATACACAATGACATATCGTCCTATTTGTTAGGATCCCATTAGCAATAAATCTTTTTATTTTTTTATATAGCTACAAGACACATTTCCTTTGTGTGTTCAACACGATATGGGCACTTTTTTGAGGTCAGGACCAATACAGTCTTTGCTTACTGCGAGGGCTCTCTAGGGCAGGCATGCACGCCTTACATGCCCACTGACCAATAGGAGCCGACCAAATGGGAGGTGTGCCGTATGATTGTGCTGAAGAGGTCTCTCATTTGCGCTCCCATCTCTGGGGCTAACACGCATGTTAGTTTAAAAGGAATAGGATCTGATCAGGTGCTTATCCCTCCCACAACATGCATTTTCATTGGAGCGGGTGTACACTCCTTTTAGAGTAATTAGAACGATTGGAGGAAGCTCCGATATTTCCAAACATGGTCACATGACACAGTTAGAGAGTGAGACGCAATTGAAGGCGTCTCGGGTCATCCACAACATCAAGTAGGATTTAGCAATCGGGCAAACAGATGCCTTGCAGCACAAAAGATCGTTATGGAAATAATTACATTTACAAGATCTACCGATTTCAAGAAGGTATTCATGTTAAGAAGGCATTCATGTTAAGACACGTAGAATTTCATAATGGAAGCTCTCTGTTTACACACGGCTCACTATACGATGATCATTATTCCTATACATAGACTTAATACGCTCTCACATTTTGAATCCAACAAAGGTTCTCATATGGGGCTAGTGATACTATCAATACTAGACTGGTAAGGCACATATAGATCATATATGTGCTCCAGACTATCTTTTAGGGTGTCTGGCTACACATTACCCTCTCACAAGCATAATTCTGGAGATAGGTTTAAAATGAACTTTCGGGTACTTGTTAATATTCCTTTGTGCTAATCAAATGTAGATGTGTCATGTGTATTAGATAAACTTTTAATGTATATGTACTGTTATGTGGTCACTATGGTAACAAATAGTAACAGGGGCTGGAAGCTAGGTGGTGTGTCAGTTTGCTAATTAGGTGCACACCTGGCTATACCTATCCACCCGAATACTAATTAAATTGTTGCCATAGTAATTGATTGAGAATGATCACACATTGGCTGAAATTTCAATTGACTGTCCAATTAGATAATTTTTAGGTTTTTTAATTTGGTATATAGCAAGTGTATATTTTAATGTTTTATTATAGCCTGATGAAACAGCCCATAGGCGGCTGAGAAACGCGTCGCTGTGTTATTAAAGATTTTTACTTTTATATACACTTGCTTGTGTGGTATTTTGACCCATTAACCTGTTGTGGGGTTTGATATACCACTCTCCCACAAAACGTTTTTTTACTACTGGAAGCTGAGGATCACTTGCTGTGGTTTGTCTACTGGGCGACTTGTGGTTCCAGCTTGCTGTTACTGCACCTGGAGGTGCTTTGTTTCCTGTGAGTATACCCATTAGGGTTATATTCTCCCTGGGCTCAAACAATACTAGGCCATGTTGGTTTGCCTCTCTCTTTTCTAGGCATAGGATCTAGGGCCTAGGCCCTCAAGGAACATCGACTGGATCTGTTTGGAGGTCTATCAGTGAGCTGGACTACTGTGAAGTTTCAGCCTGCCCCATTAGCACCATCTGGGTGCTCTATGTTTGTGAGTATATATAGTGCCATCTATATACTTATCTCTCTGTTTTGGTGGTACTGGGCCATTGTGGCGCCTCTGTGTTCTTCTATTTGCAATAAATACAAGTAGAACTTTGATATTTCCAAACCCCTTTTTGTTCAAAATTAGCGCTAGTTACATTGGAACACTGATATCTTTCAGGAATCCCTAAATATCCATTGACATGTATATATATATTTTTTTTAGAAGACATCCCAAAGTATTGATCTAGGCCCATTTTGGTATATTTCATGCCACCATTTCACCGCCAAATGCGATCAAATAAAACATTTTTTTCACTTTTTCACAAATTTAGGTTTCTCACTGAAATTATTTACAAACAACTTATGCAAATATGGCATAAATGGTTGTAAATGCTTCTCTGGGATCCCCTTTGTTCATAAATAGCAGACATATATGGCTTTGGCTTTGCTTTTGGTAATTAGAAGGCTGCTAAATGCCACTGTGCACCACACGTGTACTATGCCCAGCAGTGAAGGGGTTAATTAGGGAGCATGTAGGGAGCTTCTAGGGTTAATTTTAGCTTTAGTGTAGTGCAGTAGAGAACCCCAAGTATTGATCTAGGCCCATTTTGGTATATTTCATGCCACCATTTCACCGCCAAATGCAATCAAATGAAAAAAAACGTAAAATTTTTCACAATTTTAGGTTTCTCACTGAAATTATTTACAAACAGCTTGTGCAATTATGGCACAAATGGTTGTAAATGCTTCTCTGGGATCCCCTTTGTTCAGAAATAGCAGACATATATGGCTTTGGCGTTGCTTTTTGATAATTAGAAGGCCTCTAAATGCTGCTGTGCATCACACATATATGTATTATGGCTACCAGTGAAGGGTTTAATTAGGTAGTTTGTAGGGAGCTTGCAGGGTTAATTTTAGTTTTAGTGTAGAGATCAGCCTCCCACCTGACACATCAGACCCCCTGATCCCTCCCAAACAGCTCCCTTCCCTCCCCCACCCGACAATTGTCCCCGCCATCTTAAGTACTGGCAGAAAGGCTGCCAGTACTAAAATAAAAAGGTATCTTTGATTATTTTTTTTAGCATATTTACATATGCTGCTGTGTAGGATTCCCCCTTTAGCCCCCAACCTCCCTGATCCCCCCAAAAACAGCTCTCTAACCCTCCCCCTCTGCCTTATTGGGGGCCATCTTGGGTACTGGCAGCTGTCTGCCAGTACCCAATTTGCAAAACAAATATGTTTTTTTTGTTTTTTTTTTCCTGTTTTTTCTGTAGTGTAGCTTCCCCCCCCCCCCCACAGAATAACCCCCACCCTCTAACTGATGTTTTTTTAAACATTTATATTCCCCATTTTTACCCAATTTTACTATAAAATTTTCTGTAGTGTAGCGGTTCCCACCCGCTCCCTCCCCGTGCACGCGCCCGCCCCCCCGTGCGCGTGCCTATGCGCGCCCCCGGTCATCCCCGCCCACGATCCCGCCCACCTCCACATCACCAGGGCCATCGATGGCCACCACCCGCCTCCCACACCAGCTCCGACCCACCAACGAAGAAAGCCAATAACCGGAAAGCAGCTGGAAGCGAGCAGGATCGTTTCCAGCTGCTTTCCACACCGAGGACGTGCAGGGTACGTCCTTGGTCGTTAACTGACTTTTTTTAGAGGACATTCCCTGCACGTCCTTGGTCGTTAAGGGGTTAAAGTGAAAATAAAACTTTCATGATTAAGGTAGTGCATACAATTTTAAACAACTTTCCAATTTACCTCTGTTATCTAATTTGCTTTGTTCACTTGGAATTCTTTGATAAAAAGCATACATAGATAGGCTTTAAGTGAATGTCAAGTTTGACGAATGTGTGCCCGGTTTTTAAAAATCCTATTAAAACAGGGGCACTTTCATTCATTAAACATTACATTTCACTTTTTTTGTTAAAATACTTACCTTTTATTCTTGAAACCGGCTCCGTCGTAAGCCTCTTCATACGTCAGCAATGACAAATCCGGCTTCCTCCAATCACAGCTTCCCCCCCAGAGCAAACATTGCCTGAGGCCAAGCCGTGATTGGAGGAAGCCGGATTCATCATTTTTGACATATGAAGAGACTTGCGACGGGTGGAGGAAGCGATGGAGCGACTTTCAAGATTAAAAGGTATATTCCTCTTCTCATTGGCTCACCTGATGTGTGCAGTTAGCTCCCAGTATTGCATTGTTGCTCTTTCAATAAAGAAAACCAAGAACATGAAGATTTTTTGATGATGCAAGTAAATAGGAAAGTTGTTTAAAATTGTATCCCCTAGACACACCTGTTCCGGAGGAGGAGCTTAGCACAGGTGGCTGAGCAAGTACACTCCAGTCCCATAAGCTGTTGGTGGTTACCTACGAGCCAAGCCCTGAGAATTGGGGTAGCTGTTGGACAGCAGGATTTAACACTGCCGGAACAAACACAGTGGAACATCACCCCACTGTAATTATATCCCCTTAACCTGGAAAAATCTGCAGCTAAAGTAAAGCAAGTATACAAACTGTCATAAAGACTGTTTTCTTTTCCCCCTCTCCAACGAACAATGTGAGAGACGGGGCTAGTCCAGCGAAAAAGGCTGCTGAACTGAGCCCGGAGAGACTACTTCTTCTTTTTGCTTCCCCTCCAGGACTTACAAAAACTTTTGGCTACCACCCCCTCACCTTTTGGATGGTAAGAAGTACAGCGCAACCTGTATCGTGTCCAGAGAGGACCTCTGACTCCTTCCTTGAACCTTCTGACGGACCCGTGTATGGATAGGTAACTGTCCTCCCCCACCGGTGCTGCGTGGGAGGAGGTGGGTCCTGCGCTAACCAGATTGTGAGGTCGGAGGAACTCCCTGCTTTCTTCAGCATTGCAGGGAAGCTGTCTATGGTTAATTGCTAGCCGGTGTCCTCCTCTCCCACCAGTGCTGTGTGAGAGGAAGCCGGCTTATCGCATGTTGAGTAAAGAGACGGTAAAATTGTAAGCTTGCCAGGAGCGAGGGGGTGAGTACTATGGATAATTCCCTTGGTGGTATTCTGTTTCTGTGTTGCAGAGGAGGGGAAGGTTGCTAAGCTGCAGTATCATCAAGGCAACAGAAACGAATTAGGATACAAGCTAAAGTTTTTGGGAAAAAAATAAAGGAAGGGGAAGTAGGAAGAAAAAGGGGGTGGGGAATATACAAAACCCTTAAATCAAAAGCTTTATGTGGACATAAAATTGCTAATTTAATTTGGATACAAATGATAAAGGACACAATTCATGTTACTGTATCTTTTTTTTCTCAAAGGCTATAACGTCTTTATCAGTAATGAGCAGAAGCATGTAAGATATAGATGACGTATTAAGAGTAGCACTGTGATTAGAAGACCCAGGGAGATAGATTGTATCTCTCCTTAACAAAAAAAAAAGGGCTTGAATGCCTATAACATAGGTTGTTGTATTGGTTCTCAAGAAACAACAGGCAAATGAGAGGTTAATTTCTCTGCTAGCAGAAATAACTCTAACTGTTTATAAAGGTTAAGGTATATGAGTAGCAAGTAGCTGACATAGGGCTTGTTGTTATGCAATTGTATAGATTGTAAAGTATCAATAAGTAAGCCGTCTTTGACACCACAATTAGAACCTGATTGCATGTTAAGTTCCAACAACCAACACCTGTGGGAAATTTTTTGCTGAAATGCAACTGAAAATAATTGTATTTATCTTCCTTCCTTCTTTTTTTTTACTGTAATAGGATGTATCCGGAGGACAATAGATTGATGCAAGTTAGGATAAATTGTGTATTCCCACAATATGTCTGAGTGAAATAATGTATAAGGTTTTACATAGCTTTATTTTTTGTTTAGCAACAGTATTTTTCTGAGACAGTTTATAAAGCGCTCAAAGAGCAAAACACTATTACCAGCTGAAATAACTTTAATAAGGGTAATAGGCTGCTTCCTTAATTCCCTTGGGTAATTTAAACTTGGTGGATAGAAGGAAGATTGATTCTTCACTGACAATGGAATCTTGGGCCGCCCTAGGCGGAGTTGCTTTAGAGCTGAGTACCACCCGTACCTTGTAGAACAGTCGTTTATAAAAAAAAAAAAAAAAAAAGGAAAAGGAAAGGAAGGAGAAGAGAGAGAAAAAAGAATTACACATTTTTAAATCTCATTCCTTTTTCTCTTTTCTCCCTTTTTCAATCAATATAGTAATTCACATAGGCACATAAGGTAATAAGCACTCACATAGACACGTATATGCAATAAGCATTCTTAGTTTCACAAACTTCCTTTTTTTATCAACTTTTTTTTTATTATTATTATTTTTCACTAGGATCACCTCCCCAGAATTAATAAAGTCACTTTTTTTTTTTTGCACACGGCACATGGATAGATTTCTCAACACTAAGACCCCTTCTCCAGGCATGGCGGGTAGACACAAAGATAAAAAAATCCAAAGGCATACCTGATAATGCAGCAGTAAATCCAAATCCCATAAATGAGGTGGTAAATATCCAAAATTTTGTCTCCAATATATCAGAGGCTTTAACCCCTAAATGTGAAGCTTTAAAAGCTGAAATTAAATATGACATCTCGCTACTCACTCACGAAGTTAGACAATTCTCTAGTAGACTACAAGAGGTAGAGCAAATGGTTTCAGACATAGAGGATCTGACTGTTGCACATAGTTCTAATATAGAAGACACAAATATAAAAATTCAAAAAATGCAGATAAGATTAGAGGACCTTGAAAACCGGTCCAGACGGATAATGTCCGGATCATTGGTGTACCGGAGGATAAACAATATGAAAATCTAACCCTGTTTATAACAGAAACATTAGCTCAGTTACTTGAAATGCCTCACACACCAGTAATAGTTGAAAGAGTGCACAGAATTGGGCCACCTCAGACGGACAATAAAAATAATAAAAGACCTAGACCAGTAATAGCACGATTTCTAAATTACATAGATAAGGTTAATATACTTCAGCAATTTCGGAAAAAAAATGGCCCATTTCTATTGGAGGAGCTAAAATACTTCTCTTCCAGGATTTCTCAGTTGAAACCTCTATAAAAAGAAGAGAATTGGCACTGATCTGTACAAAATATATACAGAGAGGGTACCGAGCAACTTTAATATACCCATCAAAACTTAAGGTTTCTGTTAAAGAAAATTTATACTTCTTTGACAATGCACAAAAGGCTGAAATTTTTTTAACTGAGTTAGATTCCACAGCTCAGTAGGCCCTAAGTGGGTGATCAGACATTATTAAGAGATGCAGGATTGTATATGGACCTATTCTGGGTTAAGAGAAGGAGAGGGGCACCCACACCCCCCTCCTTTCCCCCTTTTCCCCTCCCCCCTTTCCCCCCCCATTTTTTATTCCCCTATTCCCTCTTTCACATTAGATAAAAGACAAAGAGAAGATGGCAGATAAATTTAAATTGATATCTTGGAACGTGGGGGGTATTTCGACTCCTATAAAAAGGAAAGCTATTATCTCTCACATGAGAAAAATGCAAGCAGACATAGTGTTTCTGCAAGAAACACATTTAAGTATGGCAGAAACAATGAAAATGAAGGTTTCTTGGGTCAAAAAAGTAATTGCCGCACCTAGCTTTAGGAGGAAGAGAGGGGTAGCCATATTAGTAGGAAAAAGAGTAGAATCTGAAGTTATACACTTTAAGATCGACTCAGAGGGGAGATATGAAATGTTGAACATTAAGATTGCTAAACAAATTTATACATTATGTAATATATATGCACCGAATGTTCTTGATTATGAAGTTTGGAACAAACTTCAATCCAAAATACTCTCATATTTTGAAGGATATTTGATACTTGGAGGCAATTTTAATATGGCCCCACAATGTCCTTTAGATAGGTTAAGGCAGTGTTCTAAACAAATAAAACATAAAAGGGACAATTTAGAAACAAATATTTTTAAGAAAATTAAACAAAATTTAGCATTAAAAGATATCAGGAGGATCCAGAATCCTGATGCACGAGAGTATACCTGCTTATCTAAGGCACATAAAACACTATCAAGAATAGATTTATTCTTGGTAGATACGGTTATGCACAATGAAAATAAAAACAGGAATAACACCCATAGTTTTATCTGATCACTCTCCTATTTTTCTGGAGATATATTTAAATCGCCAGAAAAGCACAGCTGTGAGATTTAGCTTCCCCTATTATCTGGCAAATTATATAAAATTTAAAAGACATCTTAGTGTTAAATTTAGAGAATACGTTCATTTTAATTCCTATTATATTAACAGTCCTGAAATTTTCTGGGAGGCGGCAAAGGCAGTCCTAAGAGGGGAAATAACAGCATATGCTGCCATGATAACAAATAAATTAAAAGTAAAAGAAAAAGAAGCAACTAAGTGCGTGACTAATTCTTATAATCGCTATCTCCTAGAGAAATCGCCTCTGAACTGGGCTAAGTATATTAGGGCTAAAAATTAAAGAGATGCTGTAATATTGCTCCTGGAAACACAAAGAGAATTGAGATTCCAAGCCAAACTTTATAGATTTGGAAATAAATCTGGTAGACTTTTAGCCAAATTAGTTCAGAGAGAAAAAAAAAATCTTCTTTAATCAATAAAATTCAGTATAAAGGGAGGATTCTTACAAAGAACAAGGATATAATAGAGAGAATCACACAATATTATAAGGATCTTTATTCGTTGAGAACTACTGATGAAGTTCAGGCCTTTGAATTTTGGAACAGAATTAACTGTCCCATACTTCCAGCAGAAATAATGAATAGCCTTAACACTCCGATCTCTGAGGAAGAAGTGAGGAAAACTATCTCTGAAATGTCTATAAATAAAGCAGCAGGGCCAGACGGGCTTCCTAATGAGGTTATCAAGATCCTAGCCCAAGAAATAGTTCCTTATTTAACAAAATTCAGAAATTATACTTGAGAGGGGAACGTTTCAGGGTTGCCCTCTCTCGCCTCTTCTGTTCGATATAGCTATAGAACCTCTTGCACTCATGATTAGACCCCGTCTTGAGGGTATTAGAATAGGTAAGCATGAGTCGAAAATCGCGTTATATGCGGATGATATACTCCTCTATATTGCAAATACTAAGATTAATGTACCAGAACTTCTGCGAATAATAGCACAATTTGGATCTTTTTCTGGATATAGAGTTAACCCGACAAAGTCAGAGTTGTATTGGCTCAGGAAAAATGTTGATTCAATAAAGGATATCCTGTTCAAAGTGGTCTCTGAATTATTTAACTATTTAGGAATTAAGATTCCAGTAAACCCTACTGATTTATATATATTTAATATAATCCCAGTCATGGTTAATATTCGTGAGAAGCTGAAAATCTGTCAAAATCTACCAATATCTATTTCTGGTAGAATTGCATTATATAAAATGGTTCTTCTTCCAAAATTGCTATATATTTTACAGAATACCCAAATCATAGTTTTTGAAAAGGATATTCACTCATTAAATAATGCAGTTAGAAGATTTATATGGCAAGGAAAGAGGTCAAGGATATCCTTGTTGAAACTATCTATTGCAAAAGAATATGGAAGTTTAGCTCTACCAGATATTTGATTATACAATTTGTTTTTTCTGACACGCACGGTGACAGACTGGATTTTTCTAAAAACTATGTTTCAGATGCACTGCTCGAGGAAAGTATATGTAATCCATTTCTTCCTTTAGGGCTGATTCACTGTGAGCCAAAACACTTACCGTTGGAAATAAAAAATCTTAAAGCTATCTCAAATCCTCTAAAGGCATGGTGGAAAATAGGAAGTATGTTAAAAGTTAAGTGTAATGTCTCTCAGTATTTACCAATAACTGGGAATCCAAAATTTCAAGCGGGCCTAAAGTCGACAATATTAAAAAAATGGTCTAACCTAGGATTGGAGAGAGTCCAGCAATTTATTAATAAGGTAATAAAATGTGTAAAAACATTTGAGGAAATGAAAAGAAAGTTTAATAAATCAAATAAGGTGTTTTATGCATATCTGCAAATAAGACATTACATCACAGAATTGGTAAGAGATGTAGGCTGGAGTTGGGACTTGGGAAAACTAGAAAGTTGGTTACTGTTAATTAAAAGTGGACGCATATCAATTACCCCAGGTTATACTATTCTTAATGCTAACAAGGGAATTCCAGTACTAGCACAAATGGTGCTAGACTGGAATGTGTTGATTTTTCCTATTACTATTGATTAAAAATGTATTCAAAAATCAATCAGCAAAGTAACTCAGGCTAGGCTACTCTCTCTGCTACATGGAGAGAGGCAAATGTTAAATTAATACATAAAGCATATTTTACTCCTGAAAAAGGTTATAAATTACGTAACTTAAATTTCAATGTGTCCCAAGTGCTCTCTTCCCGCAGCAAATTTGATGCATATGATATGGAAGTGCCCAAAAATCAGACAATTTTGGTACAAACTAGAATCTTGATTGAATAACTCATTGCATATCTCCCCTCTGTCCTTTACAATGACACAAATAATATTCTGTATAAAACCCAGCAAAGAATACCAACCCCAGGAAAAAATAAGTATCCTATCAATTTTAGCAGCTAGATATTTAATTTTTAAATATTGGAAAAAACATAGGAGTCCTACAATTTCAGAACTTAGAAATTGTCTTAAAAAACAGTGCATGTTGGAGCAAAGAGACACCAATATAGACAATGAAGACGACATTAAAAAAATTCAAAAAATGGGCAGTCTTTATTAAAATACATTCAACGATTGAAATAGATTATATGATCTTTCCATTTAGGAATGCAGAGCTGGTACTACTTGATGCCTGGCAATAGAATAGATTAGAAGAGTAATGAGGAAGAAGAGATTAGTCTCCCCTTCCCCACTCTCACTCCTCACCTTTTTTTTTCTCTCCTTCTCCCTCCTCACCCCCCCTTAATTTTTTTTTTTTTTTTTTTTTTTTGTTTTAGTGTATTATTATTTTATTGGTTATATTAGTTGTTAGGTAAGGTTGTTTATATAAAGTAAAAATTTCAGCAGATTGACAAAAGAGAATAATGTTTCTATGTTTGACTCAATGATAAAACTGTATAGAATTGTTAAAATTCTCATGATTTTTTATTTTTTTGTGATTTATTGCTGATAATAAAATAAAAATATATAAAATTGTATCCCCTGTCTGAATTATGAAATGAAAAATGGACATTTTAGACAAAATTGTTTTATTTTTGGGCAATTCAACACACAATGATTTAAATTTTCTGAAGTTAATCCACATTTTGAACAGACCAAGTCAACATTTTTATTCAATTTGTTTATCATGGCTGGGGTTATATATCTATACTATAATCACGTTGGTAACACGTCCGTTGCCAGCTGCACACGCATCCTCAAAGGAATGTTGGCAGCGCGAGGCAGCCAAGATGGATTCTTTTACCACCCTGCCATTTTCTGAATCCACCGGGATGCAGCGAAGGCAAACGGAACATTACAACAAAAAACCTAACCGCCTGCAATAAGTATTAAAAAAAAAAACGAAATGTCCGCATTAAGAATTAAAAAAAAAATCCCCGCCCACAATAAGTATTAAAAAAGAAAAACTAACCGTCCGCATTAAAAATAATAAAAAAACTACCCGTCCGCAATAAGCATTAAAAAAGAAAAACTAACCATCCGCATTAAGAATTAAAAAAAAAACTACTTGTCCGCAATAAGTATTAAAAAAATAAATAACTATCCACATTAAGTATTAAAAAAAAAAACACCCACAATAAGTATTAAAAAAGAAAAACTAACCGTCCGCATTAAGAATTAAAAAAAAAAATACCCGTCCGCAATAAGTATTTAAAAAAAAACTACCCGTCTGCAATAAGTATTAAAAAAAAAAACTTACCCGTCCGCAATAAGTATTAAAAAAATAAATAACTATCCGCATTACGTATTAAAAAACAAAACTAACCCCCCACAATAAGTATTAAAAAAAAAAAACTAACCATCCGCATTAAGTATTAAAAAAAATCCTAACCTTCTGCAATAAGTATTAAAAAAATTAATAATTATCCGCATTAAGTATTAAAAAAAACAAACTAACCGTCCACAATAAGTATTAAAAAAGAAAAACTAACCGTCCATATTAAGAATTAAAAAAAAAAAAATACCCGTCCGCAATAAGTATTAAAAAAAAAACTACCCGTCCACAATAAGTATTAAAAAAAAAACTACCCGTCCGCTATAAGTATTAAAAAAATAAATAACTATCCGCATTACGTATTAAAAAAAAAAAAACTAACCGCACACAATAAGTATTAAAAAAGAAAAACTAACCGTCCGCATTAAGAATAAAAAAAAAAAAAATACCCATCCGCAATAAGTATTAAAAAAAAAATACCCGTCCGCAATAAGTATTAAAAAAAAAACTACCCGTCCGGAATAAGTATTAAAAAAATAAATAACTATCCGCATTACGTATTTAAAAAAAAACTAACCGTCTAGATTAAGTATTAAAAAAAAAAAATACTCGTCCGCAATAAGTATTAAAAAAATAAATAACTATCCGCATTAAGTATTAAAAAAAAAAAATGCACACAATAAGTATTAAAAATGAAAAACTAACCGTCTGCATTAAGAATTAAAAAAATAAATACCCATCCGCAATAAGTATTAAAAAAAAACTACCTGTCCGCAATAGGTATTAAAAAAAAAAAATACCCGTCTGCATTAAGTATTAAAAAACAAATAACTATCCGCATTACGTATTAAAAAAAAAACTAACCGCCCACAATAAGTATTAAAAAAGAAAAACTAATTGTCCGCATTAAGAATTAAAAAAAATACCCGTCCGCAATAAGTATTAAAAAAAAAAAAAATACCCGTCCGCAATAAGCATTAAAAAATAAATAACTATCCGCATTATGTATTAAAAAAAAAAAACTAACCTTTCGCAATAAGTATTAAAAAAAAAAAAACTAATTGCACAAAGTATTAAGAAAAAAACGACCTAATACATCTATTAACCCCTAATCCACAACCCCCACAACGCATTACACCTAATTTACCTATTAACTCCTAAACCGCCAACCCCCTCAACGCAAAAAAATATTTAATGACTAAGCCCCCTTACCTAACACCACCTAAATTAACCCCTTAATTACATAAAAAAATAAAATACTACTTTACAAATAAAATAAAAAATCCTAACAGTACTTACAAAATAAAATGACATTAAACTATTCTAAAGTACAAAAAATATAAAAAGCTAACATTACAAAAAAAAAAAAAACACATTATCCAAAATAAAAAAATGAAACCTAATCCCTATAAAAATAAAAAACAAAATGCCATGAATTACATATGAACCTGAAAATCAATAACTCATAAACAATGATGAATACTATTTGGTTAATAATTATTTTTAAAAAAAAAATAAGGATGTCAGCTTGGATGCACGAAATCCCACACATAATATACTTCTATAGGAGTGGGCTGAAAAACTCATGTCGGCTAAGACAAAGGTGCGCTAAGGCTTGAAAGCGTTTAAATAAATGATATTAAAGGGACATGAAACCTATTTTTTTTCTTTCGTGATTTAGAAAGAGCATGCAATTTTAAACAACATTCCAATGTACTTCTATTATTTAATTTGCTTCATTCTCTTGGTAAAATTTGTTGAAAAGCATATCTAAATAGGCTTAGTAGCTGCTGATTGGTAGCTGCACACAGATGCCTCAAATGATTGGCTCACCTATGTGCATTGCTACTTCTTCAAAAAAGGATATCTAAAGAATAAAGCAAATTAGATAATAGAAGTAAATTGGAATGTTGTTTAAAATTGTATTCTCTAACTGAATCATGAGATAAATATTTTAGGTTTCATGTCCCTTTATAGTTGGTTTTAAAATTAGAATGTAAAGAATGTTAATACCGTCTTGTACAAGTAGTGAAAGAAAATGCTTACATGCCCCATGTAAAAAATACATAAAAACAATAATCCACAAAGTTGCCATACTATGATTTTGAATTAAAATATATTTTTAAAACACTTCACATATACATACATTTGTGCACACACACACACACAAACACACACACACACATATGTATACCTATATACATAAAAATACATACACACACATATGTACACCTATATACATACAAATACACACACACATATGTACACCTATGTACATACAAATACATACACACACACACATAAGTACACATATATACATACAAATACACACATACACGTACTTACACATATATACATACAAATACATACACACACAAATGTACAGCTATATACATACAAATACATACACACACATAAGTACACATATATTCATACAAATACATACACACACACATACGTACACATAAATACATACAAGTACATACACACACACATAAGTACACATATTATACATAGAAATATACACATACACACATACTTACACACATATACATACAAATACATACACACACATAAGTACACCTATATACATACAAATACACACACACACATAAGTACACATATATACATACAAATACACACACACATACACATATTTATATACATACATACATACAAATATACACACACATATGTACATGCATACACATATATACACACACACATATGTACACATATATACATACAAATATACTCACACATACGTACACATACAGGGAGTGCAGAATTATTAGGCAAGTTGTATTTTTGAGGATTAATTTTATTATTGAACAACAACCATGTTCTCAATGAACCCAAAAAACTCATTAATATCAAAGCTGAATAGTTTTGGAAGTAGTTTTTAGTTTGTTTTTAGTTATAGCTATTTTAGGGGGATATCTGTGTGTGCAGGTGACTATTAATGTGCATAATTATTAGGCAACTTAACAAAAAACAAATATATACCCATTTCAATTATTTATTTTTACCAGTTAAACCAATATAACATCTCAACATTCACAAATATACATTTCTGACATTCAAAAACAAAACAAAAACAAATCAGTGACCAATATAGCCACCTTTCTTTGCAAGGTCACTCAAAAGCCTGCCATCCATGGATTCTGTCACTGTTTTGATCTGTTCACCATCAACATTGCGTGCAGCAGCAACCACAGCCTCCCAGACACTGTTCAGAGAGGTGTACTGTTTTCCCTCCTTGTAAATCTCACATTTGATGATGGACCACAGGTTCTCAATGGGGTTCAGATCAGGTGAACAAGGAGGCCATGTCATTAGATTTTCTTCTTTTATACCCTTTCTTGCCAGCCACGCTGTGGAGTACTTGGACGCGTGTGATGGAGCATTGTCCTGCATGAAAATCATGTTTTTCTTGAAGGATGCAGACTTCTTCCTGTACCACTGCTTGAAGAAGGTGTCTTCCAGAAACTGGCAGTAGGACTGGGAGTTGAGCTTGACTCCATCCTCAACCCGAAAAGGCCCCACAAGCTCATCTTTGATGATACCAGCCAAAACCAGTACTCCACCTCCACCTTGCTGGCATCTGAGTCAGACTGGAGCTCTCTGCCCTTTACCAATCCAGCCACGGGCCCATCCATCTGGCCCATCAAGACTCACTCTCATTTCATCAGTCCATAAAACCTTAGAAAAATCTAAGTCTTGAGATATTTCTTGGCCCAGTCTTGACGTTTCAGCTTGTGTGTCTTGTTCAGTGGTGGTCGTCTTTCAGCCTTTCTTACCTTGGCCATGTCTCTGAGTATTGCACACCTTGTGCTTTTGGGCACTCCAGTGATGTTGCAGCTCTGAAATATGGCCAAACTGGTGGCAAGTGGCATCTTGGCAGCTGCACGCTTGACTTTTCTCAGTTCATGGGCAGTTATTTTGCACCTTGGTTTTTCCACACGCTTCTTGCGACCCTGTTGACTATTTTGAATGAAACACTTGATTGTTCGATGATCACGCTTCAGAAGCTTTGCAATTTTAAGAGTGCTGCATCCCACTGCAAGATATCTCACTATTTTTGACTTTTCTGAGCCTGTCAAGTCCTTCTTTTGACCCATTTTGCCAAAGGAAAGGAAGTTGCCTAATAATTATGCACACCTGATATAGGGTGTTGATGTCATTAGACCACACCCCTTCTCATTACAGAGATGCACATCACCTAATATGCTTAATTTGTAGTAGGCTTTCGAGCCTATACAGCTTGGAGTAAGACAACATGCATAAAGAGGATGATGTGGTCAAAATACTCATTTGCCTAATAATTCTGCACTCCCTGTATATACATACAAATACACACAAACACACATACTTACACATATATACATACATACAAATATACACACATATGTACACATATATATACATACAAATATACACACACATACTTACACATATATACATACAAATATACACACACACATATGTACACATTTTGCGGCCGAATTATCAAGCTCCGAATGGAGCTTCATGCCCCTGTTTCCACACGAGCGCTCAGGCTCGCCGGAAACAGAAGTTATGAAGCAGCGGTCTTAAGACCGCTGCTCCATAACTTGTCCGCCTGCTCTGAGGCTGTGGACATCAATCCGCCCGATCCTATACGATCGGGCTGATTGACACCCCCTGCTAGCGGCCGCAAATCTGCAGGGGGAGGCATTGCACACGCAGTTCACCAGAACTGCTTGTGCAATAATAAATGCTGACAGCGTATGATACGCTACATCGTATCATGTACGTCCGCACTTTAATAAATCGTCCTCATATACTGTACATACATACATACATACATACATACAAATACACACACACATATGTAAACATATATACATACATACAAATAAACACACACACAAATACGTACACATATATACATACATACATACAAATACACACACACACATATGTATACATATATACATACATACAAATACACACACACATACATACTTACAAATGCACACAGACATGCGTACACATATATACATACATACAAATATACACACACACATATGTACACATATATACATACTTACAAATTCACACACACATACGTACACAGATATAAATACATACAAATATACACACACACACATATATACACATATATACATACTTCATACTTACAAATACACACATACGTACACATATATACAGACATACATACAAATATACACACATACGTACACATATATATACATACATAGATACAAATACACACACAGACATACTTACACATATATACATACATACATACATACATACATACATACTTACAAACACACACACACATACGTACACATATATATATACATACATACATACAAACACACACGTACACATATATACATACATACATACAAACACACATACGTACACACATATATAAATACTTACGTTCTTCATGTGTTTTGTTATGCATATATTCAAGCGCTATTTTGTGTTGTGCTCAAGCGCAACTTATAACTCACTAAAAATGTCAGCCATGTTGAGATTTTCTGTTAAATATTTTACCATTCACTTAACATCTTGCAATTTATAATCTAGGCTGCAGTGTCCAGGTCTGCATTGTTCAAGATAAGGTCAGACTATAAGGAGCTATAATTAGCAGACAGTAAAATGCATAAAGGTAAAACAGTTACCTGCCAAAAGACCACCTTTAGAATGTTACGAAATGCCAAAAGCTTAGCTTTTTAGTCTTATTGCATCTCTCTGCAAACAGCATTCTGGATTGACTGGGAGTGTGCTGGATTTATCACACAAATAAGTTACCCTTGCAAGCAACATACATGTTTTTACTCTGAGAATTCGGTCTTCAGCATTGATTTCTATAACTAAGGGTTGTGATTGTCACAACAGGACCCCTTTTACATGCCATGCTCTGAAAATAGCTGAAGGCCGCTACCCATAGCTATATTCTGCATTTGTTTATACAAATGAATGCCAAATTTGCAAGTCTAATTTATTAATGATTCCACATTGTTCTAATTGAATCTATGTGTATTTATGTGATACTGCTTAAAGGGACAGTCTACTCCAAAATTGTTATTGTTTAAAAAGATAGATAATCCCTTTATTATATATATATATATATATATATATATATATATATATATATATATATATATATATATATATATATATATATATATATATAAAAGAAAGTAAAATGTTACAGATCAGAAAACTGATCTGAAAACAAGCAGCACCAAGGGTTGCGCTGATTGGGGGAAGAATAATTAGCAGCTGTTAGAAGACATATACATTATAGGTGATGTATATATACTGTATATGTATGTGCCCATATATATATATATATATATATATATATATATATATATATATTATGGTAGCAAAAACTTGCACTCACTGGTCTTTTCAAACACCAAACATTTATGGTAACGTTTCGGAGACAGAGTATCCCCTTCCTCAGAGGGTCTGAGGAAGGGGATACTCTGTCTCCGAAACGTTACAATAAATGTTTGGTGTTTGAAAAGACCAGTGAGTGCAAGTTTTTGCTACCATTAGCTACTATCCACTAGCACTAGCACCTAAAATATGGTCTGTGTTAATTAATCAAATTCCTATATTTATACTGGAAAATTGCTTATTAGAAAGTAAATAGTTTGTGTTTTTTAATGAAATTGATCATTTATCTATTTTTCTTTCATTATTCGGATGTTTCTATCATCAAATTTGCTTTATTCTCTTGGTATCCTTTGTTAAAGGAGCAGCAAAGTGCTACTGGGATCTAGCTGAACACATTGGGTGAACCGATGTCAAGAGGTATATATGTGCATCCACAAATCAGCCGCTCGCTCACATTATTGCACTGCTGCTCCTGAAACCTACCTAGGTATGCGTTTCATAAAATGATGCAACGAGAAGTAAATGAGATAAATTGGATAAATGAATTAAATTGGATGTTGTTTAAAATTGTATCTGTCTGAATCATGAAAGTTTAATTTTAAATGTAATGTTCATTTAGCATCAGATTCTAAGCTTTATTATTTAAAGTAACATTAAGTTTACATTAAGATATATTTTGTATAAAAAGATCACATTAAAAGGATATTTGTGTACATCATACTCAATTAGCAGTTACATACTGGCTTTTTAGGAATGCTCCAACAACTCTGGCAGGGTACAATGATGTGTCTGCACAAGCTTTATATTGTTGGTTTGTTTTATTATTATTATTATTATTATTATTATTATTGTTGTTGTTTTAACCTTTTAACGCCGTTATGCCGTTCTATTCCGTCATATTTACACTGGGCTTTAAAGCCGTTATGACGGAATAGAACGTCATATCAAACGGCTGTCCTGAAGCCTTCTGCGCTTCAAGGACTTGATCGCGGTCTGGAGGGCGTTCCTAGGGTTGTAGGGACGCCCCCCAGATGCAATCCAATAATTGAAATCTCGCGATCGTATGCACGATCGCGTAGTTTCAATTTGTCTACATCGGAACAGGTGTTCCGATGTAGACACTTTAACCCTGTCACGAAAGGGTTAATAAGCTCAGCAACATTGTTTACAAAAACAATATATTTTAAATTGTTTTTTTTCGAGACACAACAATGCATTACTTTAATGTTGTTTAATCAAGGAAATGTCTACTAAGCATTTTTGCATAAGTTCTCTTCATTCACTAAATGCAAAACATGTAATAAAGTGAAGTATTTTGTCTTTCCAACCATTGTGCATTTTTAGTGCTGTTTCTAAATTCTTTTAGCCCTGCCCAGTTGCTAATTAGAAGCATTGTTTGCCTGAGGCTTCAAAGTACACAGGAGATCCCATATATAGCCCTATCCAGAAGACATTTCACAGCATCCCTGCAGCATTATGGGGTGCAACACTCTCTGTCTCACACTGTTAGCCTTGTTCTCTACCTCCTACTGCCAACTACCGTAAGTATGAAAGATCTAATTTATTTTATCTATCTATATATCTATCTATCATCTATCTATCATCTTTCTATCTATCTTATCTGTGGTGAGATAAAAAGTGAAAGATAAATAAATACAAAGTATAAGGATATATATGATCCTTGGGATATTTTTCAATATTTTTGATTCAAGTGGCTTCTTGCCTCGAATAAGCTAATATATCACTACCCCGGTGATTGTGAGTATAGCCCTTCGGCACGCCATCCGCCTCCATCCGAGATGGGTGTTGTGATCTCACTTCCACTTTACATTGCATGTGGACAGTGACTTTATGTAAGAGGGTTAATTTGTGGCTTTTTTTAACTTTTTATATGTTTTTAAAATAAATGTTATTTACCTAAAGCAGCGGCCTGCGATTAGTATTATACTGGGTACCTGGCAGTATAAAACCAGGTGTGGGTCTACTCCAGAGTCTGGGTGGCTCTGAAAAGTATGAGTAACCCCTTGGTGGGATCACCTGTGTGAAATCACCATTTGTCTAAAATTTATTACACTATATTTTCTTGTTTTTGTTTTATTCGAGGCAAGAAACCACTTGAATCACCAATATTGAAGAATATCCCATGGATCATATACATCCTTATACTTTGTATTTATTTGTTTTGCTTTGTTTTTCACTTTTAATCTCACCATTATTTTTGCACCAAGTGAATTTTGTACTTATTTGTTTATTATCTATCTTAGCTTATCTATCATCTATCTATCATCTATCTATCTATCTATCTATCTATCTATCTATCTATCTATCTATCTATCTATCTATCTATCTATCCCTTTGGTAGCTATCTATCAGGCAGGGAATTTCCACTAGTCCTGAATTAGTAAGACAAAGCAATGGATGAGTACAAAATGAATAAGGTAGAGTTATTCCTGTCATTAAATAATTGACTTACGGTAGTACATTTTTATCTCTGTGTATTTATAAAACTGCAGAGGTCTAGCTAAAAAAACAACTAGTTTTTTACTTTATTACTATATTTAACACTGATGTTTTGAGCAAGAATGTGCATCTGTGTGTGGATAAATATTATTATTATTATTATTATTATTATTATTATTATTATTATTATCATTATTATTATTTCTACTGTGAACATTTAAGGGGCAGTCATCTCTTCATCAGCCCTTGGCCCTTGAGTGTCCCTGAAATGTCCCAGTAGTAAATTTTCACTCTAAAACTAGAGAGTGCCTATCTTTTAGAGTGTATAAAAGACTGATACATCATACTCTGGATTCTCTGATCTATTAAAGAGTGTGGGTGCCGTGTATATATATATATACATACTGTATATTTATTGGAAAACATTTACATAATTACATATTCACGTTTTTTATATGAATACTTATGAGCTGACCTGTAAGGAAATTGAATTGGTTACATTTAATTTTACCCAGTTTTGATGGGTCATAGGAAAATATTTTTTTTTACATCTGGATATCTTGGCACTGGTATAAAATACAAGCAAATTAAAGGGATAGTAAAGAAAAAATTAAAGTTTCATGAATTAGATAGAGCATATCATTTTAATCAACTTTCCAATTGAATTATACTACATTTGCTGTTTTCTTGGTATCCTTTTTTGGAAAGCATACCAACGTAGGATCAGGAGCGGCAATGCACTAGTGGGAGCTAGCTGCTTATTGGTGGCTGCACATATATGCCTCCTGTCATTGGCTAACCTAGCTCTCAGTAGGGCATTGCTGTTCCTTCAACACAGGGTGCCAAGAGAGTAATGCAAATTTACCATAGAAGTAATTTGGGAAGTTGTTTAAAATTGTTTGCTCTATCAGACTCAAAAATTAAACATTTTGGATTTCATGTCCCTTTAGGCTAAAAGAATATTAAACAGATACATGCTAGATGTAGTGATGTCTCTTTAATACGAGTAGGGGACACTTACAACTCTAATTAAATGGATAATTGTATTAGAATTTATTTTCTTCTCATTTGGTGGTTGTTTGAATAATATATACTATCAAATATGGACAATCTACATTTCTTTCTTCTTGCAATAAATACTGTTTTACCTTTAACAGATGCACACTTATTACCCCCAATGTGTTGCGTGTGGAGAGCGAGGAGACCTTCGTGTTGGATGCTCAAGGACACAACGTTGCCTTTGATGCTGATATTTTGATCCAGGATTTTCCTCACAAGAAACTCACTCTTGCCCAGTCCAAAGTCTCTCTAAACAGTGGAAATGGTTTCCTTGGGGTTGTACAAGCAACGGTAAGGAGTTTCATGTTGAATTTGTGACTTGTTATGTTACAAACTATATTACAACATGTTATTTTAATTTTTATGTGTATATTAATATAATTTATTTAATTGTAATGAATGTAATTTATTTAATTTATTTAACGACTGGGAATTTACAACTATATATATATATATATACACACACACACACACTGTATATATGGAAACTTCCCCTAGTCAACTAGAGTAGAAAAAAAAAAAAATTTATGTTTACTTGATAAATGTATTTATTTCCGGATATATGGTCAGTGTTAGGAAACATTACATTTCTTTCCTAAGATATGGTGAGTCCACGACTTGAGTAATTACTGTTAGGCATATCACTCCTGGCCAGCAAGAGGCAACTCCTCCTGCTGGCCAGGAGTGATATTCCCAACAGTAATTACTCAAGCCGTGGACTCACCATATCTTAGGAAAGAAATGTAATGTAATGTTTCCTAACACTGAGTAGACTAGTAACTACTGCAATAGTAGACTGGAGTGATATTTTTCTACACATACACACATATATATATATATATATATATATATATATATATATATATATATATATATATATATATATATATATATATATATATATGTGTGTGTGTTTGTGTTTTTATTATGTCTTTATTAAAGTCTGTTCAATTTACTTTTCTACCTTAGGTTCCCTCTAGGGAATTATTGAAAGACCCCAAAAACAAACAATATGTGTATATTACTGTGAGATCAAGCGCATGTCAGCTGGAGAAGGTTGTCCTGTTGTCATTTCACAGTGGATACATCTTTGTACAGACTGACAAGACCATATACACCCCAGGATCTTTAGGTAATAATAGACAGTTATATGTTTATATCAAACATAACATAAATACTTTAAGGATTGGTTTTAAAATATTTAAGTATTTAAAGGTACAGTTTAACATTTGTAAAACTCATTAATTGTACTTGGCACAAAACTATTTATAATTTAATATTGGGGGAAAGATTTCATAGACATGGAAGTCAAATTAAACTTTCATGGCTCAGACAGAACATGCTATTTTAAGAGGCTTTTCCATTTACTTCTACTATAAAATGTGTTTTATTCTGTGGGTATCATTTGTACCTAGGTAGTCTCAGGAGCAGCAAAGCACTACCTGGAGGTAGTTGGTGATTGGTGGCTTAATACATACATCGTTTTTGGACAAATGCACATTTATCACAAATATCAGATTTTTATTGCGTTTTAACTAAATGAATATTTGAAGAATGCACCAACAAAAATGAAAAACAACAAAAAAATACTGACGAAAATCGTCAGTATTGATTTGTTTACTTTAAAAACATTTTAGTAATACTTACCTTAGCGCGCTCTCCATGCTCTGGAGAGCACATTAAAGGGAAAGTAAAGCCACATTTTTATTATTTCATGATTCAGATAAAGTAGGCAATTTTAAGCAACTTTCTAATTTACTCCTATTATCAATTTCCATTTGTTCTGTTGGTATCTTTATTTGAAAAAGTAGGAATGTGAGCCGGCCGATATTTGGTTTAGTACCCTGGCTAGCTTTTGCTGATTGGTGGCTACATTTAGCCACCAATAAGCAAGTGCAAGACATGTTCTGAACCAAAAATCTGCAATTTAAGCTTACATTTCTTCTTTTCAAATAAAGATACCAAGAGAATGAAGAAAAATTGATAATAGGAGTAAATTAGAAAGTTGCTTAAAATTGCATGCTCTATCTGAATCATGAAAGTTTAATTTTGACTTAATGTCCCTTTAAGTTCGGTTTTCTAGTTACAGGTGAACTTTTCACCTATAGCTGTAAAACATTTACATTAGATTTAATGAAAACAAATGTAAAAATTTTTAAAGAAAATTCTGTTTTTGTTTCGTTTTAAACAAAACGAATACTCAATAGTGCAGCCACCAATTATTTGGCTCAAAGATGTGTACAACTATATCTCAATGGTGCATTGCTGCTCTTGAGCTCACTTTAATTATGTTTAATCCCTGAAAAGAGACCTAGAGGCCGAATTATCATATGTCTGTCGGACCTGATCCACCAGTGCGGACCTGATCCGACAGACATCGCTGAATGCAGAGAGCAATACGCTCTTTGTATTCAGCATTGCACCAGCAGCTCGCCAATCGGCCGCCAGCAGGGGGGTGTCAATCAACCCAATCGTGCTCGATCAGGTTGTATTGTGGCAATTCCTGTCCGCCTCTTCAGAGTAGGCGCACAGGGTTATAGAGTAGCGGTCTTTAGACCGCTGCTCCATAACTTGTGTTTCTGGCGAGTCTGAAGACTCGCCAGAAACACGGGCCCTCAAGCTCCGTACAGAGCTTGATAAATGGGCCTCATAGTTATATACAAAGGTGCAGTTATAAAATGCACATTATATCCCCATAGGTGCTTGATATTAATCTGGCAAAAGAATGTTGTTTTTACATAATCAAAAATTACCCCCATTAGCAGAACAATAAATCAATAACATTCCTATTAAATGTTACATGAGCATTCTGTAAATGTTCTCATCCCCTTGATAATCTTAAAGGACCAGTAAATAGAGCAGATTTGCATAATCAACAAATGCATGATAACAAGACAATGCAATAGCACTTAGTCCGAACTTCAAATGAGTAGAATATTTTTTTCTTCTGAAAAATTGTATAGTTATGTCTTTTCCTACTCTTCTTGTATCATGTGATAGCCATCAGCCAATCGCAAATGCATATACCGTACATATATTCTGTGAATTCTTGCACATGCTCAATAGGAGCTGGTGACTCAAAAAGTGTAAATATAAAAAGACTGTTTACATTTTGTTAATGGAAGTAAATTGGAAAGTTGTTTCAAATTGCACGCTCTATCTGAATCATAAAAGTTTAATTTTGACTTGAATTTACCTTTATGCAATACATTTACATGATTTTCAAAGGTGTACTATTTTATTGTATAATTCAAGTTAAAGGACCATTATGTACAGTAAAATTGCATTATAAACAAGTGAATAATAAAAAGACAATACAAAAGCAATTAGACTGACAAACTTCAAAATTAGTTAAATTTTTCATCCTCCTGCATCATGTGACAGCCATCAGCCAATCACAAAATGCATATATGTATGCACATCTTCAGGAGGTGCCTCAGAAAGTGTGCTTATGAAAATATTGTGCACATTATGATAATGGAAATTAATTGGAAAGTTTTTTTAAACTGTGTGCTCTATCAGAAAAATGAGAGTTTAATTTTGGCTTTCGCGTCCCTTTCATATGCTGAGTAAACTTTAGTAGCAAATACAATTGTCTGTCATTATACATTCAAGCAGTCAATACTGAACTATAGAAAAACTTATCTTATGATTATCAGCCAAAAACAACATTCACGTCTGTGGGGATTTTAGCAGATCATATAAATCATTTTATAAACGTTTGCAAAGGATTGTGGTCCACCCCTATGTTCTGTTCACATGTATTATTCCATTGTGCTGTTTTATTGTATTCCAAGCAGGACTCCTCATAAACATATAATATTAGAATGGATTTTGTGGCTTTAAATTTTGCAATATATTGCATTCCTCTTAGGTATTCAAGAGGTTAATCACAACCCTAATATCTATCCAGAAACTAACTTCTAAATGCTGATTCCTTTTTTTTTTTTTTTTTTTTTTTTTTTAAGTTTAATAGTTTTTATTTGATTTAAAAGAAGAAGGTAACAATTGGGGACGCGCAGGACCCCTGCTCAAGTATCTGTAAACATGAAGTTCATACAAATATATCCAGGGAGGAATAACGTACATTAAACACACAGGAAAACAACTTTATATAAATCGTAGTTCCATACCCAATGAATAAGCAATAAAATTCAATTCTGTGAGAACGCAGAAAGATTAAGGCGAAAGTAGTCCGCCTAGTTTGAACCCTGGAGTGGGTTCTGCTTTAGGGGGGCGGGGGAGGTGGGCTAATGCTGGGTATCTCATGTCTATAAACATAAGGGTTGTTAGGCTGAACAGAGTATAAGAGGTAAAGATAGGTGTTGCTTGTTCTAGGCATAAAATAGTTTCCATAACTTTATTTAAAACTAAAACGCATAACAAAAACCTGGGCATCCTACAAGGCTGAGAGCCCTTCTACCGTACTATGGGGCTTAGCTGTATAGCCTCTCTAGATTACATAGTTTAAGCTAAAATCAGTCTTGAGTGGATGTGTTTGTAGTACAATGTTCAGCTGCCGTATGCAACTTAGGGATCTCGTGATAATTAACAAAACGTGTGTATGTTCATGGGTTATGCTTCCTTTACAAGGACTCCCTCAGGGCCCTGGCCACTGGCCCAGAAGGAGAAACAAACATCGTGTAATTGTTATCTTGGGCTAAGTGTAATAATGATACTTAGGTTACGACACTGCTAGAAATATACTCATCCCCACTGAGGGCCCCCTCTCACCCCCAGAGCGGACAGACTCATAAGGATGATATGACAATTATCATTAAAAGTGTCGTGCTTATGACCCACAGTTGGTAGAATTATAATATCGCTGCCATGACATCAATTTCACAAATTTACGAAACATCTCCCTCAGGGCTCTCCCCCAACCCACGGGAAGGATAAACAGATAAGATGTCCGCAACCTATATTGGAAATAGCCAACGGCAAACTGCATAGGCAAAGCAAACTACAAGATAGAGCAACATCAAGGTCCCACAATAATACCATCAGGGCTGACCCTAGGTGGGACTATATCATGCTCCCTGGGATGCCACCTACAAGAAAAATGGGGTGACCCAGACTGTATTATTATGCGCTTGAAACACCTATTTTTGGGGCGCTTAGTATGGTGAGCCAGAACATAGAACATGTTAACACTAGCATATTAAAAATGTAACACAATAGGAATGAACCTGAGCTAATGGTATCGACATAGGGACTTAAGGAAAGTTCCCGTAACAAATAATGGCATAGTGAGACAGCATTGGGATAAGGGTTGTGAGCAGCAATAAACATGAAGTATGCTTACAGTAATTATGCAGGTAACATATATACAATAACAATCTGTATGAAGTGCACAATAACGTTATGCTACTAATATCTATGAGCCAGTATAAGCTCCTTATTGGGCAGTACCCGTTATGTAGCCAGGGAGACAGACCACTGAAATATCATTGTCATATATTTTAACGCTAAATGTCTAGGTAGCGGGGGCTACATCCTCTGGCTAAAACATAGTGCATAAGACAAATGACCCCTTATATAAAACCAGGACTTACTAGTATTAATACAAACATTAAAGGCTTGATTCCTGCCTAGTCTCCCTCAGATAGGGCATATTCCTATATTATAGCCAAAGCATTTTACTTCTCTTGCATATATAGATTATCCAGACTGAGCTCTAAAATAGGTCTTCAGAGCAGCAAGTAAGGCTATACAAAACATAAAGAGTAGACTGCAGTGCGGTCAATGTAAAAACAGCTGGGTTTAGAAATGTCCAACTTCTAATGAGGCATATTAATATAACCCCCGACGATTGCCTCATGAATCAGACACATAGGTCTTTATCGGGAGTAGAAAGTTTAAGCAGTAAGTACCTCAGCTGTCAAAAGGATGTCGGGGCAATACTTGACTCACACCGCCACCGGGATCGAAAGGCCAAAATGTACTGCCTGCAAGGCCCTCTAACACAGGCTTCAGAAATTGGGCCATTAGATCTCGATCACTGAGGTTGTTGCGATATTCCATGACTGGACATGTTATAGGAATTGAGGCCGTTGTCACAGATGGAACCAGAAAGAACGTCTCTGCTTCACCCCGCCCTGGGGCCCCTTTACTTACATTCGTGGCAAAGCTAACATCAGTGTTCAGCAGTCCTGTGTGATTTTCCATAGCCGGTAAGAACTTCGCGATGATAACCTCTCTCAGGGGCTGCCTGTCCCCCACTTCAAGACACATAGCCTCCATAGTCGCAGGTTCACTCACTTTCCCTATAGTTGGCTGCCGGGACATGGTTGTGCGCTCAGCTGTGGCCACATTAGATCGCTGAATCAGAGCATCTTCCGTTCCCCCATCTGCTAGTAAGGCTCTCTCGGTGGTTTGCCCCATGCTCCGTTGGGGAACAATGAGGTCGGCCCGCTCCTGCTCTGACAAGACATGTTGTTTAGTAAAGTTTACCCTGATCAGTCGGTGGAGCTTTGCGAAATGATCCTCTAGCAGCCGAGTCAGAGTTGCTTCTAGGTTCTGCACCTCCATGGTTGTGGCGGGTCTCTTTTATTTCAATGAGATTGTCTCATTAACTCCCACTTCTGGATGAGTAATTATCCTAGTGCAGGATACAGTAGGTTAGACTTTAGCTGGGTTCATTCTGTACTTTTAATTGCTGCGTAGGCTAAAGAAGAAAGATGGCCGTTCTCAGGCGTCTCCACAGCAAAACATGCTCCGTGAAAGTGAGAAACCCTCTATCTATCATTCCCTGTTTGGAGCTGGGTTGTGCAGGTTTCATGGGCATCCAGAGTTCCCCCTTTTGAAGTCAAATATGAGCTTGAATGGGCACTAAGGTTACTTTTTTAGCATAATTTAGCTGGAGCTCTTATGATACACGTCCATTCAGCTCCACAGTTAGCTCCGCCCCTCCCTGATTCCTTATTTTATCTGTCAAGCCTAAGCCATGCAGGTCACACTGATGATTTTGTTGTTATATCAATATTATCGAGATGTGGGAGTGATTTTGTGCTGGCAGCATTGTCATCTGGGTTTAGTGCTGTGACACACATGTAAGGGAATACCCCATTGCTACACCACAGAAAGGTTATGCAAACTTAAAGGGACAGTAAAGTCAAAATTAATCTTTCATGATTTAGATAGAGCATGAAAAGTTTAATTTTTACTTTACTGTCCCTTTAAAGGGATATTCTAGACCCAATACATAATAACTTATTGTTACATACCAGAGAAGCAACTGGTTTTATGTCTATACGCTTGTAAGAAGTACATGAAAAATTTAAAGGGACAGTCAAGTCAAAATTAAACTTTCATGATTCAGAGTACACAATTCAATTCTAAACAACTTTACAATTCACTTCCATTATCTAAATGTGCACAATATTTGTACAATAATTGTACATGCACAGTTTTTGAGGCCCCAGCTCCTACTGAGCATGTGTAAGATTCACATAATATGCACATATGCATTTTGTGATTGGCTGATGGCTGTCACATGGTGCATTAGGAAAAAAAATACAACTAACTGACATTTGTCAGAATTTATTTTTTTACTTTTTATTAGAATGTCAAACTAAATACTTTTGCATTGTATTTTTATTATGTATTTACTGATTTGGTATCTTACTGTGTTTAGTGGACATTTAAATATTTGTTTGTTAGGAGCTGAAAATAGCCACCAAGCTCCGCCCATCTATTGCTTGTATATTTTGGTTTGTTAAGTTTCTCCAATCACAATAAACTCTTAAATAAGTTTTAATACTCACACATACTGATTTGTGCAAGTGCAATTTAAAATAGCTAACTGAAAAATATTAAATGTGCACTGCTAAACTGTCATACAAGAAAACAGCTAACTGGACAAGAAGAAAGCTGTGGGCGGGGCTTAGTGGCCAATTCTGGCTGCTAGAAAATGATGATTAAAGTTTCATGTACTTCTTACAAGCTTATAGATGTGGAACCCATTGCAAGATGCTTGTCTGGTTGTAATAATAAAGAATATGTATTGGGTCTAGACTGTCCTTTTAACAAAGGCAATAGTCTGTATCTTATAAAATAATTGGACAAATATTCTTTAGAACGACTCAATCACACACAATGTAAAAGGGAAACCATTTAAATAATAAAGTTTAGCCCAATCCCTGCTCGCAGTTTAAGATCTACAAATTATAAAGATACACTAGGAGGTCTCGCCAGCATCTGCACTGGTTTCTTTATTTTAGTAAATGTTAATAAATCTCTCCATTTGTTAGTGAACACCAAAACATAGAAACTAATGAATCTGCTGAGGCCAGTGAAGTTAGAAAGACTGGAGATTTCAGTGGATTCTGCCATCAAAGGTTTTATCTACTACAATATTTAAAGGGCTATAAAGCCCAAAACGTTTCTTCAAAAGATTCAGACAGTGCATAGAATGTTAAACCATGGCCAGACTGTTATCCGACGGACATTTGTCCCACTGACATTTTGTGTGACGGATAATATTCCTACAGACAAATGGCCGTCGGATAACAGATGGATAGATAGATAGATAGATGGATAAGGATAGATACCCAGACCAGAGAACCACAAGACATGTGGGGTGGGACCCATCGTTAGGTTCCCAGAGGCGCCCCAGGCTCTGATTAGAACAGAGCCCTCTGGAGCGTCTTTGCCTTCGGCCAAACTCGGAACATAGTCTCTCGGACATATGTCTGACGGACAAATGTACTTCGGCATTCTTTCCGAGAACCATGTTAAACAACTTTCCAATTTACTTATATTATCAGATTTGCTTCATTCTCTTGGTATCCATTGTTGCAGGTACAGTAATGCACTAATGGGAGCTAGCTGAACACATTGAATGAGCCAATGACAACAGGCATATAAGTGCATCCATCAATGAGCAGCTATCTCCCAGTAGTGCATTGCTGCTTTTGAGCCTACTTTGGTATGATTTTCCACAAAGGATACCAAAAGAACAAAGCAAATTAGATAACAGAAGAAAATTGGAAAGTTGTTTAAAATCGCATGATCTAACTGAATCATGAAAGGATTTTTGGGGTTTTTATGTCTTTTTAATTGCTAATAATTATGCACTCAAATTGTCTTTATTCATTCTTTTCCTAGTTCTTTATCGTATTTACACTATGAACTACAAACTGCAGCCTGTATCCAAAGTTGTAATCCTGGAATTTCTGGTGAGTACTAAGTGGGAATGGGTGAATGTTTCGCAACATTCAAAAAAATAAATAAATTTTAACGCATTTGTTTGTTTGTTTCCAATTTCCAATGTTTGTACCACATTCTAACATTTGTTTAATGTAACAGTATTTCTAATTCTTTCTTTAACTGTAATATTCTATGTGAATTTTTCTAATAATTCGATACAAATTATGCAATATTCGAATTTGAAAATTTAAAATGTATATATTTGTAATAGTATTTCTAATGCTGTCTTTAAATGCAATCTTCGAATTATGCAATATTCAAATTGATATATTTGTATCTGTTATCTATCAATTTACTAAATTCCCTATCACATGAACTATTAAACTTCTGAATAGTGTTTGTTAAATCTAATGTTACATTCAAAATTTCGAATGTGGACATTTGAATTTGAAAGTGACATTCGAAAACTGTAAATAGTATTCAATTATAGAATGTTTAACAATATACGTTCTTATCAACATTCAATTATGTAAATCAAATTTTTACAATAACATTAGTTCTAGCATTCGAATATAAACACATTATGCCCATCCCTAGTACTAAGTCACTTGACCTCATAGTTCCAGTACGAGTACAAAATAGTCTTTAAGCTGCATATGCTGACATACAAAGCTTAGTTATACATGCAACAGATGACTAGATTATGTTTATACATATGCATAAGTCTTAGTGACTCTTACATGGCAGGTAAAGTGCACTGCTTCTGATGCAGAAAAAGGTGTGTTTGGAATCTTTGGTGTTTGTGTTTACTATCCTGTAACAAATACAAAGTCAGAAAAATGTCATCCATTTGCAGACTCCTGATGGGATCATTGTGAAGAGAGATTCAGTGTTCCAAGACAGCGCATCTGGCATTGTCTCTAAATCTTACAATCTGCCTGATCTTGTGAGGTAAGAGCATAGGATCTTGTCTAAACTAATAAAGAATTGATTCCAGACCTTTATAGGTACATGAAACCCAAAATGTTTCTTTCTTGATTCAGAGACAGCATATATTTTTAAACAACTTTCTAATTTATTTCTATTATCAATGTTACTGCATTCTCTTGGTATCCTTTGTTGAAGGATCAGCAATGCACTACTGGGAGCTAGCTAAACACATTTATAAGCCAATGACTAAAGGTATATATGTGCAACCACCAATCAGCAGCTAGCTCTCAGTTTTTAGATTAAAGAAGGAAAAATTGTTGGTTTCATGTACCTTCAAATTGGGAAAGCTAAGAAAGGTTGTCACACAACTACTTAAATGTAAGACTGATGGCTGGTACTTGTGGAAGCAACTGTTTTCAGTGGCAGCTCTAGACTTTGCGAGGTCTTAGGCGATACTTAAACATACGGCCCAATAATGAAAAAAATGCAAGCAAACTGTATAAATTGCATATATTATGACAAGCCTTAAATCCTATGAACGTAGAATTCACAGTTTCTAGAATTTTATTTGTCTCATAACCAATTATTCTTTAGTCAAATATCTATAGACAAACATAGGGTATAGATAAAATGTGTGCAGCTGCATGTGTGTAAATATGAAATAAATCAGTCAACAAAGGTTTTAAAGAAAAATAAATCAATCTATTTGAACAACAAATTATGCTCCCCAGTCAACCTGTAATAAATTATGACCCCCCCCACACAGGCATAATACATTATGCCCCCCCCCAGACCCACTAAAATAAATTATGCCCCCATCAATACATTATGCCCCCAGTCCCCTATAATACATTATGACCCCAGTCCCCTGTAATACATTATGACCCCAGCCCCCCTGTAACAAATGATGCCCCCACAGTCCTCTTCAATATATTATGCCCCCAGCCCCTGTAATAAGTTATGCTCCCAGCCCCCCATTGTAAGAAATTATGCCCCCAGACCCCCTGTAAGAAATGATGCTCCCAGTCCCCCTGTAAGAAATGATGCCACAGCCCCTCTGCAATAAATGATGCCCACTGCAATAAATGATGCCCCCAGCCCCCCTGCAAAAAATGATGCCCCCAGCCCCCCTGTAATAAATTATTCCCCAGCCCCCCTGTAATAAATTATTCCCCAGCCCCCCAGCAATAAATGATTCCCCCAGCCCCCTGCAATAAAATGATGCCCCTAGCCATAAATGATGCCCTCAGCCCCCCTTTAATAAATGATTCCCCCAGCCCCCCCGCAATAAAATGATGCCCCAGCCATAAATTATCAGGATTGCTTCCAGAGCTTGAAAACTCTGAGGACGTACAGGGTAAGTCCCTGGTCATTAAAGTGAATATACATTTTGATGCTAAAGTGCCCAGGTTTTAAAAATTCGATTAAAAACAGGGGCAATTTAATTCATCAAAATTTACATTTCATGAGTGTTGCACGATTTGGCCCTTGCGCTGCACTACGTAGTTTGCCATGTCTAGTGGCATGAAAACAAAGCCTATAGAAGTGCGCTTTCGTAAGCAATCGGCTTCCAGGCAATGCAAACGTGAGGTAAGTGTGCTGGTATTACTGAGTGCAGCGCAAATATCACAATCGTGTAAACGCAATATTGAGCTCCACTCTTAATCTAGGCCTTAGTGTTTAATGTCCCTTTAACTGATGTTATCTATCAATGCAGCTTGGGGACATGGACCATCTCTGCAAAGTATGAAGATTCTCCGCAGCAGAATTACTCCACCAGTTTTGAAATTAAAGAATATGGTAAGAAGCTGAGTGGGTCGTTTTTATTGGTATTTATGTCTAAGGGGTCAATTTATCAAGCTCGCCGGAAACAGAAGTTATGAAGCAGAGGTCTAAAGACCGCTGCTCCATAACTTGTCCGCCTGCCCTGAGGCGGCGGACAGAAATCAACCCAATCGAATACGATCGGGTTGATTGACACCCCCTGCTAGCGGCCGATTTGCCGCGAATCTGCAGGGGACGGCATTGCACAAGCAGTTCACAAGAACTGCTGGTGCAATAATAAATGCCGACAGCGTACACTGTCGGCATTTATCGATGTGCAGTTGACATGATACACTACATTGTATCATGTCCGCCTGCACTTTAGTAAATATGTCAATTTTAGAGAGCTACAAAACTATGTAAATGGCATGAATATCTGATTACAATATAAAATTATCTTCCACGGAGAGAGACATGAGCTTATTATGGGCCTGATGGTCAAAGATTTACCAACAGGGAGAGAAATTTTCAGCCTTATATTGCAATTTTCTCCTTCACATTCAGAACCAACCATAGCCAGATAAACAGCTATCAAGTGAAAATATTTGCGTTTCTAAATTCCTTTGACCTCACCGAACTTGTGAAACATCTTATAATCTCACCAGACTGAAGAGCTTTAGATCATTGGGTTGTTACATTGTACTACAGTACTTGCTCTACATTGTAACATAGTGACACAGAAAGAGAGTAGCGATGGAGCATATTCCATGTAGTCTCAAAACATTTCTGCAAGTTCTATCACGTTCTAGACAGCTTCTCACTTAAACTTATTTTCATTCAATGAGCTCCAAAAAATTGTACTGAAAATTTAGAGACATAGAAGATTAGACAAAACATTCTACTTGTACTAAGTATAGAATATAGAGCTATTCCTTCCACTGCAGGGTTACATAGCCAGGGGTTGCTATGTGAGACAGGAGATGCTATGTAAAGTGAAGTCTATGCCCAAACTTTAGACTTTATTTAGTAACTTTTGCTTCTTTAGCTGCACCAATTTATAGTTTTTTTTTACAGCATTCACTAACAATGATGTAAAAAGTTTGACAAAAGAATTATAGTAGACACTCTTTACGAGAGGACCGCTAACACAGTCCGCATTTAACATTGCATAAGCATTGCACAAGCATTAGATCGGGATGATTTCAATCTGATACCTTTTAATTGGCAGACAAGTTTAGCAGCAGCAGTCTTAAGGTGAGCCTAAAACGCCGGGGCACCGAAACTGCTTGCGCACCATGATAAATGGGGCCCACTATCTGAGGATTTTCAAAAAAATATATATTTTCTCAGTCTTTATTAATACTTTTAATTCTTAATATATGTTCAATAGAGTCAAGCCAAGCCAATATACTGACCTTGCTAATTGATAATTGCATGCTCAGAACAGTAAAACAGCACTTAGGAAAATATCTGTGGACTTTTACGTATAATTTCTGATGCACCTAAGTCCTGTGGCCATTTTATTCAGAACAGCACTCAAAGGGGTAGATTTACCAAAGGTCTATCGGACATAATTCACTGTAGCTTGCATATGCTGTAGGCATTTAAAATTGCACAAGCATTTCTGGTGAAATGCTTGTGTAATGCCGCCCTCTGCTCACTCACGGCCAAGCAGTCAATCATCCCGATCGTATCATATCGGGATGATTTCAGTCCATCACCTAAAAGGTGGAGGAGAAGTTAAGGAACAGCGGTCTTATGATCGCTGCTTCTTAACTTCTGTTTCTGGCGTCGATGTAGCATCCACTGCTTAAAGGGACACTGAACCCAATTTTTTTTTTCTATTGTGATTCAGATAGCGCATGCAATTTTAAGCAACTTTCTAATTTACTCCTATTGTCAAATTATTTTCATTCTCTTGGTATCTTTATTTGAAATGCAAAAATGTAAGTTTAGATGCCGGCCCATTTTTCGTGAACACACTGTGTTGTTCTTGCTGATTGGTGGATAAATTCACCTACCAATAAACAAGTGCTTTCCATGGTTCTGAACCCCAAAAATAGCCTAGATGCCTTCTTTTTCAAATAAAGAAAGCAAGAGAATGAAGAAAAATTGATAATAGGAGTAAATTAGAAAGTTGTTTAAAATTGCATGCTCTATATGAATCACGAAAGAAAAAATTTGGGTTCAGTGTCCCTTTAATAAATCGACCCCATAATGCTAATTGCCATTACATTTCCATTTACATTGTGACAATTATATAGAACACCTGGTTTTAAATCAACAGGAGACCAAGTGTTCTATATTACCTGTCCATGGTACTAGTTTATATCATTATGGGAAAATTAACCCTCTAATGCAGGGGCATCTTTTGAACAGCCAAGGATTAGTGCAATGCACTTCTGGGTGTTATTTTCAATAATAAGGTCTACTATACCCGTTCACTCTCTCTACCCCAATAAAAAAAAAATCTATATATGAAAGAGAACTATTTATATTAAAAATATATTTTTTTTCCAGGAAAAAAAAGTTATTTTCAATTTGTATCTAAGAGGAAATACATGTTTTTATACAAGTAGTTCTTAAAGTGAATGTACATTTTAAAGCTAAAGTGCCCGGTTTTTGAAAATTCGATTAAAAACAGGGGCACTTTAATTCATCAAAATATACATTTCACTTGTGTTGTGAAAAAAACTTACCTTTTACTCTTGACAGCAGCTCCAGCTTCCTCCGGTCGTCGCAAGCCATTTCTGATGTCAGAAATGATGGATAGGTCATCCTCCAATCACGGCTTTCCCCCCGGGGGAATCAGTGTCTGATTCAATGATTGGAGGAAGCTGGATTCCTCATTTTAGACCTAGGAAGAGGCTTTGCGACGGGTGGAGGAAGCTGGAGCTGCTGTCAAGTTTAAAAGGTAAGTATTTTTTCACAACACAAGTGAAATGTAAATTTTGATTAATTAAAGTGCCCCTGTTTTTAATCAAATTTTGAAAAACCGGGCACTTTAGCATCAAAATTTACATTCACTGTAAGGACTAATTGTTTACTGGATGATAAGCAGAACTCCTTTTTATTGGTGAACAATGACATGCCTCACAAGCATAAAAACAATAATCATTTTTTTCTCAGATCAGGGATATTCATTTAAAAAAAAAAATTACTTTTTAACACATTCACTCTCTTCTCTCAATACAGTACAAAAAAATAACTGATTTTAATGTAATCTTTGAATGTTTTTCTAAAATTTCAAATGTAAATTTACTAACATATTTTTTTTTTTTCCATTATTTATCTTTGATCTCTTCTTCTCTCAGTATTACCTAGCTTTGAAGTTGAATTGAAGACATTTCAGAACTTTCTTTACATTGACACTGATGAGTTTTCTGTGGACATTAAGGCTAGGTGAGTATTGTTAAAATAGGATTTATCTGTGTTCTAGTAATGCATAACAGAAGCCCAAACTGAATTCTGCTGGGGGATAAGATTACGAGGATGGGTCTTTAAACCTAGGATAGCTTAAAAGAACAGTATGGTCAAAATTAAACTTTCACAATTCAGAAAGAACATGCAATTTTTTCCCCTTAAAGGGATACTAAACCCAAATGTTTTTCTTTCATGATGCATACAATTTTAAGTAACTTTCTAATCTACTCCAATGATCAATTTTTCATTGTTCTCTTGCTATCTTTGTTTAAAAATCAGGAATGTAAAGCTTAGGAGACGGCCTATTTTAGATTCAGCACCCTAGATAGTGCATGCTTATTGGTGGCTACATTTGGTTAACCAATAAGCAAGCATAACCCAGGTTCTGAACCAAAAATGGGCCAATAAATAGGAATTTAATACTGACAAATGGGAAAAATGAAATGCTATGCTTGGACTAATAGCCATTACCCAATCCAAACCACTACACAGTAGTATATATTTGGAGAAACTAGACACCCTGCGGCATTTACCTGGAGGCATTTTGACATTTTTAATTAAACTCGTCTATTGCCAAGGGCAGAAAAGAGAACTTAGGGATAATAAAAATAAAGGAAAAAAAATGATAAAAAATACATTTTACACTTTTGTTCCTATACATATTCATTTTTATTTTACTGTCCCTTTAAGCGGAAACTAACTTTGCAGTACAATGTCCCTTTAAAGGACCAGTCAACACAGTAGATTTGCATAATCAACAAATGCAAGATAACAAAACAATGCAATATCACTTAGTCTGAACTTCAAATGAATAGTGAATTTTTTTTCTGACAATTTTAAAAGTTATGTCTATTTCCACTCCCCCTGTACCATGTGACAGCCATCAGTAAATCACAAATGCATACACGTACCATGTGACAGCCATCAGCCAATAACAAATGCATACACGCTTATTCTGTGAATTCTTGCACATGCTCAGTAGGAGCTGGTGACTCAAAAGGTTTAAATATAAAAAAGACTGTGCACTTTCTTTTATTGGAAGTAAATTGTAAAGTTGATTAAAATTGCATGTTCTATCTGAATAATGAAAGTTTAATTTTGCCTTGAGTGTCCCTTTAAGTTTCCAACCTGATGATTCCCGTTACTTTACAGAGACTAAATATTTACACTTACTACTTCAATATTTATACAACTAATATAACTTTTTGAATGCATCTCCATTTTATTCCTAGGCTAATATTTGCTTTGAATGAATTATTTATAATATATAATATGTATTTTGTGTTTAATGTCCCTTTAAATGTAACACTTCTCTTGTGTTTTTTAGTGAGTTACACTCTGTAATATTCTTTTTTGCACTTGTTCCTCAGATATCTATATGGGAAACCCGTGGAAGGGAAGGCATTTGTGCTGTTTGGGGTAAAAAAGGATAATATAAAAACAAGCATTCCAGAATCTCTGACAAGGGTCGAGGTATTCAAATCTTTCTGACTTTATATATTCTTTTAGCTCTTCCCAATGTTATATTTTACACCATAGCAATGATTCTTCCTCAATTGTGTTTTGTTCTTACTTCTTAACTTTTCCTTCAGTTTCATGTAAACGGCTCCATCTATCATACAGTGGAGGCTGTTTGGAGCCCCTGCAGTGCTCTTCCTCAGAGGTGGCAGAGTTAAAAGTGATCTTATACTGTAAAATTGATGTGTTCACAGTGACTTATAAAATGCATGACAAATTGTTAGTATAGGTTTATTTTTGTATATGATAGCTGTTTTTGCTCATTGAAGAATAAATCCATTGTTCCCAAGAACATGCTCAAATAAATAGGCTGAGCCTGCAGAAAAAAACAGACCTCCTAATTTCATCTATCTGTGTATATATTAAGAACTCCTTATTTTATGTCTCTGTCTATACACAATGGTTAATACTGAGACTGAGTGCCTGATTATCTAAAGCTCACAAACAATTGCACTTTTAAACATTATTTAAATAGAAAAAAAAAATATTGAAATTAAAATAAACATTTAAAATGTGTATTGTTTAATCGCATTAAAAAGCATAAAAAAAAAGGTACAGATTAATAATTATAATAAAAACTACAATATGCAACATTAGCAAATTTTACATTTTAAAATAAAGGTAAAGGGGGTATTTAAAAACAATGTAATACCCTCCTGTGTATAAAACAGATCACAGTGAACAAATTAAAACCAAGAAAAAATTACAGTGCAATGTCCCTTTAACTTGTTTGTTTGAGGTGATGGACAGACAAGTTATTGGTTGATTTTGTGCAGGGGAAGTGCAGCACGAGAACTTTCTTGAGCAATAATAAATGAATACCAATAGGAAAAGATTTGCAGACTTCACCTAGATTTATTTAAAAAGTGCAATATTTATTGTATCAATAGTATACATATCATTTTCAAGTTCATGTCATACCAATATTGACGCATTTACTGTGCCACTAGGCACACTTCCTCAATAATAAATGAAGGCATCTTCTTCCCACTCACCACAAACATGAGGAGACAGGTTCCCTAGCTGGGAACCTTATCCACCTGTTACATGAAGTAGGGAACTATTTTTTTCTTTTACTTTGCTTCTCCTCACTCTTTATCTCAAACTTCATTGCTCAGATTTCAGAAGGTACAGGAAGTGCAACACTCAAGCGAGCAGACCTTGTGAGACTTTTCAATAACCCTGAAGATATGCTGGAATACACATTGTATGTTACGGCTACAGTCATTACTGACTCAGGTGAGAATATAAGACTTGGTAAGTCAAATCAAATTGCAAGGCAATAAATTAATAAAGCAAGTATAATGAATGTAGAATTAGTCTGAAACAAGACTCTACCAGTCAAAATAAGTGTCCTCTTCTTCCCAAAGCAGATGTAGTATTATTTTAGCAGTGTGCCCATGTCCAGCTAATATTCTAATGGTGAAACATATACAATGTCCCCTTTCTTTTTAAAAGGTATCACAGAAATTATTAAGCACATTAAAAAGCAATGTGTAAAAATGTGCTAAATTATCATGCGCCCGCAAATGGGCCAATTTGCCGTTTGCATGTACACAATAATTAATCGGCTATTACAAGTGGCTGGTTATTGCTACCGCGAGCTTGCAGTAGGAATTGGCACTTTTTAAAATTAGATCAGATCTCTGGTTAATTTTTTAAACTTGCCCGAAATGCACTCAAAATACTGTCTAGCGTATTTTATTAAAAAATAAAGATAACAGCATCATTATTTTTTTTCATAACATTACTGCACTAGGCAGTATTTTGGGGGTAACGTTGGTGGGAGGGGGGTGTTAGAAAAAAACAGGCACTAAAAAGTGCCTTTACATTACGGTCTATGGGAACGGTGTGTTCCCTGTAACTAAATATGTATATATGCTCCCTCATATTGCAGCCATTGTACATATTATCCTGCACACACCTTGTGCTACGGCACACAGAACATTATGTTATTGTTTACTTGCGTTATCTTCATTACTGGGTTTTCTTCATTTTATTATTGTGTTATACACATATTAACACATAAATATATATGTACAGTATATGATCATATACATATACAGTATATTTAAAATTGCTGCCATCGCTGCGCTACTTATCCCCTTCGCTGCGCTGAAGTTCTGATGCCGTCTCTGATGGCATCGGAACAAGGCTCCCATAGGAGACAATGCAAACACCCTCTCGTGAGTGCAATGCTTCCCAGCAATTGCTGTGATATTAGAATCTCAAGGTGTCTAATGTCCCTTTAATATACTCACAATTACTAGCTTTACCTGCTGCAGAGTATTAAATGTCTGGATAAAATGTTCCATCAATATTATTGTGGTGTATTTCAAATAGTTGGTTTTGCTCATTTAAACCATAACCCATTGTTCTCAATAACACAGCTATTTAAATGGGCTGAAGCTGCAGGAAGAGCAGACCTACTCATGTTCTATCTATCTATCTATCTATCTATCTATCTATCTGTCTGCCTGTCTCTCTATCTTTACAAAGGCCAAGAGCTAGGTATAGAAATTTTATTTTTAGTGGGAAGTTTCAATAAGCAAAATCAGCTATTTCAGCATAGTTGTTCTGCCTGTAGCCTGTTACCCAGTCTTTCTTATGGGAACGTCTACCATTAATATTTGCTTTTCTTCCCTCCAGGAAGCGACATGGTGGAGACTGAGCTGGAAAATATTTTTATTGTGTCTTCTCCTTACAAAATTGATTTCACTAAAGCATCAAAATACTTCAAACCTGGAATGCCTTTTGACCTGACGGTACCTATATGTCTCCCTTTTTAGCACAGATTATTGATTTCTTGTTCTCACTGGGCTTTATTTATTTTTTACAGTTAATGGAAGAGACATCAAAGTCCCAATACAACATAATAAAACATCCTAATAAATTATTATGGTTATACATGTTCTTATCTTATCTTAAATGTTCTTGTTTGTGCTTCATTGCCTTCCTAATGTACTGCCCTTGAAATATTCCTTTATTGGCTCTGGATTAACAATGATCTTGACTGTAGGGCTGATAGGAGCTTTAAGAAAAAGCAACAGAAATAATGTGAGAAAAGACGCATTTTTAAAGGTAAAATGTATCCAATTTTAAATATTAGTTGTATTGGGTTTTTTATGTCCCTTTAAAAAGTGAATTTGATTTATGTTGGTATTACTATTTCACCAAATAAATACTTATGAAGACAATTCTATGTTTTATGTTATATTTATGCAGTTTAGTCCTATTTTATCTAAAATTTAAATTATTTGCGAACTGACCATTGTTTGCATTGCTTTTAAGAGTCTACAATAGTTTATATTTAGAGAAATGCTCCCCTGGAGTAGAGCATCGCCGGAAGGGAACTTGACCCCTATGCCGGACAATATAGAGGGTGGAGCTTAGCGGGGGCAGGGCTTCCGGTAGAAGTTTTTAATTGGGAACAGGCATGCACTCCTCTCTTGAGTCGCTGCAACAGCAAAGCGAAGTTCCCTCCCTACCTCCCTGTTGTTATGGTTAATTGAGGGGCTTGTCGCAGCCTTTTGTTGCGGGGGTGCTTGTTTAATAGCCGTTAGCTTTAAGTAAATTGTTCCTCCCTAAAGAGGCGGGAGAGTTGGTGGGATGTTCCTGGCATGAAAGCCTGTGGAAGGTTCATCTGTTGTGGCAAGCACCTCACGAAGTGGCTCATGTTAATATGTTAATATGTTTATATGGTATTCAGAGTTTTATTAAATCCTATGTTATTTAAAAAGATTTTATTAAATGCGGGCTGCGACCTTTACACCCATCTCTTGTGTGTCGTCTTATTTCTCTGTAATGCATGCCTAATTTGGGGTCATTGTTTTATAGTTTTTCTTATAAAAAAATCACAATTTTCCAGAAATAAACTGGATACATTTATAAAGGCAAAGATCCTCAGACTGTATTCATATCTGACACACCTTGTTACAAAAATAACTGTATGTGCTAAAACCTTTATGCAATAGTCAATCTTTCAAAAATATACTTTTGCTCTGGCTTGTGATAAAATTGATCAATGTTTCTGATCTTTCAGGTGTTTGTCACAAACCCTGATGGCTCTCCCGCAAATCGTGTTCCAGTGGTGGCTCAACCAGGAAATGTGGCAGGAACAACACAGATTGATGGAACTACGAAGTTGACACTGAACACAGGCTCAAATATGGCATCTTTGCCAATAACAGTGAGTCACAGCAAGACATTGAAAATATGTTTACTGTACACAGGAGCTTTCCTAGACTTTAGAAATTGTGAGTGCTTAAAACATTGTAACAAATCTACATTAACAGTGGAAATCTGTTGTTGTGGGGATTAATATCTTATGCTATCTGCTTTTATTCAAATAATATGTGCTCCTATTTACCACCCTTTTTATGCTGGGTACAGCAACTGGCATATTCAAAGGGACTGTCTTGGAAATGCTTACCGCTAGATTTAGAGTTCTGCGGCCAAAGGGGTGCGTTAGCTACGCATGCTTTTCTTTCCCCGCACCTTTTAAATACCGCTGGTATTTAGAGTTCACAGAAGGACTGTGTTAGGCTCCAAAAAGGGAGCGTAGAGCATAATTTACCGCCACTGCAACTCTAAATACCAGCGGTGCTTACGAACGCGGCCAGCTTCAAAAACGTGCTCGTGCACGATTCCCCCATAGGAAACAATGGGGCCGTTTGAGCTGAAAAAAAACCTAACACCTGCAAAAAAGCAGCGTTCAGCTCCTAACGCAGCCCCATTGTTTCCTATGGGGAAACACTTCCTAAGTCTGCACCTAACACCATAACATGTACCCCGAGTCTAAACACCCCTAACCTTACACTTATTAACCCCTAATCTGCCGGCCCCGCTATCGCTGACCCCTGCATATTTTTTTTAACCCCTAATCTGCCGCTCCGTACACCGCCGCCACCTACGTTATCCCTATGTACCCCTAATCTGCTGCCCCTAACACCGCAGACCCCTATATTATATTTATTAACCCCTAATCTGCCGCCCCCAACGTCGCCGCCACCTACCTACAATTATTAACCCCTAATCTGCCGACCGGACCTCACCGCTACTATAATAAAGTTATTAACCCCTAATCCGCCTCACTCCCGCCTCAATAACCCTATAATAAATAGTATTAACCCCTAATCTGCCCTCCCTAACATCACCGACACCTAACTTCAAGTATTAACCCCTAATCTGCCGACCGGACCTCACCGCTACTCTAATAAATTTATTAACCCCTAAAGCTAAGTCTAACCATAACACTAACACCCCCCTAAATTAAATATAATTTTATTCTAACGAAATAAAATAACTCTTATTAAATAAATTATTCCTATTTAAAGCTAAATACTTACCTGTAAAATAAACCCTAATATAGCTACAATATAAATTATAATTATATTGTAGCTATTTTAGGATTAATATTTATTTTACAGGTAACTTTGTATTTATTTTAACCAGGTACAATAGCTATTAAATAGTTAATAACTAATTAATAGCTACCTAGTTAAAATAATTACAAAATTACCTGTAAAATAAATCCTAACCTAAGTTACAATTAAACCTAACACTACACTATCAATAAATTAATTAAATAAAATACCTACAATTATCTACAATTAAACCTAACACTACACTATCAATAAATTAATTACATACAAATACCTACAAATAAATACAATTAAATAAACTAATTAATTATGTAGGGGTCGGCGATGTTAGGGGCAGCAGATTAGGGGTACATAGGGATAATGTAGGCTGCGGCGGTGTGCGGTCGGCAGATTAGGGGTTACAAATTTTTATTATAGTGACGGCGATGTGGGGGGACCTCGGTTTAGGGGTACATAGGTAGTTTATGGGTGTTAGTGTACTTTAGAGCACAATAGTTAAGAGCTTTATATACCGGCGTTAGCCCAGAAAGCTCTTAACTCCTGACTTTTCTCTGCGGCTGGAGTTTTGTCGTTAGAGTTCTAACGCTCACTTCAGCCAAGACTCTAAATACCGGCGTTAGAAAGATCCCATTGAAAAGATAGGATACGCAAATGGCGTAGGGGGATCTGCGGTATGGAAAAGTCGCGGCTGGAAAGTGAGCGTTAGACCCTTTCCTGACTGACTCTAAATACCAGCAGTAGCCCAAAACCAGCGTTAGGAGCCCCTAACGCTGGTTTTGACTGCTAACGCAGAACTCTAAATCTAGCGGTTAATTTTTTAAACCATTATCAATTGGAAATGTGAGAAAAATAAATGGGGGTGCTTAGCACCTCTATTGAACTTCAATGGCTGGAGAGGAGCTAAGCCATGAATGCAAGACTGTATCACATAGTGAGGGCCACATGTGAGGGCCACATGTGTTTCTTCACCACTGAGCAGAAAACAGATATCAGATATTTATCAGAAAAAAAGTTCCACATTTCTCTTAAGGTATTAACCTTACATATGTGCATCAAATTTTCTCTGAGTAGTATATATATTGTTACGCACGCACATATCCTGTGAAGGTCTTGGCCCCAGTATCACACTACACCTTCTCAGAGAGACAGCAGTGACTTGTATGACACAATTTACGTCTTCAGAAGAATAAGTGTTGTCCAAAGTATCCTCCCTTTATATATAATGAATATATGAGCTCCTCCCTTTTACTTTCACGTATATATTTTATGTTCACAGGTGAAAACTACACATCCAGCTTTACATTCTGGACACCAGGCATCTGCATCCTTGACAGTTATGCCCTACAGACCATTAGGTGGGGGCGGAAATTACCTGCACATCAGTATTGCTGGATCACAGATGAAACCTGGTGAAAATGTCGCTGTGAACTTTAATATCCGAAATGCTGATCAATCTGTTCAAAATCAGATCAAGAGCTTCGCTTACCTGGTAAGGAGCCAATAAACAAATAAAACAATAAGGTCTATTCAAATTGCTTTTATAAAATGTAAAAAAAAAATCGAAAGAAATTGTTACATTTAACTTGTGTTTTCAGTAAGGTTTATTTTTGTATATGAAAAGCTGTTTCTGCTAATTGGAGCCACAATCTAATAAAATAGGTTGAGTTTGCAAGGACTTATTGCTTACACAAAAGTTCTCCTTATTTTATTTTGACTCTTTACTCAAATTCCAATACATTTTAGTACATCTGTCAACCCCCACCGACAGAATGATTTCATCTAAATATTCTTGTATACATAGTTTTTCTCTAACCAGTAAGATTTAGTATATGAGGAGATCTAACAGACAAAATCAGCAATTTCAAATGACAAACAATTTAGTACACTTTAGCAGGTAAAATAGATTATTTGGAACACATTAAAGGAGATACAAACTTATAGTACTCTGTCCCTTTAAAGTTGGCTATTTTATTTATATTCAGGCTGTTGCAAGACTATTTAAAGGGGCATGAAATGAAACATTTTTCTTTCACAATGCAAATAGAGAATGTAATGTTTAAAAAAATATCAGATTTGTTTGGTAGCCTTTGAGGGTGAGAACAAAGCAATATAATATAAGTAAGTTGGAAACTTTTTTTAAAATGTTATGTTCTGTCCGAATCATGAAAGACAAAGTTTGTGTTTCATGTCCCTTTAATTAAATGGGGGGGGGGGGTGTTTCCAGAAACTCACACTAGCATATTTTGGGGTAAATTTAACAAGCAGCGGATGCTGCTTTCTACCCCCAAAGTTTCAGGTTGCCTGAAACTTAAGTAAAGAAGCGATGGTCATAAGACTGCTGCTCCTTAACTTGTCCGCCATCTTTTAGGTGGCGGACTGCAATCATCCCGACCGAACAGGATGATTGACACCCCCTGCTTGCAGCAAATTGGCCGTGAATGTTGCGGGGGCTGAATTGCACAAGCATTTCATTAGAAATGCTTGTGCAATGTTAAATGCAGACAGCGTATGCTGTTGACATTTAGCAATGTCGGGCGGACATGATTCGCTACATCGAATTATGTCCGCCTGGCATTTGTTACATCTACCCCTTTATCTTGCTTAGAAGATCATGTCACACAATAGGTTATGAAAGATTTATAATATTATTTTTAAAATTCAGTCTACACCTGAATTTTTATTGTTTTAAAAGATAGATAATACCTTTATTACCCATTCCCTAGTTTTGTATAACCAACAGTTATATTTATACACGTTTTACCTCTGTGATCACCTTTTATCTAAGCCTCTGCAAACTGCCCCCTTATTTCAGTTATTTTGACAGACTTGCATTTTATCCAATCAGTGCTGGCTCCTAGGTAACTGCATGAGTACAATGTTATCTATATGACACACATGAACTATCACCCTCTAGTGGAGAAAAACTGTCAAAATGCATTCAGTTAAGAGGTGACCTTCAAGGTTCAAGAAATTAGCATATGAACCTCCTAGTTTTAGCGTTAAACTAAGAATACCAAGAGAACAAAGCAAAATTGGTGATAAAAGTAAACTGGAAATTTGTTTAAAATTACATGCCCTATCTGAATCATGAAAGTTTATTTTGGACTAGACTGTCCCTTTAATTCTCTGTGACTTTAAAATTTATTTTATTTCTAAGGTAATTAAAGGGCCATTATCATAAGAAAATAAATTACATGCTCTAATTCATTGAGATTATTGACCCTGCAGTACTGTGTGTTTAACCCCTGCACAATATCCTGTCTGCTTAAGAATCAAAGGATTTCAAAGGAAATTCTGTCTAACATTTAGTTTTGACTCACTTGATTCTAGGGTTTCCACCTTTAATTCAGACCAAAACCCGAACACTGTTGTGCCATGCACAGCACAGCAAACATTTTTGCAGACTACACACTATGTATAATAACAGAAACACAAACTCACACATAGATATTCACACTCCCGTACAGTCTCTATCTCACGCACACACTCTCTCACACATACTCACACACTCTAACGCACAAACACACACCAATACACTCACTATCTCTCACACACACTCTCTCACACACTAACATACACTCACACACATACTCTCTATCGCATACACACACCCCTCTCTCACACACTAACACACACATATCTCACACATTCTCTCTTCCTCACACACATTCTCTCTTTCTCACACACACACAAATACACTCACTCACACACAGACTCACACACACAAACAAGACACTGACAAACAAAAAGACACACACACAGAGACACACTCCCACACAAAGACACACACTCGCTAGAGAGAAATAACTGTAGTCATGTATAGTAGGTTGCAAATGAACAATGTCACCTTTTTGGCTGTGGCTGTTTCCCACCAAACCCGGACATTTGCATTTCCGGGTCTGATTCAGCTTCAAACTTGGACATTAATGGAAACCAGAACTGTCCTGGTCATTCCTAGACAGATGGCAATCCTATTTCATTCACACATTTGGTATTTGACTCGGATTCCTTTTGTACAGTAGAATAATCTCATAAAATTAGCAAAGTGAAATAGCCCCATGTTAATTCCTAATGGCTATTTAATATTAGGGATGTGCATTCATATACTTCGTGAGGATCCAAATGAGGAAGTAAGCAGCGGCTTGTGCCCTTCAGATATTTTAATAGCTGGATTGATTCTTGTAAAAGATCCCCACTCTAAAGATCTGTATTTGCACAGATCTTAGTTTGGGGATCTTTTACAGGAATCAATCTGAAGGACACGAGCCGCTGCTTATATCTCATGAAGGATCCCAATGTACATCCCAATTTAATATCCCTATAATGCGAAATCCATTTATCCAGCCTTAACCTGACGTTATTCCACTTCCTCACTGTTCCCTGTGTTGTGTTTTACAAACAGGTGCAATAGTGTGCATTTCTTAGACCATAATCTGTGGGTGTGGGTTTGCGTATACAGTGTGAGATAAGAATGACTTTTGTGTATACATAGAGAGATGAGATAATGAGATTTGATATTCCTGTAAGTTCAGCGCATCCGAATTGGTTGTGGTTTCAATTAGCAAGAACAACTGATTAATGCACCAAAAATAAACATACAGCCTCTAGTACAGTGATTTTCAACCTTTTTTTGTCATGGCACACTTTTTTTTACATTTTTTTGCCTGCGGCACACCACCATCCCAAAATTTTACAAAATCACACATTGTAGCCTAATACAGCATGTACAGTATATATATATATATTGTTGTGGCGTGTAGAGCCGGCACTAGACACGTGTTGTGGTGGGTGGGGGTCCTTCCAAGTGTGAACACGGGTCGGGGAAGCGAGCTGCTGCTGCGCTGTTACCCTCAGTCATCACCTCACTCAAAATAAAAAAATGGCCCAGAATAAAAAACAAGCAAAATTTTAAAAATGTCACACTGCTGTCAGTCTGCCGCGGCACACCTGAGGATCTCTCACGGCACACTAAACACCAAACACTGCTCTAGTAGAATGCAATCACTGTTTTCTCTCTGTAACAAACTAACCTTCTAAGATTCCTGTTGTGTGCTGTTTGCATAATCTCTGTTGCCATATTAATATAATTCACTTGACCTTGTATCCTCTTCTCTCTCACAGATCCTGAGCAAGGGAAGAATTATTAAAGTGGGTAGACAAGAGCGGTTCCTTGGGCAAGCACTTGTCACAATGTCACTGACTGTTACTGAAGAGTTCATACCGTCTTTTCGTATTGTCGCATATTATACAGTGGTCACATCAGCTGGGCGTGAAATTGTGTCTGACTCACTCTGGGTGGATATGATTGATACCTGTATGGGAACGGTGAGATGGTTTGCTAAAGGGCTGATCCTTGATTGGTTGTTACTATTGCATAGCCAGGATACAATACAAAAAACAATGGTCTGATTAAACTAAAACCATTTATGTGGGGTGCTAAGTTTTGGAGTAGGCATTAATATTTGGTTTTGGAAGGGTTTCTTAAGGGGGAATTAAGTAAGCACCTTAAGTGTTGGAGGGGTGACATGGAGAGTATCTAAGTGGTCCTTTTGGTGATAGGGCAGAATAATAAGTGTGAAATACATGGTAGACATAATGATGTATTTCAAAGCAAAGATTAGCCTTAGAATAATGTGTAGGGTTTTTTTTAAATTTATATTAGTTGTTTAAATATTGAAAATAGAAGTATAAAGGTTTAGTTTCTTAAAACTACTTTAGTTTCTATAAAGTTATGGGCATTGCCATGTTTGAACTAGTTTTCTATTTATCTCTGTGCAAAATAAAGTTGTGTGGAATCCCTTTTAAATTATTCTATGTTCTACACAGCATTGATTGGAAAGTATCTTTTATTGCCTGTTTTATATCTGCCCCATAAGAAGGGAAAACAGATAAGGGGCAATTTAAGTACAAACATGGCACCACCAATTACTTAAAAAAACAAAAAATAATGAAAGTACATTGCAAAGTTTTTAAGTACACAAAATTAAACATTTTATTTTACAATCCAATATTGTTTAATGTCCGTTTAAAAAAAGCCATATTATTTATTGATGAAGGGATGGAAACTCCTTATTTAGTGACTGTTGAAGGTATTGTGATACAGCCACAAAAAATATAAGTTGTAGATCATTTTCATTCAGGAGGCCAATTGGAAAGTAGAACAAAAATTACCAATAATACTCTTATTCCAAGGACTATTTCAGCATCATATTTAAAAAGGAGGGAAATGTATAAGTTGGTCAAAATATTGCAAGTTTTATAGTACATACATAGTAAAATACTACATTTCAATACTGTTCAAAGTTTTAAGTAGTGAAAAAATAAAGTTTTATTTTAGAAATAAGAACAAAGCAAATCTTGTGAATAGTTAAGTCTCTGAGTGTGTTCAATGATACAGGAAGAAATTAATATCTTAATTATCTGTCTTTGAATAGCTTTAATAATATTTTACTCAAAATGTTCAGACACAGCTGGAGTTTCTTAATGACAGAGGAAATAAAGTGTATCAACCTGGGACCTCCCTGAGATTGAAGATGAGGGCAGACCACAAGGCCTATGTGGGATTGGTGGCTGTTGATAAAGGTGTCTATGTGCTGAACAAGAAACATAAGATCTCACAAAAGAAGGTGAGAAGACTACTAGGTGGTATTTAACAGCAAGTGACCTATTCATCTTGGGACATATTATGTGGCAATTATAATGTGCATTTATCCTGTCCAGAATGGTTCTAGGCCGTAATATTTTAAGGTGCAAAGAGTAGACCACAACACTAAATATAAAGAATGCAAGGCTACTGGTGGGAGACCATATTTTATACAACATTTGATCATTTGTTATTGAACCGAATGCTGAATATGGCCACGGGCAGAGAAATTAGGCTGTTTTCGGCACCAGTTCTATAATGTATGAAAGTGCAACACACACAGATATGGATTTGCACTTTTACACAAATAAATCTGGCACTAAAAATAGCAGAATGCCATTGCCATATTTAGCATTCGTTTTCACAAACAAATGAATGAATGCACAGGACTATTACATATTTCTATTTTTATTTTAATCCTTCTTCCTATGTAATGTTTTAGACATTGAAGAAAAATCACTCTCTTGCAAATTTAGCACAAATGAGGATTGGGTGTGCTATGGTAAAGACTGAGGATTCTAGAATTACCACTTTTCCTTTCTGCATAACACTGTCACTTCAGACTAAAGTTTGCTTGTCTCACAATGTTTCTTTGCCTCTACTCTCAGGTGTGGGATTCTGTGGAGAAAACTGACATTGGCTGCACTGCAGGAGGTGGTGCTGATGGTGCAGGAGTATTTTATGATGCCGGTCTGGCAGTACACACAAACTTCAGGATAACAACTGCACAAAGATCAGGTACTTGGCATAACTTGGTCATGTGTGAACATCTGAGTATTGCAGAAATCCTTCTCTAATAGACCTCTTAATCTATCCCTCAAAGTCCAAACAATGGACAACCACCAGGATCCTTTAAAAAAACTGTATCCAAACATCAAAGCACTCACTGGATTCTCAAAGTGAAAGTTAAAACTTGGGGGCCGATTTATCAAGCTCGGTATGGAGCTTGATGCCCCTGTTTCGGTGTGAGCCTTTAGGCTCGCCGGAAACAGAAGTTATAAAACAGCGCTCTAAAGACCGCTGCTCCATAACTTGTCCGCCTGCTCTGAGGCCGCGGACAGAAATCAACCTGATCGAATACGATCGGGTTGATTGACACCCCCTGCTAGTGGCCTATTGGCCGCAAAATTGCAGGGGGTGGCATTGCACCAGCAGTTCACAAGAACTGCTGGTGCAATGATAAATGACGACAGCGTATGCTGTCGGCATTCAGCGATGTCGGGCGGACATGATACGCTACATCTACCCCTTGGCATTTATTTACTAAACTTTATAATAAAAAAGTTATTGGTGCCCAACTCCAACTCCCAAAAAGTTGTGTTCAAACACAACAGAGTAACTAGCTGCTTCTAATTGAGTTACAGTGTCGGCATGGATAATGGATAAACCAAACACTATACTACAAACTAATTTAGCTTACACATTATAGGAAAAGAGGGAAGACTTGTTGGGCCTATGTTTCTTATCTGCTATGTTTCTATGTAAAAATAGATGAGCAAACAAGGGTATGAAGTGTCAAATCATTAGTATACATAGAACAAAACTTTTCGTAGGGTAATCTGTTTTGAAGTGTCTCTCTTGCGTGTGCTCTTATTGCTTTTGTTTTCTCACTATTTAGAACCAACCTGCCCAGTCCGTGCCCAGCGCAGACGCCGCTCTGTGGAGCTGATTGAAATAAAGGCCACAAAAGGTGAGGGGGAGGAAAAGTTGTTGTTCAATCTCCCCTTTAATTTGTTGACAATTATCCATTTTACCTGTTGGAGTGTATTAAATTGTTTACAAATAGTTCATTTACCTTTATTTTGGTATTTGAAATAGTTGGTTTTGTCTGTTGTATCTCTCCCTATACTGAACATTTCACTACATAAATATTGGCTATAGAAAAACTATGTAAACACATCCAGCAGACAAAATTGCACTCCCAGTGGGAAGGAAGAGAGATAAGTAATAAAATGTTAGTTTTCAATTGTTCTCTTTTAGTACTGGGCTTTGGCATTCAAACAGTGACCAGATATGGGAGCATCTATGTGTACAGAAAGTAATAAATAAGGAAATCTGATTTCCCTGCAACATCAACCCATCTTATTGGTGTCAAAGAACAAAAACTGCTATTTCATATACAAACATATAAAAGGAGAAACTATCATACATTTTATATTCTGCTGCTGCACTGGAAACACATAAAAGGGACACTAAACCCAAATGTTTTCTTTAATGATTCAGATAGAGCATGTAATTTTAAGCAACTTTCTAATGTACTCCTATTATAAATTTGTCTTCGTTCTCTTGCTATTTTTATTTAAAAAGCAGAAATGTAAAGCTTAAGAGCCGGCTTATTTTTTATTGAGAACCTGGGTTATGCTTGCTTATTGGTTTGCTAAATGTATCCACCAGTAAGCAAGCACTATCCAGGGTGCTGGACCTAAAATGGGCTGGCTCCTAAGCTTTACATTCCTGCTTTTTAAATAAAGATAGCAAGAGAATTAATAAGAATTAGTAATAGGAGTAAATTAGAAAGTTGATTAAAATGACATGCTCAATCTGAATCATTAAAACAAATTGGATTTAGTAACCCTTTAAGGGGTAACCAATTTTACAGTATAGTGTACCTTTCATTCATTCCTATTGCTTAAATTGTCAACACTTTTCAGTTTCAGTTGATGCTATTTATATTTACTTATCTAACTATTTTATATTCTATTCTTTTTCTGCCATTATTTGTTTTATTCCCTCTTCTTCTCCCCTATTATTATTTTTTTTATCTTCTAGTTTCCCCATCTTCCTTTATTTAGTCCACTCTTATTCTACTCAGCTTTTTATATAAGATGTGATTTTCTGATCATCATAAATATGTATCTGTATCTTCCATATTTTAGCATCACACTACCAGGGAAACGTGAGAAAGTGCTGTTTGGACGGCATGCAGGAGAATCCCATGGGTCACAGCTGTGAGCAGCGCTCCCGCTACATCCTTGATGGGAAAGAGTGTGCGGCTGCTTTTCTCGACTGCTGCAAATACATTAAGAAAAAGAGAGAAGATGATGCAAGGCTAAAAGAACACGATTTGCTGGGAAGAAGTGAGGAACCATGTTATATGTTCTTGAAGTTTCAGTAGACCACAACATTAAAGCAAGGGCAACTATTAGTGTTTTGGTGATCTGGATAAGTGTATCTCTACTGATATAGAAAGAATAAAAAAAGAAAAACTAAACCAATAATATTACACCTGTAAGTAAATGAGAGGTTAACCTTATCTTATAACTTCTGTTAAAGGGACACTCAAGTCAAATGAAACTTCTATGATTCAGATAGGAAATGCAATTTTAAACAACTTTCCAATTTACTTCCATTAACAAAATGTGCACAGTATTTTTATATTTACACTTTTTGAGTCACCAGCTCCTACTGAGCATGTGGAAATAGGCATAACCGAAATTTGTCAGAAAAAAAATCTACTACTCATTTGAAGTTTAGACTAAATAGTAGGCTGTATTGTCTTGTTATCATGCCTTTGTCGATTATGCTAACCTACAGTATTTACTTTTCCTTTAAAGGGACATGAAATCCAAACTTTTTCTTTTATGATTCAGAACCTACATTTTTAAACAACTTTCCAATTTACTTATATTATCAGTTTTGATTCATTCTTTTGGTATCCTTTATTAAAGGAGCAGCAATGTATTGATGGGAGCTAGCTGAACAAATTGGTAAGCCAATGACAATAGATATATGTGCAGCAACCAATCAGCAGCTAGCTCCCAGCTTTTCAGCCTTCCTAGGTATTTCAGCAAATGATACCAATTAAATAATAGAAGTAAATTGGAAAGTTGTTTAAAATGGTATGCTTTGCAATTTTTTGGAGTTTCATGTCTTTTTAAATATTAGGGAATTATGGTAATTGTAATGAATAAACACAGTGGCTAATAATTGAAATATTCCATTATTTTACATAAAATAGGTTATACATATTAAAAACACAAAGTGATAAATTAATTAAACCTGTCCTGAATAAATGACTAGAAACGGTATCTTTTTAGTCTTCAGTGTTCTATTTCCCTATATATTTAGTAGAGCAATTGGACATATTTTCCAAAAACAAGTGCAGCATACTCACTGTTACCTTTTAATGTGTTTGTTATTCATCTGTCACAGAGATCTGAAAAGGAATCACCAAAAGTGTCATGTAAAGTGTTTGTAAGCAATAGGGCTCCCATTTTACTCTCATACTGAATACAGATCAGTTATTAGGAGCAATTAAAAGACTCGGCATATTCTACTATAGGTGACGAGGACAGTGAATATATGGATGATGCTGATATTGTGTCCAGAACGGAGTTTCCTGAGAGCTGGTTTTGGAAAGTGGAGTATATGGCGGAATTACCAGATTCTAACGGGTAAGTAGTTCAGTTTTTTCCATTTCTACCCAATGCAGCTTTAGGAGTTGTATTTATCAGCCAGTAGCAATAAAACCTTCACAATCAGTTGTGTACAAACAACTGTTTTCTGCTTGTTTCAATTTAAGATTAAAGGGACATAAAACCCATTTTTTTCCTTTCATTATTCAGATAGAACATTCAATTTTAAACAACTTTCCAATTTACTTCTATTATCAAATTTTCTTTGTTTTCTTGATCTACTTTGTTTTAAAGCAAGAAAGTAAGCTCAGGTGTGTGCACGTGTCTGCCGCACTATATGGCCGCATTTTTGCAACAATGTTAAACATTAGCAAGAGCACTAGATGTCATGTAGTGCTCCAGAGATGTGCACGCTATCTGTCTAGATGTCTCTTCAATAAAGACTAACATAAGAACAAAGCAAATTTGATAAAAGAAGTAAATTGAATTTTTTTTTTTAATTTGTATGCTCTGAATCATTAATGAAAAATTCTGGGTTTTGTGTCCCTTTAAACTGCTTTAACCTAACCCTTTTTCAAGTAATAATATTTAGGTTACCAATAATCGACTGGCTTACTTTTCAATAAAATGCATTATTTTCTTCTAGATTGTAAGTTCCCACGGGAATAGGGCCCTCAATTCCTTCTGTATGTGTTTGTAAATGTTGTCCTGTCTCTTACAAGTTTTATATTGTTTTATTTAAATGAACTGTACCCATGGACAGCGCTGCGGAATATGTTGGCGCTTCATAATTAAAGCATAATAGTAATAAATAATTTTATGGAAATTATCCCTACTTATTGTTAAGGGTCAATCTGTTTTAAATTAACCGATATAGCCATTATATCCAGTAGATTTAAGGGCTATCATAATATATTACTGCAGTTATAGAGCTTAATTTAAAGGCACACTTTTTTTATAGTTTTTTTTTAATTAAAGGGACTCTCAGGTCAAATTAAATTTTCATGATTCAGATACAGCATGTAATTTTAAACAACGTACCCATCGCTACAGAATTTTGCGGCTCTATGCAAATAAATGATAATAATAATTATAAATAATGTTTTACCTGTGCTATTTTTTTGTCCATACCTAACACAAGAGTCGTGGGGCGCGATCCGATATAGATCGCAGTTTGCGGCGCAAGCGAGGGAACCCACGTCGCCCGCAGTTTCAGCTCGCAACTCGAGCCATCCAATATGCGGCGCCGTCACTTGCTAAAGTGGCGCAAGTCTCACAAACCAGCGATGTCCAGAAATCTGCATAAGTACAGATTTTTGGAGTCGCCAGTGACTTGCGCCACGTTAGAAACTGCCGGCGCCTATAAAACCTGACTAAAGTCTAAATCACCCGCACTGTCTAACACGCCTCCTAAACATAGCCCGACACGTCTAACACGCCTCCCTAACATAGCCCGACACGTCTAACCCTCTATCCGCTATCCCCCCTCACTATCCTAACAATAAAAAAGCTATTAACCCCTAAACCGCCGCTCCCGTACCCCGCCGCAACCTAATAAAGTTATTAACCCCTAAACCGTCGCTCCCGTACCCCGCCGCCAGCTATATTATATCTATAACCCCCTAAAGTGAGCCCCTAACACCGCCACCATCTATATTAAAATTATTAACCCCTAATGTAAGCCCCTTACACCGCCGCCATCTCTATTAAAATGATTAACCCCTAATTTAATCTACCTACCCCGCCGCCAGCTATATTATCTATATTAACCCTAAGTATATTATAGTTAATATAGGTATTACATTATATATATTAACTATATTAACCCTAATTATATTAGGGTTAATATAGTTAATATAGTATTTATATTAACTATATTAACTCTATCTAACCCTAACACCCCTAACTAATTTATATTAAATTAATCTAATTCATTTATAAACTAAAATATTCCTATTTAAATCTAAATACTTACCTATAAAATAAACCCTAAGATAGCTACAATATAATTAATAATTACATTGTAGCTATGTTAGGGTTAATATTTATTTTACAGGTAAATTGTTAATTATTTTAACTAGGTATAATAGCTATTAAATAGTTATTAACTATTTAATATCTACCTAGTTAAAATAATTACCCAATTAGCTGTAAAATAAATCCTAACCTAAGTTACAAATACACCTACACTATCAATAAATTAAATAAACTACAAACATCTATCTAAAAATACAATTAAATTAACTAAACTAAATTACCAAAAAAAACAAACTAAATTACAAAAAATAAAAAAAAGATTACAAGATTTTTAAGCTAATTACACCTATTCTAAGCCCCCTAATAAAATAATAAACCCCCAAAATAAAAAAAATTCCCTGCCCTATTCTAAATTAAAAGAATTTCAAAGCTCTTTACCTTACCAGCCCTTAAAAGGGCCTTTTGTGGGGCATGCCCCAAAGAATTCAGCTCTTTTGCATACAAATACCATACCCCCCCCCCATTACAACCCACCACCCACATACCCCTATTCTAAAACCACCCAAACCCCCCTTAAAAAAGCCTAACACTACCCCCCTGAAGATCTCCCTACCTTGTCTTCACCACACCGGGCCGAACTCCTGATCCGATCCGGGCGATGTCTTCCTCCAAGCGGCAAAGAAGAATTCTTCCTCTGGCGATGTCTTCCTCCAAGCGGCAAAGAAGAATTCTTCCTTCGGCGATGTCTTCCTCCAAGCGGCAAAGAAGAATTCTTCCTCCGGCGACGTCTTCCTCCAAGCGGCAGCAAAGTCTTCATTCTTCCGGCGGCATCTTCAATCTTCTTTCTTCGCTCCGCCGCTGCGGAGCATCCATCCCGGACGACTACTGAACGACGAATGAGGTACCTTTAAATGACGTCATCCAAGATGGCGTCCGCCGAATTCTGATTGGCTGATAGGATTCTATCAGCCAATCGGAATTAAGTTAGAAAAATCTGATTGGCTGATTGAATCAGCCAATCAGATTCAAGTTCAATCCGATTGGCTGATCCAATCAGCCAATCAGATTGAGCTCGCATTCTATTGGCTGATCGGAACAGCCAATAGAATGCGAGCTCAAACTGATTGGCTGATTGGATCAGCCAATCGGATTGAACTTGAATCTGATTGGCTGATTCAATCAGCCAATCAGATTTTTCTAACTTAATTCCGATTGGCTGATAGAATCCTATCAGCCAATCGGAATTCGGCGGACGCCATCTTGGATGACGTCATTTAAAGGTACCTCATTCGTCGTTCAGTAGTCGTCCGGGATGGATGCTCCGCGGCGGCGGAGCGAAGAAAGAAGATTGAAGATGCCGCCGGAAGAATGAAGACTTTGCTGCCGCTTGGAGGAAGACGTCGCCGGAGGAAGAATTCTTCTTTGCCGCTTGGAGGAAGACATCGCCGGAGGAAGAATTCTTCTTTGCCGCTTGGAGGAAGACATCGCCGGAGGAAGAATTCTTCTTTGCCGCTTGGAGGAAGACATCGCCCGGATCGGATCAGGAGTTCGGCCCGGTGTGGTGAAGACAAGGTAGGGAGATCTTCAGGGGGGTAGTATTAGGCTTTTTTAAGGGGGGTTTGGGTGGTTTTAGAATAGGGGTATGTGGGTGGTGGGTTGTAATGGGGGGGGGTATTGTATTTGTATGCAAAAGAGCTGAATTCTTTGGGGCATGCCCCACAAAAGGCCCTTTTAAGGGCTGGTAAGGTAAAGAGCTTTGAAATTCTTTTAATTTAGAATAGGGCAGGGAATTTTTTTTATTTTGGGGGTTTATTATTTTATTAGGGGGCTTAGAATAGGTGTAATTAGCTTAAAAATCTTGTAATCTTTTTTTTATTTTTTGTAATTTAGTGTTTGTTTTTTTTGGTAATTTAGTTTAGTTAATTTAATTGTATTTTTAGATAGATGTTTGTAGTTTATTTAATTTATTGATAGTGTAGGTGTATTTGTAACTTAGGTTAGGATTTATTTTACAGCTAATTGGGTAATTATTTTAACTAGGTAGATATTAAATAGTTAATAACTATTTAATAGCTATTATACCTAGTTAAAATAATTAACAATTTACCTGTAAAATAAATATTAACCCTAACATAGCTACAATGTAATTATTAATTATATTGTAGCTATCTTAGGGTTTATTTTATAGGTAAGTATTTAGATTTAAATAGGAATATTTTAGTTTATAAATGAATTAGATTAATTTAATATAAATTTAGTTAGGGGTGTTAGGGTTAGATAGAGTTAATATAGTTAATATGAATACTATAGTAACTATATTAACTATATTAACCCTAATATAATTAGGGTTAATATAGTTAATATATATAATGTAATACCTATATTAACTATAATATACTTAGGGTTAATATAGATAATATAGCTGGCGGCAGGGTAGGTAGATTAAATTAGGGGTTAATCATTTTAATAGAGATGGCGGCGGTGTAAGGGGCTTACATTAGGGGTTAATAATATTAATATAGCTGGCGGCGGTATAGGGGGATTAGATTAGGGGTTAATAATTTTTATATAGGTGGCGGCGGTGTAAGGGGTCAGATTAGGGGATAGATAAGGTAGATGACAGCAGTGTAAGGGGTTCTAATTAGGGGATAGATAAGGTAGATGGCGGCGGTTTTAGGGGCTCACAGTAGGGGGTTAGTTTATGTAGATGGCGGCGGGGTCCGGGAGCGGCGGTTTAGGGGTTAATAACTTTATTAGGGATTTTGGGGGGGGGGGATCGCGGTTGACAGGTAGATAGACATTGCGCATGCATTAGGTGTTAGGTTTATTTTAGAAGATCGCGGTTGACAGGTAGATAGACATTGCGCATGCGTTAGGTGTTAGGTTTATTTTAGAAGATCGCGGTTGACAGGGAGATAGATATTGCGCATGCGTTAGGTGTTAGGTTTATTTTAGAAGATCGCGGTTGACAGGGAGATAGACATTGCGCATGCGTTAGGTGTTAGGTTTATTTTCTAGTTAGTTTAGGGAGTTACGGGGCTCCAATAGTCAGCATAAGGCTTCTTACGGCTGCTTTTTGTGGCGAGGTGAAAATGGAGTAAGTTTTCTCCATTTTCGCCACGTAAGTCCTTACGCTGCATATTGGATACCAAACTGCGCTGGTTTGGTATACCTGCCTATGGCCCAAAAAACTACGGGCGACGGCAGAAATATACGCGCGTAACTTCTAGGTTACTCCGTATATGTGATACCAAATCAGCGTAAATGTTGGCGTCGCCGGCTTTTGCGGGCGACGATTTTTATCGGATGGGCCCCGTGGGAGTTGCTTTTAAAAGTCAGGATACAATCTGCTCATTTGGAAAGTTTCATGATTCAGATAGAGCATCCATTTTAAAACAACTTTTCATTATACTTCTATTATTAAAAAAAAGGCACATTCTTTTTATGTGCACACTTTCTGAGGTGCCAGTTCCTACTGAGCATGTGCAAGATTTCACATTATATACATATATATGCATTGTGTGATTGGCTGATGACTATCACATGATACAGGGGGGCGAGAAAAATAGAAATAACTTTAAAATGTGTCAGAAAAAAAAAATCTATTACTCATTTGCATTTGCTGATCATGCAATTCTAATGTATTTATCGGTCCTTTAATAATTTACCCTTTTCAGCATTTCTACTAAGGCGCTTAACGTTTTCTTGAAAGATTCAATCACTACGTGGGAGATTCTGGCAGTTAGTTTGTCTCCGAATAAAGGTAAGAAGAGTGGCTCAAAAGGGGCTATAAAAAGATGTATTTTGCAGGGATATGCTCCTTTTTACTGTTGTATGAAAACAATTAAAAGTGATGTAAATAGCTGCTCATTTAGGATTGGAAGAAACTGTAATGGTTATTGCAAGGGGCCAACCCTATGACATGAGTGCCCAATGTAGAACAAATTTACTGGCTCTCTGTCTATGGGCAACAGTCATACTGATTGGTTTTATTTGCTGCAATAGTAGTGTTCAATAAGTTACATTTCTTATAAATTTATGATTTATATCAGCAATTACCCCTTTCACTGCTAAGTGCTAAGCCTTTTCACATCCCTGTGCTTAGCTGTTTTTGAGTTTTTTTGTTGGTTACATTTAAACATTATTGTAATTCATATTTCACTGAGTGACCCACACAAATCATATATTGTTTCTTTCAACAGGACCAGCAGATTTACAATATAAAATTGTTAAATTTATGTTTTATTGCAGGTGAGAAGACTACATCAAAAATCTTAAACAAAAACAAAACTTTATTTTTGTTATGATTTTGGTAAACAACATTGAAAGTAGCCAGGTGACCAATATTGCTACTGTGAACACCTTACTAAATTGTTAGCAATGGTATTTAATGTTGCAAGAGGGGTCCATATGGGCTTTTGGGGATTGTAATAAAAACTAGAGGGACCTATTGTGCCATAATAGAAATTAAAGTACTTTTTTTTGCAAGGTAATTGCTGTCATGACAGTGATCACTTGGCCATACAGACAAAGGGGCCAATTTATTAATATGCGAGCAGACATGATACGATGTAGCGTATGATGTCCGCCCACGCATCAATAAATGCCGACAGCATACGCTGTTGGCATTTATCATTACACAAGCAGCTCTTGTGAACTGCTTGTGCAATACCGCCTCCTGCAAATTCGCGGCCAATCGCCCGCTAGCAGGGGGTGTCAATCAGCCCGATCATATAGGATCGGGCTGATTGAAGTCCGCGGCCTCAGAGCAGGCGGACAAGTTATGGAGCAGCGGACAAGTTATGAAGGCTCGCGCGGAAACAGGGGCATCAAGCTCCATTCAGATCTTGATAATTTGGCCCCATTATGTTCATATTTTTTTGATGGGACCTGTCCACTATAAAATACACTTTATTTTAGCTCTATAAACATTTTGATGTTTTATTATATGTCCCTAAAATTACAGTTATCTGTAAAACCTTGTGTTTTTACTTTGTAAGCTTTTTTTAATTTATGGAGATTATTCTATTTCATATGAGTGGTCTTGATCATCTGTAGCTTGAAAGGGAGCTGAGATTGAGGGGTTTGAATCACCTCCCCCATCCAGCTCCATTACCAGCTACAGTGGCACTGCTCCTTTGAGACATAATAACGCTTGCAGCAACATCACTGCCATTCATAGATTGACAGTATTACCCAGTAGGCCACCAACAATCCCAGCCTGTAGTGCAGGCAAAGCCACATTGGCCTGCCGAGATACCAGGATATTTTGCAGTCGGCTGCTTAACTGGGGTCTAGGGACAACCCTCTGAAGGAGTCCATTCACAGAGCTCTAAAATTATCAATGAGCCACAGAGAGATGGGAGAGGGGGAGCCGAGTGATGTGTGTGCTCTGTGAGCAGGGAGGGAGGCGGGAGCCAAACTGCCTGGAGGCCCACCCCTCCTCACTCACAAGGTAGGAGCAGTGACCGGCTTGTTAGTAGTGCCACGGGTGGGGATGGAATGAACCCAGCTTGGGCTATTGGCTGGGCAAGCGGGGGATAGCCGGAAACAGCTTCTGAACGGCAACCCCTACTTGCATGAAGAGAATGCCTTGTTATGCACATACAGGCTGCTATGTGCATGACGAAGATGCCTCGTCATGTGCATTGAAGCAGTTAAAGTGATAGTAAACTCTTGCTTTTATAAAAACAGATCTGAAACATAAGTGATATTTTAGATCGAGTGTAATTCATCATTTGTAATGAAGTTGCACTATAAGTTACTTTTTAATATAGATAGGAAATTCAAATTCCCCATGCTCCGCTGCCCACATCAAAATAATTTTTTTTCTGTGAGCTTAAGGTTTGAACTGTTGTCCAGTCAACGCTCTCCCCCTTTGTTGTAGCTAGAGCACTGATTGGACAACAATTCAAACCATAAGTTCACAGAAAATGTTACTTTTAAAGTGGGCAGTGGAGTGCAAGATATTTGAATTTTGTATCTATATTAAAAGGTAAGTTATAGCACAACTTCATTAAAACTGATAAATTAAACTCCATCTAAAATATCACTAATATTACAGATCTGTTTTTATAAAGGGGAGAGTTTGCCATGACTTTAAACTTTAATACATAGGGGCCGAATTATCAAGCGGCCGAATTATCGTTGTAGCGAATCATGTCCGCATAGAATCGCTAAATGCCAACAGCATACGCTGTCAGCATTTAACATTGCACAAGCATTTCTAGTGAAATGCTTGTGCAATGGCACCCCTGCACATTTGCAGTCGCTAGCAGGGGGGGTCAATCATCCCAATCGTATATGATCGGGATGATTGTAGTCCGCCACCTCAGAGGTGACGGACGAGTTAAGGAGCAGATGCTTCTTAACTTAAATTTCCAGTGAGCTGGAAACTTCTGGGTTAGATTGTAGCATCCGCTGCTTGGTAAATCTACCCCCACATTGTGAAATAAAGCAAAAAAGCCCTAAAATGTTACTTATTTTATTGTGTTCCTAAGGGTCCATTTTACCAGCTGGAGTGTATTTAATTGTTTGCAGACAGCGTTTTTACCTGTATTTGTCATTTGAAATAGCTACTTTTGCCTGTTGTATGCTCACCTACACTGAACATATGAGTAACAAATGTTTTATCTGCATAGGGCTATGTAAAGAGAAGACAAAAGCACTGATTTAATCTCCCAGTGAAGGGTACAAGGAATAGATAGATTTTGTGAAATAGCCGCTTCTGCTTAGTCAACCCTCCAGCCATAATGAACATAAGTTACTCACAAGTGCAGCCCTTTGTTTTGCTTACACCTGACATCTCATATCTTTGAGCCCTTATATCTTTTATGTGCAATTTTTTTTAATAATTTTTATTAATGTTATTATGAGTTTAACTATACTTTGTAATGTATTTTTGATGGGTTTTATGCAACTTTTATGTTTCGCGAAACAGTTAACCAGAGTTTTGAAGTCCTGGTATTGATTCTAGCGCAAATTGCGATTGCGGTCACACTATCACGCTCAACTTGTAATATTTGTGCAAACGATTTCTGAAACCTGATCACAATCATATTTGTAATGTAGCCCAGTTAGGGGAAACAAATTTTATAGTACCATGTTACTTAAAGGGACATTTTATCTTTCATGATTCAGATAGAGCATACAATTTTAAGCAATTTTCTAATTTACTCCTATTATCAAATGTTCTTAATTCTCTTGCTATCTTTATTTGAAAAGCAAGAATGTAAGTTTAGAAGCTGGCCCATTTTTGTGCTTGCTGATTGGTGGCTAAATACTGTCCAGGGTACTGAACCAAAAATTGTCTGACTCCTTAACTTAGATGCCTTCTTTTTCAAATAAAGATAGCAAGAGAACAAAGAAAAATTGATAATAGGAGTAAATTAGAAAGTTGCTTAAAATTGCATGCTCTATCTGAATTATGAAAGAAAAATGTTGGGTTTAGTATCCCTTTAACCCCTTAAAGATCGGGGATTTTAGACAAAAACTTCCCCAAAAGACCTGAGCATTTTTAGCATTTTTGCCATCACTACATCTAAACAGAAATAGAGCCTTTTTTTTTATATTTACCTATCAAAACAATTTTTTTTTTTTAGTAGACAACCCAAAGTATTGATCTAGGCCCATTTTGGTACATTTCATGCCACCATTTCACCGCCAAATGCGATCAAATAGAAAAAAATTGTTAACTTTTTCACAATTTTAGGTTTCTCACTGAAATTATTTACATACAGCTTGTGCAATCATTGCACAAATGGTTGTAAATGGTTCTCTGGGACCCCCTTTGTTCAGAAATAGCAGACGTATATGGTGTTAAGGGGTTAAAGGGATATGAAACCCAAATATTTTCTTTCATGATTAAGACAGAAAATGCAATTTAAAAATAACTTTCTATTTAATTTTTATAATAATTTTTTCTTTGATCTCTTGGTATCTTTTGTTGAAAAGCAGTGACGTATGCTTAGCAGATGGCTCATTTCTAGAGCACTATATGGCAGCAGTTTTGCAAGAACGTTATTCATTTGCCAGGGCCTACCCAGGTATCTCTTCAACAAAGAATATCATGGGAAGAAAGCAAATTTGATAATAGAAGTAAATTAGAAACTTTTTTTAAAATTGTATGCTCTGAATTACAAAATATTTTTTTTGGTTTCATATACCTTTAACCCTTTCAGTGCTAAAGACGGCTCGGAGCCGTCGCAGAGTTTCCCACTCAGGTGCTAACGACTGCTCAAAGCCATCGCTATCACTCTCCCACCTTGAGGGAGACCTGGGGACTCCCACCCGCTCCTACTCCGACGATCGGGCCTGTATAGTGACAGGCATCGCCGGGGCTTCACGTTATGAGCGATGACGTCACGTGCAATTTCACAATGATGTCACTGTGCAACTTTATTTAAAATTGACAATGTTAAGTATAGGAATAGGGGGCATGCTGGTTAGAAGCCTGCATCTCAGGCATCTAAGCAGCTACCGACCCCCAAGACCCACTGTTGGAAAGGTAATCGTCTAATCTTTCCAACAGTGTAAGTCTTGCATCTGCTTAGCACCCAGGTGGGAAAGTGCTTAGCACTCAAAGGGTTAAAGGGACACTGAACCCAAATTTTTTCTTTTGTAATTCAGAAAGAGCATGCAATTTTAAGCAACTTTCTAATTTACTCCTATTATCATTTTTTCTTCGTTCTCTTGCTATCATTATTTGAAAAAGAAGGCATTTAAAGGGACATAATACTCATATGCTAAATCACTTGAAACTGATGCAGTATAACTGTAAAAAGCTGACAGGAAAATATCACCTGAGCATCTCTATGTAAAAAAGGAAGATATTTTACCTCACAATCTCCTCTGCTCAGCAGAGTAAGTTCGCTGTAAACAGTTATACTCAGCTGCTCCCAGCTGCAGGTAAAAATAAAAAAAAAATGAAGAAATGAACAGCAGCCAATCAGCATCAGCAGTGCTGAGGTCATGAACTCTTACTGTGCTCTCATGAGATTTGACTTAACTCTCATGAGATATCATAGTAAGCTTCCTTTACCTGATTGGTGAAATAATATGAGAGTGCACAATGCTCATCCCTTCAGCTGTCCTAGGACAGATACACTAAAATGTTGCTTAGAAATCCTTTACAATGGGAGGTGGCTACTGAGGAACTTTTGAGGTAAAATATCTTTCTTTTTTACATAGAGTTGTTCAGGAGATATTTTCTAGTCAGCTTTTTACAGCTATGCTGCATCACTTTCAAGTGTTTAAACATTTGGGTATTATGGCCCTTTAAGCTTTTTTTTGGTTTGAGTACTCTGGACAGCACTTTTTTATTGGTGGTTGAATTTATCCACCAATCAGCGAGGACAACCCAGGTTGTTCACCAAAAATGGGCCGGCATCTAAACTTACATTCTTGCATTTCAAATAAAGATACCAAGAGAATGAAAAACATTTGATAATAGGAGTAAATTAGAAAGTTGCTTAAAATTTCATTCTTAATCTGAATCACGAAAGAATTTTTTTGGGTACAGTGTCCCTTTAAACTGAAAAACAATACAATGGGCACTTGAGAGTAGTTGTTTTGTTTTGGTTTTTTAGAAGGATATCAGTAAATTATGCCTGCACTCTCCAAATAGTTTATGACCCCTGACTGCCCCACTGATATGATTTAGTAGGACATGTTTTTTTTCCCTCTTACTGTGTATATGGTTATAACTCTATAATAGCCTGTTTTTATCCTACTTTACAATTTTCAGGATTCAGGAGATTATGTAGGCTGAATATATTTTTATAGGGATATGAAACCCAAAAATGAATTTTGTGATTCAGACAGAGAATACAGTTTTAAAAATGTTTCCAATTTACTTCTTTTATCAAATTTGTTTTATTTTCGTGATATTCTTTGTTGAAGAGATACCTAGGTAGTCATCTGGGGGACTACATGACAGGAAATAGTGCTGCCATCTAGTGCTCTTGCAAATAAATAACATTTTGCAAAACTGTCTGTTATATAGTGCTCCACCCCTGCTTTTCAACAAAAGATACCAAAAGAACAAAGGGAATTTGATAATAGAAGTAAATTAGAAATGTTTTTAGAATTGCAGGTTATATCTGAATCATGAAAGAAAAATTTTGGGCTTCAGGGTCCTTTAACATAAGGATTGTAAATTTCTGGGGTTTTTTTTAATTTATTTTTTAATATAAGGAGTTAAACATTTTACATGAGAAGGGTATATCATTCGTTATTATGTAATACTTAGGGTGTATGTCCCATAGAAACTGATCAATGTGATTTAAATTCCGGATGCTCTGTTCCCTAAAATAGGTATCTGTGTGGCTGACCCCTTTGAGATTCAAGTAATGAAGGATTTCTTTATTGACCTGAAACTTCCATATTCTGTGGTCAGAAATGAGCAGGTGGAGATCCGGGCTATTCTATTTAACTACGCAGATAGGAACATTAAGGTAAATATTGATTAAGGAACAGGTCTGGTAAAACTTTTTTATGCTACTTTTTATGCTACTTCCTTTATTTATAGGCTGACCATATTGCCGCTTTAAGAAGGAACACATATGAAAAATACATATGTGAGGGTTCTTATAAAAATCATTTCTTTAAACAGCCCTGAAAACAGCCATGACATATGTATTTTTCATATGTGTCCCTTTTTAAAGCGGCAATATGGTCAGCCTATTTATTTATGTTGTGAGACTTTTATTGTGTATGTCTATGTGTGCACTTATTTAAATTAGGCAATAGGACCTTAAAAATGTCAGTTGTTCTTTTACAGTAATAGGTAGCGATGGGCAAATGTGCTGAAAGTGTTATTAGTTTGGTAGAACGAATGGTCCTGTGGACATTCGTTTTGAAAAATTGAATGTTGATAAGAATGAAAATCCTTTAAAATTCGCTAATCGAATGTTATTTCCAGTTTTAGAATGTTACTTACATTTTAGAATTTTCATAATTATCCACATTTGATATTTCGATTGAACAAAAACTATGCAGAAGTTCAATTGTTCATGTGGTAGGGGATTTAGTAAATTGATACATAATAGATACAAATTTATTAATTCAAATGTTTTTATTTCGAATATTGCATAATTATAAAATTACATTTAAAGAGAGCATTAGAAATACTATTACAAATATACTGATTCGAATTTGAATATTGCATAATTTGAATCGAATGATTTGAAAAATTCAAATCAAATATTACATTTAAAGGAATGTTGTACAAACAACATAGTTTATGTAAGAACTTACCTGATAAATTCATTTTGTTCATATTGGCAAGAGTCCATGAGCTAGGGACGTATGGGATATACATTCCTACCAGGAGGGGCAAAGTTTCCCAAACCTCAAAATGCCTTTAAATACACCCCTCACCACACCCACAATTCAGTTTAATGAATAGCCAAGAAGTGGGGTGATAAGAAAGGAGCGAAAGCATCAAAATAAGGAATTGGAATAATTGTGCTTTATACAAAAAAATCATAACCACCACAAAAAGGGTGGGCTTCATGGACTCTTGCCAATATGAAAGAAATCAATTTATCAGGTAAGTTCTTACATAAATTATGTTTTCTTTCATGTAATTGGCAAGAGTCCATGAGCTAGTGACGTATGGGATAGCAGATACCCAAGATGTGGAACTTCCACGCAAGAGTCACTAGAGAGGGAGGGATAAAATAAAGACAGCCAATTCTGCTGAATAAATAATCCACAGCCCAAATCAAAAAGTTTTAATCTTATAATGAAAAAAACTGAAATTATAAGCAGAAGAATCAAACTGAAACAGCTGCCTGAAGTACTTTTCTACCAAAAACTGCTTCAGAAGAAGAAAAAACATCAAAATGGTAGAATTTAGTAAAAGTATGCAAAGAAGACCAAGTTGCTGCTTTGCAAATCTGATCAACAGAAGCTTCATTCCTAAAAGCCTAGGAAGTAGAAACTGACCTAGTAGAATGAGCCATAATCCTTTGAGGCGGGGATTTACCCGACTCCACATAAGCATGATGAATCAAAGACTTTAACCAAGACGCCAAAGAAATGGCAGAAGCCTTCTGACCTTTCCTAGAACCAGAAAAGATAACAAACAGACTAGAAGTCTTTCTGAAATCTTTAGTAGCCTCAACATAATATTTCAAAGCTCTTACTACATCCAAAGAATGTAAAGATCTCTCCAGAGAATTCTTAGGATTAGGACACAATAAAGGGACAACAATTTCTCTACTAATGTTGTTAGAATTCACAACTTTAGGTAAAAAATTAAATGAAGTCCGCAACACCGCCTTATCCGGATGAAAAATCAAAAAAGGAGATTCACAAGAAAGAGCAGATAACTCAGAAACTCTTCTAGCAGAAGAGATGGCCAAAAGGAACAAAACTTTCCAGGAAAGTAATTTAATATCCAGAGAATGCATAGGTTCAAACGGAGGAGCCTGTAAAGCCCTCAGAACCAAATTAAGACTCCAAGGAGGAGAGATTGACTTAATGACAGGCTTGATACGAACCAAAGCCTGTACAAAACAATGAATATCAGGATGATTAGCAATCTTTCTGTGAAAAAGAACAGAAAGAGCAGAGATTTGTCCTTTCAAGGAACTTGCAGACAAACCCTTATCCAAACCATCCTGAAGAAACTGTAAAATTCTAGGAATTCTAAAAGAATGCCAAGAGAATTTATGAGAAGAACACCAAGAAATGTACGTTTTCCAAACTCGGTAATAAATCTTTCTAGACACAGATTTACGAGGCTGTAACATAGTATTAATCACTGAGTCAGAGAAACCTCTATGACTAAGTATTAAGCGTTCAATCTCCATACCTTCAAATTTAATGATTTGAGATCCTGATTGAAAAATGGGCCTTGAGATAGAAGGTCTGGCCTTAACGGAAGAGTCCAAGGTTGGCAACTGGCCATCCGAATGAGATCCGCATACCAAAACCTGTGTGGCCATGCTGGAGCCACCAGCAGTACAAACGAACGCTCCATTAGGATTTTGGAAATCACTTTTGGAAGGAGAACTAGAGGCGGAAAGATATAAACAGGTTGATAATTCCAAGGAAGTGACAACGTGTCCACCGCTTCCGCCTGAGGATCCCTGGATCTGGACAGATACCTGGGAAGTTTTTTGTTTAGACGAGAAGCCATCAGATCTATTTCTGGAAGTCCCCAGATTTGAACAATATGAAGAAATACCTCTGGGTGAAGAGACCATTCGCCCGGATGTAACATCTGGCGACTGAGATAATCCACTTCCCAATTGTCTATACCTGTGATGTGAACCGCAGAGATTAGACAGGAGCTGGATTCCGCCCATACCAATATCCGAGATACTTCTTTCATAGCCTGAGGACTCTGAGTCCCACCTTGATGATTGACATTCGCCACGGTTGTGACATTGTCTGTTTGAAAACAAATAAACGATTCTCTCTTCAGAAGAGGCCAGAACTGAATGTTGATTGGTAATCTCACCTCCTGAGATTCCCAAACCCCCTGTGCTGTCAGAGATCCCCATACAGCTCCCCAACCTGAAAGACTCGCATCTGTTGAGATCACAGTCCAGGTTGGATGAACAAAAGAGACCCCGTGAATTAAACGATGGTGATCCAACCACCAAGTCAGAGAAGATCGAACATTGGGATTTAAGGATATTAATTGTGATATCTTTGTATAATCCCTGCACCATTGGTTCAGCATACAAAGCTGGAGAGGTCTCATGTGAAAACAAGCAAAAGGGATCGTGTCCGATGCAGCAGTCATGAGACCTAGAATTTCCATGCACAAAACTACCGAAGGGAATAATTGAGACTGAAGGTTTTGACAAGCTGAAACCAATTTCAGATGTCTCTTTTCTGTTAGAGACAAAGTCATGGACACTGAATCTATTTGGAAACCCAAAAAGGTTACCCTTGTCTGAGGAATCAAGGAACTCTTTGGCAAATTGATCCTCCAACCATGTCTTTGAAGAAGCAACACAAGTTGATTCGTATGAGAATGTAAAGACTGAGCAAGTACCAAGATATCGTCCAAATAAGGAAATACTGCAATACCCTGTTCTCTGATTACAGAGAGAAGGGCACCGAGAACCTTTGAAAAGATCCTTGGAGCTGTTGCTAGGCCAAACGGAAGAGCAACAAACTGGTAATGCTTGTCTAGAAAAGAGAATCTCAGGAACTGATAGTGATCTGGATGAATTGGAATATGAAGATATGTATCCTGTAAGTCTATTGTAAACATATAATGCCCTTGCTGAACAAAAGGCAGAATAGTCCTTATAGTCACCATTTTGAAAGTTGGTATTCTTACATAACAATTCAATATTTTTAGATCCAGAACTGGTCTGAAGGAATTCTCCTTCTTTGGTACAATGAACAAATTTGAGTAAAACCCAGACCCCGTTCCAGAACTGGAACTGGCACAATTACACAGCCGACTCTAGGTCTGAAACACATTTCAGAAAAGCCTGAGCCTTTACTGGGTTTACTGGAATGCGTAAGAGAAAAAATCTTCTCACAGGCGGTCTTACCTTGAAACCTATTCTGTACCCTTGTGAAACAATGTTCTGAATCCAAAGACTTTGAATCGAATTGATCCAAACATCTTTGAAAAATCGTAACCTGCCCCCTACCAGCTGTGCTGGAATGAGGGCCGCACCTTCATGCGAATTTGGGAGCTGGTTTTGACTTTCTAAAAGGCTTGGATTTATTCCAGACTGGAGAAGGTTTCCAAACGGAAACTGCTCCTTTAGGGGAAGGGTCAGGCTTCTATTCCTTATTCTGACGAAAGGAATGAAAACGATTAGCAGCCCTATATTTACCTTTAGATTTTTTGTCCTGAGGCAAAAAGGCTCCCTTCCCCCCAGTAACAGTTGAAATTATTGAATCCAACTGAGAACCAAATAATTTATTACCTTGGAAGGAAAGAGAAAGCAACGTTGCCTTAGAAGTCATATCTGCATTCCAAGACTTAAGCCATAAAGCTCTTCTAGCTAAAATAGCTAAAGACATATACCTGACATCAATCCTAATGATATAAAAAATGGCATCATAAACAAAGTTATTAGCATGTTGAAGAAGTTTAACAATGCTATAAGCATTATGGTCTGACACTTGTTGCGCTATAGCCTCCAACTAGAAGGTGGAAGCTGCAGCAACATCAGCCAAAGAAATAGCAGGTCTAAGAAGATTACCTGAACATAAATAAGTCTTCCTTAGAAAGGATTAAAGCTTCCTATCTAAAGGATCCTTAAAAGAAGTACTATCTGCCGTAGGAATAGTAGTACGTTTAGCAAGAGTAGAGATAGCCCCATTAACTTTGGGTTTTTTTCCCAAAACTCTAATCTATCAGATGGCAAAGGGTACAATTTCTTAAACCTTGGAGAAGGAGTAAATGAAGTACCCAGACTATTCCATTCCCTAGAAATTACTTCTGAAATAGCATCAGGAACTGGAAAAACTTCTGGAATAACTACATGAGGTTTAAAAACTGAATTTAAACGCTTATTAGTTTTAATATCAAGAGGACTAGACTCCTCCATATCTAATGCAATCAACACTTCTTTAAGTAAAGAAAGAATAAACTCCATCTTAAACAAATATGAAGATTTATCAGTGTCAATATCTGAGGCAGAATCTTCTGAACCAGATAGATCCTCATCAGAAATAGATAAGTCAGAATGATGGCGGTCATTTAAAAATTCATCTGAAATATGAGAAGTTTTAAAAGACCTTTTACGTTTACTAGAAGGAGGAATAACAGACAGAGCCTTCCGAATAGAATTAGAAAGAAATTCTTTTACATTAACAGGAACATCCTGAACATTAGATGTTGAAGGAACAACAACAGGTAATGGATTATTAATAATGGAAATATTATCTGCGTTAGATAGTTTATCATGACAACTAACACAAACTACAGCCGGAGGAACAGTTACCAAAAGTTTACAACAAATGCACTTAGCTTTGGTAGAACCAACATCAGGCAGCGTCTTTCCAGAAGTAGATTCTGATCCATAGTCAGGTAGTGACATCTTGCAATATGAAATAGAAAAAACAACATATAAAGCAAAATTATCAAATTCCTTAAATGACAGTTTCAGGAATGGGAAAAAATGCAAAACAAAACAAGCCTCTAAAAACCAGAAGCAACTAAAAAGTGAGACTGAAATAATGTGAAAAAAACTGGCGCCAAGTATGACGCCCACTTTTTTGGCGCCAAGTATGACGCCCACATTTTCTGGCGCCAAGAATGACGCCCACAATTTTTGGCGCCAAAAAACGTCCGCAACACACATACGTCAAAAATGACGCAACCACGTGAAAACTTCCGGCGTCAACTACGACGCCGGAAATTACGAAATTTTTGCGCCAAAAAAGTCTTGCACCAAAAAATACCACAATAAATTGTAGCATTTTCTGCACCCGTGAGACTAACAGCCCGCAATTTAGAAGAAAAAAGTCAATTGAAAATTTTCAAGGTAAGAAAAATATTAATTCATATGCATTTTCCCAAAAAATGAAACTGACAGTCTGAAAGAAGGAACACTGATTATTCTGAATCATGGCAAATATAAGTTTAAAACATATATTTAGAACTTTACATATAAAGTGCCCAACCATAGCTTAGAGTGTCATGAATAAAATAAGACTTACCCTAAGACACTCATCTACATATAGTAGATAGCCAAACCAGTACTGAAACGAGAATCAGTAGAGGTAATGGTATATAAGAGTATATCGTCGATCTGAAAAGAGAGGTAGGAGAAGAAATCTCTACGACCGATAACAGAGAACCTATTAAATAGATTCCCTAGAGGAAGGCCATGGTATTCATATAGGCAATACTCTCTTCAGATCCCTCTGACATTCACTGCACTCTGAGAGGAAAACCGGGCTTCAGCCTGCTGCGAAGCGCATATCAAGGTAGAAACTTACTTCACCACCTCCATGGGAGGCAAAGTTTGTAAAACTGAATTGTGGGTGTGGTGAGGGGTGTATTTATAGGCATTTTGAGGTTTGGGAAACTTTGCCCCTCCTGGTAGGAATGTATATCCCATACATCACTAGCTCATGGACTCTTGCCAATTACATGAAAGAAATTTGAAATTCAGAATGAACGAATGTGTTAAAATTAGTTTCATTTTTTGAATATTGCAAAACATTCACCTATCCCTAGTAATAGGCACTGTGTCTCTATTTTAATAATGCTTCAGTTTACAATGGGAGTTTAAAATGGGAATTACAGGGACCAACACAACTTACAAAATGTACCTTGCAGATTATGTAAAAAAATAAAGTAAAAGTTTGTAGAATCAAACCCTCTTTACCTGCTTGAACTTTACTTGTCCTTATTCCCACTTGTCTACTGCTGTTGATTCTGTTCCAAAAGCAGAGTGCTGCAGCCAATGGGAAGCTGTAATGTTAGCTTCTAAAAAAAAGTAAAGGTGCACGCTCACGGTGCCTCTACGCAAGTGTCAGGTGAGAGGAGGTAAGCGTGCTCCTTTACTTCCTATAGAAGCTAGAACCCTGCTTCTAAAAACAGCGGCGGATATGTTGGGAGGAGAACGAATAAGGTATGTGTAGGTAAAGGGGGTTGCAAACATTTGTAACCTTCCTATCTCCACTGCTATCCTCTAAAACCCCATACCTTGTAAGCCTATGAGCCCAGCTGTAGTTCACCTTCATAAGAGCCAACTACAACAGTGCCACTCTCGACAGGACCCTCTACCCATTTGATCCCTGTAATGGTTTTTTAAAATACCACCCATGTTCATAGTGCTGCGGAACCTGTTGGTGCTCTACAAATACCTGATAATAATAATAATAATATTAATGGAACACTAAAGTCAAAATGAAACTTTCATGATTCAGATAAAGCATGCCATTTTATACAACTTTCCAGTTCACTTCCATTATCAACATGTGTGCAGTCTTTGTATGTGTGCAGTCTTTTAGAGCTCCTACTGAGCATGTGCAAGAATTCACAGTATATACTTATATTCATTCTGTGATTTGCTGATATCTGTCACATGATGCAAGGGCAGGAAAAATGGAGGAGAAGGAAATTTGTCAGAAAAAAATATTTTTCTCATTTGAAAATTAGACTGTGTGTTTGCAATGTCTTTTTATTATGTATTTATTAAGTATGCAATTCTACTATATTTAAAGTGATGATAAATGTAACTATTTTCAAAGACATTTATAGAATCTATATAACTTAAACATTAAAATCGTTAATGTTTTTTATTATATGTAGTCCAAATTTTATAGAAATATCACTTTTATTTTTTACCGTTATTATTAGTTTCCTCCAACCCCTGCATTTTCTCTTTCTGTAGTGTAAGTGACTTAGGCCCTGATTCTAAAAAGATTCCTGGGCTGGTGAAAGCAAAAAACAAACAAACCAGGGCGTCTCGCAAAGGGCCGTATAGTGCATTTTCGTATGGGGAGGAGATGCATACATTGCAAAAGTGCACAATAAAAGTTGTAATTTTAAAATCTTTCAAAATGAATATCTGAACCATTCACACAATACAAAGGAAATGATTGTATTGTTAAGGTGCATCATAATTCGTACCAAATTGTTCACCAAAAATTATATTTTATAAAAAAAACCAAATTTGTAGGAATAAATCGTATTAACTATGCACAACATAAATCGTAATTTAAGTACACTGGATGTGCAAAAATAAATGTACAAAATTTGTACTTAAATTCAAAATACAAAGCATAATTGTTGTTTTTTTCATAAAATGGGCTGAACATGAGTGTTCCATGGGCTTAAATGAAATTGTCTCTCAAATCCTAGTGTAATTCTATATCTGGCCTGCTGACCATAGCTTGATAGACATACAGGCCTCTATATATCAAGCCGTCAACCTCAAATACGCTGGAATTCCGCAGCGTATTTGTGGTGAGGCTGATTCGCCTAAGTTATTAAGCCCTAAACACCGGTAAAAGTAGAATTTTGTGACGTAAGCTATGATCCGCCGGACTCAGTCCGACACAGATCGATTCTTACGTCACTCCAGATGTGCCAAATGCAAGTTCGGAACAATCTGACTACTTTTGAAAGTTAGCAAATTCCTGCAGGTACGCTCGGCACTTTTCCGGCCCAGCGTACCTGGTTTTCAATCCGCCGCCCTGGAGGCGGCAGATCCCATAGGAATCAATCGGAATCTGACCATAGCGAAAGTTCATGTTTGCTGCTGCCCGACATCCCATTGATTCCTATGGGAAATGTCTGCACCTAACACCCTAACATGTACCCCGAGTCTAAACACCCCTAATCTGCCCCCCTACACCGCCGCCACCTATATTAAACATGTTAACCCCAAAACCGCCGCTCCCGGAGCCCACGGCCACTCTAATAAACTTATTAACCCCTAAACCGCCGCTCCCGGACCCCGCCGCAACTATAATAAATTTCTTAACCCCTATCCTGCCGATCCCGTACCCCGCCGCAACTAAATAAATTGTTTAACCCCTAAACCGCCGCTCCCAGACCCCGCCGCCACCTATATTAAACTTATTAACCCCTAATCTGCCCCCCTACACCGTCGCCACCTATAATAAATTTATTAACCCCTATCCTGCCCCCCCTATACTGCCGCCATCTATATTAAACTAATTAACCCCTAAACCTAAGTCTAACCCTAACCCTAACACCCCCTAACTTAAATATTATTTTAATAAATCTAAATAAAAATTACACTTATTAACTAAATTAATCATATTTAAAACTAAATACTTACCTATAAAATAAACCCTAAGATAGCTACAATATAACTAATAATTATATTGTAGCTAGTTTAGGATTTATTTTTATTTTACAGGTAACTTTGTATTTATTTTAACTAGTTACAATAGCTATTAAATAGTTATTAACTATTTAATAGCTACCTAGCTAAAAGAAATACAAAATTACCTGTAAAATAAATCCTAACCTAAGTTACAATTAAACCTAACACTACACTATCATTAAATTAATTAAATAAATTACCTACCAATACCTACAATTAAATACAATTAAATAAACTAAACTAAATTACAAAAAAAGAAAAACACTAAATTACAGAAAATAAAAAAAATTACAAGAATGTTAAACTAATTACACCTAATCTAAGCCCCCTAATAAAATAATAATAAAAAAAAAAGTCCCTACCCTATTCTACATTACAAAGTAATCAGCTCTTTTACCAGCCCTTAAAAGGGCTTTTTGCGGTGTATTGCCCCAAAGTAATCAGCTCTTTTACCAGTAAAAAAAAATACAACCCCCCCAACTTTAAAACCCACCACCCACATACCCCTACTCTAACCCACCCAAACCCCCCTTACATAAACTTAACACTACCCCCCTGAAGATCTTCCTACCATAAGTCGTCTTCACCCAGCCGGGCCGAAGTCATCATCCAAGGGGCGCTGAAGAGGTCTTCCATCCGATAGAAGTCATCATCCACGGGGCGCTCAAGAGGCCTTCCATCCGATAGAAGTCTTCATCCAGGTGGCGCCTTCAATCTTCATCCATCCGGAGCGGAGCGGAGCCATCTTCTTCCCAGTCTACGCGGATCCATCCTCTTCAACCGACGCCTACTCGCCGAATGAAGGTTCCCTTTAAGGGACGTCATCCAAGATGGCGTACCTCGAATTCCGATTGCCTGATAGGATTGTTTTAGCCAATCGGAATTAAGGTAGGAAAAATCTGATTGGCTGATTCAATCAGCCAATCAGATTCAAGTTCAATCGGATTGGCTGATCCAATCAGCCAATCAGATTGAGCTCGCATTCTATTGGCTGATCGGAACAGCCAATAGAATGTGAGCTCAATCTAATTGGCTGATTAGGGGTTAATAAGTAATATAGGTAGCGGTGGGGTCCGGGAGTGGCAGTTTAGGGGTTAAACAATTTATTTAGTTGTGGGGGGGTAAGGGATCCGCAGGATAGGGGTTAATACATTTATTATAGTTGCGGCGGGGTCTAGGAGCGGCGGTTTAGGGGTTAATAACTTTATTTAGTTGCGCGGGGCTCCGGGGGCGGCGGTATAGGGGGTAGAACAGTATAGTATAGTGTGGGTGCTTAGTGACAGCTTATCAATAAAGCTGTAGAAAAGCCAAAGAGCAGCGAGATCGGATGAGTGATAACTATCACAGTCCGCTGCTCATCGCCCGTACTTGGTGCGCGGCTTTTTGACAGCTTTTTTGATAACTTTGGCGAATGTATTCAGGTTCGCGGCGGCGATGGTAGGCGAGCTTAGGCGAGCGTATTGGGGCCGGCGAAGGCAGGTACGTACGGAGCTTGATAACTAGAGGCCACAGACACCAACATAGATAAAAAGACTGCACATACTATTGGTGTATAACATTAAGTAATTGGGATTATCTTACTTCAAGATATTTCACAAACACCTTTAACTGCAAGGACTAATTTCCTTTTTTTGTACACATGTATTTCCCTTGCAAACCTCCATCCCAGCTATCTCTGGAAGAACTAAAAGGAATTCCAATCAGAGAGAAAGCAGGAAGCTGAAAGGACATAACTCTTCCCTGCTTGATGAGCACATTTTTTCTTTGGTGGAACACTGAACTTTTTTTAAAACAACTTTAAAATAACTAAACTAGACACACATGAACGCTTGTTTAATGTCAAAATCCAGGGTGTCCATACTTTGTTTTTAACTCACATGGTGCATAGACAGCTTAGCTTCAGTTCCTCACATCCTCATTCCTCCCCTCGGCTTCCTTTCAAGGGTGGGCTGAGACCTCCTTGTCTGACAGAAACTCCAGACTTGTCCTCTGTCACAGTGTCTCACCCACTTAAAGGGACATTATACACTAATTTTTTTCTTTGCATAAATGTTTTGTTGATGATCTTTTTATATAGCCCAAAAAGTTTTTTTTTTTTTAAAAATGGATAGTTTTGCTTATTTTTAAATAACATTGCTCTAATCTTCAGACTCCTAACCAAGACCCAAAGTTTTAGGAGAATACTGACGTATACCTATTACAGCTTGCTTCTGTTTGTGTAAAGGGTCTTTTCATATGCAAAGGAAGGGGGAGGGGGAGTGTCTGATATTTCCCACTTGCAGTGTAAGTTTTTAAACGGTTTTATACTGGATTTTTATATCAGAATCTGTGCATATTATTCTTTATAGTAGTGTCTATTACATGCAGTTATATGAAATTTGATGTATACTGTCCCTTTAAGTGCAATAGTCATATTTGTCTAAGGGAAGCTAAATAACCCCAGACATACAGAAATGTAAGCACCATGTGTTCCATGGTGATCACATAGCAGGATCGCTGACAGGCTTGAATTTAGTGTAATGTAGGAAATGTTACTGCCAATTACTAGAGGATCTTGCTTTCCCTCTGACCAGACGGTAATCCAGCTCCTCCCACCAGCAGCAGCAGTGTTTACTGAGGCTTTTCTGTTCTCTGTCCAGGGGGAACTTATTTCCTCCTGCAAAAATAGTGCAGGAATTCCGTTCCCATGCGTTCCTGCAGGACTTGACCCCTGTTCAAAACACTAATTATTTTGAAAGAAAACCCTATGCATATGAAAATTACAGTGAATTTAAGGTACAGTTCACTGAAAACAGCATAATTTGATTTGTATTAAGCATAATATTCCCATTTTAAAACACACCAGTTTCCCCCTCTGTACTTCACAAAGCCAAACTTTTATCGAGCAGAATTCCATTAAGACGTCCTGACTGGCAAATATTTTAGAATCGGGGCATTGGAGAGCGGTCCCACTCGCTGTCTACACAGCCAGCAATCGACGCTCCCGAGACTAGTAAGGCAGATCTTCAGGGTGTGAGAACTCAGAGCGCATGAGCAGCTCTGCAACCTTTTGTTTTCTTGAAGTACTGTACAGCACACAATATGAATGGCTGCCACACAAAAACTTCAGTAAAAAAAAAAAAAAAAAGCAGACTAGTGAAGGGTGGACAGAGGTACGATAATAAAAGGATGTAAGATGAATGTATAATTTTTGTTTGGTGCATAAAAACTAATAGTTTATCAATGGCTTATAATAAAATGTAACATTTATTTCAATTATTATTTCGACAATGGGCAAATTTACCATCTTTTTAAATGTTTTTTGAAGGGACAGTAAATACCCTGAGATTTTTATAAAAAATGTTTAGTTATGTGTAATGAAACAACTTTTCAATTTAAATTCATTAATTATTTTGCACATTTTATATGCAGTTTAGCTCTGAAAATTGAGCAATTTTCATTTCTCAGAACATGAAATGCACACTGCTTACTTATCAAAGCTAGCCCTGCTACATATATGTCCCTGATTGGCTTTATCAGATAACAACTGCAAAACAATGTACACTATACTAACTTTATAACAGTAGCTTGCCTTGTTGTCTGTGGACTAAAGCCCAGATTGGATCTTTCAAATAAAGCTGGCTCCTTACAAAATAAGTGTAGTAAAAAGGATGTTAATTTGTTTTAAAAATGTTTAGACTTGGCTGATATGTTATAATATAGCAACACAACAGAACATTTGGAATTACAAGGTGTTTACTTTCTATTTAAAGGGATACTAAACCCTATTTTTTTTTTTCTTTCATGATTCAGAAAGAGCATGTAATTTTAAGCAACTTTCTAATTTACTCCTATTATCAAATTTTCTTTGTTCTTTTGCTATCTTTATTTGAAAAAGAAGGCATCTAAGCTAAGGAGCCAGCCAATTTTTGGTACAGAACACTGGACAGCGCTTGTTTAATGGTGTGTGCATTTAGCCACCAATCAGCAAGCACAACCCAGGTTGTGAACCAAAAATGGGCCGGCTACTAAACTTACATTCTTGATTTTCAAATAAATCAAATAAAGAAAAAAATTGAGTTCAGTGTCCCTTTAACTTTTATTTCTTCCTTGATCTGCAGGGTAAGTTTGTATAATAAGTAATGCTAGTTTTTAGTGCTAATATGTTTGTATCCCTTTAAACGTTGTCTGCATTACACTGGTTTGTTTAGTTTTTGTATTTTTTTTACTCATTACATTATTATTATTATTCACACTTTCACTGCATACACTTTCTCATATTTTTTCTGTTTTGTGTCCTAGGTACGAGTGGAACTCACTTACAATCCACTGTTCTGCAGTTTGTCCACAGTCAAAAAGAAGTTCCGTCAGGAGATAAACATTAGATCTCAGTCTTCAGTGGCTGTACCTATCATTATTGTGCCTCTTGAGCTAGGTCTGCATGATATAGAAGTGAAGGCAGCTGTTTCTGGAACATTTGTGTCAGATGGTATCCGAAAGAAGCTGAAAGTTGTGGTAAGTTATACACATTTGTGCGTAAGAGAGGAATATGCACGTCAGGTAATAAAAATGTTATTAAACATTTCACTCTAAAGGATTGGAGGAGCGTTTGCCATTGGATTGTGTATAGACTGGAGAACTATTCACCTCTCAGATATGAGATTGAAGCTATGAGCCCCACATTAGGTATTGCACATAATGAAAACACTTACAAACTGGGTTAGAAAGGCAGCATCTTTATTTTAAAACCAAAAATAACCTAACAATAAAATAAAATAACCATAAATAAATCCCATAGGAGTGTTTGCCCTCACCTAAGCTTCAATATAGAAAAATAAGTAAATAGGTCCCCAATAAAAGCTTTCCTGATCAACCAGGAGGTGCCCCCACCACCCACAAAAAAACTGCAACAAAACTATCACTAATAAATTGTTGAAGGGAGGGAATTTCTTCTTTACGACAGCTCCAGGCCACCTAAAGCTAAAACGGCCCCCTCTACATTTCATCCAGGCTGCACCCCTGACCTTCACCCCTCCACCTCTGCTTCACCTGCAACGGGGTGAAATGCCCCTCCCTCTTATGCACTTCTTCAGGACTCCCAAAATATACAGCTGACACAGATATATAACCTGCATTTAAATTGGCATTAAACAATTGTATGATTTGCTTGGTAGTGATTGATTTATTTCCCCAGGGTACAAAAAATGTAAAGGTTTTCTAATAACAAATTTTAATGCCTACAAAACATTTATTTTGTTTTTAGATTTTTACAGTAAAGTGTGATATACACATGGATGGAAAAATATATAGTAGTTTACCAATCAGGGGAAACAGTTACTAGTCCATGCAATCTAAAATATTAGGGGAAAAGAAAACACTATCGGCTAGATTACGAATTTTGTATTATGAGTAAAAAAGCAGCACTAAGCCTCATAACGCTGCTTTTTTACTACCGCTGCTAATACGAGTCTTGTAGGTACAGCTGTCCGGCACACTTTTTTGGCCTAACCGCAAATCAACTTACGCAATTTGCATATAGTCTTTTTTTAATGGGACTTCCATTGCGCCGGTATTACAAGCATTTTTTTTTAGGCCAAAAAGTGAGCGGTACAGCCTATCCCGCAAGATTTGTAACGCATTCTAAAGCCAGTAGTTATGAGTTTTACACTACAGAGCTGTAGCATAAAACTCATAACTAAAGTGCTAAAAAGTACACTAACACCCATAAACTACCTATTAACCCCTAAACCGAGGCCCTCCCGCCTCACAAACACTAGTTACATATTATTAACCCTTAATCTGCCACCCCTAACATCCCCGCCACCTACTTACATTTATTAACCCCTAATCTACTGCCCCCAACGTCACCGCCACTATACTATATTTATTAACCCCTAAACCTAAGTCTAACCCTAACACCCCCTAACTTAAATATAATTAAAATAAATCTAAATAAAACCTACTATTAATAACTAATAGTTATTAATAACCCCTAAACCGCCACAATCCCGCCTCGCAAACACTAGTTACATATTATTAACCCTTAATCTGCCACCCCTAACATCCCCGCCACCTACCTACATTTATTAACCCCTAATCTGCCGCCCCCAACGTCACGCCACTATGCTATATTTATTAACCCCTAAACCTAAGTCTAACCCTAACACCCCCTAACTTAAATATAATTAAAATAAATCTAAATAAAACCTACTATTAATAACTAAATAATTCCTATTTAAAACTAAATACTTACCTGTAAAAAAAAAACCTAAGCTAGCTACAATATAACTAATAGTTACATTGTATCTAGCTTAGGGTTTACTTTTATTTTACAGGCAAGTTTGTATTTATTTTAACTAGGTAGAATAGCTACTAAATAGTTATTAACTATTTACCAACTACCTAGTTAAAATAAATACAAATTTACCGGTGAAATAAAAGCTAACCTGTCTTACAATAAAACCTAACCTTACACTACTAATTAAATACATTACCTAAATTAAATACAATTAACTAAATTAAATACAATTACCTAAATTACAAAAAAACAAACACTAAATTACACAAAATAAAAAACAATTTACAAGATATTTAAACTAATTACACCTAATCTAATAGCCCTATCAAAATAAAAAAGCCCCCCCAAAATAAAAAAAACTCTAGCCTAACCTAAGCTACCAATAGCCCTTAAAAGGGCCTTTTGTGGGGCATTGCCCCAAAGAAATCAGCTTTTTTACCTATAAAAAGAATACAAACAACCACACAACAGTAAAACCCACCACCCACACAAGCAACCCCCCAAATAAAACCCTAACTAAAAAAACCTAAGCTCCCCATTGCCCTGAAAGGGGCATTTGGATGTGCATTGCCCTTAAAAGGGCATTTAGCTCTATTGCAGCCCAAAGCCCTAACCTAAAAATAAAACCCACCCAATAAACATTAAAAAAACACTAATCCCTGAAGATCCACTTACAGTTTTGAAGAGCCGACATCCATCCTCAACGAAGCCAGGAGAAGTCCTCATCGAAGCGGCAAGAAGTCCTCAATGAAGCCGGGAGAAGACTTTATTCAAGCTGGGAGAAGTGGTCCTCCAGACGGGCAGAAGTCTTCATTCAGTTGCCATCTTCTATCTTCATCCATCCGGCGCAGAGAGGCTCCATTTTCAAGACATCCGACGTGGAGCTTCCTTTTCTTTCTGACGACTAACGACGAATGAAGGTTCCTTTAAGTGACGTCATCCAAGATGGCGTCCCTTAGATTCTGATTGGCTGATAGAATTCTATCAGCCAATCGGAATTAAGGTTGAAAAGATCCTATTGGCTGATGCAATCAGCCAATAGGATTGAACTTCTATCCTATTGGCTGATCCAATCAGCCAATAGGATTGAGCTCACATTCTATTGGCTGTTCCAATCAGCCAATAGAATTGCGAGCTCAATCCTATTGAGCTCGCAATTCTTCATTCCTTCATTCGTCGTTAGTCGTCGGAAAGAAAAGGAAGCTCCACGTCGGATGTCTTGAAAATGGAGCCTCTCCGCACCGGATGGATGAACATAGAAGATGGCATCTGAATGAAGACTTCTGCCCGTCTGGAGGACCACTTCTCCCAGCTTGAATAAAGTCTTCTCCCGGCTTCATTGAGGACTTCTTGCGGCTTCGATGAGGACTTCTCCTGGCTTCGTTGAGGATGGATGTCGGCTCTTCAAAACTGTAAGTGGATCTTCAGGGGTTAGTGTTAGGTTTTATTAAGGGTTTATTGGGTGGGTTTTATTTTTAGGTTAGGGCTTTGGGCTGCAATATAGCTAAATGCCCTTTTAAGGGCAATGCCCATCCAAATGCCCTTTTCAGGGCAATGGGGAGCTTAGGTTTTTTTAGTTAGGGTTTTATTTGGGGGTTGGTTGCGTGGGTGGTGGGTTTTACTGTTGGGGGGTTGTTTGCATTTTTTTACAGGTAAAAGAGCTGATTTCTTTGGGGCAATGCCCCGCAAAAAGTCCTTTTAAGGGCTATTGCTAGTTTAGTTTAGGCTCAGGTTTTTTTTTATTTTGGGGGGGGCTTTTTTTATTTTGATAGGGCTATTAGATTAGGTGTAATTAGTTTAAATATGTTTTAATTTTTTTTGGTGTAATTTAGTGTTTGTTTTTGTAATTTAGGTAATTGTATTTAATTTAATTAATTGTATTTAATTTAGGTAATTTATTTAATTGTAGTGTAAGGTTATGTATTATTGTAAGACAGGTTAGGTTTTTTTTACAGGTAAATTTGTATCTAGGTAAAATAAATACAAACTTGCCTGTAAAATAAAAATAAAACCTAAGCTAGCTACAATGTAACTATTAGTTATATTGTAGCTAGCTTAGGGTTTATTTAACAGGTAAGTATTTAGTTTTAAATATGAATTATTTCGTTATTAATAGTAGACTTTATTTAGATTTATTTTAATTATATTTAAGTTAGTGGGTGATAGGGTTAGACTTAGGTTTAGGGGTTAATAAATATAGTATAGTGGTGGCGATGTTGTGGGCGGCATATTAGGGGTTAATAAGTGTAGGTAGGTTGCAGCGACATTGGGGGCGGGAGATTAGGGGTTAATAAATATAATGTAGGCGTCGGCGATGTTGGGGGCAGCAGATTAGGGGTTATGTAAACATAAATTTCGTTTACCCATAGGAATCAATGGGGCTGCATTACAGAGCTTTATGCTGCTTTATTGCAGGTGTTAGGCTTTTTTTCAGCCATCTCTCCCCATTGATGTTTATGGGGAAATCGTGCATGAGCACGTACAACCAGCTCACCGCTGACTTAAGCAGCGCTGGTATTGGAGTGCGGTATGGAGCTCGATTTTGCTCTATGCTCACTTCTTGTCTTTTAACTCCGGGTTTGTAAAAACCTGTAATACCAGCGTTGTAGGAAAGTGAGCGGTGAGAATAACATGCAAGTTAGCACCGCACCCCTCATAACGCAAAACTCGTAATCTGGCCGTATTATTTTTAATCCTCTGTAATTTCCCACTAGTTCAAGAGAAAGATCAATGAACTAGTGGGATTTACTAGCTTTGATGATGCATAAATAAATAACTGACTTTAATGTTAACCTACAGAACATAAGCCAGTGAAGGTCAATTTCCTTGTACATGGGGGCCCCAGATCAATATTTTTTTTAGAAGCCTTAAAGGGATATGACACCTTAACATTTTACTTTGTGATTCAGACAGAGCATGCAGTTTAAAAAAATAAATAAAAAAATCCAATTTACTTTTGTTATCAAATTTTCTTTTCCCCCCAGTAGTATAATTGGTTGAAAAGATACCTAGGTAGGTGTCTGGAGAACTAAATGACAGTAAGTAGTGCTGCCATCTTGTAAATAGATAACATTCTTGCAAAACTGTATCCTTAAGGTGCTCCAGACATGTGGATGCTACTAAGCTAAAGTCCAACAAACAAAGACAATTTGATAATAGAAGTAAATTAGAATTTTGTTTAAAAATGCTCTAACCAAACCAAATCATGAAAGAATTTTCTTGAGTTCATGTCCCTTTTAGGGCCACAAATACATTTATTAAACAAGCAAATAATATATTTCTGCTGTTTACCTTGCAGAGGACTGTTTTGAGTTGTTGTCACTCTCAAGCACACATATTTAATTTTGCTTTTTCCACAAAATCTATGACACATGTTGTTAGTCCTGCATTACCCAAAGAGCCCCATAAACTAGTACACGTGGCCACCTGTAGCCCTTGGGCCACTTGCCAGCCATCCCTAATGTAAGCCATAAAGGATGATATATATCAGTCACTGAGGGAATGTATCTGGTAATTTCTGGAATTGAAGCAAAATTTAGTCTTTTTTTACTACTGGGTGCATTTTACTATTTATTTTCTCTGCTGTGTCTACAAAAGGACATTCAAAATGTTGTCTGTAACACAACTGTAGTAGATATCATTTCCAGCCAATAAGCACAAATACAGTATCAGTGATGCACTGCTAGTTTCAATTTAACCAGATTTTACTTAAAGGGATACTGAACCCAATTTTCCTCTTTCATGATTCAGATAGAGCATGCAATTTTAAGCAAGTTTCTAATTTACTCCTATTATTCATTTTCGTTGTTTTCTTGCTAACTTTATTTGAAACAGCAGGAATTTAAGCTTACGAGCCGGCCCGTTTTTGGTTCAGATCCCTGGATAGCGCTTGCTGATTGGTGAATACCATTTAGCCACCAATCAGCAAGATGCTAGGTGCTGAACCAAAGAACGAAGAAAAATTGATAGTAGAAGTAAATTAAAAAGTTGCGTAAAATTGCATGCTCTATCTGAATCATGAAAGAAAAATGTGGGTTCTGTATCCCTTTAATCATTTTCATGCAAACATATTTATGTTATTTTATACCCATGAGAGAAAAACTTAGTTTAATGTCCCTTTATATGAAAAGATTCTGGACATAAACAAAAGTATTCAGACTGGCACACATTGGGGACAATGTTATTAAATCATCTAAACATTCTTGTTTATTGAGGAAGTAGAATTCTAATTTCTTTGTTCCCTCTTATAGCCAGAAGGAATGCGTTTGACACACACTGTGAAGTCTGTGACTCTTGAACCAGAAGTAAAAGGAAAAGGTCTGTATATACTTAGCAGATTACTTATTTCTCAGTTTATGCACCAGTAATTCACAATAAGGATAAGACACCTTGAGTTTTTAAAGGGACACTGAACCCAAATTTATTTCTTTTGTGATTCAGATAGAGCATGCAATTTCAAATAACTTTCTAATTTACTCCTATTATCAATTTTTAATCGTTCTCTTGCTATCGTTATTTGAAAAATAAGGCATCTAAGCTTTTTTTGGGTTTAGAACTCTGGACAGCACTTTTTTATTGGTGGATGAATTTATCCACCAATCAGCAAGAACAACCCAGGTTGTTCACTAAAAATGGGCCATCTTCTAAACTTACATTCTTGCATTTCAAATAAAGATACCAATAGAATTAAGAAAAATTGATAATAGGAGTAAATTAGAAAGTTGCTTAAAATTTCATGCTCTATCTGAATCACGAAAGAAAAAAAATTGGGTTCAGTGTCCCTTTAATGCTTGTACCTGACGGTGTAACATAAAAGAGTGTGGGATCAGATTTTTTTATTAGATAAAGCAGACAGTTGCCTATTAGTCCTGAATAAGTGGTACACATTAAAGGACTACTAAATTCAAAATTAAGTTTTCATGATTAAGCAAATGCATAAAGTTAAAAAAACAAAACAAAAACTGTAATTTTATATGCACACTTTCTGAGGCTTCTTCTACTGAGCCTGTTCAGTGAATGCATATATTAGTCTGTGATTTGCTGATGGCTGTCGCATGTTTGGCGGGCAGGGAAATAAACTAAATTTTTACATTTTTGCTATGCATGTGTTGATTATGCAGTTAAGTAGTTTATGGTCCTTCAATAAGTATAAATACTCATTGTACTTGGAGGGAAAATAAAATGAGAGAGTGCATATGCATATATTATTTCTCCAAAATACTATGAAAATAAGGACTTACTTCTTACTAATATCTTAAACAAACAAGGGGTGTATATATATATATATATATATATATATATATATAGTATTACAAAGGAAATTAATGCTTAAAAGGCCATAACTCACAACTGAAGTGCACAAGTGTATTGAAGCTTTAAGTAGAAGCATTCTTTGCAATACACATGTATTATACACATATGCTGCTTTTACTTATCACACCAAAAATGTGTAAACATATTAGCACTCTGTGATAACAAACATCACTATATATTATTAAAAAGGAATCACCATTTCACCTTGTGAGCAAATTTAAAATATAACTTTTATTGATTATAAAATCTAAAATAGGTAAAGAATAAAATATAAAAAAATTGTCATCCAAAAAATACTCTAGTAGGTAATAAACTTATTAACTAATAAACTATTTTTGTATTCTATCCATTTATATAATTGTCAATTGAGGAATTATAATGATTGGAAGACCAATACTACATTGCTGGGTACATTGGTGTAGTGCAAACAGGAATTAGAGGCAATATAGCAGTGGTACTATTGTATTGTGTTTGTTCACTTTGTTGTACTAGGGTGCATTAAGATGTTAGCAGTACAAAAGGAAAATAATATACCAATACTACTGTTTTATGATCAAATATGAATGAATACAGTGGAAGATAATCATCTGGGGCCAACTGCCATGCAGTTGGTTAATGATTATCACATGATTATACCCAAATGAACTACTTAAAATGTTAGGATAATATATGAATCCTGAGCAGAGCTCAACCATGGGACTAAGTTGGTCAATAGACCCAGGTAGCACTGGACAAGAGGCAGCACTTCTGTGACTGAGCCAGTCTCTGTCAGACCCAGACCACTCCTCATCTCTGTCTCCGTGGGGGAAGTTGCAGACTCCCAGCAGCATAACCTAATCGTGTACAAAGACACAGAACCAGTAAGGGGCGACATTCAAGATGGGACAAGCGCATCTCTTCCCTAACTTCCTTTCCAGTTATTGTGCAATTGTGCATAAGCATTGGTTGCATGCAGGTAGGTAGGCTTAATAAGGTCAGCTGCCAGGTTAGTTGGTTGATATGCTAATCAGTAATGTTACTACTGGCGGGCATCATTGCATTCTCAGATCAAGCAGCACAATATCTTGAGCCGGCCCTGATCCTGAGCCATAAACATCACTTAGGTAGTAACAGGATTTTAACCCTTTCCTGACATTAGGACGTTCCATGCCGTCCTAACTGCACTGGGCTGTACTGAATGGGATCGGGTCATGGTGGGCGTGCCTAGCATTGTAGGCTCGCCCCCTTGACTAGATCCCATCATTGAAATCTCATGATCGCATGCACAATCACGTGATTTCAATACATGAAAGGGTTAAATGATATCCTAAATACTTGGAGTAATACACATCATCACACAATATTAGTGACCCCAGTTATATCCTTATTGCTAGAAGTAGTAGACCTCATAATTTATTATTGGGGTATAATGTGCACTAATGTGATTTATATTGGATGGATAAATAACCATAATATAGCAATAATCCTAATGTGGTAATGAACAGCTTATGCCACTGTGTAACAACAACCATGTAATGAGACTGTTATAAATAAAAGCAAATGTTAGTTTTCTCACCACTCTTCGTATTCTCACCACTAAAGCAAGGAGATTCAACAATCTGCTTATTTATCCCACAGAATAACAAACACACATTAAACCTTAATCATGCTAATTACTTGTGTGCATAAAACGCGTGATTTGTTACATTTTAATAAGTCAAGAAGCCAGAGTGAAACAGTGAAATAAGCACACGCTACGTGTATTCAATAAGTAAAACCAGCATAGTGAGAAAACTGTATACTAAATTATTATAATTGTGCATAAATCATGCCCCTCTGAGAGAGGTTATATAAATATGTAAGCGCAATTAAATAATTCCAAAAATGTAGAAAACTCTGCACCATAGTCAAGTAGTGATAAGAGTTGCAAAAAATATTTTTGCTGATACATGGGAATACCTTTCAACGTTTCCCACATATCATTAGGGACTGTAGGGTTTCTGCTAAGTCAGGGATATTCTTTATGGAATTGCACATGTTCTGTAGGCGAAGTCATGATATAATGTGGTTAAGTCTTGGTTAAGTGTTATGTGGGCAGGATGGATGAGTCCTTAGTGTGTCAGGGCAGGGCAGTTCAGTCAGGGCAGTTCAAGAGTGTCTAGATGGCCCCTGTATAAAAAAAATACTTGCCCATAGACACCTGAAGACAAAAAGGGCTTCAGTCCAATCACCCTCCTCCATTATACCCAGTAGGACAGGATACTTACTTTAACCCCTTAAGGATTTAGCATTTTTGCCATCACTACTTTTAAACAGAAATAGAACCTTTTTTATATTTAACTATCAAAACTATATATTTTTATTTAGTAGACAACCCAAAGTATTTAACTAGGCCCATTTTGGTATATTTCATGCCACCATTTCACCGCCAAATGTGATCAAATAAAAAAAAAACACCATTAACTTTTTCATAATTTTAGTTTTCTCACTGAAATTATTTACAAGCAGCTTGTGCAATTATGGCACAAATGGTTGTAAATGCTTCTCTGGGATCCCCTTTGTTCAGAAATAGCAGACATATATGGCTTTGGCATTGCTTTTTGGTAATTAGACGGCCACTAAATTCTGCTGCGCACCACAATTGTATTATGCCCAGCAGTGAAGGGCTTATTTAGGTAGCTTGTAGGGTTAATTTTAGTTTTAGTGTAGAGATCAGCCTCCCACCTGACACATCCCACTCCCTGATCCCTTCCTGACCCCCCAGCAATTGTCGCCGCCATCTTAAGTACTGGCAGAAAGTCTGCCAGTATAAAAATAAAAGCCTTTTTTAATTTAAAAAAATATATATATTTGCTGTAGTGTAGTTTCCCCCTAACCCCTCAACCTTCCTGATCCCCCCAAAAGCCCTCTAACCCTCCCCTCTCTACCTGTTTGCCACCATCTTAGGTACTGGCAGCTGTCTGCCAGTACCCAGTTTGCTGCAAAATTGGCAAAATTTAAAAAATAAATAAATAAAAGTCCCATTTTTTTTCTGTAGTGTAGCTAGCTGTCCCCCCAAAACACTACCCCCCTTCCCCTCCCAGACCCTTTTCTGTTAATGAATCCCATATGGGATCCCCCTTATTGCCCCTCCTCCCTCCTTCCCCCTCAATGACGCAGTTTTTTGGTGTGTTTTTTTTTAAATTCCCTGTAGCATGGTGAGCGGTACAACCCATTCCCGTCCTCCTACCGCCTCCTCCAGCGATGGGCTGCCCACCCGCCTCCCTTCTTACCCTCCCACCCACCAACGATCGGCAGAGAGGGCCACAGGGTGTTTTTGGTTCACAATCCCTGAACAGCACTTGTTTATTGGTGGGTGCATTTAGCCACCAATTAGCAAGCACAACCCAGATTGTGAACCAAAAAATGGCTGGCTTCTAAACCTACATTCTTGCTTTTCAAATAAAGATAGCAAGAAAATGAAGAAAAATGAATAATAGGAGTAAATTAGAAAGTTGCTTAAAATTGCATGCTCTATCTGAATCACGAAAGAAATTGGGTTCAGCATTTTTACATTTTTTTTTTAACATCTTAATCTTCACAAAATATAATACAAAAGGTTAGCACATTTCTATAGTTTCTATATACAATGTTACATCTATATGTTTTTTTCATATATAACAATTCAGTTTATGTGTAATTTTATTACATTAATAGTATCCATAGGGATTTAGAGACCTAATCAAATAATTCAGGAGTTGTTTGTAAAAATCTTACATTTTGGGGTTATATGTTTAGTATTTTTTATTATTTTTTAAATTGTCATGTTTTTCCACAGATGGGGTGCAAGAAGAAAACGTTCCACCACTTGACTCCAACAACATTGTTCCCCGGTCAGATATTGACACAATTATCACTATTCAAGGTGAGAGTGAAGTAGGAGTGTTACTGCGTGATGTAAGAATATTCTAATGGGACGATTTATCATCGACCTATCTGACAGGATACGCTCAGCGTATCAGGTCTGACAGACATTGATGAATGCAGACAGCATACACTGTCTGCATTTATCATTGCACAAGCAGTTCACCAGACCTGCTTGTGCAATGCCGCCCCCTGCAGATTCGCAGCCGCTAGCAGGGGGTGTCAATCAGCCCGATCGTATAGGATCGGGCAGATTGATGTTAGGGATGGGAAAATATTTCACAACATTTGAAAAATTAATCGAATTTTAACACATTAGTTCGTTCAAATCGAATTTCGAATGATGTTTACATAACATTCTAACATTCGATTTTCGAATGTTCGGTTTCGAATTTTACGATTACATTCGAAAATATTAGTTTTGGAAAGTTTTAATTTTTATATTTGTGATAGTATTTCTAATGCTTTCTTTAAATGTAATATTCAAATTATGCACTATTCAAATTAGAAAAATTAGAATTTATATATTTGTAATAGTATTTCTATAATGCTTTATTTAAATGTAATATTCGAATTACGCAATATTCAAATTCGAAAAATTCAAATTTATTTGTTTGTAATAGTATTTATAATGCTTTCTTTAAATGTAATATTCGAATTATGCAATATTCGATCGAAATAGAAACATTCAAATTGATATATTTGTATCTATTATGTATCAATTTACTAGATTCCCTATCACATGAACAATTGAACTTCTGAATAGTATTTGTAAAATAGAATGTTAAATTCGAAATTTCAAATGTGGACATTCGATCTAATTATAAACATTCGAATTCAAAAGTGACATTCGACAACTGTAAATAGTATTTGATTATAGAATTTTTAAGAATATTTGCTCATATCAACATTTGGATTTGTCATTCGAATTTCGGTAATAACATTCAAATTCAGAAATGTACACATTCGATCATCCCTAATTGATGTCCGCAGCCTCAGAGCATGCAGAAAAGTTATGGAGCAGCGGTCGTTAGAAGGCTCGCGCGGAAACAGGGGCATCAAGCGGAGCTTGATAATTCGGCCCCTAAGACTCTTTCGATGTGTGTTTTGTCACTGCTTTGTTAGCCATTTTCACTTTGCTACAATTATTTGCCTACAGCTCTGACCTGTATATGTATAACTGAGAATTTGCTAAAGTAAATCATTTTAAATAAAATAACAGTTCCCCTAACTCATTTACTTATTCCTAGTTAAAATACGGCGAAGTTTGAGTTTGGAAAAGTGAAAGCCCTGGGTGAGGCATTCCCATTAAGCAATTTAGGCAGTTGTCTTGGGATCCCTGTGAAGCAGGTGAATCTGTTTCCAGCCAGCAGTTAAAATACTTAAATGACACTTCTGGCGGTTCCTGTTGCTGCAGAAAACTGAATTAAGGGAATGCCTAGAGGGCAGGATTTATAACTCTGCTATCTTATTGGGTGTAAATTACAACCAATCTACATACTCCTCTCTATATTTGTATTTGGTGAGTTGTAGTCCTGTTTCTCTTTGATTACAAATTAATTACAGGCTGAAAAAACACAATCTGTGTAGGTTCTTTATAATATGCTGAGGTTAGCCAGCAACAAGCTGAAATAAGTTATTCTAATCAGTATTTGAACTATACTGTGCAAACCATTGCTGCACTATACTAAAGTAAATGATAAAGCACAGTTAGTGAGAATGACATATTTCTTGCATTTGCTACACTATGGCCTAGATTTAGAGTTTGGCGGTAGCCGTGAAAACCAGCGTTAGAGGCTCCTAACGCTGGTTTTAGGCTACCGCCGGTATTTGGAGTCAGTCAGGAAAGGGTCTAACGCTCACTTTTCAGCCGCAACTTTTCCATACCGCAGATCCCCTTACGTCAATTGCGTATCCTATCTTTTCAATGGGATCTTTCTAACTCCGGTATTTAGAGTCGTGTCTGAAGTGAGTGTTAGAAATCTAATGACAAAACTCCAGCCGCAGAAAAAAGTCAGTAGTTAAGAGCTTTCTGGGCTAACGCCAGTTCATAAAGCTCTTAACTACTGTGCTCTAAAGTACATTAACAGCCATAAACTACCTATGTACCCCTAAACCGAGGTCCCCTCACATCGCCACCACTCGATTAAATTTTTTTAACCCCTAATCTGCCGACCGCCACCTACGTTATACTTATGTACCCCTAATTTGCTGCCCCTAACACCGCCGACCCCTATATTATATTTATTAACCCCTAACCTGCCCCCTACAATGTCGCCGCCAGCTACCTACAATAATTAACCCCTAATCTGCCGACCGCCACCTACGTTATACTTATGTACCCCTAATCTTCTGCCCCTAACACCGCCGACCCCTATATTATATTTATTAACCCCTAATCTGCCCCCCTCAACGTCGCCTCCACCTGCCTACACTTATTAACCCCTAATCTGCCGAGCGGACCGCACCGCTACTATAATAAAGTTATTAACCTCTAATCCGCCTCACTCCCGCCTCAATAACCCTATAATAAATAGTATTAACCCCTAATCTGCCCTCCCTAACATCGCCGACACCTAACTTCAATTATTAACCCCTAATCTGCCGACCGAATCTCGCCGCTACTGTAATAAATGGATTAACCCCTAAAGCTAAGTCTAACCCTAACACCCCCCTAAGTTAAATATAATTTAAATCTAACGAAATAAATTAACTCTTATTAAATAAATTATTCCTATTTAAAGCTAAATACTTACCTGTAAAATAAACCCTAATATAGCTACAATATAAATTATAATTATATTATAGCTATTTTAGGATTTATATTTATTTTACAGGTAACTTTGTATTTATTTTAACCAGGTACAATAGCTATTAAATAGTTAATAACTATTTAATAGCTAAAATAGTTAAAATAATTACAAATTTACCTGTAAAATAAATCCTAACCTAAGTTACTATTAAACCTAACACTACACTATCAATAAATTAATTAAATAAAATACCTACAATTACCTACAATTAAACCTAACACTACACTATCAATAAATGAATTAAATACAATATCTACAAATAAATACAATTAAATAAACTAACTAAAGTACAAAAAATAAAAAAGAACTAAGTTACAATTTTAAACTAATTACACCTACTCTAAGCCCCCTAATAAAAGAACAAAGCCCCCCAAAATAAAAAAATGCCCTACCCTATTCTAAATTACAAAAGTTCAAAGCTCTTTTACCTTACCAGCCCTGAACAGGACCCTTTGCGGGGCATGCCCCAAGAAATTCAGCTCTTTTGCCTGTAAAAAAACACATACAATACCCCCCCCCAACATTACAACCCACCACCCACATACCCCTAATCTAACCCAAACCCCCCTTAAATAAACCTAACACTAAGCCCCTGAAGATCTTCCTACCTTATCTTCACCTCACCGGGTATCACCGATCAGTCCTGGCTCCAAAATCTTCATCCAACCCAAGCGGGGGCTAGACATCCATCATCCGACGGCTGAAGAAGTCCAGAAGAGGGTCCAAAGTCTTCATCCTATCCGGGAAGAAGAGTAGATCCGGACCGGCAACCATCTTCTTCCAAGCGGCATCTTCTATCTTCATCCGATGAGGACCGGCTCCATCGTGAAGACCTCCAGCGCGGACCCATCTTCTTCCGAAGACGTCCAACTGAAGAATGACGGTTCCTTTAAGGGACGTCATCCAAGATGGCATCCCTCGAATTCCGATTGGCTGATAGGATTCTATCAGCCAATCGGAATTAAGGTAGGAAAATTCTGATTGGCTGATGGAATCAGCCAATCAGAATCAAGTTCAATCCGATTGGCTGATCCGATCAGCCAATCAGATTGAGCTCGCATTCTATTGGCTGATCGGAACAGCCAATAGAATGCGAGCTCAATCTGATTGGCTGATCGGATCAGCCAATCGGATTGAACTTGATTCTGATTGGCTGATTCCATCAGCCAATCAGAATTTTCCTACCTTAATTCCGATTGGCTGATAGAATCCTATCAGCCAATCGGAATTCGAGGGACGCCATCTTGGATGACGTCCCTTAAAGGAACCGTCATTCTTCAGTTGGACGTCATCGGAAGAAGATGGGTCCGCGCTGGAGGTCTTCACGATGGAGCCGGTCCTCATCGGATGAAGATAGAAGATGCCGCTTGGAAGAAGATGGTTGCCGGTCCGGATCTACTCTTCTTCCCGGATAGGATGAAGACTTTGGACCCTCTTCTGGACTTCTTCAACCATCGGATGATAGATGTCTAGCCCCCGCTTGGGCTTGGATGAAGATTTTGGAGCCAGGACGGATCGGTGATACCCGGTGAGGTGAAGATAAGGTAGGAAGATCTTCCGGGGCTTAGTGTTAGGTTTATTTAAGGGGGGTTTGGGTTAGATTAGGGGTATGTGGGTGGTGGGTTGTAATGTTGGGGGGGGGGTATTGTATGTGTTTTTTTACAGGCAAAAGAGCTGAATTTCTTGGGGCATGCCCCGCAAAGGGCCCTGTTCAGGGCTGGTAAGGTAAAAGAGCTTTGAACTTTTGTAATTTAGAATAGGGTAGGGCATTTTTTTATTTTGGGGGGCTTTGTTCTTTTATTAGGGGGCTTAGAGTAGGTGTAATTAGTTTAAAATTGTAACTTAGTTCTTTTTTATTTTTTGTACTTTAGTTAGTTTATTTAATTGTATTTATTTGTAGATATTGTATTTAATTCATTTATTGATAGTGTAGTGTTAGGTTTAATTGTAGGTAATTGTAGGTATTTTATTTAATTAATTTATTGATAGTGTAGTGTTAGGTTTAATTGTAACTTAGGTTAGGATTTATTGTACAAGTAATTTTGTAATTATTTTAACTATTTTAGCTATTAAATAGTTATTAACTATTTAATAGCTATTGTACCTGGTTAAAATAAATACAAAGTTACCTGTAAAATAAATATAAATCCTAAAATAGCTATAATATGAATATAATTTATATTGTAGCTATATTAGGATTTATTTTACAGGTAAGTATTTAGCTTTAAATAGGAATAATTTATTTAATAAGAGTTAATTAATTTCGTTAGATTTAAATTATATTTAACTTAGGGGGGTGTTAGGGTTGGACTTAGATTTAGGGGTTAATACATTTATTAGAATAGCGGTGAACTCCAGTCGGCAGATTAGGGGTTAATGTTTGAAGTTAGGTGCCGGCGATGTTAGGGAGGGCAGATTAGGGGTTAATACTATTTATTATAGGGTTAGTGAGGCGGATTAGGGGTTAATAACTTTATTATAATAGCGGTGCGGTCCGCTCGGCAGATTAGGGGTTAATAAGTGTAGGCAGGTGGAGGCGACGTTGTGGGGGGCAGATTAGGGATTAATAAATATAATATAGGGGTCGGCGGTGTTAGGGGCAGCAGATTAGGGGTACATAGGGATAATGTAAGTAGCGGCGGTTTACGGAGCGGCAGATTAGGGGTTAATAATAATATGCAGGGGTCAGCGATAGCGGGGGCGGCAGAATAGGGGTTAATAAGTGTAAGGTTAGGGGTGTTTAGACTCGGGGTACATGTTAGAGTGTTAGGTGCAGACGTAGGAAGTGTTTCCCCATAGGAAACAATGGGGCTGCGTTAGGAGCTGAACGCGGCTTTTTTGCAGGTGTTAGGTTTTTTTTCAGCTCAAACAGCCCCATTGTTTTCTATGGGGAAATCGTGCACGAGCACGTTTTTGAAGCTGGCCGCGTCCGTAAGCAACTCTGGTATCGAGAGTTGCAGTGGCGTTAAATATGCCTGTACGCTCCCTTTTTGGAGCCTAACGCAGCCATTCTGTGAACTCTCAATACCAGAGGTATTTAAAAGGTGCAGCCAGAAAAAAGCCAGCGTTAGCTACGCGGGTCGTTACCGACAAAACTCTAAATCTAGGCCTATGTGTTTTTAAAGATTTTTGAATATTACATTTATTAGGTAATATTGTTTTGTTGTGTTTGTTTTTCTTGATACACTAAGGATGCATTTACATAATAATGATCCCCATACTTGTTTCTTTCTCTTCCTCAGGGACCCCAATTAGTAGATTGGTGGAAGATGCCATTGATGGCTCTAATCTGAATCACCTGATTGTGGTACCACAAGGCTGTGGAGAGCAGAACATGATCACTATGACACCCAGTGTAATAGCAACTCATTACCTGGACAGCACTGGGCAGTGGGAGCGAATAGGAGTAAACCGTAGAGAAGAAGCTCTTAATAATATCAAGACCGGTGAGTGTATTTGAACGTATGGTACTCTTCCTTGAATACACGAGTATTAACTAAGATTTTGTCACTAAGTACATCAAGTAATTATAAAACCAATCATGGTGTATTTTTATTTTAGATATGTGCCAACATTTTAGCTCTAACATTTTTTTTTTTTTTGTATCCTGCTTTTTTACCCAGGTTATATCCGACAAATGGTTTATCGTAAAACAGACAACTCTTATGCAGCCTTTCAGTCAACACCATCCAGCACATGGTACATTTTCGCCATGTTTTTCATATTCTTATTTGAATTGAATCCCTTTATTTTAGTCTGGCTCATGACCTTTAAAGGGACATGAAACACAAAATTTTTCTTTCATGATTCATAAAGAGTATGTGATTTTAAACACCTTTCCAGTTGACTTCTATTATCAAATTTGCTTCATTATCTTGATATCCTTTGTTGAAGGAACAGATATGCATGACTGGGAGATAGCTGAACACATATGGTGAACCAATGAAGAGAGGTATTTGTGTGCAGCCACCAATCAGCTGCTAGCTCCCAGTATAACATTGCTGAACCTACCTAGGTATGATTTTCAACTAAGGATACCAAGAGAAGGAAGCAAATTAGATAACAGAAGTAAATTAGAAAGTTGTTTAAAATCACATGCTCTGTCTGAATCATGATAGAAAAATGGGTTACATGTCACTTTAATTCTAATGTTCTCAGTTTTGTTTTTTGTCACTTCACCTACACATTTTTTTCCTCCAGGCTTACTGCATATGTTGCTAAGGTGTTTGCAATGGCTCAGCCCCTGATGGACATTGACAGCGCTGTGTTGTGTGGCGCCATCAAGTGGCTTATACTGGAGAAACAGAAGCCAGATGGGCTTTTTGCAGAAGAGGCACCTGTTATACATCAAGAGATGATGGTATGTACTGGGAGAGGTGTGCATACTGTGTGTCTGTGAATATTGTTTCTATCCAGATTGTCTAGTAAATCTGAGAGGGGTAAAGCAATACAAGTGGTTTTGGCAGTGTAGAAAAAAAATCAGCTGTTAACTGTGTTAGTGTCCTCTTTGAGATAAGACAACATTTTGAACATTATACATTATAACAATTTGTAGGGATGAACAGTAGTTAATTGGTTATGGTTAGGAAGTGGAGTCTGATGAACCATTCCAGATGGTTTGTGTAGGTGGGTAGAGGGCTTTGTGGAGCAATGTATGAGTGGAGTGAAATAGATTTTTGTTGTAGGGGAGAAAGAAACAGGATTTCCAGATAGTTCATAAGAAATAGAAAAAAATAGGAATTTAAATCCAACCCTTACTACAGAGTATTAGGAAATTAAATATTGGTATTAGTATTTGTTTAGCTTTCACTACTTGACTCTAGCATAGAAATGTCCTCCCTGTCTATATGTCACTCACTTCTATCTTTTCCTATCAAAGATGTATCACCCATTTATGCTCTTATAAGAGACGTATCTCCCATTTCTGTGTGTGTCACTACTCTCCAAACTTGATAAATGTGCCACCCTTCTCTCCCTCTGTCACAAACATGTCACTCACAGCTTGCATTACAGACATATTATGCTTCTGTCTTCTTATCGCGAGGAATGGGCGAATGTTTTGCAAAATGAAACAACGTTTAACACGTTCGTCCGTTTCTAATTTCAAATGTTTGTACAACATTCTATTGTAATACTCAATTAAAATTTTTACAATTCAAATATTGTATAATCAAATTAAATTATGCAGTATTTAAATTAGAAAAATTCAAATTTATATATTTGTAAAAGTGTTGCTAATGATCTCTTTAAATGCAATATTTGAATTATGCAATATTCGAAATAGAAAAATTCAAATCGATAGGTTTGTAATAGTATTTCAAAAGCTCTCTTTAAATGAAATATTAAAATTATGCAATATTCGAAATAGAAAAATTTAAATTGATAAGTATTGATGTATCTATTATGTATCAATTTACTAAATTCCCTACCATATGAACTATTGAACTTCTAAATAGTATTTGTTAGATCAAATGTTACATTCCAATTTTCGAATGTGGATATTCAATCTAATTATGAACATTCAAAAACAAAAGTAATGTTCGAAAACTGGAAAATACATTTGATTACTGAACTTAAATGGATTTTTGTTCTTATCAACATTCAAATGTCCACAGGACTTTTCGTTCAACCAAACAAATTACATTTTCACCACAATCACCCATTCCTTATCACATAAATGATATTCCTTTTGTCTTTCTAGTCCAGACATGTAAGCCCTTCTGATCTCAGAGACATCGCAGACCAATTGGCCAAAATTCAATAAACCTTGTTAGTGAAATTAATATCTCACTGAAAAAATACTCACTACAACAATTCAACTAAAAAAAATAAATAAATATCTGTAGCCGCCACACATCACAGCCACTAGATGTGAATTAACCTCTTAAGGACATATGACTGAATTTTTCCATCATAAAACAATTGAGCAAACTGAAAGCTGTGTCCTTAAAGGGTTAAGCTCTGTTATTGTCAATTGAGACACAAACTTTACTGTGAAGGACACCAGTATCACAAAAAAAACTTTATTAAACTAACAAATTAAACACTCCCCTTATAAAATAGTCCATAGTCACAAAATAAACCTTTGAAAAAGTAAAAAGAAAATAAATGAAAATTACAAAACACAACCACCAGATCAGGGTTGATACAGCAAGACTCAACTGTGAGAGGAGACACTTCTCAAGGGCAATAGACTCTTTATGAATTTCACATGCTTGAATGAAGTTTGGGTGAAAAATGCTGGACGCTTTGCTAGAACATCTCGGGACACCCAAAGCCAGCTCCTTCTTCACGTCATTGAGGTTTCTAAGACTCTATGTGTTCTATCCAGTGAGACTACTTTACCCTAATAGAGATGTAAATAATTTACAATTAGAAATATTTATATAAACTGTTTTGCAAGCGTGTTTTCAAAGTGTTGCAGTTGTAATTAATTTGCCTTTTATGCTTTGCTAGTAATTCTTGTTTGATGTACAAGATATTATGAATTGGGGCCCTTAAAGGGATATTACATGGAAAATAAATGCTGGACATAATGATGTATTCAAAGCACATATCAAGCTTTAGAATATGTAGATGTATTTTTACAATTATATTAAATGGATAAATATTGAAGATACAAGTTTAAAGGATTAGTTTCTATAAAGTACTTTAGGTTCTATAAAGTAATGGGCGCCGCCGTGTTTGAACTTCTAATTTGTCTTTACCTTTCTTTTCTGCTGAGTACAATTGGGTACATATATAAATCAAATAATAAAATAGAGCTAGCAAACAAGGCTGCGTGGAAACCCTGTTAGATAATTACAATCCTATGCTCCACACAGCCTTATCTGCATAGTCTTGTTTAAAGGGACAGTCTACATCAATTTTTTATTGTTTAAAAATATAGATAATCCCTTTATTACCCATTCCCCAGTTTTGCATAACCAACACGGTTATATTAATACACTTTTTACCTCCTTGTATCTAAGCCTCTGCAGCCTGCCCCCTTATTTCTTTTGACAGACTTGCATTTTAGTCAGTGCTGACTCATAAATAACACCACGTAAGCACAATGTTATTTATATGGCACACATGAACTAGTGTTGTCTAGCTGTGAAAAACCTTCAAAATGCACTGAGATAAGAAGCAGCATTCAAAGGTTTAGAAATCAGCAAGCATATGAGCCTACCTAGGTTTATCTTCCAACAAAGAATACCAAGAGAGCAAAGCACATTTGATGATTAAAAGTAAATTGGACGGTTGTTTAAAATTGCATGCCCTATCTGAATCATGAAAATTTCATTATGACTTGACTGTCCCTTTAATACCTAATATTTTATATTTGTCCCTAATTGTCCTCAGCGGGAGAGAGATTTAAAGGGACAGTCAAGTCCAAAATAAACTTTCATGATTACGATAGGGCACGCAATTTTAAACAACTTTCCAATTTACGTTTATCACCAATTTTGCTTTGTTCTCTTGGTATTCTTAGTTGAAAGCTAAACCTAGGAGGCTCATATGCTAATTTATTAGACCTTGAAGGCCGCCTCTAATCTGAATGCATTTTGACAGTTTTTCACCACTAGAGGGCATTAGTTCATGTGTGTCATATAGATAACATTGAGCTCACACACGGGAAGTAACCTAGGAGTCAGCACTGATTGGCTAAAATGCAAGTCTGTCAAAAGAACTGAAATAAGGGGGCAGTTTGCAGACTCTTAGATACAAGGTAAAGGGTAATGAAAGAAGTAAAATGTGTATTATTATAACTGTGTTTATTATACAAAACTGGGGAATAGGTAATAATGGGATTATCTATCTTTTTAAACAACAAATATTCTGATGTAGAGTCTGCCTTTAAATAGAAAACTTAAGTAGAAACATGGGGCACCCATTGCATTACAGAATCTCAGTGGAGTTTAGAAAACTAACAATTTTTAGAGGGACAAACGAAATAATGAAAGTATTTTGCAAAGGTTTTTTAAACTTTGCATAATTAAACATTTATATTATTGTTTAATATCTCTTTAACACAACTATATATTTTAAAAGCAAAAATGCCCAGTAACAAAACTGGAAAATAAAGGCAAAGACTCTCCCTTCTATAGACTAGGGATGAACAAATGTTTTGCAACAATTGAAATATAAAACAAATTTTAACACATTTGTTCGTTTCGAATCTCGAATGTTTATACAACATTCTAACATTTGTTTAATGTAATAGTATTTATAATGCTATCTTTAAATATAATATTCAATTTTAATTTTCCAAATTCAAATTAAATTATGTAATATTCAAATTAGAAAAAATCTTATTGATATATTAGTAATATTATTTTGAATTTTCTCTTTAAATCTAATATTCAAGTTATGTAATATTCTAAATATAAATATTTGAATAACTAAATATATTTGTATCTATTTTGTATCAATTTGTTAAAGTGAATGTTACATTCAAAATTTCGAATGTGGATATTCAATCTAATTATGAATATTCGAAAACAAAAATAACATTCAAAACTAAAAATAACATTTTATTACCTAATTTTAATGGATTTTCATTCTTATCAACATTCGATTGCCCAAAACAAATGACCACAGGACTATTCATTATACCAAGCGAATCAAACTTTCACCACATTCGCCAATCCCTACTATAAACCTAGCTTAATGTTTCATCACATATAGTATCTCTAATAGGTTACTTCTTAGACAATCACACTTCTAGATATAACACATTTCAAATATTTTTCCATCCATTAGAAACTTGCGGCTAGATTACGAGTTGTGCGTTAAGGTAAAAAAGCAGCGTTAAGAGGTCCTAATGCTGCTTTTTTACGCCCGCTGGTATTACGAGTCTTGAAATTTTAGGGTCACTGCACACTTCTTTGGCCTTACTGTAAAACGACTTACGTAAACTTCGTAAAGTCTTTTTTCTATGGGACTTCCATAGCGCTGGTATTACAAGTCTGTCCTGGGAGGCCAAAACGTGAGTGGTACACCCTATCCTGCCAGGAGTCCTAACGCATTTAAAAGTCACTAGTTAAGAGTTTTACACTACAATGCCGTAGCATAAAACTCATAACTAAAGTGCTAAAAAGTACACTAACACCCATAAACTACCTATTAACCCCTAAACTGAGGCCCTCACGCATCACAAACACTAAAATTAAATTTTTAATCCCTAATCTGCCGCTCCGGACACCGCCGCCACCTACATTATATTTATGAACCCCTAATCTGCTGCCCCCAACATTGCCGCCACCAACATTATATTTATTAACCCCTAATCTGCCGCCCCCAATGTCGCCGCAACCTACCTACACTTATTAACCCTTAATCTGCCACTCCCAACGTCGCTGCCACTATAATAAACATATTAACCCCTAAACCACTGCACTCCCGCCTCGCAAACATTAGTTAAATATTATTAACCCCTAATCTGCCGTCCCTAACATCGCCGCCACCTACCTACATTTATTAACCCCTAATCTGCCACCCCATCGCCGCCACTAAACTAAATGTATTAACCCCTAAACTTAAATCTAACCCTAACCCTAACACCCCCTAACTTAAATATAATTTAAATAAATCTAAATAAAATTACTATAATTAACTACATTATTCCTATTTAAAACTAAATACATTGTAGCTATCTTAGGGTTTATTTTTATTTTACAGGCAAGTTTGTATTTATTTTAACTAGGTACAATAGTTATTAAATAGTTATTAACTATTTAATAACTACCTAGCTAAAATAAATACAAAAGTACCTGTAAAATAAAACCTAACCTAAGTTACAATAACACCTAACACTGCACTATAATTAAATAAATTAACTAAATTAAATACAATTACCTAAATTAAATTAAATTAGCTAAAGTACAAAACCCCGCCACTAAATTACAGAAAATAATAAACAAGTTACAGATATTTAAACTAATTACACCTAATCTATTAGCCCTATCAAAATAAAAAAAAGCCCACCCAAAATAAAAAAAACCCTAGCTTAAACTAAACTACCAATATCCCTTAAAAGGGCCTTTTGCGGGGCATTGCCTCAAAGTAATCAGCTCTTTTACCTGTAAAAAAAAATACCACCGCTGCATGTAAGTGAGCGGTGAAAGAAAAATGCTTGTTAGCACTGCATAGCCTCTAACACAAAACTCGTAATCTAGCCGATATAATTTTATGGTAGATAAAAACCAAAAAGGTCCATCAAGTCTATCCATATGACATGTTACTGTTTTCTTAGGATAACCTTATGCATGTCCCAGACATTTTTTAATTATTTTCCAGTCCCTGTGTTTATCACCTCTATTGGAAGTTTATTCCATAAATCCACAACCCTTTCTGTAAATAAATACTTCCTCACATTTCTTCTGAATCTCCTACCCTCTAACATTAAATTGTGACCCCTTGTTTTGATTTTTTTTGTGTAAACAGCTTTCAGCTTCCACTTTATTAAGCCCCTTCATATATTTGTAGGTTTCTATGAAGGGACTTAATAAAGTGGCAGCTGAAAGCTATCACAATTCTGTTGATCATACAGTATTTTTTATATCTTTTGTTAAACAGGGTGGAATCCGTAACTCTAAAGAACCTGATGCTGCCCTTACAGCTTTTGTGCTCATTGCTATGCTAGAAAGTCAAAAAACTTGCTCTGGACATTTCAATGTAAGTAGTTTTATTCACATAGCTGTAATTCTATTCAGTGGAAACACAAACGAAAGATGCAGGAAGATATTCTTTTCAGCTGTCTTTGTAAATATAATTGAATCATAATGGGCAAATCATATAAAACTTATATGTTTAAACTGGTACGTAAAAACAAAAATATTTATAGATTATGTAGGAGATTTTAGTTTTTTACTGGTTGTTGTTAAGTTTACAACTGGAATGTGATCTAGCCCAATATTTCTCTAGGCAAAGAATCACTCCATAACCACCAAGGAGCTTTGCTCTAACGTCCTCTGAAAGCTGCCACCAAGAGCAGATGGGAATTATACAAACAGTTCTGCAGCAATACCTCTGAAGAGTGTTGCAGGGTCCTGTCTTCATTTATATTTTTTGTTTTTATTCTAGAATCTTTTAAGCAGCATTGACAGGGCATCAAACTTCCTCCTGGGCCAGTACTCATCCCTCAGCAAGCCATATTCCATCGCTATAACCTCATATGCACTTGCTATGGCTGGGAAACTGCAGGACACTAATTTACTGATGTCGGTGGCTAAAGGTACTGAGCTTCTGCAGATCACTGATGAACATATAGCCGCCAGAGAAGCATATACATACGAAATAAGCATTTACCCGTCAGATGTGCATATACTCGCCAGATGAGCATATACATGCCAGATAAGCATATACACGCCAGATAAGCATATACACGCCAGATAAGCATATGCATGGCAGAAAAGCATTTACCAACTAGATAAGCATATACACACCAGATAAGCATTTACATGCCAAATAAGCATATACACGCCAGATAAGCATATACATGCCAGATAAGCATATACATGCCAGATAAGCATATACTCACCAGATAAGCATATACACGCCAGATAAGCATATACACGCCAGATAAGCATATACACGCCAGATAAGCATTTACATGCCAAATAAGCATATACTCGCCAGATAAGCATATACACGCCAGATAAGCATATACACGCCAGATAAGCATTTACATGCCAAATAAGCATATACACGCCAGATAAGCATATACACGCCAGATAAGCATATGCATGGCAGAAAAGCATTTACCAACTAGATAAGCATATACACACCAGATAAGCATTTACATGCCAAATAAGCATATACACGCCAGATAAGCATATACATGCCAGATAAGCATATGCATGACAGAAAAGCATTTACCAACTAGATAAGCATATACACACCAGATAAGCATTTACATGCCAAATAAGCATATACACACCAGATAAGCATATACATGCCAGATAAGCATATACATGCCAGATAAGCATATACACGCCAGATAAGCATATGCATGACAGAAAAGCATTTACCAACTAGATAAGCATGTACACACCAGATAAGCATTTACATGCCAAATAAGCATATACACGCCAGATAAGCATATACATGCCAGATAAGCATATACATGCCAGATAAGCATATCCCCTCCAGATAAGCATATACAAATACAAGCCAGATAAGCATATACCTGCCAGATAAACATATACCCGCCAGATAAGCATATACATGTCAGATAAGCATATACATGTCAGATAAGCGTATACATGACAGATAAGCATATACATGGCAGAAAAGCATTTGCCCACTAGATAAGCATACACAAACCAGATAAGCATATACATGCCAGATAAGCGTATTCATGACAGATAAGCATAGTTTCATCCATTGGGGCTCTAGCCATACAGCGCCAATTGGAGAGCAGCTCAAACCGTTAAGCTCACCATAAAAATTAGTTTTGAATTGTATGATTGGAGTGCGGGGTAATAGAATGGCACAGCTAGATAAAAAAGTAAGTTACCGCGCATCTTTATTAGAAGTGATCAATTAAAGTTCCTGTAAAATATCACCTAGATTCTGGACCTAATTTTAATTTGGCATTCTGTCCATCAGCATTCTGTTCTGTTATCCATATGCATGAGCACTACTTCCTGACATTTAGTGCTAAAGACTCCGCCTTAGGTATCTCTTCAACAAAGAATACTATGGCAATGAAGCAAATTGGAAACATTTTTAAAATGGTATTCTCTGTCGGAATCACAAAAAAGTTTAGGGGTTTCATATCCCTTTAAAATAAATTCAAACTCAAAAATATATCAAGCAAATTAAAGACAGAGCATTATTATATAAGCTGAATATATTTTGCAGGAAAAAAGAGGAGAAGTTATATCTGACGGTTTTGATTTTGAGCAGAAATAAATTTTCTGCAATATATATATATTTGTTTGGGGGGTGGGAGGAATAGATTAAAGAGACGTGAAGCCTATTTTTTCTTTCCTTATTCAGATAGGGCATACAATTGTAATCATTTTTTTATTTTACTTCTCTTATCAAATATTGTTTCTTCTTTTGGTATCCTTTGATGACAATTAGGGTGGTATGCTCAGGAGTGTGCACAGGTCTGGAGCACTCTATGACAGCAGTTTTTCAAGAAAAACAATAAATGTATTTATTAATATAATATTAAATGGAGATAAAACTCAAAAATGTTCTTTCATGATTCAGATAGAACATACAATTTTAAACAACTTTCCAATTTACTTATATTATCAAATTGTCTTTATTTTTTTGTAATCTTTTGTTGAAAAGTAGAAAGGTAAGTTCAGGAGTGTGCACGTGCCTGCAGCACTATATCGTTGCAGTTTTGCAATGTTATACATTAGCATGAGCACTAGATGGCAACACAATTTCCTGTCATGTAGTGCTACAGTCAGGTGCACGCTACCTATCTAGATATCTCTTCAACAAAGAATAACATGACAAAGAGGCATTTGATAACAGAAGTTTATTGGAAACCATTTTAAAATTGTATTCTCTATCTGAATAATGAAAGGAAAAAAAATGTGTGTTTCATGTCCCTTTAATAATCAGGAAAAAAAATATAACACCTTTTTATGATAGCCTCTTTGATATGGAACAAATAAATAAAAATTGAGTTTAATGTATTTTATTTTTATCTACCAAATTTCTCTTATCAATGACCTCTCTTATTTTAGGTTTAACTGTTTATTTTGTTCTTCTCTTCAGATAACACTCATTGGCCTGAGGACTCCCGATTTATCTCACTGGAGGCGACATCTTACGCCCTCCTTGCCCTCCTGCGCATGAAGCAATATGAGGCGACAGGTCCCATTGTGCGCTGGCTCACTGAGTCCCGATTTTATGGAGATGTTTGGGGATCCACCCAAGTGAGTGACAATCACTAAAACTTTAACTCAAGAGCAATATATATACAGTATATATAGATATATCTCAATCATTTCACCACCCTTCATTATTAGATGGATTTGCCTTGTGTGCAAGATTTTGCACAATGTGTTGTCTATGCTGTTTTTTACCCTAATATTTTCTCTATCATCAAAGACTCTCTGTATTTTTAGGCTACCATTGTGATGTTCCAAGCACTGGCCCAGTATCAGATAGATATCCCAAGTACTAATGAGATAGACATGGATGTCTCCCTCCACCTTCCTGAGAGACAGCAGCCTGTAGCATACCGTATCAATCTTGCAAATGCCATGTTGGCACGTTCTGCTGAGGTAAAACTTGTGTATATGGGAGACAGAAGGAATTTATTTGCTTTAAAAAGAACGAAAGGGAAGTGAAGTTGACTTGAAAAAGAAAAAAGACGAGTTAGTGCTTGTGGTGGGATATGGGGATTGGAAGAGTGTGAAACTGGGTACAAGCAATCTAGGATATAAGGGTAAAAAAAAATATTTATTGCCAAGACACGCAATAGACAAACAATTACAAAAGATGCTACCATGACTCTCTTCTCTTATATCGATTTGTGCTACTGAGCATTTACCCTGTTTAATGTTACTTGCAGATGGGGTACAGTGGCCATTGTGGGACAAACTACCCTTACGTTTAGAAGCAATGGAAATCTGACTGCTGCTTCTTAATGTTTGCACCTCTGCATTATCTCTGAGGCTTCAGAATTAAAACACCTCAAACTTGTCTGTTCTAGGTGATTGACAGGCCCTCTCGTGATTGCTCGCACAAGAGCAGGAGATGGCATTGCACAAGGACAATTAGGACATCCTTGTTAAATATGGGCAGCGGACATACAACGTCCCTGCTTTCTCTCCTCAATCACTGACAGACAGGTTCTGAAATTGAGAACCATCCATGATTTCATAAATGGTTCTCAAAGACTTCTTTTATACTCTGATAACTAAAAAAAAAACTTCTCCAAGTTTATGAGGTGTGCTGAAACAGGAAAAGGTTAGAAATAAAAGTTATAAACTATTGCAAACCCACCTGCCATATAGTGCTCAAGACATGTGCACACTCCTGAGTATATATAAATATGCTCATCAACAAAGGAAACCAAGAGAATTAAAAGGATATGAAACCCACATTTTTTATTTCATGATTTAGAAAGACCAGGCAATTTTAAACAACTTTCCAATTTAATTATATTATCTTATTTGCTTCATTCTCTTAATATCCTTTGTTGAAAAGCATATCTAGATAGGCTCAGTAGCTGCTGATTGGTGGCTGCACATAGATGCCTTGTGTGATTGGATCACCCTGTGCATTGCTATTTCTTTAACAAAGGATATCTGAAGAGTATAGGAAATTGAATAATAGAAGTAACTTAGGCCTAGATTTAGAGTTTGGCGTTAGCCGTGAAAACCAGCGTTAGAGGCTCCTAACGCTGGTTTTAGGCTACCTCCGGTATTTGGAGTCACTCAAAAAAGGGTCTAACGCTCACTTTTCAGCCGTGACTTTTCCATACCGCAGATCCCCTTACGTAAATTGCGTATCCTATCTTTTCAATGGGATTTTTCTAACTCCGGTATTTAGAGTCGGGTCTGAAGTGAGCGTTAGACATCTAACGACAAAACTCCAGCCGCAGGAAAAAAGTCAGTAGTTAAGAGCTTTCTGGGCTAACGCCGGTTCATAAAGCTCTTAACTACTGTACTCTAAAGTACACTAACACCCATAAACTACCTATGTACCCCTAAACCGAGGTCCCCCCACATCGCCGCCACTCGATTCAATTTTTTTAACCCCTAATCTGCCGACCGCCACCTACGTTATACTTATGTACCCCTAATCTGCTGCCCCTAACACCGCCGACCCCTATATTATATTTATTAACCCCTAACCTGCCCCCCACAACGTCGCAGCCAGCTACCTACAATAATTAACCCCTAATCTGCCGACCGCAAAGCGCCGCCACCTACGTTATACTTATGTACCCCTAATCTGCTGCCCCTAACACCGCCAACCCCTATATTATATTTATTAACCCCTAATCTGCCCCCCTCAACGTCGCCTCCACCTGCCTACACTTATTAACCCCTAATCTGCCGAGCGGACCGCACCGCTATTATTATAAAGTTATTAACCCCTAATCCGCCTCACTAACCCTATAATAAATAGTATTAACCCCTAATCTGCCCTCCCTAACATCGCCGACACCTAACTTCAAACATTAAGCCCTAATCTGCCGACTGGAGCTCACCGCTATTCTAATAAATGTATTAACCCCTAAAGCTAAGTCTAACCCTAACACTAACACCCCCCTAAATTAAATATAATTTTAATCTAACGAAATTAATTAACTCTTGTTAAATAAATTATTCCTATTTAAAGCTAAATACTTACCTGTAAAATAAATCCTATTATAGCTACAATATAAATTATAATTATATTATAGCTATTTTAGGATTAATATTTATTTTACAGGTAACTTTGTATTTATTTTAACCAGGTACAATAGCTATTAAATAGTTAAGAACTATTTAATAGCTAAAATAGTTAAAATAATTACAAAATTACCTGTAAAATAAATCCTAACCTAAGTTACAATTAAACCTAACACTACACTATCAATAAATTAATTAAATAAAATACCTATAATTATCTACAATTAAACCTAACACTACACTAATAAAAAAATATTTACAAACATAAGAAAAATATTACAACAATTTTAAACTAATTACACCTACTCTAAGCCCCCTAATAAAATAACAAAGCCCCCCAAAATAAAAAAATGCCCTACCCTATTCTAAATTACTAAAGTTCAAAGCTCTTTTACCTTACCAGCCCTGAACAGGGCCCTTTGCTGGGCATGCCCCAAGAAGTTCAGCTCTTTTGCCTGTAAAAAAAAACATACAATACCCCCCCCCCCAACATTACAACCCACCACCCACATACCCCTAATCTAACCCAAACCCCCCTTAAATAAACCTAACACTAAGCCCCTGAAGATCTTCCTACCTTATCTTCACCATACCAGGTTCACCGATTGATCCAGAAGAGCTCCTCCGATGTCCTGATCCAAGCCCAAGCGGGGAGCTGAAGAGGTCCATGATCCGGCTGAAGTCTTCATCCAAGCGGGGCAGAAGAGGTCTTCCATCTGATTGAAGTCTTCATCCAAGCGGGATCTTCTATGGTCATCCATCCGGAGCGGAGCAGCAGGATCCTGAAGACCTCCGACGCGGAACATCCATCCTGGCCGACGACTGAACGACAAATGACGGTTCCTTTAAATGACGTCATCCAAGATGGCGTCCCTCGAATTCCGATTGGCTGATAGAATTCTATTAGCCAATCGGAATTAAGGTAGGAATATTCTGATTGGCTGATGGAATCAGCCAATCAGAATCAAGTTCAATCCGATTGGCTGATTGGATCAGCCAATCGGATTGAACTTGATTCTGATTGGCTGATGGATGGATGTTCCGCGTCGGAGGTCTTCAGGATCCTGCCGCTCCGCTCCGGATGGATGACCATAGAAGATCCCGCTTGGATGAAGACTTCAATCGGATGGAAGACCTCTTCTGCCCCTCTTGGATGAAGACTTCAGCCGGATCATGGACCTCTTCAGCCCCCCGCTTGGGCTTGGATCAAGAAATCGGAGGAGCTCTTGTAAATATTTTTTTATTTTTTGTAACTTATTTCTTTTTTATTTTTTGTACTTTAGATAGTTTATTTCATTGTAGTTATTTGTAGGTATTGTATTTAATTTATTTATTGATAGTGTAGTGTTAGGTTTAATTGTAGATAATTATAGGTATTTTATTTAATTAATTTATTGATAGTGTAGTGTTAGGTTTAATTGTAACTTAGGTTAGGATTTATTTTACAGGTAATTTTGTAATTATTTTAACTATTTTAGCTATTAAATAGTTCTTAACTATTTAATAGCTATTGTACCTGGTTAAAATAAATACAAAGTTACCTGTAAAATAAATATTAATCCTAAAATAGCTATAATATATTTATTTTACAGGTAAGTATTTAGCTTTAAATAGGAATAATTTATTTAATAAGAGATAATTAATTTCGTTAGATGTAAATTATATTTAACTTAGGGGGGTGTTAGTGTTAGGGTTAGACTTAGCTTTAGGGGTTAATACATTTATTAGAATAGCGGTGAGCTCCAGTCAGCAGATTAGGGGTTAATAATTGAAGTTAGGTGTCGGCGATGTTAGGGAGGGCAGATTAGGGGTTAATACTATTTATTATAGGGTTAGTGAGGCGGATTAGGGGTTAATAACTTTATTATAGTAGCGCTCAGGTCCGCTCGGCAGATTAGGGGTTAATAAGTGTAGGCAGGTGGAGGCGACGTTGTGGGGGGCAGATTAGGGGTTAATAAATATAATATAGGGGTCGGCGATGTTAGGGCAGCAGATTAGGGGTACATAGGCATAATGTAAGTAGCGGCGGTTTACGGAGCGGCAGATTAGGGGTTAATAATAATATGCAGGGGTCAGCGATAGCGGGGGCGGCAGAATAGGGGTTAATAAGTGTAAGGTTAGGGGTGTTTAGACTCGGGGTACATGTTAGGGTGTTAGGTGCAGACGTAGGAAGTGTTTCCGCATAGCAAACAATGGGGCTGCGTTAGGAGCTGAACGCGGCTTTTTTGCAGGTGTTAGGTTTTTTTTCAGCTCAAACAGCCCCATTGTATTCTATGGGGGAATCGTGCACGAGCACGTTTTTGAGGCTGGCCGCTTGCGTAAGCAACTCTGGTATCGAGAGTTTAAGCTGCGTTAAATATGCTCTACGCTCCTTTTTTGGAGCCTAACGCAGCCTTTATGTGGACTCTCAATACCAGAGTTATTTTTATGGTGCGGCCAGAAAAAAGCCGGCGTTAGCTTTTTGGGTCGTTACCGACAAAACTCTAAATCTAGCCGTTAGACAGTTGTTTAAAATTGTATTCTCTATCTGAACCCTGAAATAAAAATTTTGGGTTTCATGTCCCTTTAAGTAAATTTGTTGAAATAAGTAAATTGGAAAGCTTTAAAACTATATGCTCTAGCTGAATCATGAAAGTTGAATTTTGACTTTAATGTCTTTTTACAGAAGACTGTGTTATGGTTGTAATTTAGGAACTTGAGATTTGAAGGGTCAATTTCTCAAGCTCTGTACGGAGCTTGATGCCCCGTGCTCCATAACTTGTCCACCTGCTTTGAGGCTGCAGACAGAAATCAACCCAATCAAATACGATCGGGTTGATTGACACCCCCTGCTGTCGGCATTTATCGATGTGCGGCGGACATGATATGCTTCATCATATCATGTCTGTCCGCACTTTAATAAATATACCTCTTGGACTGATGTAAAAAGTCTGCAAATATATTTGTGATGGATAGATTGATATTATATACAGTATGTATTAAAGAAGCAAGAAGTGAGTGATGTCTAAGGTTAACAGTGGATTGTGAGTTGGAGGTGTCTGGCATATCAAATTTAAAGGAAAGGAGTATTTAAAAAAAAACTTTGCATTAACTATATCTCTTTATAGACTAAAGCAAATAAAGGCTTTGTGGTGAAGGCGAAAGGAAAAGGACAAGGCATTTTGACGGTACGTTTACTGTTAACCCCTATATATTTCTTACAGTTTATGTATATCATAAATGAATAAAAAGACCCATGACCCATTAAAACATTGTTACTTAAATAACTAATTAAAGGGTAGATTACAAGTGGAGAGGTATTTATCGCTTCTGCTATAGCGCTAATTGCGCTAGACGTATATTGTTAACGCACATCGTGTTGCGTTGGTATTATGAGTTAAACGTAAAAAGTTATCATGCTCACGCTAACTCGACGCACGCAAACAGGTTACTTCTAGTGCAATTAAACTGTCGCTCAAAAGATAACCTATCACCCAATAGGAGTCAATGGAAAATAAAAAACACCCGACTCACGCGCAAACCCGATCGCATATTCTCATATGTGCAAACCCGATATGAAAATATGAATATTTCACATTACAATGTTCTTCATTTAGAAAAATATGTACTATTTATTCAAAAATACACACATATATATATATATATATATATATATATATATATATATATATATATGATGGTATTTTGGTAACATATATATTTATACACATATATATATATATATAAATATATATATATATATGTACTATTTATTCAAAAATACACACACACATATATATATATATATATATATATATATATATATATAAAGATGTATTGTAGTATATGCACTCTCACCAACACACTACAACTTGCCAGGGTGCTGTAGCCAGGTATGTAGAAAACAAAAGTAGAAAGCACTCACTGGACTGTAGACAGCAATGTAAATCAAATAGAATTTATTGTGACGTTTCGGGACCAACAACGTCCCTTCCTCTGACCTTTTTATATAGCATTTTGGTAACATATATATTTATACATATATATATATATATATATATATATATAAACACAAGTATAAATATATAAAGATATAGGAATATCTATTTAAAAATACTTAGAACATATTCTACTATGTGCAGGACATTAGAATGTGAAATATTTACAATAAATACACACTAACACTTTATTAAAAAAGAATATTGCAGAAATATGTTTTTACATCTTTTTATCTACTTAACTGCAAAGGGCTCCAATGCACTTTATATTTATATAGTACATGTGTACATATGTCATAAAAAGAAAAGAAGGCGCCTCAATAGTGCAGGGTCAAATGTGTCAGCTGTTACCCCACTACAATGTCCCGTACTTACAGGATATAAAGCACCAAATTAGTGCTATATCGACATTCTGGGCTCTTAACAGTCGCCCAGCTAACTGTTCCAGATATAACTGCACGGCTCTTCTCACAAACAGCACGTATCCGAAAGCCCCAGCATCAGATTTTGGTGATCCTTGTATTCCTGGTCTGCTAACAATGGGAAACAGTACTCCGTGTAAAACACTGCTCCCTCTTCAAGTCAGTCTTTTTCACTGACAACCAAATTGGCGATGATAGATGATAGATATATATTAAAAGTTAAAAAAAGTTCCGTGGCAAGCCAATGTATAAAATATACAGACTTTATTAAAATACAAAACACGACGTTTCACGGTCCCAGACCGTTTTATCAAGTGTATTTGCTTAATTAAAAACCACGGCTATTTAACATGCTTGTTCAGCGTCTCAGGATCCGCACTGCGCATGCGTCACCATCTCGCATGTGAATGGACGGTTACGTCACCAACTCACATACGATTCAAAAGTGTCAAATCGTATGTGAGTTGGTGACGTAACCGTCCATTCACATGCGAGATGGTGACGCATGCGCAAGCGCTAACCAGGTGCTGAACCAAAAAGGGGCTGGGTGCTACGCTTACATTCCTGCCTTTTAAAATAAAGATAGCAAGAGAACAATGAAAAACTGATAATAGGAGTAAATTAGAAAGTTGAATAAAATTGCATGCTGTATCTGAATCACAAAAGAAAACATTTGGGTTTTGTATCCCTTTAAGAAAATATTGTTTATCTGACACATTCTCATATTCACAGAATGCTGTATATGTACAGTAATCTGATTTATGTTTCTTTCTGATGATTTAGTATTCCAAAGGTGCTACTAATGAGAGGGAGGGATCAGCGCTTGTTTTATCCTATCAGTAAGCTTTTAATGGTTTAAAAAGATAAGGAGGGTACACACTAGGCTATGATTACGGCAAACTGACGAAATGCGTAAGCCCATGTGCTGCGCTTTCCTCTTTCACTACTTTATGTGACAGGCTGTCACAGTTTCTAATTTTAAAAATATTTTGGAATAAATTTTGAATTTTTTATCTTACGGAGTGTGGAATCATTTTTTTCTTTCATTCTTTCTAATGATGTCATACTATGTGCAGGTGACCACTGTGTATCATGCACTTATGACAGAGAAGGAAAGAAAGTGTAATAACTTTGAGCTTACTGTGGAAGTGAAAGAAGAAATTAATGGTAAGTAATATTTATCTGTGTATTGCTAGTATTCAGTGCATGGATTTTATCATCTTTTCTTGTAACCATGACTCTGCAATTGGGGTTGGATGTTTTGTCAGTTGTATCCAGTGGTATGTGTATCAGTTTCTTTATTATATTTATTCTTGCAGATCGTAGGGCACCAGAAGGCACAAAATCAACAGTGTCTATTACAGTTTGCTTCAAGTAAGTGAATAGTCTAAACATGGCATCATTTTAACTTTAAAGGGACATTGAAACCAACTTTTTTCTTTCATGATTCAGATAGAGAATACAGTTTTAAACAACATTCCAATTTACTTCTATTATCTAATTTGCTTCATACTTTAGATATCCTTTGTTGAAGAAATAGCAATGCAGATGGGTGAGCCAATCACACGAGGTATCTATATGCAGCAACCAATCAGCAGCTACTGAGCCTATTTAAACATGCTTTTCAACAAAGGATATCAAGAGATTGAAGAAAATTGGATAATAGAAGTAAATTGGAAAGTTGCTTAGTTGCATGCTCTTTCTCAATAATGGAAGAAAATATTTTGGTTTAGTGTCCCCTTAACATGAACTCCCTGTCCTGTTTTGTAACCCTTATTACTTCCTTTGCTCCAGGCACCTTAAACCGGTTGATGCGACCATGTCTATCATTGATATAACCATGATGACTGGTTTCTCTCCTGATGTTGAGGAACTTAAAAAGGTCAGTGTAGAAGTGTGGAATGGGACTCATTGCAGGTCTTGAGAAATACTGTACAGATTATGTCTGAGTGTTCATGGTACATTTTACATCATTTTTTTATGATTACTTTTAGCTGACAAATGGTGTGGACAAATACATTTCCAAATTTGAGATCAACAAAGGAGCATCAGAGAAGGGCACCTTAATTATCTACTTAGATAAGGTAAAGAATACATTATGGTATCTGTCATCAATATCCTTCCTCTTCTTACCACAATGGCTGTGCCAGCGCTCAGGGTACTGGGCACTTCTCTGGTAGGCTGTCATTTGGCACTGTCCCCCACTCTTCTATAACAGCTGATGCTTTCAATATAATTGCTTGACTTCAGTGGCAATGTGGCTTAAAACTTTATGTTAGAATTAAGGTTTAATGCTTTGCTATATATATCGATTTAAAGGGGCAGAAAGATAAAAATTGAAATTTGCATGGGTGAATTTCAGTTTTAAATAGAAGCATCTGTGCAATATACTTCCTTTAGCAAAAATGCTTCTAGTAAAAAGTTCTTACTGTTTCAGAATCAGCGGCAAGCCGGCATATGTACATGTGAATAGAGCATCAGGAGTCAAACACAATGCTGCTCAGAGACCTACCGTGTTGTGTATTGAATCAGCAAATACTTAATTTGTGTCATACAAGCCACTGATGACTCGAGTTTGAATGCTGGAGCACGGGGCACTCACAGCATATGTGCGTATGCTGCTGAAAACCAGTACACATTTTTACTAGAAGTGTTTCGCTTAGCTAAGGATTTGCAAAAATCTATTTCAAATTTAAATGGACCAATGCACATTTCAATTTGGACCTTTCTATCCATTTAAAGGGACACTAAACCCAAATTTTTTTTCCCATGATTCAGATAGAGGATGCAATTTTAAGCAACTGTCTAATTTACTCCTATTATCAACTTTTCTTCGTTCTCTTGCTATCTTTATTTAAAAAGCAGGAATGTGATGCATAGGAGCGGAGCGTGCCCATTTTTGGTTGACAACCTGGGTTATGCTTGTTTATTGGTGGGTAAATGTAAGTTTCCAATAAGCAAACACTATCCATGGTGCTGAACCTAAAATGGGCTGGCTGCTAAGATTTACATTCCTGTTTTAAAAATAAAGATAGCAAGAGAACAAAGGAAAATTGATAATAGGAGTAAATTAGAAAGTTGCTCAAAATGTCATGTTCTATCTGAATCATGAAAGAAAAAAAAAAATTGGGTTCAGTGTCCCTTTAATGCAGGGGTCAGCAACCTTGGCACCTCAGATGTTTTGGAACTACATTTCCCATGATGCTCAGACACACTTTTGGCTGGATAAGTATCATGGGAAATGGTTACTTCCTTGGAGGGCTGCAAAACTGTTAGTGTGCTCATATTGTAACAACAGGATTCTTGCATACTGACTCAAACTGATGCCTGTACAGTGAATCTGTTTATTCATTCAGCTTTGCTTTTGTATTTAAACTCTTGTCTAAAAGTTTTTATCCTTCATATTTCAGTCTTTTCACTCACAGACCTTTCTAAGTATTTGCTTTCACATTATATATATATATATAGTACCTTCTCATTAATCTGTACTCTTCACTCTCCCCACAGATTTCTCATACAGAGACCGAATGTCTGAAGGTTTATGCTCACCAGTTTTTTCCAGTGGGTCTTATCCAGCCTGCAGCTGTCACAGTGTATGACTATTACAGTCCAGGTTAGTGATCATGCAGAGCATCCTTTATTGTGAGCCTTGTTATCAGTAGTGGACCTACTCTGGCCCTGGTGCAAGATTTTGTAGGACCCCCCCAAAGGCAACTCAATAAAACGCAAAAGTAATAAAATACATTCTGCTCAATATAATGATTTTGAGGCTAGATGGACCTGCTACTTGCACTAATAAAAGGTTTCCCTGCATTAGGATTGTACACATTCTGCATTCGCCTATGTAAAATCTGGCTTTTATGGGCCCCCTCCAGCTCTTGGGCCCTGGTACCACTGTACCTGCTGCACCAATGGTTGTTCCTCCCTTGCTTGTTTTGATTTTTTCACAGTTATTGCAGAATGTTGGTTCTCTATCATCATGCTGAGACTTCACATTGATGTATGCTGGAGGCAAAGGCCTACGGATATCTTCTCTCAGAGGGGCACCATACTGGCTGGTCAAATGACATAAAATCAATATTTTTGCCATTCTATAATATTATGTGTTCTCTATACTAGAAATAAAAAGATTAAAGTCATAATTAGACATTCAAGATTTAGACAAAGCATACAACTTCGCCAGTTTACTTATATTATTTAATTTGCTCCTTTCTCTTGTTATCCTTTGCTGAAAGGTGTATCTAGGTTATCTCAGGAGCAGCAAAGAACCTAGGTGCTAGCTGCTGATTGGTGGCTGCATATATATACCGTTTGTCATTGGCTCACCCATGTATTCAATTAGAAACCAGTAGTGCATTGCTGCTCCTTCAACAAATGATACCAAGAGAATGAAGCAAATTTGATAATAGAAGTAAATTAGAAAGTTGTTTAAAATTGTATGTTCTATCTGAATCATGAAAGAAACATTTTGGGTTTCATGTCCTTTAAAGATATTCAATTAAAAAAAATCTTCAAAATATCATTAAAATGACTGATTACACACAGTAAAATATGACTATAAATATTTTAATTTATTTTGATAATTTATTTTGCCAAATTATCCTATAAATTACCTCTGAGATGCTTAAGTTCATCTTGCAGACTTTGGATTCTTACCCTGAAACAATATACACGGTAATTGCTTGATCAGTTTAATCTATCTGTTCCTAATTGGCCACGGCAAAAGAGATAAGATAATCGAGATACTTTTCATGTGATATTTCCTAAACTTTAAAACAATGCAAATCTTGCTAACAACATTACTGTTTAAATGCTTTTACAAAAATTGGTATGCACATCTCTTGCATTAATGTCCCTTTAAAAGATTGAGATGATCAAAATAACATGTGCCTAGTGTTACCTTCTAAAATATATCAGCTCTTCTAGTAGGGGACATCATTCAGTTTGATGAATATAATGAGTTACCAAACATGTAGAATGAAATTTTAAAATTATACCATACAATATCATATTGCATACTTTTTATTGTGATTCAGAACATTAATATTGCTTCACACATAATAACCACTTTTACCTCTCTGGCAGAAAACCGATGCACTACATTTTATCACGTGGAGAAAGGCAGCTCGCTTCTGGGCAAGATATGCAAGGATGATGTGTGCAGATGTGCAGAAGGTAAGATATAGGACAGGCATCTGAGCAAACTTGCTGCTGTTTTAAAGATATAGACAGGGTAGGCTCCAGAACGAATGAAATGGGGGGGGCATTTTTTTTTCACGAGGGGGCACACATTTAAAAAGCATGTATGAGAGTCAAAATAAGAGCAGACCTACTGTGGCAGTCCAGGGGTTACATTTATCAGATCTCTGGCTGTGCAGGAGTTAGATTTGTTTATATTTCTGGAAGTGCAGCAGTTACATGTGTCATATCTCAAGGAGTATAGGGGTTACATTTATAAGATGTATGGCAGTGCCGCAGCAGTTACATTTACCAGATTTATGGCAGTGCAGGGGTTACATTTGTCATATCTCAGGAATGTCTCCCACATATGACACAGCCAGTGGACACTGTTTGCATGTGTAGCTCTACCAATGACCCTACTAATGATCAAATAAGCTTTTATGTGACAATAAGTTTGAGTGCCAAGCAGTACATTACTTGTACAGATATTATTAATGATATTTACCAGCACACACACAGTATATACAGTATGTATATACACACAAATTATATATATATATATATATATATATATATATATATATATATATATATATATATATATATATATATATATATATATATATATATATATATATATACACACACACATACATATACACACACATATATATATATATATATATACATACACACACACACACACACACACACACACACTGTGTGTATGCATGTATATATATATATATATATACACACACACACTGTGTGTATGCATGTATATATATATATATGTGTGTATATATATATATATATATATATATATATACACACACACACAAAAGGTAAATCTCAGTAAATGAAAGCACTCTCAGGACTTCTCAATAGTGGGTAAAAAAAAAACAGTGTTTATTAATGTTTCGGGGTTCACACAGACCCCTTCATCTGATCAAGGGGTCTGTGTGAACCCCGAAACGTTAATAAACACTGTTTTTTTTACCAACTATTGAGAAGTCCTGAGAGTGCTTTAATTTACTGAGATATACCTTTTCATGCTAGCACCCAGGCTGTTGACCCAGGAGGACGGATTTACTTACAGGAGGAGTATATATATATATATATATATATATATATATATAAACACAAACAATATATATATATATATATATATATATATATATATATACACACAGTGTGTGTATTGTGTATATATGTGTATATATATATATATATATATATATATATATATATATATATATATATATATAAATAATAAAACAACCTTGGGGACAAATAGGAGATGTTTTGAAACATGTAAATATTAAACATAAGGCTATTTCACTCATTGTCCCACAGCTGCATTTGAAGTGTGTGTATGTGAGCACCTATAATCTGACACACATTTTACACTGATCACTGCAGATAAAACAGGCACAATGCACACTTGTTTTGTGTGACCTGCAGTGGGGAAAGCAAGGAATTCCCAATTTGCTTCTTTATCTGTGGCTGCCAGGATATAAAGCACAATAGGGAAGGGATACCACACATTGGTTATACGGCTGTGTTTTCACAAAATTACTTCTGCCTTCCCTCTCACTGACTGTTTACTTCACCCAGCACTTCCTGCAGAGGTCTGATGATGTCGTCATCATCTCAATTCAGCTCCGTAGTAAGTGGACTAGCAGGAGGAGGGGCATTGCAAGCCCTAGGTTAACTGTGAGAGCAGTGAGCACCAGTAGGGAAATGCAACTTTATTTGTTATCTGGTTGTAAATAGAGGAGTGTAAAGAGATTAGCTGGGCCCTCCTAAGTGGCGGATCTCCAGGGTCCAGTGGCTGCAAATGGTTTATGCGACATTTGAGACCCTGGGGGACCCGTCACTTTTAAACTGTAAAAAAATAAAATACAATTTAAATCACTTTTTTTTTTGCCCTGGGGGGCACATTGTACCATTTGGGTGGGAATTGCCCCCCTGTGCCCCACCTTGGAGCCGACCCTGATCATAGAGCAGATGAAGAGAGAATTCTTCCTGTATAAAGGCGACAGAGGAGGCAATGAGATTTGCTGGTGCATATACAATGTTTTTCAGATGAAGAGTAAATGGCTCATACGGTACTAAATAGTTTAAAGGCAGTACTTATCTATTCTTCAGTTTCCCACCATATGGCGTCAAAATCAAGAAAAAAAAACATAGAATCGTAGATTTTGACAGCAGAAAAACAAAACAAAGGCCAATCAAGTCTTCCCATATTTCCTATAACGTGTAAGATTAATTAGTCATTAGAATTGCCTTATGCTTATTCCAGGTAGTCCTGAAATCACCCAGTTTTTGTCTTTACCACCTCTAATGGAGGTTTTTTTTCATGAATCAACCACCTGTTCTGTGAAAATAAACTTCCCAACATTACTCCTTCAATGTTAGTTCATGACCATGTTTTTCTGTTGAATAAAATGTGTTTATTTGTTGATTTTGCTTTTCCATTTAAGGGGAAACTAAATCAACCAATGAACACATTTTGTATTTGTTAATTAGTATGTATAGTCAATGAACAATTTTGAACAAAATTATATTTAAAAAAATGCACTTTCAGCTTCAGTTTTATTAAATCCTTTAATATACTTAAAGGTATCTATCATATCCTCCCCCTTCCTTCTCTTCCATAAGCTATGTAGCATATTTAGGTTACTAACGGCTAGATTTAGAGTTGGGCGGTAGCCGTCAAAACCAGCGTTAGAGGCTCCTAACGCTGGTTTTTACCGCCCCCTGGTATTTGGAGTCAGTCAGGAAAGGGTCTAACGCTCACTTTGCAGCCGCGACTTTTCCATACTGCAGATCCCCCTACGCCATTTGTGTATCCTATCTTTTCAATGGGATCTTCCTAACGCCGGTATTTAGAGTGGTGGCTGAAGTGAGCGTTAGAAATCTAACGACAAAACTCCAGCCGCAGAAAAAAGTCAGTAGTTAAGAGCTTTCTGGGCTAACGCCGGTTTATAAAGCTCTTAACTACTGTGCTCTAAAGTACACTAACACCCATAAACTACCTATGTACCCCTAAACCGAGGTCCCCCCACATCGCCACCACTCTATTAAATTTTTTAACCCCTAATATGCCGACCGCACACCGCTGCCACCTACGTTATCCCTATGAACCCCTAATCTGCTGCCCCTAACACCGCTGACCCCTATATTATATTTATTAACCCCTAATATGCCGCCCCCAACGTCGCCGCTACCTACCTACACTTATTAACCCCTAATCTGCCGACCGGACCGCGCTGCTATTATAATAAAGTTATTAACCCCTAATCCGCCTCACTCCCGCCTCAATTACCCTATAATAAATAGTATTAACCCCTAATCTGCCCTCCCTAACATCGCCGACACCTAACTTTAAGTATTAACCCCTAATCTGCCGATCGGAGCTCACCGCTACTCTAATACATTTTTTAACCCCTAAAGTTAATTCTAACCCTAACCCTAAATATTTACCTGTAAAATAAACCCTAATATAGCTACAATATAAATTATAATTATATTGTAGCTATTTTAGGATTAATATTTATTTTACAGGCAACTTTGTAATTATTTTAACCAGGTACAATAGCTATTAAATAGTTAAGAACTATTTAATAGTTACCTAGTTAAAATAATTACAAAATTACCTGTAAAATAAATCCTAACCTAAGTTACAATTAAACCTAACACTACACTATCAATAAATAAATTAAATAAACTACCTACAATTATCTACAATTAAACCTAACACTACACTATCAATATAAAATAAATACAATTAAATAAACTAACTAAAGTACAAAAAATAAAAAAGAACTAAGTTACAAAAATTAAAAAAATATTTACAAACATTAGAAAAAATATTACAACAATTTTAAAATAATTACACCTACTCTAAGCCCCCTAATAAAATAACAAAGCCCCCCAAAATAAAAAAATGCTCTACCCTATTCTAAAATTAAAATAGAAAAGCTCTTTTACCTTACCAGCCCTGAAAAGGGCCCTTTGCGGGGCATGCCCCAAAGAATTCAGCTCTTTTGCCTGTAAAAAAAAAACATACAATACCCCCCCCAACATTACAACCCACCACCGGAGCCATCATCTTCCAGCCGACGCGGAACATCCTCTTCTACCGACGCCTACTCGCCGAATGATGGTTCCTTTAAATGACGTCATCCAAGATGGCGTCCGTCGAATTCCGATTGGCTGATAGGATTCTATCAGCCAATCGGAATTAAGGTAGGAAAATTCTGATTGGCTGATGGAATCAGCCAATCAGATTCAAGTTCAATCCGATTGGCTGATCCGATCAGCCAATCAGATTGAGCTTGTATTCTATTGGCTGTTCCGATCAGCCAATAGAATGCGAGCTCAATCTGATTGGCTGATTCCATCAGCCAATCAGAATTTTCCTATCTTAATTCCGATTGGCAGATAGAATCCTATCAGCCAATCAGAATTCAATGGACGCCATCTTGGATGACGTCATTTAAAGGAACCGTCATTCGGCGAGTAGGCGTCGGTAGAAGAGGATGTTCCGCGTCGGCTGGAAGATGATGGCTCCGGAAGAAAGAAGATTGAAGATGCTGCTTCATAGAAGACTTCATCCCGATTATGGACTTCTTCAGCGCCCTCTTGGATCAAGACTTCAGCCCGATGATGGATTTCTTCAGCCGCCGCTTGGATCCAGACTTCAGCCCGAGGATGGACGTCACTCTTCAGCCCCCCGCTTGGGCTTGGATCAAGACATCGGAGGCTCTTCTGGACATATCGGGACCCGGTGTGGTGAAGACAAGGTAGGGAGATCTTCAGGGGCTTAGTGTTAGGTTTATTTAAAGGGTGTTTGGGTTAGATTAGGGGTATGTGGGTGGTGGGTTGTAATGTTGGGGGGGGGTATTGTATGGTTTTTTTTTACAGGCAAAAGAGCTGAATTCTTTGGGGCATGCCCCGCAAAGGGCCCTTTTCAGGGCTGGTAAGGTAAAAGAGCTTTTCTATTTTAATTTTAGAATAGGGTAGGGCATTTTTTTATTTTGGGGGGCTTTGTTATTTTATTAGGGGGCTTAGAGTAGGTGTAATTAGTTTAAAATTGTTGTAATATTTTTCTAATGTTTGTAAATATTTTTTTATTTTTTGTAACTTAGTTCTTTTTTATTTTTTGTACTTTAGTTAGTTTATTTAATTGTATTTATTTGTAGGTATTGTATTTAATTTATTTATTGATAGTGTAGTGTTAGGTTTAATTGTAGATAATTGTAGGTAGTTTATTTAATTAATTTATTGATAGTGTAGTGTTAGGTTTAATTGTAACTTAGGTTAGGATTTATTTTACAGGTAATTTTGTAATTATTTTAACTAGGTAACTATTAAATAGTTATTAACTATTTAATAGCTATTGTACCTGGTTAAAATAAATACAAAGTTGCCTGTAAAATAAATATTAATCCTAAAATAGCTACAATATAATTATTATTTATATTGTAGCTATATTAGGGTTTATTTTACAGGTAAGTATTTAGATTTAAATAGGAATAATTTATTTAATAAGAGTTAATTTATTTCGTTAGAATAAAATTATATTTAACTTAGGGGGGTGTTAGGGTTAGGGTTAGAATTAGCTTTAGGGGTTAAAAAATTTATTAGAGTAGCGGTGAGCTCCGATCGGCAGATTAGGGGTTAATACTTGAAGTTAGGTGTCGGCGATGTAAGGGAGGGCAGATTAGGGGTTAATAAATATAATATAGGGGTCGGCGGTGTTAGGGGCAGCAGATTAGGGGTACATAGCTATAATGTAGCTTGCGGTGGTGTCCGGAGCAGCAGATTAGGGGTTAATAATAATATGCAGGGGTCAGCGATAGCGGGGGCGGCAGATTAGGGGTTAATAAGTGTAAGGTTAGGGGTGTTTAGACTCGGGGTTCATGTTAGGGTTTTAGGTGCAGACTTAGGAAGTGTTTCCGCATAGCAAACAATGGGGCTGCGTTAGGAGCTGAACGCTGCTTTTTTGCAGGTTTTTTTTCAGCTCAAACAGCTCCATTGTTTTCTATGGGGGAATCGTACACAAGCACGTTTTTTAAGCTGGCCGCGTCCGTAAGCACCGCTGGTATCGATAGTTGCAGTGGCGTTAAATTATGCTCTACGCTCCTTTTTTGGAGCCTAACGCAGCCATTCTGTGAACTCTAAATACCAGCAGTATTTAAAAGGTGCGGGGGAAAAAAAGCATGCGTAGCTAACGCACCCCTTTGGCCGCAGAACTCTAAATCTAGCCGTAAGTCTTTGTAAGTTTTATCGTTTAGACCATGTACTATTTTAAAAGCCCTACTCTGAACAGATTACAGTTTGTTTATATTCTTCTGGAGATATGGGGGTAAATGTATTAATGTGCGAGCGGACATGATACGATGTAGCGTATCATGTCCGCCGCACATCGATAAATGCCGACAGCATGCTCTGTCTGCATTTATCATTGCAATGCCGCCCCCTTTAGATTCGTGGGCCGCTAGCAGAGGGTGTCAATCAACCCGATCCATTCGGAGCTTGATAAATTGACCCCATGGCCTCCAAAACTGTACAAAATACTGAAGATGAGGTCTAAGTAAACATAAGAACAGGCTTTCCAGCTATCCCAATTTGAGAGGTACAGTCATACCTTTGTTGAAAAGCATACTTTGGTAAAAAGGATACCAAGCGAATAAAGCCAATTTGATAACAGAAGTAAGTTGGAAAGTTGTTTGGAATTGCATGAAATCATGAAAGAAAAATGTTGGGATTGAAGTCCCTTTAAAAGGAAAGGTTACTGATCAAGATGAAAAGGGGAGAAAATATAAAGATAGAGGTAATTTGAAGCATTAGGAGGAGTTATAGCAATTAGTTTATGGAGCAGTAGACAGAATAGGTAGAACTAATCTAATGAATTATATGAACGAACAGAAGTCATTAGTATAAAAGATTATTATTATCATGATCTTTCATATGAAACAGCTGCTGAAAATGACAAATTAATGTGTGTTTATAATTTGTTACTAAAAAAGATGAGTGTAGATGCTTCTGACCCCTGATCTCTCTCCCTCCTTATCATTTAGAGAACTGTTTCATGCAGCAACAGATAGACGATGACATCACTGCAGAACTGCGATTAGAAAATGCGTGCCAACCTGGTGTGGATTATGGTAAGAAATTTACTTTAAAGTATGTAAGTCTATTTATATATACAGCTTATAACTTCATTCTATATTTAATTATATTTCTAATTGATTAAAGGGGCAAAAAAGCGCAACAAAATATCTTATGTGTTAAAATATCTAATTATTGCTCTATTGCATTTCTATAACTGTAGGGTTGATTCCAAGGGGCTGATTTAAGAAGTAGCGTATGCTGCTGTTTCCGCACGTGCCTTCAGGCTCGTCGTAAACTTAAGTTAAGAAACAGCTGTCTTAAGACCGTTGCTCCTTAACTTGTCCGCCCCCTCTGAGGTGGCAGACAAGAAACATCCCAATTGGATACGATCGAGATTATTGACACCCCCGGCTAGCGGCTGCAAATGTGCAGGGGGCAGCATTGCACAAGCATTTCACACGAAAGGCTTGTGCAATGATAAATGCTGACAATGTATGCTGTCGGCATTTATCGATGTGGGGCAGACATGATCCGCTGTAGCCCGCACATTAATAAATCAGCCCCCAAGCCTTCTGGTACGTGTTTTTCAAGTTTTAAGTGATCACAATCAAGCTATAACAACATTTTCGTTTTGGGAAAAGATGAAATCTGATAGGAACAGATAGCAGGAAAACACCCATACAATGCATCCACAGCGTTGGTGATCACAATACTCCCAACCACAGCTTTGGCACTTTATTTTGGGCACACATTGGACTTGTTTTATCAAATGTCGAGTGGACATGATTTGCTATAGTGAATCATGTCTGCTGGACATCACTACAAGCAGACAGCATACGCTGTCCGCATTTATCATTGCACAAGCATTTCACCAGAAATGCTTGTTCAATGCCACACCTTGATCACTGGCGGTCAATCGGCTATCGGATCGGGATGATTTTTAATTTTAAGCAACTTTCTAATTTACTCCTATTATCAAATTTTCTTTGTTCTCTTGCTATCTTTATTTTAAAAACAGGAATGTAAATCTTAGCAACCAGCCTATTTTAGGTTCAGCACCATTGATAGCACTTGATTATTGGAGGCTTACATTTACCCACCAATAAGCAAGCATAACCCAGGTTCTCAACAAAAAATTGGGCCTGCTCCTATGCATCAAATTCCTGCTTTTTTAATAAAGATAACGAGAACGAAGGAAAATTGATAATAGGAATAAATTAGAAAGTTGCTTAAAAATGAATGCTCTATCTGAATCATGAAAGAAAAAAAATGGGTTTAGTGTCCCTTTAAGGAGCAGCTATCTTACGACCGCTGCTTCTTAACTTTAGTTTAAAACAATGGGCCTACAAAGCAGAATTAGCTGCTTAATAATTGGAGCCCACTGAATTCAACAACATACAAAGGGTGTTGAAAAAGTAGAAAATTTTCCACGTGTTTGACAGCAATTCCAAGACAATTCTATAATCTTGTACATGTGCAATACACTCTGAAATGATCACAAATGCCATTTTAGATGTATACATCAATATATGGTCTAGATCAGATAAGTTCCCAAACTTTTTCAGATCACTACCCCCCTTGGTTCTATAAACTCACCATCGGCGCCCCCATAACGTAACCCATAAAAATAATATTCAAACCAGCAGTGCACAATCCCTAATAAAGATAATGACACAATGCAATATAGAGGAGTAACAATTAAACATACTCAAATTTTAAAAGATTTTTTAAAATTGTATTAAAACTGTGTTACCTTTATCTTTTAATACCAGCTTTGTAATGTCTGTAGTCACTGTACAAGAGTCATATAAACCACATATAGTAATTATTTCATTGTTCAAAAACTGGTGGATGGGCTTGATGATACCAGTTTCCCAACCTTAGTCATCTTAACCCCTTAAGGACAAGGCCATTTTTCAATTTCTTTCCCTGAAGGACCAGGGCTATTTTTACATTTCTGCGGTGTTTATGTTTAGCTGAAATTTTCCTCTTACTCATTTACAGTACCCATACATATTATATACCGTTTTTCTCGCCATTAAATGGACTTTCTAACGATACCATTATTTTCTCATATCTTATCATTTACTTTAAATTTTTTTATAAAATATGAGGAAAAAATGGAAAAAAACATACTTTTTCTAACTTTGACCCCCACAATCTGTTACACATCTACAATCACCAAAAAACACCCATGCTAAATAGATTCTAAATTTTGCCATGAGTTTAGAAATACCCAATGTTTACATGTTCTTTTCTTTTTTTGCAAGTTATAGGGCAATAAGTACAAGTAGCACTTTGCTATTTTCAAACCACTTTTTTTTTTAAATTAGCGCTAGTTACATTGGAACACTGATATCTTTCAGGAATCCCTGAATATCCATTGACATGTATATATTTTTTTTTAGAAGACATCCCAAAGAATTGATCTAGGCCCATTTTGATATATTTCATGCCACCATTTCACCGCCAAATGAGATCAAATAAAAAAAATTGTTCACTTTTTCACAATTTGTTTCACAAACTTTAGGTTTCTCACTGAAATTATTTGCAAATAACTTGTGCAATTGTGGCACAAATGGTTGTAAATGCTTCTCTGGGATCCCCTTTGTTCAGAAATAGCAGACATATATGACTTTGGCGTTGCTTTTTGGTAATTAGAAGGCCGCTAAATGCCACTGCGCATTACACGTGTATTATGCCCAGCAGTGAAGGGGTTAATTAGGGAGCATCTAGGGTTAATTTTAGCTTTAGTGTAGTGTAGTAGACAACCCTAAGTATTGATCTAGGCCCATCTTGGTATATTTCATGCTACCATTTCACCGCTAAATGCGATCAAATAAAAAAAACGTAACATTTTTCACAATTTTAGGTTTCTCACTGAAATTTATTTACAAACAACTTTTATAAGTATGGCATAAATGATTGTAAATGCTTCTCTGGGATCCCCTTTGTTCAGAAATAGCAGACATATATGGCTTTGGCGCTGCTTTTTGGTAATTATAAGGCCGCTAAATGCTGCTGCGCACACACATGTATTATGCCCAGCAGTGCAGGGGTTAATTAGGTAGTTTGTAGGGAGCTTGCAGGGTTAATTTTAGCTTTAGCGTAGAGATCAGCCTCCCACCTGAGACATCACACCCCAGGATCCCTCCCAAACAGCTCTCTTCCCTCCCCCATCCCACAATTGTCCCTGCCATCTTAAGTACTGGCAGAAAGTCTGCCAGTACTAAAATAAAAGGTATATTTAAAAAAAAAAAATTGTATAGCAAACTTACATATGCAGCTGTGTAGGATCCCCCCTTAGCCCCCAACCTCCCTGACCCCCCCCCCCCCCAAACAGCTCACTAACTCTCTAACCCTCCACCTCTACCTTACTGGGAGCCATCTTATAACAAATGTTTTTTCTGTAGTGTAGCGGTTCCCACCCGCTCCCTCCCCATGCACACGCCCGCCCGCCCGCCCCCCCCCCCGTGCACGCACGCAGGCCCTTGCATGCTCCCGACAACCCTGCCCCCGATCCCGCCCCCCTCTCTCTTCAGTCTTTCATCGAGGCATCACTGCAATAACCGTAAAGCGGCTGGAAGCTGGTCTTTAAAGACCAGTTTGTGTGCGACGTACCCTGTACGACGCATGTAGTTAAGGGGTTAAAGTCTTACTTTAGATTAAGCTGGAGATATCCTCCTGCACCCTTTCCATATTATGCAGCAGTAACAGTAAAAATGTTATTTTAAAATAACAGGTCACTTTGAAATTGCTGCCAAACTCCTCCCACTGATGATATTATAATCTGGGCTTCATTAAAGGCTTCACTAGTTACAAAAGACCCACTAATTGGATTCAACAGACTGTCAATGCTATTCAACAAAGTGCATAGATACAGCCCAGCTTGTGATGTCATCAGTGGGCGGAGCTTGGCAGCCATTTCAAAGTGACAGAAACAATAGTCATTTTAAAATAACTTTACTTGGAGAATAGTTGTACTTCTGAACCAATAAATAAACTTAAAAGAAACTGTATTTGATTTACCAAAGTGTTACGTAGTGCACCACCAGATTATTTCTGATGACAGAAGACTTAAAAACTTTAGATGGCTGACTGTGTACAAAGGCACTCAGACAATTACAACAGGCCTTTGCTGTGTTTCCTGCTACTAAACAACAATTTTAAACTGTGCAATTATTAATGTGCAGCTCTAGCAAAACAAAGAATGCAATCCTACAGTACAAGTGGCTGCAATTTATTGTAGTAAGAGAAAGTGTAATTTGCTTATAAAACCTGATCTATCATAGAAGGAAAATCCTTTTGCTTTGCACATCTAAGATAAAGCACAGCAAATTATGATAATTAAATTTGGAGGGCCCACTAGCATACTCTTTTGCTCCTACCAGTGCCCCCTATGCTAATACCAGTGCCCCCTTCCCCCTCTTATGCATATTAGTGCGCCACTCAGTATTCCCATGGCCCCCCAAGGAGCAGTGCCGCCCACTTTGACAACCACTGCGCTAGATTCAAAAAACCTGTATTCAGCCCTATTGTATAGTTACTCAGTGGTGGGTGGAACAGAAATTTATATAAGTTTATGTATTTAATAGATAACAAAGAAACAGCATCTGTGGAGTCTTCTAAAAACACATTTATTTCACAGTAGTTAAAACAGGAGAAAAGGCAGCAACTTGCACATAGAAAGCTGGCGTGGCACTAATGGCTTACGCGTTTCGGCATGTAGCCGTAGTCATAGCATTGTGGGCACCCCATATGTGTAACTCCATCGTAAGACCCTGATGCCATATTATCTGGTTGCTAAGGTGTATCCTAATATATGGGCTCTAGAACTGATGTATGATCCGGAGTAACCTGTTTGTGAATGTGTTTATGTATTTAATAGACAAGACAGATACATGATATCACATACAGCTTGTGAGATCTGCAAGATATGCGAGAAAATTTAAATCACAACTGCAACATTGAGAAATGGCGTTTAGCAATCACGCTCTTAATGTCTTTATTTTTGTTTCATACTTGCAATTCATTAATTTAGAAATGGGGATTCTCTCAGTAATCACATCTTCATGATAGGGTGTTTTGCCATTCAGTCTTGTTTTTTTAAAGCGCAATCTTTTAACAGTTTTAGAAATGCAGCAAAGAGAAACCTCATTCTGTACAGTGGGTTTTTGAACTCTCTTTGAAGGTCTGCACCAAAGAATTATAATCATCCCCTGCAAAGGGATTAAACACATGGTTAAAGTCATCTTTAGAGCAGGCATACACTACTGGAAGTTAGATGCATAGATTGGTGGACCAATGACAAGAGACAAATGCGTGAAGCCACCAATCACCATCTAGCTCTCAGTAGTGCATTTGCTGCTGAGAATATATAAATATGCTTTTCAGCAAAGGATACAAAGAGAACAAAATACATTTCATAATAGAAGTGTAACTAAGGCCTAGATTTGGAGTTTGGCGTTAGCCGTGAAAACCAGCGTTAGAGGCTCCTAACGCTGGTTTTAGGCTACCGCCGGTATTTGGAGTCAGTGATTAAAGGGTCTAATGCTCACTTTTCAGCCGCGACTTTTCCATACCGCAGATCCCCTTACGTCAATTGCGTATCCTATCTTTTCAATGGGATCTTTCTAACTCCGGTATTTAGAGTCGTTTCTGAAGTGAGCGTTAGAGCTCTAACGACAAAACTCCAGCCGCAGGAAAAAAGCAGGAGTTAAGAGCTTTCTGGGCTAACGCCGGTTCATAAAGCTCTTAACTACTGTATCCTAAAGTACACTAACACCTATAAACTACCTATGTACCCCTAAACCGAGGTCCCCCCACATCGCCGCCACTCGATTAAATTTTTTTAACCCCTAATCTGCCGACCGCCACCTACGTTATACTTATGTACCCCTAATCTGCTGCCCCTAACCCCGCCGACCCCTGTATCATATTTATTAACCCCAATCTGCCCCCCACAACGTCGCCGCCAGCTACTTACAATAATTAACCCCTAATCTTCCGACCGCAAAGCGCCGCCACCTACGTTATCCTTATGTACCCCTAATCTGCTGCCCCTAACACCGCCGACCCCTATATTATATTTATTAACCCCTAATCTGCCCCCCTCAACGTCGCCGACACCTGCCTACACTTATTAACCCCTAATCTGCCGAGCGGACCTGAGCGCTACTATAATAAAGTTATTAACCGCCTCACTAACCCTATCATAAATAGTATTAACCCCTAATCTGCCCTCCCTAACATCGCCGACACCTAACTTCAATTATTAACCCCTAATCTGACGACCGGAGCTCATCGCTACTATAATAAATGGATTAACCCCTAAAGCTAAGTCTAACCCTAACACCCCCCTAAATTAAATATAATTTTAATCTAACGAAATTAATTAACTCTTATTAAATAAATTATTCCTACTTAAAGATAAATACTTACCGATCCGTCCTGGCATCCGGTGCTGAAGAGGTCCAGAAGAGGCTCCAAAGTCTTCCTCCTATCCGGCAAGAAGAGGACATCCGGACCGGCAAACATCTTCTCCAAGCGGCATCTTCGATCTTCTTCCATCCGGTGCGGAGCGGGTCCATCTTGAAGCAGCCGACGCGGATCCATCCTCTTCTTCCGGCGTCTCCCGACGAATGACGGTTCCTTTAAGGGACGTCATCCAAGATGGCGTCCCTCGAATTCCGATTGGCTGATAGGATTCTATCAGCCAATCGGAATTAAGGTAGGAAAATTCTGATTGGCTGATGGAATCAGCCAATCAGAATCAAGTTCAATCCTATTGGCTGATCCAATCAGCCAATCAGATTGAGCTCGCATTCTATTGGCTGATCGGAACAGCCAATAGAATGCAAGCTCAATCTGATTGGCTGATTGGATCAGCCAATAGGATTGAACTTGATTCTGATTGGCTGATTCCATCAGCCAATCAGAATATTCCTACCTTAATTCCGATTGGCTGATAGAATCCTATCAGCCAATCGGAAATCGAGGGACGCCATCTTGGATGACGTCCCTTAAAGGAACCGTCATTCGTCGGGAGACGCCGGAAGAAGAGGATGGATCCGCGTCGGCTGCTTCAAGATGGACCTGCTCCGCACCGGATAGAAGAAGATCGAAGATGCCGCTTGGAGAAGATGTTTGCCGGTCCGGATGTCCTCTTCTTGCCGGATAGGAGGAAGACTTTGGAGCCTCTTCTGGACCTCTTCAGCACCGGATGCCAGGACGGATCGGTGATACCTGGATGGTGAAGACAAGGTAGGAAGATCTTCAGGGGCTTAGTGTTAGGTTTATTTAAGGGGGGTTTGGGTTAGATTAGGGGTATGTGGGTGGTGGGTTGTAATGTTGGGGGGGGGGGGTATTGTATGTTTTTTTTTACAGGCAAAAGAGCTGATTTTCTTGGGGCATGCCCCGCAAAGGGCCCTGTTCAGGGCTTGTAAGGTAAAAGAGCTTTTAACTCTATTAATTTAGAATAGGGTAGGGCATTTTTTTATTTTGGGGGTCTTTGTTATTTTATTAGGGGGCTTAGAGTAGGTGTAATTAGTTTAAAATTGTTGTAATATTTTTCTTATGTTTGTAAATATTTTTTTATTTTTTGTAACTTAGTTCTTTTTTATTTTTTGTACTTTAGTTAGTTTATGTAATTGTAGTTATTTGTAGCAATTGTATTTAATTTATTTATTGATAGTGTAGTGTTAGGTTAATTGTAGGTAATTGTAGGTAGTTTATTTAATTAATTTATTGATAGGGTAGTGTTAGGTTTAATTATAACTTAGGTTAGGATTTATTTTACAGGTAATTTTGTTATTATTTTAACTAGGTAACTATTAAATAGTTCTTAACTATTTAATAGCTATTGTACCTGGTTAAAATAATTACAAAGTTGCCTGTAAAATAAATATTAATCCTAAAATAGCTACAATATAATTATAATTTATATTGTAGCTATATTAGGATGTATTTTACAGGTAAGTATTTATCTTTAAATAGGAATACTTTATTTAATAAGAGTTAATTAATTTCGTTAGATTTAAATTATATTTAAGTTAGGGGGGTGTTAGTGTTAGGGTTAGACTTAGCTTTAGGGGTTAATACATTTATTATAGTAGCGATGAGCTCCGGTCGTCAGATTAGGGGTTAATAATTGAAGTTAGGTGTCGGCGATGTTAGGGAGGGCAGATTAGGGGTTAATACTATTTATTATAGGGTTAGTGAGGCGGATTAGGGGTTAATAACTTTATTATAGTAGCGCTCAGGTCCGCTCGGCAGATTAGGGGTTAATTATTGTAAGTAGCTGGCGGCGACGTTGTGGGGGGCAGGTTAGGGGTTAATAGATATAATATAGGGGTCGGCGGTGTTAGGGGCAGCAGATTAGGGGTACATAGGGATAACGTAGGTTGCGGCGGTTTACGGAGCGGCAGATTAGGGGTTAATAATAATATGCAGGGGTCAGCGATAGCGGGGGCGGCAGATTAGGGGTTAATAAGTGTAAGGCTAGGGGTGTTTAGACTCGGGGTACATGTTAGAGTGTTAGGTGCAGACGTAGGAAGTGTTTCCCCATAGGGGAAACACTTCCCCTATGCAGGTGTTAGGTTTTTTTTCAGCTCAAACAGCCCCATTGTTTCCTATGGGAGAATCGTGCACGAGCACGTTTTTGAGGCTGGCCGCGTCCGTAAGCAACTCTGGTATCGAGAGTTGCATTTGCGGTAAAAATGCTCTACGCTCCTTTTTTGGAGCCTAACGCAGCATTTTTTTGAACTCTCGATACCAGAGTTAATTTTATGGTGCGGCCAGAAAAAAGCCTGCGTAGCGTTAACAGCCCATCTACCGCCAAACTCCAAATCTAGGCCTAAGTGTTTAAAATGACTTGCTCTATTTGAATCCTTAGCGTTTTTAATTTTGATATTCATACCCCTTTAAACAGATTAATTGACCGTGTTTATAAATGTACTGCGATACTGATCAACTGTTTCTCCACAGTATACAAAGCTACAGTCACTGTGATAGACCTCAGGGATGACTATGATACATATGTAATGAAGATTGAGGACGTTATTAAAGAAGGTAACTGAATTTTCATAAAGCCACTATATATAATCAGTGATACTTTATAGGTGAAACAGTTTAATTTCTAATATGATATACTGTATAATTATGGACAGTGAGAAAGAATTGATAACTCCCACCTTGTTTTATCTCCAGGTACTGATGAGAACCCTCGGGGTAATACACGTAATTTTATAAGTCATGCAAAATGCCGGAAGTCCTTGAAATTGGAGGTTGGTCAAAGTTATTTGATATGGGGCACAACCACAGATCTTTGGGTACAGCCATCTAGGTAAGTGCATTGGCGTATACATTGTCATTTAAACAAATAAGCAATACATGTGTTTTTAAAGGATTTGCCTAGTCAAAATAAAATTTTCATGATTCACATAGAGCAGGCAATTTTAAGCATCTTTCTAATTTACTACTATTATCAATTTTTCTTTGTTCTCTTGTTATCTTTATTTGAAAAAGCAAAAATGTAAGCATAGGAGCCATTTTTAGTTCAGCACCTGGGTAGCGCTTTCTGATTTGTGTCTAAATGTAGCCACCAATCAGCTAGCGCTACCCAGGTGCTGAACCAAAAATGTACTGGCTACTAAGCTTACATTCAAATAAAGATACAAAGAGAGCAAAGACAAATTGATAATAGGAGTAAATTGGAAAGTTGCTTAAAATTGCATGCTCTATCTGAATCATGAAAGTTTAATTTTGACTAGACTATTCCTTTAAGGAATGAGAGTGGTTTGTATTAGTGTTAGAATAAGTTATATTGCAGTTGCAGTTAATGTTATAGATATGACTATCTTAGCAATAGGAATTAGAAATCTAAATGGTTGTCAAGTGCATTTAGTGTAACAACAGTTAGGTATTACAACTAGCTATCCAGTATACAAAAAACTGGACACTTAAATATTCACTAAGAAGATGCTATGTCTTTATATTTTTTTAAATATAACTCCCATAAGAAGTGACTATGCATGAATGTGTCACTTTTTTATTTAGACCAGCAAAGGTTTATTCCACAGCACCAATATAAAAACTCACTTTATTACATCTAAGTACTACAAACAAAGCAACATTGAAATCATTACATGCTTCTTTATAAAGCAAAAACTATTACAATGATGATTAACAGGTGAGTCAAAGATGTAAAATTGCATAACAATTTTTAAAAACATTATACTGACACCTAGTGGCCACAAACCAATTACATCTTTCTTTTTTTCTTTTCTATTCTTTTTACCTGCGCTCTCCCATGATTAGAGAATGTTATTCTTCAATTTTTCTACAGATTAGTTTCAACCTCTCCATATTAAAATAACATCAATCAGAAGTTGTTTCAAATTGCATGCTCTATCTGAATCATAAAAGAAAAGGTTTGGGTTTCATATCCCTTTAAAGGGACAGTCTACCATAGAATTGTTATTGTTTTAAAAGATGGATAATCCCTTTATTACCCATTCCCCAGTTTTGCATAACCAACACAGTTATATTAATGTACTTTTTACCTCTGTGATTACCTTGTATTTAGGAACCTTCTTCCAGCCCCCTGATCACATGACTGTGTCTGTTTATTATCTATTGTCTTAAATTTAGCATTGTTTTGTGCTAAATCTTAAATAACCCCCTGTGCCTGTACACAGTGTTATATATATGGCCCACGTGTACTTTCTGTCTCTTTGTGTTGAAAAGAGATTTAAAAAGCCTGTGATAAGAGGCAGCCCTCAAAGGCTTAGAAATTAGCATATGAGCCTACCTAGGTTTAGTTTAGTTTAAACTAAGAATACCAAGAGAAAAAAGCAAATTTGATGATAAAAGTAAATTGGAAAGTTGATTAAAATTAAAAGTCCTATCTGAATAATGAAAGTTTAATTTATACTAGACTGTCCCTTTAACCCTTTAGGCTGCAGGGGCCCTAGGACATTATGTTAAAGCAAAAATAGTCCTATTGGACTTAAATCTATCCTCACCTCCTACCTGATCTATTATCTGCCATCTTAGCTTGCACACATTATGCTTACCTCAATGAAATGACACGAAACAGGAGCTTGTCCCACAACACTGTCTTTCTTGTTATTTCTCCTATAAAGATTAGAGAACAGGAACTCTTAATAAAATAAATAACATATAAACTACAGTCCCACAAAGAAAAAATATTTTTTGTTACATCTAAGAGTGTTTTGTTAAAATGTTGCATTTGTTTTCTTTTTTCTTTTTATATAATGGATATTTCTGTGTTGTATTGTATAATGTATTTAAACACCCACAGACTGAATTGAAATGTTGAATTAAATTAGGTCAATTATAACTAGCACAGAATTGTAGTGACAGCTGGTGATTTTCAAGTTTATGGGGGCATAAAACCTCCCCCCTGATAACTCTATAAACTCTTTTATTAGAACTGAAAATGAAATGAAAAAAAGTTTCTGTCAACCTGATCTTAATCATGTTGTATGTTACACAAGTGCATTATGCACCTTTTATACACCTTAGAGTGGGGGTTTACTTAATTGCACAGGTAGTTAAAGGGACACTGAACCCACATTTTTTCTTTTGTGATTCAGGTAGAGTATGCAATTGTAAGCAACTATCTAATTTACTCCTATTTTCAATTTTTCTTCATTCTCTTGCTCTCTTTATTTGAAAAAGAATGCATCTAAGCTTTTTTTTTTTTGGTTTAGACATCTGGACAGCATTTTTTTTATTGGTGGATGAATTTATCCACCAATCAGCAAGGACAACCCAAGTTGTTCACAAAAAATGGGCCAGCATCTAAACTTACATTCTTGCATTTCAAATAAAGATACCAAGAGAATAAAGAAAATGTGATAATTGGAGTAAATTAGAAAGTTGCTTAAAATGTCATGCTCTATCTGAATCACGAAAGAAAACATTTGGGTTCAGTGTCCCTTTAACTCTTTCTCTATCTACATCACATATCCATAAACAGCACCCCCTGGTGTTTATTCAAAATAAAAACAACAAACATATGCATATATCTCTTTATTCCTAAATAGACATAGTGCACACTCATGAATATATGTAAGAATATATAATAAATGCAAAGCAATCAGAAGTATGGAGACCAATTAATTTCTTTATTCATGCCTATAAGATGTAATGCATCCAATTTAAAGAGCAAGTGCTGCTGCCTTCAGTTGGATGATTATAGGAGAAGGTGACTTACAGAGCCCTACAGCTTGCACTTGATATGAGGCATTGCTGATGCTGAGCACCTATGTTCTAAAACTCTATAAACTCCACCCCTTTGGCCCTTAGCCAGACAAAAAAAGAGGGTGGGAAAGAGTGCACAATAAACAAGAGCTCTTATAATGTAGCATTTATTCACACGGGAGTAACTATAAACATCAATGTTCGTTTCTCTCACTCTTTCCTCCCCTTTTATTTCTCTATAAACCCCATTTGTCTCTCACTGTCCTTTCCTATCTTGCAATCTCTATCATCTCACAATCCATGCTTTTATAGCTGTACATATTCTGACAATGTACAATGCAGGGAGAAAACTAGCACTTCCCTGTATGTTTACTAACTGCTTCCTTTTCTCACTGCTCCCCAGCATGTTTACTAGTTGTTTCACATGGTCTCCTGATAGGGTTGCCATCTGTCCTCCACAAAAATACTGGGCAATCTGTGACTGTGCACAGTGATCTGTGGTGGTCACATAATACCCTTAATCCTACAATGCATATTTTTCACAACTGAGCAGTCATTTTACCACTTGGCTGCCAGTAAAATACAAATAAATAATTGTAGCTGTTTTGGCTGAGAGTAACAAGTAAACATAAGTGATTTGACCCCCTTGACTATCCCTCGCATCTTTCTGCTCCATAATTGTATTATGTTGAGGCATAGGACGCCTTTTGCATTTAGCTAACACTCTTAGGGGTCGATTTATCAAGCTCTGTATGAAGCTTGATGCCGTTGTTTCCGGCGAGCCTTCAGACTTGCCAGAAACACAAATTATGATGCAGCGGTCTAAAGACCGTTGCTCCATAACTTGTCCGCCTGCTCAGAGGCTGCTGGCAGAAATCAACCCGATCGAATACGATTGGGTTGATTGACACCCCCTGCTAGCGGCCGATTGGCCGTGAATCTGCAGGGGGCGGCATTGCACCAGCAGTTCACCAGAACTGCTGGTGCAATGATAAATGTCAATAGCATATGCTGTCGGCATTTATCGATGTGCAGCGGACATGATACGCTAGATCGTATCATGTCCACTCGCGCTATGTTAAATATACCCCATAGACTTTAAAAAAAAATAATGAAGTGAAGTGTTCAGTATTTTTATGAAGGTTTTGCTGGACAGCCTTCTAAAATACTAGACAGTCTGGTTGAATACTGAACACTGGCAACCCTATCTCCTGCTAGCACTGCCTACTTGAAGAAAAAATAGCACTGTGGGACATCATGTGTTAGAATGACTATAATTCCCAGAATTCCCCAGTAGAAGTGGGATTTCCCACCCTAGCTATAACAGGAGGTTACATAAACAAGTGTTAGTGCTGTTTCATGAAGTCTTTTAAATGATTAATTTGTATTAAAAAATAGAAAAAATATTGGATGGAAAAACATTTAAAACAAAGAACGTGGCCTCCACTGTTTGATGGTATTTTCTTTTATAAAATAAAACATTCAGCTTTCTTCCAGCAGCAGGATGTTAGAGCATTTCCCACAACTTTAGAATTGTATTCAGATATACAGTAAAATAATATTTTGTGACAATTGTTATGTAGTTAAAGGGACAGTCTAGTCAAAATTAAACATTCATGATTCAGATAGGGCATGCCATTTTAAACAACTTTCCTATTTACTTTTATTATCAAATTTGCTTTCTTCTCAATGGTATTCTTTGTTGAAAGCTAAGCCTAGGTAGGTTCATATGCTAATGTCTAAGCCTTTGAAGGCCGCCTCTTATCTCTGGGCATTTTGACAGTTTTTCACAGCTAGAGGGTGTTAGTTCATGTGTGCCATATAGATAACATTGTGCTCACACACGTAGAGTTACCTAGGAATCTGCACTGATTGGCTAAAATGCAAGTCTGTCAAAAGAACTAAAATAAGGGGCAGTCTGCAGAGACTTAGAGACAAGGTAATCACAGAGGTAAAAATTATATTAAGATAACCGTGTTGGTTATGCAAAATTGGGGAATGGGTAATAAAGGGATAATCTATCTTTGTAAGCAATAACAATTCTGGAGCAGACTTGCCCTTTAATGTTATGTTAATGTTTTATTTCTGCCTTTTTACAGCTACTCCTACATCATTGGTAAAGAGACATGGATTGAGCGGTGGCCAAATGAGAAAGAATGTCAGACTGCTGAGTACCAACAGGCTTGTGAGGACATTACAGTTGTAGCTGAAAACCTAGAGCTTGGGGGCTGTCCTAACTGAATCTTATACTGTGAATGGTAGTCCTGTTTTATACACTAGTAAATGCAATATGTCCTTCAACCTCTATGATCCTTTTGTCATCTGTACTTACAAACACATATAGAGTAGAAATAAATGTAGCGGAATAATAAATAATAAAGTATTAGAAGAGGGGAAGGAATAAAAAATAGAGAAAGGCAAAGCGGCATAATCTCAAAATGCATTGTGGGGGATTAGTATTATTTTTTACATAAAAAGTGAAATTATTTTTAGGAATGTTTTTTATACGATCTGAATAATGTTTATGTAATAAACTGGAGTTATTACATTGTGCAAATAAAATAATAAACTGAACTTACCGAGTTAATGTCTTTTCTAAATTATGGTATTTGATGAGAATGGGAGCCAAGACAATGCCGCTGCAAAGTTGTGGTTCAAGTTTTCAAGTATAACGAGATGTTACCACCCATGACAATAAAACAACAAAAACAAAAAAATAACTGTTGTTGTGACAAATCTACTGTGAGTAAAAAAATACAAAAGAAAATCAAATTGCTATAAAAATAGACTAAAAATAAAAATTTGTGTTGCAATATTACACACAGTGCACAAAATATGAAATGATCAAACCGATATAAACTTAAATTGTATTTAATGAGTCCTTTTATTCAGTTCATCAGAATCTTCAATCCTCAAAAAGTAAAATAGAAAGAAAGGATCATAGCGCAATTATGTTTAAAATTTATCAAATCTTTTTTGCACACTTTTCTGAGCTACCTTTAGCTCAAAGTATAAAGCTCAATAGATAATCCTCTCAGGAATCCGGATCTTTCATAAAACATTTATTAAAACAGATTTAAAATGATATTCCAGTTTGCAATTTAGAGCAATACCAAGTTGAGAAAACAATTTCTGTGGTCTGTAAGTACTGAAATTGGGTGAACTACTCCTTCTAAATGATGTGTCCATTCCGTAAAAGCAGATTTGATTGCTAGGAGCTTTTTATTACCAATATCATCATTTATTTCTGCTAGATTTATCTGTCAAGAATAAAAGGCACATGGATGGAGAGCAGACACATGAAGAGAGAGCTCCTGCCATTCCAACTTGAAAAGTCACATTTAATTAATATTTGGGGCTAATTTTGGCAGGAGTGAGAATCATAATAATAAGGAGCACACCTATACGATTCCCCACTCTGCAGATGGACTGAATCGCCAACACTATCAACCAGCTACGAGAGAGCCTTTTCCCGCCTGGCCACACAAGGTTTAATAGCGGCTTTTGCAGTACTACTCAGCATATTTTTGAAAGCATGGAGGACAAATATTCTATTCTCTACAATTTACTGCTGGATTTAGATCTAAAAATGTTGGAGGGTTTTGAAAGCCTCATAGACATCCTGAGAGATACACATGTGGAGGCAGCCATTACTATACCGGAGACGCAGGCCATGACTAACATACTGAAGAGGGATGACTCCATAGAGAGGTACATTCCTGCACGACTACATACCCCGAGCTACATAATTAGCAAGCTCCAAATCAGTTAATTACTCCTTGATACAACTCCGGTGTGGTGGGAGTTGACCGGTTCTTACACTGAGTCAATTAATGAAGAAGCAGACCCTGAGTTACCGGATATTCTCAGGGTAAGTTCATCGCCTAGCGCAGAGACTACACTTTGTCCGTGCAACTCTACAGTCTTCTACAATCAAGACTCCAGATCTATTCCCCACAGACACCTCAGATGCACTAGATACTGAGGGGGAAAATGGAGAGCGCCAACTTTACAGTGCCTATGCTGAATTGCAGTCTCACAAGGCCTGGCTGGACACGCAACATCAGGAGTCACTCACAAGCCACGATCGAGTGTTCCGCCTCATTTCATTAACAGATAGCCCTTCAAGCATTAGATATTCTAGCCGGGACATTGAATGTGCTGTTCCCTGGACAGTAAGAGACTTATGTTTCATCCGTTGTGCTAATAGCTGGTTCGCAGATACTCCTACAGGGATCGGGTAAAACAGCAGAGATCCTTGCAGTGAGTGAGAGAAAATACCTTAGCTCTTTGGGGACTCACCTTCACCTAACTTATAACTAGAGACACATATTACTACTTTTATAGCCATGTGGGACACTAACATTAACGCTCCTGTTGACTTAGATCATGATAGCGTTATTCACATGGTAGCTGTTTGCTGAACATTTATATTGTCTGGTGTAACTTGAAACGACATGAAGCGCAGACCCATCAGCTAGTGCTTTAAGCATACATTTTTAATATAACTCTCAAACCTGTATAAGGCTCATGATATTGAATGCTAATTTTCCTTTCAAGTTTATAATGTTTATAGGTAATTACATATATAGCTATTATTCGTTATCTAGAGGTTTATCTTTAGTTATAACATAGATGTTTATAATAGCCTTTTAGGTGCCCTGACTTTACACTGGATCTACGCATACATGCTCTTTTAAGGGATACTCCCAGCTTCTACTACCTACATATGTAATATGAGTTATCTATAAACTCCATCTAAGTACCATCTTGCTGCTACTGTATGCTTTTCACTCAGAGATTATCTCCTCTGTGCTATATGCATCTGCATCATATCTAAGTATGATATTAGTTTTTAGCAGCGGTATGGATACAAGCAATAGTCATTCCAATGAGAACTGGTTAACTCTTACTGTAATATTAGAGATTAAAGAACAATACTATTTGTTTAATGGCTCAAATGCACAAACCATAGAAATGACGACCATAAGGTCTGCTGAGCTTTTTATTGAAATATTCAGAGTCAGCTAGACTGTATAATATTAGCCTATACCCTTTTGATAATAATTAGACTATAACCCCATAGCACTTGAATGACTCCTAATGTTTTTGATATTCCTTATGTTTGAAATTCTAGGGTATTCTACCCCAGTCTCTGTTTACTTATGCTAGTAACTGCTCTTATTGTTATGAATAATGGTACATAACTCTCTCTTACTTTGACATCCCTGTGTTAGTTGCTGTAGTGTGATATAATACCTATGATTTAGTACTGATTGCTCCTTCCTAACGCTCCAACGGGCACATCTGTTACACTAGCCTCACATACTTAAATCTCTGGACTGCTATATACCAGCATTTATTAAGTAGTATCTTATAATAGCAGTCTGATTTCTCATTATGTGTATATAATACCTTTCGGGAAAGGTACCTATTGCAGTTGTTTCACTCTTTTTAATATGGCCTGCAAGATTTATGTTTGTATGAGCTTAAGTATCATTGCCCTGTACTCAATTCATATATGGGATCACCTCCTACTCCGTAATCTCCTGCTATAGCATCCCTAGCCTGCTAACTATATTTTTACATATAGCCATACTAAATTGACAATCTGATATAGGGTTACCGGCAGCCTCTAAACTACCTTCTATATTTGGACATACTTTATAGGCCGATATTTCAAGCCTTTAGTTTAGAATGGTAATTATGATGCTGATTTTTTTTTTTCACTATCCAGCCTTACAAAGCCAGAATATACCTTAAAGACAAAGTAACACTGATAGAGTTTGTTGTATAGTGTACTAGTTTTTGTGTTTAGAATGGTTATACCCTTAGAAGTAAATTGGTATAATATATTATATTACACCTTACTTATGCATTTATATCTTTTATGTCCTACCTTCTTTAAATAATGTTACTAAGGTCCCAGTGTGACTGATATCACTAACCGTTAGCCTTGTAAATATACTATAGTTATGCCTATGTAATCACCTCGCCTAGTTTTTAAGTTACACACAAGCGAGACATGTAGGAGATAATATCTAAGGTTTACCCTCTGGAAACTCATGGCTTATACTTGTATCTGTCTGTCGGTTACATCATACTACTAAGTGGTAGTGATGTCGCAAACCTAAAATTTTTGGTTCGCGAACCGCGGACTCGAACTTCCGGTATTGTTCACGAACGCGCGAACCGCCATTGAATTCAATAGGCAGGCGAACTTTAAAACCTACAAGGACTCTTTCTGGCCACAATAGTGATGGAAAAGTTGTTTCAAGGGTACTAACACCTGGACTGTTTCATGCTGGAGGGGGATCCCTGGCAAAACTCCCATGGAAAATTACATAGTTGATGCAGAGTCTGCTTTTAAGCCATAATGGGTCTAAATCAACTAACATTCCCAAAGTGGCTGTCTCAAAACATCCCGGACAGAAGATAGATTGATAGTGATAGATAGGATAGATAGATATACATAGATTGATAGTTAGATAGAATCGATAGAAGAGAAATAGATAGATTTGTTAGATATATAATTACCCTAATAAATTCTAATAATCAAACATGCGTTCTTGGACCCAACTAGCTTGTGTCAATTAGTACTTTTCTTAGCACTTTAATCCCTGTTCCCCCCCCCCTATCGGGGGAGTTCTATATGGCCTGCCAGATTACCCTGAAAAATTATAATAATAAGACATGTGGTCTGCTACCTATTTTAACGAGGTTGTGTTTTAAGTACTACCATTCTTAGCACTTTAATCTCTGTAACTCCCCCTATTTGGTGAGGTCTATACGGCCTGGATGATTACCCATACAAAATATAATAATAAGACATCTGCTCTTGGTCTGCGACCCATGGTAATTATGTTGTGTTAATTAACAGAAATATGATTGCTGACAACAATTGGCTAGGTGGGCCTGGCTCACAGCAGGCTGCAAGGCAGGAGGAAAGTGCTATTCAATGGCACCAGCAAACTGACGATTCAAATCACAGCAACTATTACCAAAAATTTTAATTTTTAATTATTAGAATACTGTCATAACAAATATGATTGGTGTAAATATTTTTTAAGTAGGCCTGGCACACAGGCTTGGAAGGCTGTAGAAAAGTGCAATTCAAAGGCACGAGCAAACTGAGGGTTAAGATCATCAACAATAAAGATTTTTTTAATTGTAATTAGTAACTATACTGTGACAAAATATTTGGATTGGTGTAAATAGTTGGCAAGACGGCCTGGCACAAAAGGATGGCAGGCAGGAGGGAGATGCAATTCAAGGACACTAGGAGACTGATTACTGACAGTCTAAACAGTGATGATTGACAATTTTTGAAATACTGTTAACAGAAATATGATTGCTGACAACAATTGGCTAGGTGGGCCTGGCTCACAGCAGGCTGCAAGGCAGGAGGAAAGTGCTATTTAATGGCACCAGCAAACTGAGGATTCAAATCACAGCAACTATTACCAAAAAATTAAATTTTTAATGATTAGAATACTGTCCCAACAAATATGATTGGTGTAAATATTTTTTAAGTAGGCCTGGCACACAGGCTTGGAAGGCTGTAGAAAAGTGAAATTCAAAAGCACGAGCAAACTGAGTATTAAGATCATCAACAATAAAGATTTTTTTAATTTTAATTAGTAACTATACTGTGACAAAAAATTTGGATTGGTGTAAATAGTTGGCAAGACGGCCTGGCACAAAAGGATGGCAGGCAGGAGGGAGATGCAATTCAAGGAAACTAGGAGACTGATTACTGACAGTCTAAACAGTGATGATTGACAATTTTTGCAATACTGTTAACAGAAATATGGTTGCTGACAACAATTGGCTAGGTGGGCCTGGCTCACAGCAGGCTGCAAGGCAGGAGGAAAGTGCTATTCAATGGCACCAGCAAACTGACTATTCAAATCACAGCAACTATTACCAAAAAATTTAATTTTTAATTATTAGAATACTGTCACAACAAATATGATTGGTGTAAATATTTTTTAAGTAGGCCTGGCACACAGGCTTGGAAGGCTGTAGAAAACTGCAATTCAAAGGCACGAGCAAACTGAGGGTTAAGATCATCAACAATAAAGATTTTTTTAATTGTAATTAGTAACTATACTGTGACAAAAAATTTGGATTTGTGTAAATAGTTGGCAAGACGGCCTGGCACAAAAGGATGGCAGGCAGATGGGAGATGCAATTCAAGGAAACTAGGAGACTGATTACTGACAGTCTAAACAGTGATGATTGACAATTTTTGAAATACTGTTAACAGAAATATGATTGCTGACAACAATTGGCTAGGTAGGCCTGGCTCACAGCAGGCTGCAAGGCAGGAGGAAAGTGCTATTCAATGGCACCAGCAAACTGACGATTCAAATCACAGCAACTATTACCAAAAATTTTAATTTTTAATAATTAGAATACTGTCACAACAAATATGATTGGTGTAAATATTTTTTAAGTAGGCCTGGCACACAGGCTTGGAAGGCTGTAGAAAAGTGCAATTCAAAGGCACGAGCAAACTGAGGGTTAAGATCATCAACAATAAAGATTTTTTTAATTTTAATTAGTAACTATACTGTGACAAACAATTAGGATTGGTGTAAATACTTGGCAAGATGGCCTGGCACAAAAGGATGGCAGGCAGGAGGGAGATGCAATTCAAGGACACTAGGAGACTGATTACTGACAGTCTAAACAGTGATGATTGACAATTTTTGAAATACTGTTAACAGAAATATGATTGCTGACAACAATTGGCTAGGTGGGGGCCTGGCTCACAGCAGGCTGCAAGGCAGGAGGGAAGTGCTATTCAATGGCACCAGCAAACTGAGGATTCAAATCACAGCAACTATTACCAAAAATTTTAATTTTTAATTATTAGAATACTGTCACAACAAATATGATTGGTGTAAATATTTTTTAAGTAGGCCTGGCACACAGGCTTGGAAGGCTGTAGAAAAGTGCAATTCAAAGGCACGAGCAAACTGAGGGTTAAGATCAACACTAAAATTTTTTTTATTTAAATTAATAACTATACTGTCTGACTGTGACAACAATTATGATTGGTGTAAATAGTTGGCTAGACGGCCTGGCACAAAAGGCTGGCAGTGGCAGGCAGGAGGTAAATGAAATTCAATGGCCCTAGGAGACTGAATATTTGCAGTCCAAAAAATTATGTTTTTTTTTTTTTTATTACTGTTACAAGAATTGTGATTGGTGCCACTAATTGGCTACATGGGCCTGGCAGACAGGCTGGCAGATATGAGTCGTGGATGGTAGGTAGGGCAGTAATTTAACACAGTATGCTGTGTAAGTGACAAAAACACAGGACTGATAGAAAATTAAGTTACATTACACTAGCAAAATATTTTAAAATTTTAGATTTTAATATTAAAATTATGTTAAGAAGTGCAATGCACATATGACTCTATGAGTGGTCGCACTGGCTGGCTGCTACGTAGGGCAGCAATTATAACAACAGTATGCTGTGTAAGTCAGATAGACAGTTAGACACAGTCCTGATAGAAAATACAATTAGATTACACTAGCATAATGATTTAAAGACTTTTTTTTGGAAATTTTAAGAAAAAGGTTAAGCACATACATATGAGTCGTGGCTGATAGCCTTGGAAGGGCAGCTATTAAAAACAGTAGGCTATGTATGTCGGATACACACACGCCTGATAGAAAATACTATTAGATTACACTAGAAAAATGATTGAAATTATTTTTTTTGGGGGAAATTAAAAAAAGGTTAAACACATATGAGTCGTGGCTCATAGACTAGGGAGGGCAGCAAGTAAACACAGTAGGCTCTCTATGTCAGCAAAACACACAGGCCGGATAGAAAATTAGATTTGATTACACTAGCAAACAAATTTAAACTTTTTTTTTTTTATATTAAAATTAAGGTGAAAGAAAAATAGATATGAGTGCTGGGTGGCTGCCTGGCACAGACCAATTAACCAAAAGACTGAAAAAAAAGCGGTATATTAATGCTGAGTGAGCCTGACAGACACAGGCATGATAGTAAATGTAATTAGATTACACTAGAAAAATATTTTTTTGTGTTTTTTTTTAAATTAAAAATAATGTTATAAACGGATATTAACACTGCTGGCTGCTGGCTGGCACAGAGCAATGAACCAGAGTATATGCTGTGTGACACTGGCCTGATAGAAAATGAAAAAAAATTACACTAGAAAAATAATTATATTTCTCCTGTTAAGTGTAGTCAGTCCACGGGTCATCCATTACTTATGGGATATTAACTCCTCCCCAACAGGAAGTGCAAGAGGATCACCCAAGCAGAGCTGCTATATAGCTCCTCCCCTCTACGTCACACCCAGTCATTCTCTTGCACCCAACTAATAGATAGGATGTGTGAGAGGACTGTGGTGATTATACTTAGTTTTTATATCTTCAATCAAAAGTTTGTTATTTTAAAACGGCACCGGAGTGTGTTGTTTTCCTCTCAGGCAGAATTTGAAGAAGAATCTTCCTGAGTTTTTCTTTATATGATCTTAGCGGACGTAATTAAGATCCATTTGCTGTTCTCGGCCATTCTGAGGAGTGAGGTAACTTCAGATCAGGGGACAGCGGGCAGGTGCACCTGCAAAGAGGTATGTTGCAGTATATTATTTTCTAAGGAATGGAATTGACTGAGAAAATACTGCCAATACCGATATAATGTAAGTACAGCCTTAAATGCAGTAGTAGCAACTGGTATCAGGCTGATATGTATGTATGTTAACACTTCAGTATTCTGGGGAATGGCACTTCACTGGGGAAATACTGTATGCATATAACTTTTAGCCTAACTTGCAGTGTGAACGACTAGCAGCAGGCTTTTAATGACATTTCATAAGTTAGTTTTTAAACGTTTTGCTGGCATGTTAAATCGTTTAATTATCTGAGGTACTTGGTGAAAAATTGTTTTTGGGCGTTATTTTCCACATGGCTGTCGTTTGTTTTAAACTAATGCAGTTTACCGAGCTTCCCTCACTGTTGTATGTGAGTGGGAGGGGCCTATTTTGGCGCTTTTTGCTACGCATCAGAAATTCAGTCACAAGTCTGCCTTCTCTCTCTGCATGATCCAGGACGTCTCCATAGAGCTCAGGGGTCTTCAAAACTTGTTTTGAGGGAGGTAATCACTCACAGCAGACCTGTGAGGCTGTGCTTTGACTGTGATAAAAACGATTATATCTTTCAATTGTTATACGTTTTTTTCTGATATTAAGGGTTAATCATCCATTGCTAATGAGTGCAATCTTTTGCTAAAATTGGTTTTTATATCTAATCCGGTTTATTGTTATTTAACTGCCATTGTTTTTTTCTGTGCTTCTTAAAGGCACAGTAACGTTTTACATTTTGCTTGTAAATTTAGTTGAAAAGTATTTCCAAGCTTGCTAGTTTCATTGCTAGTTTGTTAAACATGTCTGACTCAGAGGAATCTCTTTGTGCAATATGTTCAAAAGCCAAAGTGGAGCCCAATAGAAATTTATGTACTAATTGCATTGATGCTACTTTAAATAAAAATCAATCTGTACATGTTGAACAACATTCACCAAACAACGAGGGGGAAGTTATGCCGACTAACTTACCTCACGTGTCAGTACCTGCATCTCCCGCTCGGGAGGTGCGTGATATTGTAACGCCAAGTACATCAGGGCGGCCATTACAAATCACTTTACAAGACATGGCTAATGTTATGACTGAAGTTTTGTCTAAATTGCCAGAACTTAGGGGTAAACGAGATCACTCTGGGGTGAGAACAGAGTGCGCTGATAATGCTAGGGCCATGTCTGATACTGCGTCGCAATTCGCAGAAAATGAGGACGGAGAGCTTCATTCTGCGGGTGACGGATCTGATCCAAATAAACTGGATTCAGACATTTCAAATTTTAAGTTTAAGCTGGAAAACCTCCGTGTATTGCTAGGGGAGGTGTTAGCGGCTCTGAATGATTGTAACACAGTTGCAATCCCAGAGAAAATGTGTAGGTTGGATAAATATTTTGCGGTACCGACGAGTACTGATGTTTTTCCTATACCTAAGAGACTTACTGAAATTGTTACTAAGGAGTGGGATAGACCCGGTGTGCCTTTCTCACCCCCTCCTATATTCAGAAAAATGTTTCCAATAGACGCCACCACACGAGACTTATGGCAAACGGTCCCTAAGGTGGAGGGAGCAGTTTCTACTTTAGCTAAGCGTACCACTATCCCGGTGGAGGATAGCTGTGCTTTCTCAGATCCAATGGATAAAAAGTTAGAGGGTTACCTTAAGAAAATGTTTGTTCAACAAGGTTTTATATTGCAACCCCTTGCATGCATTGCGCCTGTCACGGCTGCGGCAGCATTTTGGTTTGAGTCTCTGGAAGAGACCCTTGACTCAGCGACATTAGATGAGATTTCACACAAGCTTAAAACCCTTAAGCTAGCTAATTCATTTATTTCTGATGCCGTAGTACATTTAACTAAACTTACGGCTAAGAATTCCGGATTCGCCATTCAGGCACGCAGAGCACTGTGGCTAAAATCCTGGTCAGCTGATGTTACTTCTAAATCAAAATTACTTAACATACCTTTCAAGGGGCAGACTTTATTCGGGCCCGGTTTGAAAGAAATTATCGCTGATATTACAGGAGGTAAAGGCCATGCCCTGCCTCAAGACAGAGCCAAACCTAGGGCTAAACAGTCTAATTTTCGTGCCTTTCGTAACTTCAAGGCAGGAACAGCATCAACTTCCTCTGCTTCAAAACAGGAAGGAGCTGTTGCTCGCTACAGACAAGGCTGGAAACCTAACCAGACCTGGAACAAGGGCAAGCAGGCCAGAAAACCTGCTGCTGCCCCTAAGACAGCATGAAGTGAGGGCCCCCGATCCGGGAACGGATCTAGTGGGGGGCAGACTTTCTCTCTTCGCCCAGGCTTGGGCAAGAGATGTCCAGGATCCCTGGACGTTAGAGATCATATCTCAGGGATATCTTCTGGACTTCAAAGCTTCTCCCCCAAAAGGGAGATTTCATCTTTCAAGGTTGTCAACAAACCAGATAAAGAAAGAGGCGTTTCTACGCTGTGTACAAGATCTTTTACTAATGGGAGTGATCCATCCGGTTCCGCGGTCGGAACACGGACAAGGATTTTACTCAAATCTGTTCGTGGTTCCCAAGAAAGAGGGAACCTTCAGACCCATCTTGGATTTAAAGATCCTAAACAAATTCCTAAGAGTTCCATCGTTCAAAATGGAAACTATTCGGACAATCTTGCCCATGATCCAAAGAGGTCAGTACATGACCACAGTGGATTTAAAGGATGCTTACCTTCACATACCAATTCACAAAGAACATTACCGGTATCTAAGGTTTGCCTTCCTAGACAGGCATTACCAGTTTGTAGCTCTTCCATTCGGGTTGGCTACGGCTCCAAGAATCTTCACAAAGGTTCTGGGCTCTCTTCTGGCGGTACTAAGACCGCGAGGCATAGCGGTGGCTCCGTACCTAGACGACATTCTGATACAAGCGTCAAGCTTTCAAACTGCCAAGTCTCATACAGAGTTAGTACTGGCATTTCTAAGGTCGCATGGGTGGAAAGTGAACGAAGAAAAGAGTTCTCTCTTACCACTCACAAGAGTTCCCTTCTTGGGGACTCTTATAGATTCTGTAGAAATGAAAATTTACCTGACAGAGAACAGTTTAACAAAGCTTCTAAATGCTTGCCGTGTCCTTCATTCCATTCAACACCCGTCAGTGGCTCAATGCATGGAGGTAATCGGCTTAATGGTAGCGGCAATGGACATAGTTCCTTTTGCACGCCTGCACCTCAGACCGCTGCAGTTGTGCATGCTAAGTCAGTGGAATGGGGATTACTCAGATTTGTCCCCTACGGTGAATCTGGTTCAGCAGACCAGACTGGACAATTGTAACAACAGACGCCAGCCTACTAGGTTGGGGCGCTGTCTTGAATTCCCTGAAGGCTCAGGGATCATGGACTCAGGAGGAGAGTCTCCTCCCAATAAACATTCTGGAATTGAGAGCAGTTCTCAATGCCCTTCTGGCTTGGCCTCAGTTAACAACTCGGAGGTTCATCAGGTTTCAGTCGGACAACATCACGACTGTAGCTTACATCAACCATCAAGGAGGGACAAGGAGTTCCCTAGCGATGATGGAAGTATCAAAGATAATTCGCTGGGCAGAGTCTCACTCTTGCCACCTGTCAGCGATCCACATTCCAGGAGTGGAGAACTGGGAGGCGGATTTCCTAAGTCGCCAGACTTTTCATCCGGGGGAGTGGGAACTTCATCCGGAGGTCTTTGCCCAAATACTTCGACGTTGGGGCAAACCAGATATGGATCTCATGGCGTCTCGCCAGAACGCCAAGCTTCCTTGTTACGGGTCCAGGTCCAGGGACCCGGGAGCGGTCCTGGTAGATGCTTTGACAGCACCTTGGACCTTCAGGATGGCTTATGTGTTTCCACCCTTCCCGATGCTTCCTCGTTTGATTGCCAGAATCAAACAGGAGAAAGCATCGGTGATTCTAATAGCGCCTGCGTGGCCACGCAGGACCTGGTATGCAGATCTAGTGGACATGTCATCCTGTCCACCTTGGTCTCTGCCTCTGAGACAGGACCTTCTAATTCAGGGTCCTTTCAAACATCAGAATCTAATTTCTCTGAAGCTGACTGCATGGAAATTGAACGCTTAATTTTATCAAAGCGTGGATTTTCGGAGTCAGTAATTGATACCTTAATACAGGCTAGGAAGCCTGTTACCAGGAAGATTTACCATAAGATATGGCGTAAATACTTACACTGGTGCGAATCCAAGAGTTACTCATGGAGTAAGGTTAAGATTCCTAGGATATTGTCTTTTCTACAAGAAGGTTTAGAAAAGGGTTTATCTGCAAGTGCTTTAAAGGGACAGATCTCAGCTCTGTCCATCCTTTTACACAAACGTCTGTCAGAAGTTCCAGACGTTCAGGCTTTTTGTCAGGCTTTGGCTAGGATTAAGCCTGTGTTTAAGACTGTAGCTCCACCGTGGAGCTTAAACTTAGTTCTTAACGTTTTACAGGGTGTTCCGTTTGAACCCCTTCATTCCATTGATATCAAGCTGTTATCTTGGAAAGTTCTGTTTTTAATGGCTATTTCCTCAGCTCGTAGAGTCTCTGAGTTATCAGCCTTACATTGTGATTCTCCTTATCTGATTTTTCATTCAGATAAGGTAGTTCTGCGTACTAAACCTGGGTTCTTACCTAAGGTAGTCACTAACAAGAATATCAATCAAGAGATTGTTGTTCCTTCATTGTGCCCGAACCCTTCTTCAAAGAAGGAAAGACTTCTGCACAATCTGGACGTAGTCCGTGCCCTGAAATTTTATTTACAGGCAACTAGAGATTTTCGCCAAACTTCTTCCCTGTTTGTCGTTTATTCTGGACAGAGGAGAGGTCAAAAAGCATCTGCTACCTCTCTATCCTTTTGGCTTCGTAGTATAATACGTTTAGCCTATGAGACTGCTGGACAGCAACCCCCTGAAAGGATTACAGCTCACTCTACTAGAGCTGTGGCTTCCACTTGGGCCTTTAAGAATGAGGCCTCTGTTGAACAGATTTGCAAGGCTGCAACTTGGTCTTCTCTTCATACTTTTTCCAAATTTTACAAATTTGACACTTTTGCTTCTTCGGAGGCTGTTTTTGGGAGAAAGGTTCTTCAGGCAGTGGTTCCTTCCGTATAAAGATCCTGCCTGTCCCTCCCGTCATCCGTGTACTTTAGCTTTGGTATTGGTATCCCATAAGTAATGGATGACCCGTGGACTGACTACACTTAACAGGAGAAAACATAATTTATGCTTACCTGATAAATTCCTTTCTCCTGTAGTGTAGTCAATCCACGGCCCGCCCTGTTTTTTTATGGCAGGTCTAAATTTTAAATTATACTCCAGTCACCACTGCACCCTATAGTTTCTCCTTTCTCGTTTGGTTCTTGGTCGAATGACTGGGTGTGACGTAGAGGGGAGGAGCTATATAGCAGCTCTGCTTGGGTGATCCTCTTGCACTTCCTGTTGGGGAGGAGTTAATATCCCATAAGTAATGGATGACCCGTGGACTGACTACACTACAGGAGAAAGGAATTTATCAGGTAAGCATAAATTATGTTTTTTGGGTTAGTTAAATTTAAACTAATGTTGTTAGGGAGATATCAGTGGTGGCAGTAGTCACAGCATATGCTGTGAGCCTTAAACACACAGCTGAAAGCCAGGCAAATGCTAATTAAAAAAAAAAAAAAAAAAAAAAACGGCACGAAATATAGCCCTAAAAAGGGCTTTTTGGGGTGCTGTGCTTGCAGCAGAGATGAGTGGAGTCCTTCTGGACTGTAAATACACTAGCCTAGCTATGTTTTTCCTATGAATGTCAGGAGCAAAAACATAACACGTCCTATCATTTAAAAAGCAAGGTCGTTATGAGTCTAAAATGGCGGATTCCGAGTAGCTGGGAGTGTCTGTGAGGGAGTGTCTGATGTTGATTGGCTCTAATGTGTCAGGCGGCTGTGACATAAAGGGTCAAAGTTTCCACAATGATGACACATAGGGGCGGATCGAACATCGCCATGTGTTCGCCCACAAACGCGAACGCGAACAACCTATGTTCGCTGTGAACCGTTCGCGGGCGAACAGTTCGGGACATCACTACTAAGTGGCATTAATGACCTCCCAAAGTTTTAATGACATTCTTGGTTGTGGCAGATGGCAGATGATAGATGATAATAGACACATGAGACTATCAATGATACGTGAAATCTCACTAGTATGCATTGCTACTATGCTAACAGAACAGGCCATACCTTACTCTATACATACAGCTCTCTTATATACTCTCATACTATATTATGCTGCAAAATATCATAGGATTCACGCAGTCCTCTTATCCTACAGCTAACTCTCTGTATACTACCTCAGGGATCCCGCCATGCTCCTTACATAACCTTTATATGTATAGCTCCGCTCCTCCACCCCTTCCCTCATCTACATAGCGGTGCTTACACACTGAAATCCCCCCCCCTTAGTATACACTCATTGTTTCTCTTCTAGAAGCTCCTAGTGAGCTGTCCACCTGACCATCAGCTATCTTTTGCACTTCTGGCCCTATTGGCCTAAAACTGTGTTTCTAAATTGTCAGTCATTTATGCTATGTATTGCAAAATCGAGGTTTCATTAGCCTGTCAATATTGCATTTCATAATTGCTGAAATGTTTTACTTTATTATGTTTGTATCTTTTTATTTATCAAAGGGCGTACTATGTTTTATGTTTGTTATGTAAAACCTCAATAAAAATATATTTAAAAAAAAAAAAAAAAAAAGCACATGGATGTAGCAGCGTCTTAGGCTGTGTACGCTGGGAGAGGATTGCACCAACAGCAGAATCAGAGGCATCAAACTCTACAACAAAAGATAATTCTGGGTTTGGATGAACCAAAACAGGGGCAGAGGTAGGCTCTATAGTATCTGATAAAAACATTACAACTTAACATGCAATATTTTCTGGTTTAAAAGTTAGTTTTACTGATACAGCTTGAAAGGAGGGATGTGCTTTCTTGCACTTTCATGTGTAACTGTGATGCTGGGAGCCTATTGTGCATTCTGAACAAAATAATTTTCTGCAAGGCCAAAAGCAAAGAATCAGCAGTATTTTTAGCCAGATAGGGTTCAGCAGAGCTCCATCATTTGCTAAACTTCCTAGTGCAAGTTTCCAGCTTAAAGGGATATGAAACCCAAAATTTTTCTATCATGATTCAGATAAAGCATGGGATTTAAAAAAAAAACTTTCTGGGGGCGGAGCTTGTTCAGCTATCGAGTGATCGCATGGCACCTTAGCTCTGTGACAACTTCTCTACAAACCTGACTGCCTGACGGCTCGGATTAGCTTAGAAGCACACCAAGAATATACTTAATGTTGGTGTCCAGAGCTATGGAGATGATAAGCTTAACTTTTTTAACCTGGCTATACTGAAACTATCTGGGAGCGGCCATCTTTACACATGTGTGGCGACTCATCATTGTACAAGTAAGCACACAGAATGTCTCATATGGCGCTGATATCACAGCTTCAAACAGCAGAGATATTATGGAAATATACTGGAGGGAGAGCCAGCTCTGAACTTTGAACAGTACATAACTCCCACGGCACATAAAATGAAGATACCCAGATCGTGTCCACCATATTGGATTCACATAACGGACACACACTGTCGCTTGAGAGGATTTTTCAAACAGCGTATCATCTAGGCTCTGAAGGATGCATTGGAAGGATCTCGTCTAACCCCATAGCTCTACCGGCTCTTTCACTGGTCTAGCATAGCCTACACGTATGCAGTCACATAGCTATACAGCTTACTTTGCAAACACTGTAAGCAGTGCAGAATCGCTTGAAATTGTGATCATATATATTTAGAAGGACCCCATGGCACCTTATCTCTTCTTACTAAACGAGTTAACAAAGCTGCTCAAAGAACATTATGACTCTATGGCCGTAACTCTGACAAATGCATTTTCTCCTCTCTGCACAGATCTTAATAACTCTGCTACAAGTTCCACATTACGGTGTCGTATGAGTGACAGTGCTTTGGGGACTCAGAACCTGCCATCAATCTACCTTGACATTACTGAAGATCTTAGCAGCGTAGAGTCTATTCTGATAGAGCCTTCACAAGTATCTAGGCTGCCAAGGCTGAGACATGCAGCCACGACTCCAGTTTCCAGTCTGAGAGATATCATATTGAGCAAATCTACAGAATTGTTTGGCTTTTAAGAATTCTATGTGCGATTCCCTACTCATACAGCAGTACTCCGCACTGCAAATGTGAGAATTGGCGTAGGCTGAGCCTTTTTTTTTTCTTCTCTTTCTACACAGAGTTAAGACTGGCCATATTGTCAACTGACTGGCTAGTGAAGTTTTGGATTTTCAATTACCTTTTGATAACATTATGAGAGTTTTTCCTTTCTGTTGCTCGACTGCTTTAGTTTAAAAAAGGGAAAAGGAAGGGGAAGAAAAAAAAAATGTTAACTTTGAAAAAACAACCAAAAAAAAAAACAGATTTAAAATTAAATCTATCAGGGAACATACAACCATTATTTTGGGGTGAATACCGGTAATGTGACTATACAAACTCTGTCCTCAATGGGAACATATAATACAATAGCCGTTACAATCACTACTCTGACTCTGACTTTGGATTAGGTCTCTAGTAGCTTTACACATTTGGTTCCTGCAATTTTTGCACATTCTTGGTTTAATGGGGGCTATTGGTGATCAACATTTTTCAAAACTTACCACGGATTTTCAGTCTGTTGCAGGTCCCAGGTGAATCAGGTTTTCCTCTAGAATTGTCCTTTTTTTTTTTTTTTTTTAAATAATTTTTATTGAAGTAAAAAACAAATACAATAAACAAAGGGTATGCCCCGAAACATTCACAGATAACTGTATATACAGCACAGTTAGAAAAGCAATGTATTCAAATAATCCTAGTGTTACTATACATTGTGGGCAAACTTATAGCTAGACTTCAGTTTTGTTATTGAGTATCATGAAACTAATATAAGCGAGAATGGTCCTCTCTTAACCAAATAAAGAGAAAATTAGAGTATCTGTTCAATTAAAATTAGGGTTAGGGAGGAGGTAGCTCAATAATTTTATGGGGAAGGGGGAATACAGCGGGCAAGAGCCTCTCAGAATAAAGTAGGGGAGGGGGAGGGCGGAGCCAGTTAGTATGTATACAGAAACAAATTTAGACATAGCTGTGTATCAGTCATTGAGGGATGGGAGTATAAATAGGTTGCTGGTCAACCATGAGACGCTAAGCTTAATCTCTCTGAGTTAGTATATATAATGTATTCTAAGTTAGGTCCTAATACAGATCCTCTGCTGAAACATAAGAGCACCTTACAACTAAAGCCAATGTAAGGATAATGAGGGTATATAATTGGCTCCCTATTTATGATACATAAAAGAGACATCAGAATGAGAGCTACACTGGAGCGATATTATCTACTTACCCCATATATCTAATACCTCACAAAATAATAGAGCAAATACTAACTTCACATGATAAAATAAACTGTAAGAAAAAGAGAGGAGTACAGGCTTTTCAAGAAATAATAGCTAGTTATTCTCTAAACCAGCCTAGATTATAAGAGCAAGCCTTGGAGAATATACATACGAAACCACATTGTGCAGTAACCTCAATTTATATGTTAATCATAAACATAAGTATGGTAATATTTCTAAGCAGTAGAGCTGTCATTTATGTGGACGCACTAGGAATTGTATAGGTTAAGCATCTAAACACTGATCAACCAACTTACACTAATATAATAAAACCTGTCCAGGAGAAATAACTTCTTAGGATATACACGAGTGGGGATAACAAAGCTCACTCTGACATGAAATTAGATTCTACTTCCCTCAACTAGAATATAGTATATATGTAATGGGCTGTTTATGAGCTGACTGCTTTAGCTATATGATTACTTACTTAAATGACACCCTTAAAAAGGACATGGTATACTGTACTATATAGAAGGTAGCAGTGCTGTGTATAATAATAGAGTGCTAAATGAAGTAGAGAATATTAGTATTCAATATATAACTGTAGAACAGCTACTTAGAAAGCTAAACTAACAACAGTGCTGCATTTTTCCCACTAACAGGTAGATTGGTTCTTATTGATACTAAGCGAATAGATAACGCAAATTTTTAGCCCTACAATAACAGTGTGCATGAACAAACATTATGAAACAACATGTAACATAGCATTCAGCACAAGGCTGCAAATAATATCTGTATCCCAGACTTATTTAGGTCAATTCTGGCTGTTATAGTTTGTTGCAGATTAATCTAGCGTATTAGAAACCGTCAAGATACCCCTGTGTTAGGTGTCTCTTATAAGTATATGGAAGGGGCATGTAAAAATACTCTTGTCTCTTGTACATAGGTAGTAGGACTTAAACATTAGTATTATAACATAGAGAGTTGATAGTAAGAATAAGGGAAAATATCACTCATTAAGTTTGGGAGGACTATTATCTAATGCTCAACATCAAACTTTAAGTATCTCAGTAGAGCTGCTTAAGGTAGTAGGTAAGATTTGGACTATTAGTATGGAGCATAGAGAATTGACAGCGAGTCTCCTAACTCTGCAATAACTATGGTATGAGCCAAAGATGCTAGACCAGAGGCAATCTATTGCATCAGCAGCGATAGGGCATATGGTAAGCAACAAATAGCCTAGGAAAAATATATACACTGTTGGTGAACATTACTGTGGCAAGATAGTGTCCCATTAATTATAGAACAATTTAGGTACATAAAAATAATATAAACATTACTGTGGCTAAAAAAGTACAATTTAGTCTAGGTTTATAACAAAAGAAAAGTGTCAGCGCCACAACCAGAAAACATGCAACACAGGGAAGAACTAGAGCCCTGTATAGGCATCCAAAGAGGTTTATCTCATACTCACAGTTGGGGTTGGTCAAAAAATAGAAAAAGAGAACATCTAGTTAAGCCCTTTGATCTGTCCTTTAGTGTTAGAGACCTCAGCCGATGCCCTCCTTTGTATAGAGGTTTATAAGATCTGGGTAGTCAGATGTGTGAGAGTAACTTTGTAAGCAGGGATCATGGCGCTGAGAAAGAATCAGACATTTCCCACTCCATACGCTAGAAATCCACACATGAGTGAGACATGTAGAGCGGAGACCTGTATTCCCCTGCTTGGGACCAAGGAAGTATCCAGTGCATGACTGAAGCCTCAGGGCCTTTGTGGTGCGACTGGGCCACTCGGGGGCTCCTTGTGTGGGATAGAGTATGTTCAGTAGTGATCGGGTCAAAACGAGCTGCTGCAAGTGTCCTCTGATTGCTAATGGTAGACAGCTTGGCTCTCTGTGGAAGCATTGGCATCTCTTCTGCAAGGTGAGAGATACTGGGATTTGGTAACCATCCCTCTAGTGAAGACTTGTGATGAAGGGAGCTGGGGGCCTCTTGTGCAGTCATGCGCTCCGCCATATCTCTCGCGTCAACAGCGATCTCCCAGACCCGGGGGCCGGCCGCATCCCCCGTGGCCCGGGCAAGTGAAAAGGCTGTGGGATCGGCAGATGATAGAGACTCTGATGAGTGCTTGATGACTGTGCCCTCTAGTAGCAAAGAAGCCGGTCTTAGTCGGGTCTCCATTCTTCCCTTTTCTGGGGTCTCTACAGCATCGCAGTTTACACTAGGTAACCATAGGTCAGTCTTCCTGGGCCACTTCTCTTGCGGTTCAGATATGAGATCAATCAGCGACATTATATCCATAGCTAGGCATTGAAAATGCTGCTCAAAAAGTCGGTGAGTCTTCTGTTCCCATGCCTGTAACGCCTCCATGTTAGGAAGGTTAGTTGTAAGTAGATGGGATTTAGTGGCTCCACGTGGCAGATTTGAGTGAGGTGTAGTGATGAAAATACACAATTAAAGCATGCCATACATTGCTCGTAGTTTGGAGTAGTCAGTATCTATGTTCAGATGAACAGTAGAGTAATTTCAGGCTTTTAGATAAGGATTATTTCTTAATTTTATAGTTGAAAGCCTGGAGCTGCTCTGAAACACGTCTGGCTGCTTAAGCAGTTGGCTCCGCCCCCCCTAGAATTGTCCTTTTAAAAATTATTCAGACCTCATAATGCTGCCACCACCATTCTTTGCTCTAGAGTGATTATTGGTGTTAGCTTTGCATCATTGATAGGCCTAGATTACATAGAGAGCACACTCGATAGCTCTGGGTGCTTTATCTTCCACTCAGCCTCATGCAAAGAATATCCCACAGGGCTCCATTTAAGAAGCTTTGCTTTGGAGCGCCTTCAGATTGCTGCTTCTTAAACTATAAGCCAACTCTTAACTGGCATTTTTCAATCCCCCTAGACTTGTCCAACCAGAGTTGTTAATAGCACCTGCTGTATTGCGCTCAAGTGATGTTAATGCACTACAGTGCTACATTTTTTGTGCTTCACTTGTAATTGGGGCCCTTTTTGTAATGTTGGTGGGATATTTCCTTATCAGACCAATCAAGGCCAGTAGTCTTCTTATCCAAGGCATCAAGTGGAAAGATAAGGAAAAATCCCAGAACTAAGTATAACAGTTTGAAGGAATGAGGAAGTACAGGAACAGTGGACATCACAAGCTGCAAGGGTTAATGAGGAGCAGGTCACAGGCCTGAGTAGGATACAGAAGTTAGCAGACAGTACTATGCCCCTGAGAAACACAAAAGTAAAAGAATTGCTTGCTCACCAGGCAGTGCAGGGTTCAGTGAGAAGAGGCAGTCCAATGTTTCTGAGAATCAAAGGGTTAAGCAAAAGAATAGTCACTAGGAAATGCGGGATTCAGTAACAAGCAGGCAGACCAATCTTTCTCAGTATCCTGAGTATCAAAAGGGTTAAGCACTAGAATGATCAATAGGCAATGCAGGATTCAGTAAGCAGGCAGTCCAATCTTGAGTATCAAAAGGGTTAAACAGTAGAATGTTTAATAGGCAATGTAGGTTTCAGTAAAAAGCAGGCAGTCCAATCTTTCTGAGTATCAAAAGGGTTAAAGTGAAAGTCAGCCCACGGCAGAATGTTGTTTTCTAAGTGGTGACGTTTTCACCTCTTCTTAGCAAACAGCGTGCGGGAAATCCGGCTCCACAGGGTGCCAAGCCTGATTTCCCGCACGGCTTTTGACTAAGATGTGAAAACGTTGCCTCTTAAGCAAAACAGCATTCTTTTGTGGGCTGCCTGAGCAGGCAGCTCAGTCCGGTGAACGATTGGAACAAATAAAGGAGCTTTCTGCATGAAGTATTTATACATTGATGGGTATATATTATATATATTATGTTATATGGATAATTTGAAACTCACATACTAATCATATTGAGGGTAGCCTTAAAATTTGTATAAAATGTTTATAATGCAGAACACAGTATTCCATAGCAGCATTCCACAAGTTTCTTTTGTATAAGTTGTAACATATGGTTCTAATATAAGATCCTCTCTACATATGCTTATATGGGCATATTCTGTTATGTGCTATAACAACATTCTTATTTCTTGTGCGCCCCTTACCCAGATGTGAAGCTAACTACGTTTTTTATATATTTCCTGTGGCCCCATGTGTGACGTAATATTCATTATATATTCATTGTACATACTGCGAATAAACGGAATTAGTGAGAGAGACTTTGTGCCTGTGTCATTCTTGTTCAGGGCCCTGAAGAGAACGTGTGCTGCACCCTTATTAGCCAGAGCTAAGAAACAAACAAAATTACCGTACAAGCTGGTGTCAGAAGTGGGATGGAACAAAGGATCTCTTAATGTAAGGTGAACAAAGTCTTTTTATTCTGACCCTTTTCTCTTACCACGGAATCCTTAAAAGTTCCACCCACATGGGAATAGTTGGGAAATATATATGTGAATCTTTGGTAGATTCTAACTATTGTCTTTGGTAGACTAAAAAGAGGAATAGTAGATTTCTTTGGTAGAAATCAGGTTAAATATATATATGAATCTTTGGTAGAATTTAATTATTAAGTCTTTGGTAGATTAAAAACAAAAAGGGGAATAATAGATTTCATTGGTAGAAATCAGGTTATATAAAGTCTGGCTGAAGGGTTAAACCACACATTCTCTTCCTGTTTGCTTTTGAAATATGTTCTGTTGCTAACATTGCTTTAAAGTTATAAGATAAATACTGCATTGCTTATATGAATTCTTATGCTACTTGCTTTTTAAATATGCTGTATGCCAAAATACTGTTTATTGTATAAAGTGTTAAGGAAGTAAAATACTGCTTATTGTATAAAGTATTAAGAAAGTAAACTGTTGCTAATATGTATTGCTGTTTCTGAATGTTAGTAAAATGCTAAATTTTTTCTGGTGAAGGGTGACCTTTGACCTAGAGATAATTAAAGCCAGAGACTACTGAAAGAAACAGCATAGTGATACTTTTTTTCTTTCTCTTGTTGTAAACTCAAGCATTTAAGCACAACAACTGGTAACAGAGTACAGCCATTCTAGTTAATGTGTTTTTTGTTTTTTTTTGCAAAAAGATTCAATAATTAATTGCTCAAAGGTAAAGGTATTGCATTTTTTTATTTTTATTATATTTTATTATTTTTTTTTGTATTGTATTATATTTGGTTGTAAAGTTTTAAAGGATAAGTTAGGAGTTGAGAATGGGCAAATCCCAGTCTAAACAATTTCCATCACCTAGGCCAGGAGAAACATGTAAAGATTATGTAGGAAGGGTGTCGCCCGATGGATTTATGTATATTGATACGTGGGTTCAGAATATGGCAGACTGGACAGAAGCTATGAGAAGCTCTGCCTCTGATCCATTCCCCAGAGAGGGGGATAATGATAAATTTCATATGAATATGGTAAAAGGGTTGTGTCTAGGTGAAGAAGAGGCATTTACATGTTATAAGGGTGACCCAGGGTGGGATATGAATTATATGAAAAAGGGTGGGGAAAATTGGCTGACTGTTGCTCCATACTGGCAATATATTGATATAGATGGGAATAAAAAGAAGGGTAAAAGTGGGAAGCAAAGACAGACAGTATATTCACCCCCCTGCCCCATATAATGCCCCTCACCTACCTTTGCCATCATATACTGTATCCTAGGCTCCCATCCCCTAGTGACAAAGATACCATTGCTATTGCCTCTGCTCAGGTACCCCAGGAATGGACCTTGCCAGGACCTTCTGTAGCTCCCCGATACCAGGTCACTAAACCCCCAATTATGCTCAAACCCCCGATTAAGGTTGAACCAGTAACACTTTCCTACCCCCTACAATAACCCCACAATATAGAAGAGAGAATGAAAAAGTAGAAGGGGAGGAGGCAGCTGAACCAGAAGCTAGTATGCCATTTCTTACTGTGGGAGACCAATTAATTATTAAACCTTTGTCCCCGGGTGAATTAAGGGAAATTACCAAGGGAGCCCCAAACCCCCGTCAACATTCATCAGCTTGTATTATGTATTTAAAAAGAATGTTACAATGTCAAAACTTGACACAGACAGACATAAGAATTATCATTGATGCACTTCTAGATTATGACCCTGAATCAGGTTGGGAGTGGGGTAATGTAAAGAGTATTAGTAAATTGAGTCGTGATTCAACAATTAACTATGCCCTAAACACACATGAGTGACTTGACGAAATGTGGACAGAATTAAGTATAGAAATGCATAGAATATGGAAGGATAAACAAAGTATGTCAATTGCATTAGTGTCAAAAAACGAAAGGGTTAACTGCGCAAAAAAGGAAACTATTAAACCTGTGATAATAAAGAGGAAACTCCCAACCTCAATTGCTAAAGTGATTCGGATAGAATATATATGGACTCTGAAAAGAGACCACAAAATTCAAAAAACACAGGCGCTAAAACAGCTTAAAATAGGCAATGAAAACGTGATTTTTAAAACATATAGTGCAATATATATATGCTTGCAAATAACAACACCCAGTGCGGACTGGAACAACAAAAGATGTGTGAACAAAGAGAAGTGTATAAAATATATATTTAATTACATAAGTGAAATGAAAATATTAAAATATTTATACATACAAAGGCGCTGATCAGGCGCAATATTGAAGTGTAGCATACATTTTAGCGATGATGTGATACAGAAAAAAAATGATAATAGAACAACGTGAGAGGTTTAGTATTTCCAGTATGAGATTCGATGCGATGATTATTCCAGATGGCCCAGACTTTAAAGGAAGATATGTGTCTTCAATGGGAGCTGGAACGAGATGAGGAAGACCAATAAACGACAGAAAAGGCAACAAAATAAGGTTTTCACTTTTACTTACACCGGAGGTCGGTGGTTGAATCCTGCAAGTTCCTTTTCGTGGCGTTAGACTCCAAACCACAGCGGGCAGCAAAAGTAAATCCAGCAGAATATGCAAACTCCTTTGCACAGGTAGCTGGAAAAGATGCACCTACGGAGGCCGGAAAGAGACAAAAACAGAGCACAAAAGAGCACCTTATTTTGTTGCCTTTTCTGTCATTTATTGGTCTTCCTCATCTCGTTCCAGCTCCCATTGAAGACACATATCTTCCTTTAAAGTCTGGGCCATCTGGAATAATCATCGCATCGAATCTCATACTGGAAATACTAAACCTCTCACGTTGTTCTATTATCATTTTTTTTCTGTATCACATTATCGCTAAAATGTATGCTACACTTCAATATTGCGCCTGATCAGCGCCTTTGTATGTATAAATATTTTAATATTTTCATTTCACTTATGTAATTAAATATATATTTTATACACTTCTCTTTGTTCACACATCTTTTGTTGTTCCAGTCCGCACTGGGTGTTGTTATTTGCAAGCATATATATATTGCACTATATGTTTTAAAAATCACGTTTTCATTGCCTATTTTAAGCTGTTTTAGCGCCTGTGTTTTTCAATTGCATTAGTGTGCAAACAGAATACAAAGGAAACAGTAGTAGAATTTCTTAAGCGTTTTTATAAATGCTGGAAGGAAGAGACTGGAATGGAATCAGGAGATGCAATGGGCTCTCTGAAGGTCCAGACTTGCATTAGTAATATGCAACCTCAGCTTTCTTTGTTGGTGAAACAACTTGTCTCTGATTTGCCGGAGTTGACTCCAGCAGAATTCTTGAAAAGAATTCATGAAAAAGAAGGGGCAGGTTGTTTTGACATCAGGAAATTAGAGGGAATAAATGCTGCTTTTTATCAAAAGCAGAGTTTACAACATTGTGATCCATTCCAAGCCAGGGAAAGAGATAATACAGGGAGTAATAGAATGTATGTGAGAGGTAGAGGGAGAGCTAGAGGAAGAGCTAGAGGGAATTGTACTTCAAAAAGAACACATTGTTTTAACTGTGGAAAACAGGGACATTGGAAAAATGAATGCCCAAAACCCCCTAATAATTCTGCCCCCCCCTTACAATCCCCGACAGTATAACAGACAGCCTTACATAGCCCCTGCACCCATGGAGGCACCCAAACACAACATACAATGGCCATAGGGGTGCCAAGAAAGTAGCACTCCAATTTTTCCAGTGGTGTGAACAAGTTATCATGAGCAACCATACTTAGTCCTAGAAGTGGAAGGTGAACCCCTACCATTTCTAGTAGACACAGGAGCTACATGCTCTGCCTTATGCTCAGATATGTATGATGGCATTACTGGAAATTCTGAACCTTCTCTAGGGATTAATGGAGTGCTGACTCAGACTCACATCACACCGCCACTTGAAGTTAGGGTACCCTGTACTGGCCAATACCTTTTACACCCATTTTGTATTATAACTGGGTGTCCCCTTAACCTTTTGGGTCGTGATCTTATGTGTCCCCTTGGAGTGAAAGTAGCTGTCACTAGACAGGGTGGGTTAGACGTGAGTCTAGGGTCCACTAACCTGTGTTTTTAAAATGACATATTTACAGAAGTCCCATCCTCTGTATGGGCATCTTCAAAACTTGACATTGGTTTAGTTCAGTGTACCCCATATAAAGCCAGATTAAAACCTAATACTACTCTAGTGTTTATTAAACAATATCCATTGTCTAGAGAAAAGAAAGAAGGGATAAGACCCATGATAGAGGAATTCCTTAAACAAGGAATCCTCCGTCCAGTAGTTTCTTCCTATAATACCCCCATAAATTTGATCCCAAAGAAAGACAATGAATATAGGTTAGTACAAGACCTAAGGGCAATTAATGAAATAGTAATCCCAATTGCCCCAATAGTCCCAGATGTTACAACTTTACTCACAGCCATTCCACATGATGCCTGTATATTTACAGTCATTGATTTAGCTAACGCATTCTTTTCGGTCCTGAGACACAGCTACTTATGGCTTTTTATTATGATGGGCATCAGCTTACCTGGACACGCCTTCCTTAAGGCTATGTGGCCTCACCTGCGGTCTACTCGCTGGTGCTCCAACGTACCTTGCAGTCATGGACACCCAGCCAAGGTTCCGTCCTCCTTCAGTTCGTTGATGACCTACTGTTGTGTAGTCCTAACCAGGAGGCAAATACAGTAGATACAATAAGTCTGTTAAAACACCTTGCTGCTTAAGGTCATAAAATAGCAAAACATAAGCTACAAGTAGGAGTGACAAAAGTGGATTACCTTGGTTTTGTGCTATCCCAAGGCCACTGGTCCATTAGTCCCAAACGAATCCAAGCGATTCAACAGATCCCAAAGCCAGTTACTAGAAAGGACATGCTCACCTTTCTAGGTATGATTAATTATTGCAGATAATGGATTCCTGAGTGCTCCCATCATGATTCCATTCTAAGGCAAGCCACAAAAGGGGATAGCCCTGAACATATACAATGGACCACAGACATGACTAAATCCTACATAGCTCGGAAGACTAGCATTATTAGTGCCCCTGCTTTAGGACTACCTGATTATTGTAAACCATTTCACTTGTGTGCGAGGGACAATTGTAAAACCATGGCTGCTGTCTGTGCCCAAGAGCATGGTAGAGGCAATATGCGTCCCATAGCTTTCTTTTCCAAAGTAGTTCCAATACCGGTACAAGGGATGCTGGCATGCCTCCGAGCATTGGCAGCTTGCGCAATGGCTTAGAGATGGTTGAAACAATCACATTAGGCCATCCAATAGTACTACACACTAGTCACCAAGTTTTACATCTTGTAAAAAATGTCACTACCCAACACATGACTTCTCAAAGACTTTCTGGTTATGAATGTATATTATTGAATAATACAAATCTGACTATTAAATATAGTAGTGTATCCTCAGGGCCAGCTCAAATACTTAGCGCCTTACAGGCTCACCAGACTTTCCAACAGACCATGATTGTATAGAGGTAATACACCACATTACCACACCAAGACCTGACTTGATGGATAAACCTTTTGACCATGCTGATAATGTGTTTGTTGATGGTTCTTGTTCCCGACCTAGTGACGGTATTTATAAGACAGGCTATGCCATTGTGCAAATACCAGACATTGTTCTAGACGCAGGCCCCATTCCTTATCCTTCTGCACAAGCATGTAAATTGTTTGAAAATAAATCTGTTAACATTACACTGACTCTCGCTATGCTTTTGGGGTTGTGCACGATTTTGGTATGATATGGAAACAACGTGGTTTTGTTTCAGCAGATGGCAAGACCATCTCTCATACAGACCTGATTAATGACCTTTCAGAGGCCATACAACTCCCAAAGGACATATCGATCATACATTGCCATGCACATACACACAAATCTGACCCTATTTCCTTGGGTAATGGGCTTGCAGATAAAACTGCTAAAGAGGCTGCTTATGTTTCTCATACACCCGGATCCACCATCCGTATGTATGCTGTTTTAGCCCCACCTTCATGTCCTACAAACCATATGCTTCTTGAACTCCAGGGACATGCCACTCCTAGTGACATATCTTTCTGGACTACTAATGGGTTAACTTTAGATGAGAATGGTTTGTTTTCTAAAGAGGGGAAGGTGGGCATACCGGTAAGCAGTGCACCACTCTTTATAGCACAAGCCCATGGTGTTGGACACCTAGGTATAAAACCAAAAACTAACTTGTTGAAGCAATCTTTCTACATTAGAGGTATAGGTGATCATTGCAAGGCATATATTAATAGATGTGTATATTGCTTATAGACCAATGCAACCATCCCCAATAAAGCCCATCATGACCACTTACCCCCACCTACAGCCCCATTCACACATCTACAAATTGATTTTACACACATTCCAAAAACTGGCACTAAACAACTATATTTACTTGTAACAGTTGACCAATTTTCTACGTGGCCAGAAGCTTTTGTTACCCAGAGGGAAGATGCAAAAACTGTCGCTAAAATTTTAGCCAGCCACTGAAATAATTCCCAGATTTGGTTGTCCGCTTCAGATTAATTCTGATAACGGTCCAGCATTCATTAGTAAAATCACACATGAGTTAGTAGAATGGTTACAGATTATTTGGAACTTTCACATTCCCTACCATCCTCAAAGCTCAGGGATTGTAGAAAGAATGAATCGCAATATCAAGGAAAAACTTTTAAAGTCAACAGCAGGTACATGGGTTAAATGGCAAAACTATTTACCTGCGATTTTAGCAGAAATCAGAAAGACCCCAAATCGGACAACCAGGTTGTCTCCATTTGAGGTCCTAATGGGTAGACCATTCCCGACTCCATGGGTAAAAGGCCTGCTTATCATTAAAAATGGTGATTTAGATTGTATTAAGGAACAATATGTAAAACAATTGATTGATAAATTGAATGGCATCTATGGTGATGTGTCTTCCCGTTTACCTCTTCCCTCACAGGAACCAACCCATTCTTTCAAGCCTGGAGATCTTGTCTGCATTCGCCAGCTGAATAAAGCAAAGAAAGGAGGTTTCCCGTTCAGCAAGCCAGTCACTGTGATCGCTGTAACCAGGACTGCCGTACTGACTGACGACAAGGACATCTGGATACATGCTTCACAAGTAAAACTCTATCCAAAGAGAGGAGAAGCGGGTGACAAGCTATCGGTCACCCCTCACAAAGGAGAAGTGGGTGATAAGGTATTGATCACTCCTCACAAAGACCAGGATGATGATTTCAATCATGGATCCAAGACATTCCTGCAAGGTCTTCCTTTTCCTAATGGGGATAAAAATCTTTGTGTATATCCCAATAGTATTAATAACGGCATGTTATTACTCGCCTGAAGATGCTGGACACTTTACACCTATTTGAACTATTTAAAACAAATAATAACTCTATTCTTTTAGAAAGACCAAAAAGGTCTGCACTATTACATAGGACACCCCGTGTATCTGTAAAATGTTATAATTTGTTTGCTTGGTATGGTGATGCTACACATAATTATGGCATAAACCTAGAAGGTAGGGATCCAAAATGGTGTAATATCGAAGAAAAATGTGAGGTATTTATTTTGGAATCTGCATAAAAAAAAATTATGTCACAATAACATTTCAAATATATTAACATTAACCCCACACAATGATATACAACAATGTAGCATGCAAGTTACTTCTTATATCAACTATACAAGCTACCTCTTATCAGATCTCCCCCCCCCTGTTTTTTGGGAATGCCAAATAAATTTAGATTCAGAATGATTTCACGTTCAAGTACACATGAACAAGATACAAAAATATTCAATAACGTACAATATTTTCTAGCTTTTCTTTATCGTAACAATCTAACAATGCCTAACTTAACAAACATACAAAATGGTGGAAATCAAACTACAGTGATTACATGGCCTCAGAATACATACCTTGTATTTATGAGTACACGGTATGTAAGTGGAGGTTTAAGTGTGCATGGTGGTTTTATACAATTTTGTAATCCACACACAACACCCAGTATTACACAGTTACACACAATACCCCTTCCACACACTTTGGTAAATACTACAACATTTTCCCATATGGTACACATTTCCCTGAATATTTGTACCCCAGATATCTCCTTATGTCGACCTTCACACAGACGACATGAGTGGTATGATACTTTGTTAGGGGGAACTGGTGTAACTTTAGGTGTTCTTAATGGTATTGATAGTGAAATTATACGTAACAAAATATCAACTGCTGGTGCAGATATTGGATCAGCATTACATTTGACAGGTCAATGGGTTCCTACTATATATGAACCTCAAAGAAAGGGTTTACAACTTGAATCTAGTATGTATAAATATTTGAATAACATTACAATGGCCATAAAGAATTTAGTCTCTGATAGTAGTAGTTGGAGCCTTTGTGGTTTACGTTATATATATATGAGTCAACAACGTTTAGATTTAGAAAACATTCTTATGTTCCCTAAGAGTGATAAACTACGCACCTTGTTAAAATTCGATAACCCCAAGGATAATGTATGGTTGAATATTGACACTTCTAGTGTAAAGTGTGTTGAATGGGAACATAATGGTGATGTTTCAAAACACTATTGTCTAGTATCAATTACTGCCTACACACCTGATGTTGTTAAATTAGCTTGTAAATTTTTTGCTTTACCTCATCCGGTTTTTAATCTCTTACATTCTAATTGGACATGGTGGAAACCTACATTTATTGGTAAATATATAATCCCTGCTTAAAACACCACCACATTCCTTGAGCATTGTGGTAGAACTGATCATGGTTTAGCTTGTAGACATGCCTCCCCAATCTTTGAACCCTGTTTATTAGCATCTGAGATTAATTCTTGTACATGGCAGATATATCCAAAGAGTTTTTCTGTCATTCATGCTAGAGACAGCCCCTCAAACTGTGTGTATGTCTACGAGTGTGCGAGTTGACATTTCTATTGTTGACAGTCAGCTACCATTTTCTGGCTGTGTGTTTAATGTTAGCTTTTTGACTTGGGATGATAATAGTTACTTTCTGCACCCTGTACTTACTGTTCACGAACACACTTTCTTTGCACCCCATGCCCTACCTATTTCTTCTTATCAGTTACCTGTTTCTACCATCCTTCAATTTATGGAAGGTCAAAAAAAAAATGTTCACTCACCTACAAGGACATGCTAAAGCTATCTCTCATGGGGAAATACAAACCCATTTTGTTAAAAACAAATTATTAACTGTTTCTTCGAAAATACAACAAGATTTAAGCCATCATTGGTATGACTTTTTGACAGGTTGGTCCCCAACTGGGACAAAAATGGTTAAATTTGCTTTTTATCCTCTGCTCATTATTGTATTTTGTTTACTATTATTAACATTGTTTAACTGTTGCATGTCCTGTACTTTACGAAAGAAAATATCAGGTATGATAAAAGATGCAGAAAAAGTTCAACTGCAAAATTTAATTAGAGGTAGACCCAGATAGTTTATGTTGTAGGAACATTACAGGTTATGTGATCACGATGTGATCAAAGAGGGGAATGATGGGTATATATTATATGTATTATGTTATATGGGTAATTTGAAACTCACATACTAATCATATTGAGGGTAGCCTTAAAACTTGTATCAAATGTTTATAATGCAGCACACAGTATTCCATAGCAGCATTCAACAAGTTTCTTTTGTATAAGTTGTAACATATGGTTCTAATATAAGATCCTCTCTACATATGCTTATATGGGAATATTCTGTTATGTGCTATAACAACATTCTTATTTCCTGTGGGCCCCTTACCCAGATGTGAAGCTAACTACGTTTTTTATATATTTCCTGTGGCCCCATGTGTGACGTAATATTCATTATATATTCATTGTACATACTGTGAATAAACGGAATTAGTGAGAGAGACTTTGTGCCTGTGTCATTCTTGCTAATTTTCCAGGGCCCTGAAGAGAACGTGTGCTGCACCCTTATTAGCCAGAGCTAAGAAACAAACAAAATTACCCTACATACTTCATGAATGAAAGTCCCCTTTATTTGTTCCAATGGTCAATCCTAGCATTTCAGAAACGCTAGGATTGACTTTCACTTTAAGCAGTAGAATGGTCAATAGGCAATGCAGGGTTCAGTGTCAAGCAGGCAGTCCAGTAAAGCACAATAGTAAAGAGCAAAAAATAGTACCCAGGAGTACACAGAGTTTAACCTATACTAGAGCACTTACAGACTGAAGGAGATAACCTTAAATAGGGGCAGGCTCACACCCAGGTGGAGGCATAGGTGAACAGGAAATGAGCAGAGCAGCAATCACAGCAGGCTGTGATGATGTCACCACCGTACGACACACAACAACCAGATGCTACCATGGCAACGGCCAGGAGGAGCAGGGTGGCGATATGACACTTTTATTAAATGCTGGAAGGTTCATGTAGCTGTGCCCCCTTCTCTCGCAAAACCAATACCTCAAGAGAAGGGCTTGTCAATCTGGTTGGTCTTAAGACCACATTTACCTAATCATTTCATGCCCACTAGCACAAGTCTGAAATGCTCAGGCCCCAAAACTGCATTGCAGTTTCTTAAATAGGGCCCATATTGTTTTGTTCTAAAGGCTAGAGAACCTTATTAAACCATACAACCTTTTTCTACATGTTTCTGTGTCTCCTAAATGTAGACATGTGCGGTTCGTTTCGGATTTATTCGGAAATTCGGAAAATTCGGTAAATTCGGAGATTCGGATCGATTCGGATTTCCGAATTAAAATACTTCCGAATCTACGGAATGAATCCGAAATAGCTGCCGTATCTCCGAATAAATCCGAATTAGCTCGGTAAAATTCGGCATTTCCCCATAGGAAACAATGGGAGTTTCGGCTGAAAAAAAAAACTAACACCGCAGCACCATTGTTTCCTATGGGGAAACACTAAGTCTGCACCTAACACCCTAACATGTACCCCGAGTCTCTAAACACCCCTAATCTGACACTTATTAACCCCTAATCTGCCGCCCCCGCTATTGCTGACACCTGCATTATTTTATTAACCCCTAATCTGCCGACCGAATATCACCGCCACCTACATTATAGCTATGAACCCCTAATCTGCTGTCCCTAACACCGCCGACCCCTACATTATAGTTATTAACCCATAATCTGCCCCCCCAACGTCGCCACAATCTAACTACAAGTATTAACCCCTAATCTGCCGACCCGATATCGCCGCCACCTACATTATAGCTATGAAACCCTAATCTGCTGTCCCTAACACCGCCGACCCCTACATTATAGTTATTAACCCCTAATCTGCCCCCCCAATGTCGCCGCAACCTAACTACAAGTATTAACCCCTAATCTGCTGACCCGATATCGCCGCCGCCTACATTATAGCTATTAACCCCTAATCTGCTGTCCCTAACACCGCCGACCCCTACATTATAGTTATTAACCCCTAATCTGCCCCCCCCAATGTCGCCGCAATCTAACTACAAGTATTAACCCCTAATCTGCCGACCCGATATCGCCGCCGCCTACATTATAGCTATTAACCCCTAATCTGCTGTCCCTAACACCGCCGACCCCTACATTATAGTTATTAACCCCTAATCTGCCCCCCCCAACGTCGCCGCAATCTAACTACAAGTATTAACCCCTAATCTTCCGACCCGATATCGCCGCCTACATTATAGCTATTAACCCCTAATCTGCTGTCCCTAACACCGCCGACCCCTACATTATAGTTATTAACCCCTAATCTGCCCCCCCCAACGTCGCCGCAATCTAACTACAAGTATTAACCCCTAATCTGCTGACCGCAAATCGCCGCCACTATAATAAATGTATTAACCCCTAAACTGCCACACTCCCGCCTCGCAAACACTATAATACATTTTATTAACCCCTAATCTGCCCTCCCTAACATCGCCGCCACCTACCTACAATTATTAACCTCTAATCTCCGGCCCCCAACGTCGCCGCTACTATAATAAAGTTATTAACCCCTAAACCTAAGTCTAACCCTAACACTAACACCCCCTAACTTAAATATAATTTAAATAAAACGAAATAAGTTTACTATAGTTAAATAAATGAATCCTATTTAAAACTAAAGACTTACCTGTAAAATAAACCCTAATATAGCTACAATATAACTAATAGTTACATTGTAGCTATTTTAGGATTTATATTTATTTTACAGGCAACTTTGTATTTATTTTAACTAGGTACAATAGTTATTAAATAGTTAATAACTATTTAATAACTACCTAGCTAAAATAAATACAAATTTACCTGTAAAATAAATCCTAACCTAAGTTACAATTACACCTAACACTACACTATCATTAAATTAATTAAATAAATGAATCCTATTTAAAACTAAATACTTACCTGTAAAATAAACCCTAATATAGCTGCAATATAACTAATAGTTACATTGTAGCTATTTTAGCATTTATATTTATTTTAGAGGCAACTTTGTATTTATTTTAACTAGGTACAATTGCTATTAAATAGATATTTACTGTTTAATAGCTACCTAGTTAAAATAATTACAAAATTACCTGTAAAATAAATCCTAACCTAAGTTACAATTAAACCTAACACTACACTATCATTAAATAAATTAACTACAAGTACCTACAATTATCTACAATTAAATAAACTAAAGTACAAAACCCCCCCACTAAATTACAAAAAACAAACAAACACTAAATTACAAAAAATAAAAAAATATTACAAGAATTTTAAACTAATTACACCTAATCTAAGCCCCCTAATAAAATAACAAAGCCCCCCAAAATAAAAAAAAATGCCCTACCCTATACTAAATTACAAAAGTTAACAGCTCTATTACCTTACCAGCCCTGAACAGGGCCCTTTGCGGGGCATGCCCCAAAGAAAACAGCTCTTTTGCCTGTAAAAAAAACACAATACCCCCCCACTTTACAACCCACCACCCACATACCCCTACTCTAACCCAAACCCCCTTAAATAAACCTAACACTACCCCCCTGAAGATCTCCCTACCTTGAGTCGTGTTCACCCAGCCGGGCCGAAGTCTTCATCCGATGGGGCAGAAGAGGACATCCAGACCGGCAGAAGTCTTCATCCAAGCGGGGAAAAAAGAGGTCTTCCATCCATCATACAAGTACCAAAATACAAACAAACACTAAATTACCAAAAATAATAAAATATTACAATAATTTTAAACTAATTACACCTAATCTAAGCCCCCTACTAGCTATTAATATAGCTACAATATAACTAATAGTTACATTGTAGCTATTTTAGGATTTATATTTATTTTACAAGCAACTTTGTATTTATTTTAACTAGGTACAATAGTTATTAAATAGTTAATAACTATTTAATAACTACCTAGCTAAAATAAATACAAATTTACCTGTAAAATAAATCATAACCTAAGTTACAATTACACCTAACACTACACTATCATTAAATTAACTAAATAAATGAATCCTATATAAAACTAAAGACTTACCTGTAAAATAAACCCTAATATAGCTGCAATATAACTAATAGTTACATTGTAGCTATTTTAGCATTTATATTTATTGTACAGGCAACTTTGTATTTATTTTAACTAGGTTCAATAGCTATTAAATAGATATTGACTATTTAATAGCTACCTAGTTAAAATAATTACAAAATTACCTGTAAAATAAATCCTAACCTAAGTTACAATTAAACCTAACACTACACTATCATTAAATAAATTAACTGCAAGTACCTACAATTAAATACAATTAAATAAACTAAACTAAAGTACAAAAAACCCCCCACTAAATTACAAAAAATAAAAAAATATTACAAGAATTTTAAACTAATTACACCTAATCTAAGCCCCCTAATAAAATAACAAAGCCCCCCAAAATAAAAAAATGCCCTACCCTATACCAAATTACAAAAGTTAACAGCTCTATTACCTTACCAGCCCTTAAAAGGGCCTTTTGCGGGGGCATGCCCCAAAGAAAACAGCTCTTTTGCCTGTAAAAAAAAAACACAATACCCCCCCACATTACAACCCACCACCCACATACCCCTACTCTAACCCAAACCCCCCTTAAATAAACCTAACACTACCCCCCTGAAGATCTCCCTACCTTGAGTCGTGTTCACCAAGCCGGGCCGAAGTCTTCATCCGATGGGGCAGAAGAGGACATCCAGACCGGCAGAAGTCTTCATCCAAGCGCGGCAAGAAGAGGTCTTCCATCCATCAGAAAAGTACAAAAAAACAAACAAACACTAAATTACCAAAAATAATAAAATATTACAATAATTTTAAACTAATTACACCTAATCTAAGCCCCCTACTAGCTATTAATATAGCTACAATATAACTAATAGTTACATTGTAGCTATTTTAGGATTTATATTTATTTTACAGGCAACTTTGTATTTATTTTAACTAGGTACAATAGCTATTAAATAGTGAATAACTATTTAATAACTACCTAGCTAAAATAAATACAAATTTACCTGTAAAATAAATCCTATCCTAAGTTACAATTACACCTAACACTACACTGTCATTAAATTAACTAAATAAATGAATCCTATATAAAACTAAAGACTTACCTGTAAAATAAACCCTAATATAGCTACAATATAACTAATAGTTACATTGTAGCTATTTTAGCATTTATATTTATTGTACAGGCAACTTTGTATTTATTTTACAGGCAACTTTGTATTTATTTTAACTAGGTAAAATTGCTATTAAATAGATATTTACTGTTTAATAGCTACCTAGTTAAAATAATTACAAAATTACCTGTAAAATAAATCCTAACCTAAGTTACAATTAAACCTAACACTACACTATCATTAAATAAATTAACTACAAGTACCTACAATTAAATACAATGAAATAAACTAAACTAAAGTACAAAAAAATAAACACTAAATTACAAAAAATAAAAAAAATTACAAGAATTTTAAACTAATTACACCTAATCTAAGCCCCCTAATAAAATAACAAAGCCCCCCAAAATAAAAAAATGCCCTACCCTATACTAAATTACAAAAGGGCTTTTTGCGGGGGCATGCCCCAAAGAAAACAGCTCTTTTGCCTGTAAAAAAAAACACAACCCCCCCCCCACATTACAACCCACCACCCACATACCCCTACTCTAACCCAAACCCCCCTTAAATAAACCTAACACTACCCCCCTGAAGATTTCTCTACCATGTCTTCACCCAGCGGGCCGAAGTCTTCATCCGATCGGGCAGAAGAGGACATCCAGACCGGCAGAAGTCTTCATCCAAGTGGGGCAAGAAGAGGTCTTCCATCCATCAGAAGTCTTGATCCAGGCGGCATCTTCTCTGTTCATCCATCCTGAGCGGAGCGACAGCATCCTGAAGACATCCGACGCAGAGCATCCTCTTCTT